>NC_067407.1:94104953-95304953 GCF_009764475.1 Pristis pectinata | reverse complement strand
AAGGTATGTGTTTGGACCAGAAGGATTAGGTGGGACAACAAAGTTCTGGACCAAACTGGATTAAATGGGCAGTTGGTCACAGATGCAACATATTCCACCACTCCCCACCCACCCAAAGATAGTTTGTCATCCAGGATCAAATTCTAATTGAAAATAATGGAAGTAATGGAGACTATTGTAAACTGAACATAGGCTTCATACTTGAGGTAATATTGTTGTTCAGAATTGAATGTTATCAATAATGCAGCAAGTAGAAGAAACCAAGAGATTGAGTTGGGACAAAATCTGGAACTGTTCAGAGCACAAGCATCAATTCCAGCATTACAGGGTCTCATTGCCAATATTCAGTCAGCCAGATGCTATTTTTGCCATGTGAATATACACTAACTTGCCTTAACACAGATATTTTACCTAAATTGCTGGCAGAAGATTCTAACCCTTACAACCCAATGGGTGTGGTAATGCTGCAACAATTAAATTACCAGATTAGCCATCTCAAAATCGGGCCTAATAGTCCACAGTCAGAAATTCGGTTGTGGAACTTAAATTCAGCCAGTAATCTAGAATTTAACAACAGCCATTAGTTATAAGGACTAGTGGATCATTGCAAAAACAACACAAAGGCCTTCAGGGAAGGAAATTTTTCAGCCTCTTGGCTTGGTTTACATGCAACACCAAACCCACTGATATGATCACCTTGTGAAATAGTCCTGTAGGCATTCACTTCAAGGGCAGAAAGGGATGCACAATAAATGCTGGTCTTGCCATTGATGCCCAGATGCCAAAAGATGATTAACTAAAAAACAAACTACCCCAAAATTTTTACCTGTTTACCTACATCATGCACCCAGCACAGTCTAGACAGATTTAATTTTGCCTTCCTAAACTTTGATCTGCAATTCAAGTTAGTCCTTTGCTGTTCACGTGGCTATTCCACCAGTCCACATTATAGGTTCTTTTGCTGGATGATGGGCCAAGTACATCTGGATTGCCATTGTGTTCTAATATTGATTACATGCATTCAGTGTGAAGCACAGATGTTAACACATGTGAATTAGCTTCCAGATGCAAACATATAATAGCACAGGACAGTAAACAAAAATATTAATTTATATTGCATTAGAAATGTTGATATAGCTACATCCTCTTCAAGGCAGTATAAAGATCCAAGACCAAGTCCCAGGAAAGGTCTCTACTGACTGGAGAAATAATGTGCAAAAAGCTTGTGATTGTTGGAGGCCAATCATCCTCAATTGCTTCAGCAAGGGTTATACCACCATCCTAAGTTCACAAGTAGCTGTGCTTGTCGTTGTTTGCACAGTGTGGGGTTCCATTTACAAAATATCAGAAAATGAAGCTGTCCACATGCCACATGCGTCACCTCAAAGAAGACAGTAATTTCCTTCCTGTTTTATACAACATAACTACCATTGCTACATCCTCCATCATCAACGTTCTGGGTTCATGACTCACAACAAATTTGACGAGCACTTAAACACTGTGGTTTGGACAAGATAAGTGAGACTCATTTCCTGACTCCCTATACAGTTTCCACCATCCACAAGACAAAAAACAGGACAAATGGAGTGCCATCCACCTACCTGGGTGAATAAAGCTGGAATGATACTCAAGGAGATACCACCTAGGACAAAACAGCCTGTCATTGCATTAAGTCACCTTGAATATTCACCCCTTCCACCATCAGTCCATCACGACCTCAGTGTGAACCAGCTACAAGACATATCCAGCAACTTACCAAGTTTTCTTTATCGGTGGCTCACGACCCCACAGACAGCTGGAAGAAAAAGCTGCAGTGCATGGGAACACCATAGCACACAGGTCCCCTTCCATGAAACACACAATGTCACCTGGAAATATGTCATCTTTCTTTTGCTGCTGCCTGGTCAAAATTTTAAAACTTCTGAGCAAACAAGAACACAAAGACTGCAGTTGTTAAGAAGGTGGCTCACCACCAAGGGCGGTTCAGGATGAGCATTAATGCAGATCTCACCAGTGAATCCCATAGCTCATGAGTGAATTAAATCTGTCTTCCATTTTAATGAAATATCAGGAAGCAATTTCAAGGAGCAGACTCTTACTTTATATGTGACTTGTGTGCAAATGTGCAGTCTTTAACGATTACCTGATGAAAACTATGTGAAGGTGTAAAATATTGAGCAGATCTCCATAAATGAAGGTCATTTTATGCAATTCAGTCACACACAAGAGCAATAAACTGTAATGTATTGTAATTCACTTTAAAATCTTAAAGTTGAATTAAATTTACTACAATAAGTAAAAAAGTACTGTCTTACCTGGTCCAAGGTTGAATGGTGGAAATGGGAAACAAGAGACATTACAAGATCATAAGTATCATTGCATGCTTTGGAAGATGCCCTCATCAATAAAGCATCTGATTGCTTTATGCTGTCTTCCAACAGTGTCACAGCTATAATCATACAGTGGGGGTGGTTTTGAAAGGGAAATTCTCTGCAACAGTAAAACAGTGAAAAACTCACTCAGCTGTGCCAACCAAAGCTTCTTAACTGATTTACAACCTACAATAATTTTAATCCAAGTTTCTCATTCTATTTCTCACTGCTGAATATGGTTTTGAGCAACTGAAATATTTTTGTGGTCATATTGTTTTTTCCTTCTCGCCTAAATTTCAGATGTACAGAAATCTGTCCTTCACAGTTATAAAATGTCTGAGAATATTTGAACATTTAAAAACATCAAACATCAGAAATAAAAACACAATGCACCACAGTACTTCCAAGGAGAAGAAATAGAGAATAATTAAAGACATAAAACTATTTGGCGTTCATAGATGGAAACAAAAGGATGGTCCTGTCTATTCGTAACACCTTCCTATAAAACATTACCATACAAAACAAGATATTTTGTGGAATCTTTAACCTATATCAGATCTTTACAATTATTATTTCACTGAATGATGTGGTAAATCGTATAAATGCATCTGAAATAAAAGCAGCATTAATGGCATGTGTATGGAGCCAAACTTCAGTGGTCCCACGTGACAAGGAGAGCCAGATGGATTATGTGGGGAGGGGAGTGAGACAGAGAGGTATAGGGGATGGGGAGAGGGGGGAGAGGGAGGGGGGGGGCGAGTGGGGGAGGGAGGTATGGGGGTAGGGGAGGGGGGAGGGGGAGGGGGAGGTGGAGGAGTGGGGTGGGGGGAAGGGGAGGGGGAAGGGGAGATGGGGGAAGGGGAGGTGGAGGGGAGATGGGGGAAGGGGAGATGGAGGCGGAGGAGGGGGTAGGGGGGAAGGGAGGAGGGGGTAGGGGGGAAGGGAGGAGGGGGTAGGGGGAAGGTGGAGGGAATGGGGAGAAGGGATAGAGGGGGGAAGGAAGGGGGAAGAGAAGTGGATGAGGGCAATCTAGAAAGGGAAGGCAACAATCAGAGCTGGACCAAAACTAAGCAGGATGGCAAACCATGTGACTGGATGAGTTCAACTACTACTAAATAAAGCTTGTAATGAAAATGGTGATTGTTACTGTATTCTAAGAAAAGGACTTGTCAGCCTGGGATGGTGGCAATGCTGGATGGAATAGCTTGATGTGCAATGTAGTGAAGGGCGTTCATGTCATGGTGAGCTATCATTGATCAGATTTTCAAAACATGCCTTTCAGCAAGCACTGACTGCCTCCCTGGCCTTGATAGATTCATGTTCATTCTTTTGTCTCTGAGCAACGTAGGCCCTTGATTGATTTGGCCACAAATGGTCTTGAAGACGATGAAGGAATCAAGCACATCATGTTTAACAGAGAGTTACTGAAACTCCTGCATTGTTTCCATGCACTCTCTCTTCCTTATGTCTTGCAATGGACCATGGTCTTCAGTTGCTTCACTTCCCCTGCGACATGGAGGTGTTTCCAATCCAAGAATGCCTTGGGTTTACAGTTAATTATCTCCTGAATCTCCCAGTCATTTTCATTAAACCAGTCCAGGTGCTTTTTGAGAGAAAAGCAAAGAGTCTCTTCACAGGTGCTAATTATGGTGGATTAAAAGGCTGTCCAGATGTTCTATACACTATATGGCTCCTGTTCATTGGAAGCCATAAGGTTGTTTGTGGGATATTGTCTAAGAGATATCTTGGTGGAGTCTTTGAGACCTTGATCTTCAATATTTCTGATGCAATTGTCATTTGGAACCAGAATGATGGAGACAACAGAGCTAATCAGGTGCTGGTCAGTCCAATGGTCATTTGTATCGTCATAGTTTCTGTGGTGTAGAAACTATGACAATGTTTCTTGAAGTCTCTTATTCACCCTAACCTAATACATGCCAGTGCCTGGAATGGGACTGTTCATATTAGGTCTTGTGCTTAACCTTCCCTGCTCCCTCCTTGTTAATCACATCTGGCATTGGTTGCCCTAATGGATCTGTACCAGGATTTTCTCATTGCCAAGGATAATGTAGAAGTCCTCCATGCTCTCATCTGTAGCTTCCAAGGTTACTATGTATGGACTGATAACCATAGTGTGCTATTTCTGCATTAGGGAAAGCCATATCATGAGACATTTACTTAACCCAATAGGGGAGTTGCTGCGGTGCCAGGCTAGCTCATTCTTAACAGCAGTACTTCTGCCAATATGGCAGCAGCTTTCCTCCAGTATTCCCTTTGAGGGGGTGGTGTACCCCTCCCTGCTTTATTCTTTGAGCTGTCATCTGCTGTCCACCTTATCTCACTCAGGACAGTCAACGTGTCAAGCTTCCAGGCTATAATAGAGAAGATTTAGTTTTGTCTCTGAGGATGCTGACATTCTGGGTCCTGAATCTCACAGCGGAAGTTGTCTGTGTGTCACTTCTTTTAAAATGGGGTGTCTATTGCACACTGGCTATAATGTGAGCTTGGCAGAGTGAGGTCTTGGTCCAATGACAAGGTAGTCCAAGATGAAGACCAAACAAAGATGAAGGACCTGAAACATTCATTCTGGTTCTCTTTCCACAGATGCTGGCTGACCTGCTGAGTGTTTCCTGTATTTTCAGATTTTAGTTTCTGCAGGTTTTTGAGTTTCATTAATTCAGCATGTCCAGGCATGGGCCTAGGCTCAATGCCCTTGCTCATTGGTGTTTCCTCACCACCTACCCTCCCTTTGATCCCTCTCACTCCTAATCCCACACTGAATCTCAACTTCACTGCCCCCCACCCCTAATTTCCTTCCATGCTCCATCCAAGCCTTACATTCCCTCTTTCCTTTTGCAGACAGTCATGACCCCCACCTTCTTTCCCTGAAGTAGGCACTCCCCTGCCTCTGGTAATCTGTTCTCCATTACATGCATCTTCGCCCCAACCCCTCCTCGGTCCTCCCCACACCTTTCCTCGCACTCCAGCCCTAAGAAACACCCCTTACACCGTTATTACATGGTGTCTACTTAGCAATGGGCTAGGCCTGGGTGCAGGTGATCTGAAGGTAGCCTTGGATCTGTGGCTGGGCCCCTTGACAGGACCCAAGGCTGCTGTTCTGGGCAGCAGGAGGATGAGTAGGCCACGAGACAGAGCAGTGGTTGGGGAATCCTTCCCTTTTAGCTTTCTCCCCCTTTCCTCTTTAACTCCTTTCTTTCTCTGTATTCCTGTGGTCTCTCCCTCATTCCAGACTCACCCAATTCTCCAGCTGCTGGATGCTCAGAAACAATATAGCATGCTGTTCAGTCATGAGAAATTGCTATAAAGTGCTCTCACCTTCACAAAACCTGCAAACCAACTAGTAAAGACCAAAGAACTGAACACAATCAAGGCTGTCCTGCAAAGACATTCTTACATCCATCTGAAGAGTTGTGCCAAAATCAGGACTAGCCACAGGCTAATCAAGCAAGTTTCAGACATTTTCATGCCAGAATCCCACACTTTGTTACTACCATCCCTGGATACATCATGTCCAGTTGGCAAGACAAACTCTCCTCAGCTGCCAGTATAGAGTTTTCCTTCCAGTAATGACCCATCCTGTCCCCAGAAATATTTTGATGGATGGTTACGCCACACCTCAGGTTTACCAGGTGTCAAAGCTGTCAGTTCTCAATGATCGTTAATGAAAACTGTTCCATGAAAATGTAAGCACCATTTAAAAGTTTTGAAATTAAACTAAAATTTAGTAAACAATGAAATAATGTAAATATATCCACAATAACAATTAAATACATTTGAGTTAAATCAACTAGATCAAAAATTGTATTAGTTGAAACTTGCTCATATTCCTTGCAGCTACTCCTCTCTATGACAACATAGCTGAGCCTGTGTCAGGTCTAACTTGACATGGTTTCAGTGAACAGATTCCACAGTGTCACAGCACAATTTGAAAAAGAGAGCTGAAAATCTGAGGGAATTTGAGGCTTCAGCATTTGTATGAATGGCAGAAGTGCCAACATTGTCAATCCGGCCTTGCCAGGAAAACTGCCAGGAAAAATTCCCTACCCAATGTAAGTATGAAATATACATTTGGCAGACAGATCCCAATGGTTCAAGAAGGTGGCTCCCATCAACTTCTCAAAAGCAATTAATGGGGCAACAAACACTGGCCTCAGTCACATTCTCTAAACAAATAAAAGTAGGGATTTAATAGGGCATTTAAACCTTGTTTCAGTGGCAATTCTCATATCACACAAAACACAATATAAACTTTGTTTCTAAGTTGGACTTCCAACTCTAAGTACAAGTTCAATTGCAGCTTTACAGCTGAGACCAAGACCATTAAAGTGAACCTTACAGGACTGACTGCATTATCACCCATGGTATTCTGCATGATATAATATTCAAAAAGATAACTTCTTAGGAACAAAAGTAACTAATCTCATGACACTGATTCTGCCACTGTCACAAGCTAGGTTGAATTTCTAAGATCCCAGACATTAACTTCATGGGATAAAACAGAAAAAAGATTTGGCATTAAAGATGATTCTAAATGTTGTAGATTAAATGAAAGACAAACTTGACACACGAAGTGTTGTGATGCAAAATCAAGTTTAAATTACATGATATCCATTCAACCACAGTCAAAAGGACAATATACATTTCTAAAAGGATACATGGGCTGCATATTAAACACATCATAGACTGCATCCATGCAATGAGCTGCTTTTCAAAGATTCATTGTCTTGATGCAGTTTATAATTGAAGCATTTATTCTTTGACCTAACATCCAAACTGCTATTTTAAGCAGATTTGCTCATTTTCAAAGCATGTTTATGTTTCAAGTGCAAAACATAACAATAGATTTGGCACAATCATTGGCCAAATGAATGCTTTTCTTCATTAATGCCTGAGATGCACAAATTGGAAAAGCAGGAAAGCCTGTGTGTGGATTTTCTGAATCCTACTTATAAATGTATTCTAACTGGATTTTTTTGCTATAAACTATACATATTTAAAAAGACTTTTCATTTTTAAAGGTGTTCACTTTGCACTTTAAACCTTACTAACATTGAATGAAATACAATGAAGAGGCACATCAGGATTCAAGAAGCTCAATTCCCTGATCTAATGGTTCCCAACTGGGAAGTTATGCTGGAAAAGCTTGTGAATGGTAAAATTTGTTCTTCAGTGTTAACTACACTCCAACTGAATGGGGCTGCTTGTTGGGAGTGTCCAGTGAATTCAATTTTACACACAGTTATTTTTTGCGCCAGCGCAATGGTTTGCTGTGCAAGGAGCCACAGTTGATGTTATTTCACTATGCTGCTCCATTCTGTGACATTTCAGAACAGCATAAATTCATTGCGCCTGCGCAAAAATCAGCTTCTTAAACTACTGTGCAACTATAAAAGTATGCACCAGGGAAACTGCAGGAATAAATTAAGCAAAGTTCCCCTTACACTGGTGCCACAGTCTGCAATTCAAGTCCTGTCTACCCAGCACATTTGTTTCAGACAAAAAAAGGTAATTTGTTTTACAGATATTAAAAATAAACATTTAACAAACATCAATGTAGAAATTGATTTACATTTTTGACTTCCTTCTCAAAATACTGATGAAATGAAGTGATGAAATGTCAAATTCAAATGCTTCTGTATACAGCTCATGACCAATGTGGATATGGACCTTGCCTGCTGTGTGCATGCTGAATTTAATTTTATATTATGACAGTCTACCATTAGCCTTCAATAAAATGCACTGCTCATTAGATCATGTATGGGGAAAACTGCATGTAATCCATCATGCAGGAAACAAAGCAATACAAGATTTGCCTCTGGGATTTGGTAATTCTAGTTTGCTAACTTTCACACTAGAAATGTTACTAATAAGCAGAGGTCACATAACAATGCTGAGCAATTGTAAAATAGCAGTGACAAAAACTGTTATAATTTCAAGGTACAGCAGGCTGTGACAATGAATAAAACTTAAAGATCAACAAGTGTGACTGTCAAATGAGGATATTCTATAAAGCACCATTTTTCTTTACTCTAATAGCTCAATATGATTCTGTAATTAACTCTGTAATGCGCTGACAGAGATTTATATGGAATAACCTGTTGAACACTGATTGTCTTATAAGTGCAGTTCACTTAGGCTGTTCTAATGCCTAGGTGGAATGTTGTTTTGCTTCACATCAGCAGAATTCAGATGTGTTAATTCTATCAGCAGTTGCTTACCTAAAGGTAGAGAATGGAAGCACCAAAATTGTGTGTAATAATGTTGGACACACTTTACTTTAAGCCTGGATGCTCAATTTATATACATATATAAAAGAGGGATATTTTATGTTTTCCAGTACATTATGGAAGAAACAGTGTCTGAAATGGTGGAAAGAAAATCTTGATTATTCAATGGATTGTTCCATTTTCTTTGGAAAGAGCTCTCCCAGCTCTCAGCTAATTCACCTCACGCACGAGTTGCTAACTCCTCCATAAGCAGCTTCAACGAAGTCAGCTCATTACCACTTTCCTGGAATAGGTACTCCACATTCATACCAGCCTACGTAGTAATTGGATGTTCCACCATAATTGCCAACTCCACCAATGAGGCCAAATGACACCGGCTCTTGACGATAACTCCGATAATAACCTAAAAATCCACATCAAGAATTGGTTACTGAATGTGCAGAACAATATCGATGAAAGTAGAAGTGTTATTTCTTCATTGTTCATTGAAGTCAACTTAGGAACTGAGATATGACTGAAATCAGTTTGGATGGACTCAATCAAATTCCACTTTAAAAGTATAAAATTAAGGAGATACTTAGGAGATCAAGCAGCATTTGTGTAGACAAAAACAGAATGGTTCAGGTCAATGATGCTTTGTCAAGGACCATTGACGTGAAACATTAACTCTGTTTCTTTCTTCACGTTTGCTGTCTGACCTGGTGAGATTTTCTGACAATACACATCAAACTACCCTGGCTGGTTACAAGACAAAGAGTAAGCAACAAGTAAGACGACAAAGTAAGACAAAGAGTAAGACAACAAGTAAGCAAAGGTCAATGTGTACATGTTAATGCAAGCAAAAATAAATGTACGCATACTTTACTGACACTAACACACACTATATGTGAAAGCCAGGATGCATTTCAGAAATCATTATAAGAAAGTAAAATTATTTAAAAATGTTTCATTCAGTTTTTCAATTGAGTGACCTAAACTGGCACCTAACAATGTAAGTTGATTAACAAAAAATATTTCAATTAATAGATAACAACAATAGGCTGTAGACAGTCTTGTTAAAAATATTTTTTAAAATGGGCATAACTATTGCTGCTCCAGTTCACTTCTCATCGTGTCTGGATACCGATTTTCTCTCACTCGAAGAGAGCGCTGGGTATCTATACTCTCAGGTTGAACTTGGTTGACTAACAGACAGTCCTGTGCACCATTTGGAACCAGTGAGCTATCATAGGATATAGACACATTTTCCAGACCACATCATACAGATGCACATTTTTTCCCTCAGCTTTGGAACTTGCTCAGTAGGATTTGGCTGATTACCTGGGATGATAGGCAGAGATGCAGGATATGCATGTGTCCCTGTCCTTCCCTCCAGGAAAGAATCAACAAACTGGCAGTGGTCCTCCCCTTTTCCCCAAGCATCACCAATGCTGTAAAACATATCTGAGAAAGAGAAAGAAGTGCAAATAATTCTGACAATTAAGTTGGCATTACAAAGTCTCCACTCACTATTAATGTACAGTAACAGCAATTAACTCTGCTTTGTTAGTCTGGCACTGTCAAACCAAGTGAAGAAAAGATTCATAATGCAGTCTTTTTAACTCTCAGAGCTGCCTTAAAATTATCTCAATAATTAGTTGAGGGATATAATAACAAGTAGAAAGTTCCTATGTTGTGGTGAACTGTTCTTACTCTCGATCTCAATCTTTAACACAGGTCTATGGAGTGTGGTTTTTCGGTTCATCAAATTACCTGTATAGCAGCAAAGCAACATTTTTTTTTAGAAACATTGGCTAAATTAGATTTCCATCCATTTTTCCTAATATTACTTTTATAAGTCTCAAGCAGAAGATGAACTTTTATCCATCCATTCCATTTATCTTTTGAATTCATTTAGTATATTTTTCATAAAGTGAAATCCTATTTGCTGACATGAACTATCCAGTTCCTTCATGAAATGCATTAAGATTTCTTGCTCCATTGTGTGCACCAGTGGTACGTTTAATCCTTCAGTGAAAACGTTACTATTATATTTCTTATATATATATATATATAATGCATTCTTGTAAGTACAGAATCACAGAAACTTATAAAACAAAAACAAGGCTATTCAACCAATCATGCCTATGCTAGCATTTCATCTTAGTTCTGTAATAGTCTAGCACAGTTTTCTCTGGAATGTAAAATGTCATTGAAGTGTAGGGCAGGGGATGGGGCACACACACTGTTCAAAGTAAAAGCAACTCTTCAAACACCTGTGTCATGAGTTGGCTGCAGCCAGCAACATTTTCAACTTTTATGACTTAATACCTCTACAGAGATCAAATCTTCTTCCTTCTGCAATATCATCTGCTGTCTAAAACATTCCTATCTTTCCACATACTCAATTCCCAGTTCAATTCAACTATTAAAAGAATATAAATCAAAATCCGTGATCATCTTGGCTACACCGCAACATAACACAAAAGACTAAATCCAGGAATGTCAACTTAATCTCAGTAATGATATAGCTCCACATGTCCAGAGGAGGATGGACAAATATCAAAGGCAAGCAGCACTCCTCAAGAAATCCTGGTTAGGTTTCATTCATTGTTACCAGCAATTATTGTTAGAGCAGCTTGCAAGAAATTCAAACATCAAGGAAAATTACTCACCACAGCCATTCCTTGATGTTTGCATTCTTGGGAAAAATTTCCATAAAGTGAAATTTCAAAGGGAAAAGCTTCGGCAAATTGCATTGTGGGAACTTGGCTATACCATAAACCTCAGCAAGGCATTTTGTGTGGTATTTGCTATGGTGAAAGACAGCTTTGTAAGTCGAAGACTAGGGAGCCAATGATGTTTTAGTGAAAATACGGATGTTTGTAAATCAAAAGCAATAATTAAGAACATGCATTGTAGGTTGCAAGAGCCATTTTTGCGGGTGCATTCATCCACTTGGACATTGATAACAAAAGGATTACAAAAAAAGGTTCATCCATTCTTTCAAGTGACTTCACTGCAACGATATCCCATATTTTCAAGACCTGGCAGCATCCTCCAAAATCTCCTCTGCAACCTCTTCAGTAATATCATAAGCTTGCTTTAGTGTGGTGGCCAGAACTTGTGTTCTTCAGCTGTGGCATGGGAGTCTAGAATTAGGAGGCATAGGTTTGATGTGAGAGGGGAAAAATTTGAAGGAAATCTGAAGGGTAAGCTTTTCCACACAGAGGATGATGACTATTTGGAATGAGCTCCAAATGTGGTGGAGGGGGCAGATACAATTACAATGTTTAAAAGGTGTTTTGACAGGAACCAGGATAGGAAAGGGATAGAGGCTTACGGGTTAATGCGGGCAAAAAGCATCAGTGTAGAAAGCATCATGGTTGGCATGGACAAGGTGGGCTGAAAAGGCCCATTTTTATGATTCAACGAAATAGGCTCCAATCCATACAATAGGTCTACTTTACCTCAAAGACATTTCGTGCATGGTGAACCTCAAGGACTGCTCTTAAGCCTACAACTGTTCTGAGAGTAGTGGTGAGAGTATGCTAAATAAATTTACAGATATTCCTAAGAATGTAGGAGTAAAGTGGTAGAGAAGCGCAATTAATCCCAGAGGAATTCATATGCATTAGACAATCGAGGTTGGCAAGATAAAACCAAATAATATTTATTTTACATAAATATAATGTCATTATATGGGTAGGACCAAAGCAGAAGAAACATATTATTTGCAAAGAACAAGAGGAAGAATCAAGATGAAGGGGTCATTGACCTAAGATGTTAACTTTTTCTCTACACAGATTCCCCCTTATCTTCTGGGTATCCCCAGCAATATCTGTACAATGCTTTACCCGAATCATTGATGGTGCACAACTGATGTAGAGAAACTCTGGATACAGCTAACAAAAGAAATTAATTTGACCCTTAAATGGTATCCCATCAAACAACAAGAATATTGTGTACTAATCCATAGATCGATCCACAGATTACTTTCATAGATCGAGTGGACAGTCGGAGACTTTTTCCCAGGGCAAAAATGGCTAACATGAGGAGGCATCATTTTAAGGTGATTGGAGGAAGGTATAAGGGGGATGTCAGAGGTAAGTTTTTCTTTTTACACAGAAAGTGGTGGTTGTGTGGAATGCACTGCCGGCAGAGGTTGTGGGGGCAGATACATTAGGGACATTTAAGAGACTCTTAGATAGCCACATGAATGATAGAGAAATGGGAGGGAAGAGTTAACATTTGGGAGGGAAGGTTAGATAGATATTAGAGCAGGATAAAACGTCTGCACAAAATTGTGGGCCTAAGGGCCTGTACTATGCCGTAGTGTTCTACGTTCTATGTATTCCAAGTGATGGGTCATATTATGGCCTTGGAAAAGATCCAGTGAGAGCTAAAAGAAAATTCCTCATTTAAAGATTGTTAGTTATTTATACAGGCCCTTTAGTTTACTTTAGAACAGTACAAACCAAGTGATACATTAATAGAAAAAAAAGAGGGCAAAATAGCATAATAAATCCCAGTTTAACAGAGGACTAGAGACACCGAGGTTAAACAACAGAAGGGAAGAATTAAATGAATTTTTAACAATTATTTTTCTCCAGAGTGGTGAGCCTTTAAAATATACTGAGGGTTCTAACTCTATGCTTTCGTTTAGAGATCACAGCATATAGAAGGCATATAGATGACATTTGATCTCTTGGACAAATGTAGATCAATTCAGAATCAAAGAGAGATTTCACCTTTGTTTTCCACTGCTATCTGCCTCTGGTTTAATGCCTCTCCCCAGAGATTACATGAATATACGGAGGGAATGAGGGAAGAAATATTGGCTGAGACTATCATGCCTTTGCCTGTTTGTTAATTTCATATGTTTGGACATAACTCAAACTTCTGTCAACTGCCAACTCCAATCTTAAACTCTGGTTGTGAGAAATACAGAATAATTGAGAACCTGCCAATCATGGTAACATATTACCAAAGTCAGACATGGATCTCAGCAATCAAAAGAACCATTTTCCAAGACTCTAAACTTCTTCTGACATAGCTCTTCAGTTTTGGACAAATCATTTCATTTCACATTTCCAGTGTAGCTGTGAATTCTGAAATTAAGGTCTACATCATTTGGCGGAAGATTAATATATAAATTGCATCAAGAACTGGGTGGTGGTGGTGGTGGTGGGTGGGAGGAGTCATCACAAGAATTCTGTGACATGCAAACACATACAAGATACCAGCAGAAAAAGACAGAAGAACACACTTTTTCCTGATCACATGACTGCTGCTCCTGCTCGAATTCAAAGAATTTCAGTATTGTTAATCTTCCTGCTCTAAAGGAAATTTGTATTTTTCACCTCCACTGTGCAACATTGCCTGTATATTCCTGCTTCCTTCATCTATTTGAGGAGATCTTATTTTCTTCAGTTTATAACTGCCCCACATGTCAACTTTCAAAATACATAATGACATTAGAGAAACAACAGCATGGATACATGCCACCTTGACAAACTTTCAGGTTCAACATAAGCCTCTCCCACCTGTGTCCATCTAATCACATCCACATATCTTTTAATTCCTTTCCACCCGTAATTGTCTTATTTTCCTTTAAATGCCTTTCAGTAATTTAGTTCAATTTTTCTTTTTGGTAGGCAGTTCCATATTCTGAGGATATTGAGAAGTGTAAAGGAACAGAGAGAGCATGGAGTATACATGCATAGATGCTTAAAAGTAGTAGGCATATAGGCTGATGTCAATGGAAGAGAAGATCTGCATCATGTACATCCTCAATGCAGTTCTTTATGACTCAGAAAGGTTGTCAAAAACTGCAGCTGTGAGCAGGAAACTGGATAATTTTGATCAGTATGCCTCAATAAGCACATTCACTTTGACAAATTCTGCACTACACAAAAGTCCACATTAACCACCACATCTGGCATTGCTTGCAACAGTCAGACACAGAAGTCAATAGTTCTTTGGACACACAGTTCAAATAGTACCCCCAATCACACCAAAGTCCTGCATGCCAATGTTGATGAACATCCAATAGATGAGAGTCCAAGGGACGGTAGATCGCGGTTGATGTAGGCATGCAAACATTGTGGCCTTGAGCTGTGTTCAGTGTAGCAGAAAGCACACATTGGGGTTGCTTGGTATTATGCCCAACTTGGGACAAGCAACTGATTCAAGTCATGGCTAGGTCCTTATAAAACACTAGCCTGGTCACAGTTTGTGTACAATGTCCAGTTCTGACATTACAAACAGTACAAAAAAGATTACAGCATATTGTCAGAGCTAAAGAATTTTCAGTTATGATGAAAAAATTTCCTTAAGGTATTGGGGGGCTGTGGGAGAATGAACTGAGATGAACAAAATTCTAAGACAACTAGATTGGGTGAAAATAAAGGAATTATTTCCACAGCTAGAAGTTCAATCACTTGGTGCTGTAAACTTAATTAGAGGAAGGTTTAATGGGGAGTTCAAGAAAATGAAATTGTGTACAAGTGTTGGAGAGCTGGACTCTGCAAGTTGAAAGGGTGTTGGAGATTTAAGACTGTCATAGTGGAAAAAAAATAGCTTTTATTGCGCTGCATCTTATGAACCCACTGATTGAGTTCAAGGAAAAGAGTTTCGATCTGAATTGCCTTTTCAGGATCTGAAGGCACATTAGGCCTAACTGCCTCTTCCTTTGTCCTAAGTTTCTATGATCCTTACTATTTCTTGGCTTGAGAAGAAATATGAAATTAATTTCACCTTTTCTGTATTTATAGTCCCTAATTTTGGGCCAATGGAAATGTTTTTTCAAGGTCTTTATCAAAACTATTCCTAAACTTAAAAGATCTTTTCTTTTTTCGTGAGTTGAGCTCCCACCAAAGCAAACTTTCCTTACAGTTTATAACATATGGGGCAAGTCTTTTAACACAGAGAGTGGTACCTGCCAGGAATGGGGTGCCAGGGGTAGTGGTGGTAGAAGATATGATTGTGGCATTTAAGATGTCTGGAGAATGGAGAAAAAAATGCTCAGGGATACGACGGGTTTTGTAAGTGCTCCATTGTTTGCTTACCTCTCAGTCCTTCAGACAGGAAGATCTTGTATCGCAGAGAGTTGCAAAGTACCACACCAACAAACTTGCGATACCAAGTGCGCTTCACATACTGCTTTCCCATGCATTCACTGGAAGACGGTTCATACTTGAATGTATAAGGAATCCAAATTGGCTCACCTCCTGTAAAGAAGAAACACACAATGCAAAATTCCCCATATTACCACAAACCCTAACACAAATCACTGCCTCATACATACCATGTATCAGTGAGGGGACAAGCTTTCAATATGCATTCATTTAAGAACTGATGAACTGCAATTCATTTCTTTCCTTTTACGAAGCAACTGCAATAATGAAGCAATTTCACAAATAGCTGTGATATCTTGGAAAATTAGATACAGGTTGATTCCTTGTACGTTGAGGGATGACTTGACCAAAACAATTTCTTGGACACATCCAAACCAAAGTTACACAAGCTAAACACTTGCAAGCCTGCCATCATAATCACAACAGCTGGCATGCTGAACTAAAATAAAATGGTGAGCTTGGTCTGAATTCCTATTATCTGACAGTGGGCACATTCAGCATAAATTATTTGGACACACTCACAGAAGTTGTTTCTCTCTGTATTTTTCTATGGTTTGTTTAGGTAAACCCAATATGTTTCTGAAATGAGCACTGGATTAATTTAAATGTAGTAAATGTCCATTACCTGTTTCACACCCTTTTTGTAAATTGCATGAAAAGCCAGGCGGGTTCTGCCATAATGCAGATTTGGACTAGTTTGTTTTGCAACAAATTAACTTTCCTGAAGAGTCCATGGAGTATGCACAAGAAATTATTACATATTTATTTTAAATCCCCTTCTGTGGATCCTGCAGGTTGAGATGTGCTTTCACTTGCCCCGGTCTTGGTTCATGAAACCATTACAGCGAAAGGTGATGAATACTCATGAATGACTTCTTCTAACATGGGGTAGCCATTTCACACAAACTATTACATGGTCTTGGTAGAGTAAAACTTTGATCTGACAGCAAGAGGTCTAAGATAAGTGGAGATTGAAACCACAGCCTTCCTCAGCCCTCCACTTTCACCCCTTCACAGTGAAGTGATTTATGGTCTGTTAAATGATTGCAAGAGTCATAATTGGAAGTTGAGGCGTGAACTGATTATTCAGTATGCAAGGAAGAAATGGAATAACTGCTTCAAAAGTTACAAAAAATGCTTGATCCATGGTACAAAGGGGTTCTTCAGGAAAAGAATACTGAAATTACCAAGTCATCTGATGTGCAGCAGGCAGAACGGGCTCCTGTTGCATCTGCAGTGAGTCACCCAAATGAATCCCCAGCTCCATACACTATCTGCTTGGTTTCTATGTTTGTCTGCAGGTTTGAGAGATTTTTTGGCTATTTGGGAAAGGTGTGGATTTAGATCAGTGAAAGGAAAACTGCTTTCAAGTGGCCCATTGATAAAGTGAGTTCTGCAAGTAGTCAGCGGCGATGCAAGGAAAAAGTATTATTTCAAGTAAAAGCTCATTCTAAAACAGAGTAACATGGGAAGGTAATAAGCTGGATAGGTTAGCAAAGGAAGCCGTTGAAGAAGGGCCATCTTGAGATCCCACGGAAAAATTAGGAGAGGTAATGACAATAACAACAGTTGGGTTGAAAGGAGTAAGTGATCGAGGGGAAACGCAAAAGGCAAATCTGGTCATTTTGGAAATATTAGACAAACTGAAAGGGGGAAGAAACTGTCAGAAGGGATGCTATTTGAGGACCTTAAGTTAGAACCATAGAACAATACAGCACAGAAAACAGGCCATTCGACCCTTCTAGTCTGTGTCAAAACGTTATTCCGCTAGTCCCACTTCCTTGCACCCAGTCCGTAACCCTCCAGACCTCTCCCGTCCATATATCTATCCAATTTATTCTTAAAGCTTAAGAGTGAGCCCACATTTACTACATCAGATGGCAGCCCGTTCCACACTCCCACCACTCTCTGAGTGAAGAAGTTCCCCCTAATGTTCCCCCTAAACCTTTCCCCTTTCACCCTAAAGCAATGTCCTCTTGTACTT
The DNA here is from genome assembly GCF_009764475.1 of Pristis pectinata. Taxonomy (NCBI): domain Eukaryota; kingdom Metazoa; phylum Chordata; class Chondrichthyes; order Rhinopristiformes; family Pristidae; genus Pristis; species Pristis pectinata. The sequence continues at coordinate 95,287,231 of NC_067407.1, read as the reverse complement.
ATCTCTCCTAATCTAGGTGGAAAGAGCCTACTCGCATTAACTCTGTCTATGCCCCTCATAATTTTGTAAACCTCTATCAAATCTCCCCTCATTCTTCTATACTCCAAGGAATAAAGTCCTAACCTGTTTAATCTTTCCCTGTAACTCAACTCCTGAAGACCCAGCAACATTCTAGTAAATCTCCTCTGCACTCTTTCAATCTTACTGATATCCTTCCTATAGTTAAGTGACCAGAACTGCACACAATACTCCAAATTTGGCCTCACCAGTGACTTATACAACCTCACCATAACATCCCAACTCCTATACTCAATACTTTGATTTATGAATGCCAGGATGCCAAAAGCCTTCTTTACAACCCTGTCTACCTGTGATGCCACTTTCAGGGAATTATGTATCTGAACTCCCAGATCCCTTTGTTCCTCCACACTCCCCAGTGTCCTACCATGATTTGTCCTTCCAAAATGCAACACCTCAAACTTGTCTGCATTAAATTCTATCTGCCATTTTCTGGACCATTCTTCCAGTTGGTTCAGATCCCTCTGCAAGCTTTGAAATCCTTCCTCGCTGTCTTCCAATCTTAGTGTCTTCAGCAAACTTGCTGATCCAATTTACCACATTATCATCTAGATCATTGATATAGACAACAAACAACAATGGCCCCACCACAGATCCCTGAGGCACACCACTAGTCACAGACCTCCAGTCTGAGAAACAATCATCCACTACCACTCTCTGTCTTCACCCACACAGCCAATTTCGAATCCAGTTTACAACCTTTCCATGGATACCTAGTGACTGAACCTTATGAACTAACCTCCCACGTGAGACCTTGTCAAAGGCCTTACTAAAGTCCATGTAGACAACATCCACTGCCTTTCCTTCATCTATTTTCTTGGTAACCTCCTCAAAAAACTCTACAAGATTCGTTAAACATGATCTACCACGCACAAAGCCATGCTGACTATCCTTAATCAGCCTTTGGCTGTCCAAATACTTGTATATGCGATCTCTCAGAACATCTTCCAATAATTTACCTACTACTGATGTCAGGCTCACTGGCCTGTAATTACCTGGTTTACTTTTAGAGCCTTTTTTAAACAATGGAAAAACATGAGCTACCCTCCAGTCGTCCGGCACAGCACCTGTGGCTAAGGACATTTTAAATATATCTGCCAGGGCCCCTGCAATTTCTACACCAGTCTCTCTCAAGGTCCGAGGAACTATCTTGTCAGGCCCGGGGGATTAATCTACCTTTATTCGCGGTAAAGCAGCAAGCACCTCCTCCTCTTTAATCTCTATATGTTCCATGACCCTACTGCTTGTTTCCCTTCCTACCATATCCTCTATGCCCGTTTCCTGAGTAATACTCGCAGCCCAGAGAAAGGACTTCCTTTGACTGGTGCTTGGAGGCCCAGAGCAGAATATCCTAATGCACAGGCAACTGAGAAAAAATAAACACCGTGGGACAGTGGCCTCTCCAGTCAGAGAATGTGGAGCATTTCTGTGCAGCTCAAAGAAAAAAGCACCTCAAGGGTGTGTTTGAAGATCAGAAGGGCCCTGGCAATGCATTTGGAGGGATTCTATTGGACCGTTACCAACTTCCAGCAGGGCGAATAAATACTGCCTGGTTTTGGTGGTTAATTTCACAAAATGAGTCAAGGCTTTTCCATGCTAAGCAGTTCCTGCACTAAATATTGCTAAGATCTTGGTCATGGAGGTATTCTGTAGTTGACTCTGATGAGGGAAGTCACTTTACTGGACAGATAATGCAAGTGACGTTGAAACCATTGGGTATTGAAGGGAAATAACATTTATAACACAATACAGTATCTTCAGAAATTGTCGAGCATATGAATGGAGCAATAAGAGACTTAGAAAGGGACTGGATGAACAGAAGGAAAAATAAGATCACATATTACTCTTGGCGTTAATGAATATCAGGGGAATCACCTCATGTCCAATGGGGTACTTACTTCATGAGGTAATGACAGGAAGCCCTATGAGAACAACAGCCCCTCTTCTGAATTAAAGGCAGGAGGAGACGGCTGCTTGGAACAGATTTGTAAGGTCACTGAAAGGACAAGTGGAAGAACTCTGTCGACAAACTGCAGGGAACATTGGCAGAAAACATCAACCCAATAAAACAAATTTAGAGACACATAAATCTCAAGAATGGGACATATGGGACCGAGTGATGGTGAGATATTATTCAAGGTGGGAGCATCTGTACCACTGTATGAAGAATCATGTAATATTGTGGATAGAGCTGCATAATTTTTAATGCTCTACAAGTACCCATAAGTTCTAAGAGTGTTTATTCTGGGACAGGTATCTGTACGGAAATATGGTAAGATTTAGCATTAAATATTCTGAATTTTGGCTAATTTTGAGCACTTTTTGTGAACTTAAAAGTAGAAACCCAAGTGAAACTTGCCAACATGCCAAAAATGAAAAGTGAATGATCTCTCTTGGCTTCCTCCCAAGGTCCTCACCAAAGTAATCAACCTTTAACTTATCCAATTCCCTCCACTCAATAATAACAAAAAGTGGTTCAGTGAACTGGATGTAGCAAGAACTACATACTTTCAGAAATCCCTGGCTGCAGTGTAAAAAAACTCGTCCTCAGAACCAGCCACGTGTCTAACGACATTGTGATAATATTACCTTCCAATACAGAATGCGGATATCACAGAATTCAGAATGATCCATGACCACGACCTCATCATTTTTTGCACTATTTATTTATTTTTGTTATTTATAGATTTTTATGTCTTTGCACTATACTGCTGCCGCAAAACAACAAATTTCACGTCAAATGTCAGTGATAATAAATCTGATTCTGATAAGATATAAAAGCTATTTGCTCATCAAGCTTATACAAGCTCTACGTAAGAGCATTTCTGCAAGATCTACTCCCCACCTTCTCCTCATGGCCTGGAGTATTGTATGGAATTCTAGTTGCCTCATGACAGAAAGGATGTGGAGGCTTTGAAAAGGTACAAAAGAGGTTTACTCAGATGCTGCCTGGATTAGGGGGTATAAGGAGAGGTTGGACAAATTTCTTTTTCTCTGGAACATCAAAGGCTGAGGGGAGAACTAATAGAAGTTTATAATATTATGAAAAGCATAGATAGTGCAGACAGTCAGAATCTTTTTCCCAGGGTAGAAATGGCAAATAGAGGACATGGATTTAAAGGTGACGGGGGGAAAGTTTAAAGGAGGTGTGTGGGGAAAGTTTTTTTTTAAAAAGAAAGTGGAACAGGCTGCCAGGGGTAGTGGTGGAAGCAGATATAATAGTGGTGTTCAAGAGGGTTTCAGATTGGCACATGAATATGCAGGGAATGGAGGGATATGGATCATAAGACAAAGGAGCAGAATTAGGCCATTCATCCCATCGAGTCTGCTCCTCCATTCGATCATGGCTGATTTATTATTCCCTCTCAACACCATTCTCCTGCCTTCTCCCCATAACCTTTGACACCTTACAAATTGAGAACCTATCAACCTCCACTTTAAATATACCCAATGACTTGGCCTCCACAGCCATCTGTGGCAATGAATTCCACAGATTCACCACCTTCTAGCAAAAGAAATTCCTCCTCATCTCTGTTCTAAAGGGACATCCTTCTATTCTGAGGCTGTACCCTGTGGTCCTAGATTCTCCCACTACTGAAAACATCTTCTCCACGTCCACTCTATCCAGGCCTTTCAATATTCAGTAGGTTTCAATGAGATCCCCCTTGTCCTTCTAAACTCCAGCGATTACAGGCCCAGAGCCATGAAACACGCCTCGCATGTTAACCCTTTCATCCCTGGGATCATTCTCGCAAACCTCCTCTGACCCTCTCCAGTGCCAGCACATCCTTCATTTGATATGGGGCCCAAAACTGCTCACAGTGCTCAAAATGTGGTCTGACCAACACGATTCTAGTCCTCTCGAAATGAATGCTAACATTGCATTTGCCTTCCTTACTACTGATTCAACCTGCAAGTTAATCTTTAGGGAATCCTGCACTTGGACTCTCAAGTCCCTTTGCACCTCAGATTTCTGAATTTGCTCCCCATTTAGAAAATAGTCTACGCCTTTATTCCTTCTACCAAAGTGCATGACCATACACTTCCCTACGCTGTATTCCATCTGCCACTTCTTTGCCCATTCTCCCAACCTATCCAGGTCCTTCTGCAGACTCCCTGCTTTCTCAATGCTACCTGCCCCTCCACCTATCTCTGTATCATCTGCAAACTTGGCCACAAAGCCATCAATTTCATCATCCAGATCATTAACATATAACGTGAAAAGTAGCGGACCCAACACTGACCCCTGCTGAACACCACTAGTCACCGGCAGCCAACCAGAAAAGGCCCCCTTTATTCCCACTCTTGGCCCTCTGCCAGTCAGCCAATCTTGTCTCCATCTGAGTACCTTTCCTGTAATACCATGGGCTCCTATCTTGTTTAACAGCCTCATGTGCGGCACCTTGTCAAAGGCCTTCTGAAAATCCAAGTAAACAATATCCACTGACTCTCCTTTGTCTATCCTGCCAGTTACTTCCTCAAAGAATTCCAACAAATTTGTCAAACAAGATCTCCCCTTAAGGAAAGCATACTGACTTTGGCCTATTTGATCATGTGCTTCCAAGTACCCTGAAACCTCATCCTTAACAATGGACTCTAACATCTTACAAACCACTGAGGTCAGGTGAACCAGCCTATAATTTCCTGTCTTTTGCCTCCCTCCCTTCTTAAAGGGTGGAGTGGTATTAGCGATTTTCCAGTCCTCTGAGACCATTCCTACTCCAGTGATTCTTGAAAGATCACTACTACTACCTTACAGTCTGTTCAGCTACCTCTTTCAGAGCCCTGGGGTGGATTCCATCCAGTCCAGCTGACTTACCTACCTCCAGACCTGTCAGCTTCCCAACCACCTTCTCCTCAGTAATGGTGAGTACACTCACTTCTGCACCCCTCCCCCCCCCCCCCCCCCCCCCCCCCGATTCTCTCAAATCTCTGGCATGCTGCTGGTGTCTTCCGCTGTGAAGACTGGTGCAAAATATTTATTTAGTTCATCCGCCATTTCTTTGTTCTCCATTACTACTTCTCCAGCGTCATTTTCCAGCGGTCCGATGTCCACGCCTTCCTCTCTTTTACTCTTTATATATCTGAAAAAACTTCTGGTATCCTCTTTTATATTATTGGCTAGCTTACCTTCCTATTTCATCTTTTCTCTCCTTATTGCTTCTTTAGTTGCCTTCTGTTGGTTTTTAAAATCTTCCCAATCCTCTAGCTTCCCACGAATTAATGCAATATTTTATGCCCTCTCTTTTGCTTATATGCTGTCTTTGACTTCCCTTGTCAGCCAGAGTTGCCTCATCCTCCCATTAGAATGCTGCTGCTTCTTTGGGGTGAACTGATCCTGCGTCTTCCGAATTACTCCCAGAAATTCCTGCCATTGCTGCTGTACCATCATCCCTGCCAGGGTCACCTTCTGGGCATCTTTGGCCAGCATGTCCCTCATGCCTCTGTGGTTACATTTACTCAACTGTAATACCAATACATCTGATTTTAGCTTCTCCCTCTCAAACTGCAAGGTGAATTCTATCATATTATGATGACTGCCTCCTAAGGATTCCTTTACCTTAAGCTCCCTCATCAAATCTGGTTCATTGCACAACACATGTACAGGCAGAAGACATTTAGTTTAATTTGGCATTGCATTTGGTGCAGACATTGCATTCTTGTCCCGTACTGTTCTATGTTCTATGGCTTAGCAAATTGTTTTCTGTCAGAAGTCTATTTGCTTTCTTTTTGAATGCTGTATTTGAATCCATTTCCATAACTATCCTCAGTAGTGTATTCCTAACCTCTTGCCAATCATTCTGTGTTCCCTAGTTCACGACCCTCGCCAATGGAAACAGCTTCCCTCTATCTACACCCCTCACAACCTCCTTTGTTCCAAAGAGACCAACACCAGCTTCACTAGTCTACATACATAGCTTGTCCTTCACCACTGGTATCACTTGGGTAAATCCCTGCTGCACTCTCTCAAAAGCATTCACATCTTCCCTAAAATGTAACACCCAGAAATGGACACAATACTCCTGTTGTGGCCAAACATGTTTGGTTATGAAAAGACAACCCCAAGCCAGCTTATTAATACTCTTTCATGCTGCTTTCAATCACGCACAAAGGAACTTGCTCCATTTACGTTCCACCAAGACTACTTAATTCCAGCCCTTATGAAAACCTTGGTCCAATCATGAACAAATGTGTTAAATTCCTGACATGTGGCAGTAGTAATTGCCCACATCATCAGGACATCACTCAGTCAAATGGGACATCAAGTAGTCTTGGTAAAGTAAATGTTAATGGGAATGAGGACATTGATTTTGGGGATGGGGAGGGGGGAAAAGGGAAGAGAGGTAAAACTCTCCTCTGGCAGGAGTCACATCAAGCTCAGAGGATGGTGATTCTGGATGTTGTTGGTTATTCATTCAGCATCATGTCTTCACTGGAGGAGATCCCCAAAGCAATGCTGAAGGCCCAATCATCTTCAGCTGTTTCATCAATGGCAATCCCTTCATCTTAAAGTCAGATGTGAAATGTCTGCCAATAGTTATTGTACTCAGTTCAATTCATAACTCCCCAGTTAGTGAAGCAGTCACTGGCAGTATGCAAATATAGGTTGTAGGGGATTGCTCTGAGCTCATTTATGTTGAGAGAAATCAATGTTACAACACAGATAGATAGAGTGGTGAAGAAGGCGTATGGTGTGCTTGCCTTCATTAGCCAAGGCATTGAGTACAAGAGTGGGGATGTCATGCTGCAGTTGTACAAAACATTGGTTAGGCTGCACCGGGAGCATTGAGCCGTTCTGGTTGCCACACTGCAGAAAAGATGTAATTAAGATTTAACAAGGATGTTGCCTGAATTTGAGGGTTCAAATTATCAGTAGGGATTGAATAGGCTGAATGTGTTTTTCCTGGAGCAAAGGAGGCCAAGGGGTGGCATGATGGAGGTATACAAGATTATGAGAGGCAAAGATAGGGTAGATAGCCAGCGTCTGATTTCCATTATAGGGGTGTATAAAACTAGAGAGCATTGGTTTAAGGAGGAGGTTTAAAGGGGATCTGAGGGGTAAATTTTCACAAAAAAAGTAATTTGTTTCTGGAATGTGTTGCCAGAGGAGGTGGTGGAAGCATGAACAGTAACAGCATTTAAGAGGCATCTGGACAAGTACTTGAATGTACATGGCTTAGAGGTTTATGGATTTTATGCAGTTATATGGGATTAGTATAGATAGGCATGATGGTTAGCATTGATATGGTGGATGAAGGGCCTGTTTCTATGCTATTCAACTCTCTGACTCTTAAAATGACCCAAGTACCTGTGGCTTTCCAATACTTTTAGGAAATGGACCTCCTCCTCAGCCTTATAATGCATTTGTAAGCCAAAAACCAGCAAGATAACCTTCATGCTTTTTTTACTTATGGTCTTTGCTTTTTGAACATACTTTGATATTTATTCAAATATATAATTTGGTTATGCATTTACCAGTTTAAAGTTTCATTACCTAATTTTAATTGCTGCATTTCACAATATACGAACAAAAATCACTCATTTCCCCCTGAACATCACACAGACCAAACCTGTAATATTAGATTCAATGTTATCTGCAAATTCAAACCAAAGCAATTCAATATTAGCTGTCTTTTAGGGCATGCTGAATGTAATCACTGAAATCAAGACTCAAAGACAAAGACATATTAAGACAGTATAGAATTAACATGCAGATATTAAATGATGCTCTTTGCACCGCTAAATGGAATTCTGAATTTCAAAATGTTAAAATCAAGTTGTTACATGTGCTAATTTGTAATTTTTTTTTAGCAACAATAAAAGAGTCTGGTGAGAAATTTTCCTGAAATCAAAATGCAATGTGTATTGCATAATTTACTGTACAATATATTCACTGCTTGAAACTCCGAGATATAAAATAGAAATAAAAACAGTGAAGAAATAAAAACAGAAAATGTTGGAAATACTCAAGATGCCAGGCTTTTTCTGTGGAAAGAGAAACAAAGCTGGCGTTTCAAAAAGATTAAAGGTCAATGACCTTAAATATTCACTGGTTTTTCTCTCCATAGATTCCATCTGAGCTGTGAACTATTTCCAGCATATTCTCTTTTATTTCAGATTTCCAGTATCTGCAGTATGTTGCTCTTGGCTCCTGATTAAGGTCAAGATAACTTTGCAAAGTGTTGCTAACAGTCTGATTGCAAGAGACATCACCTACTTGCATTAGCACATTACCACACCATTAAATGATGAATACAGGTACATCCAAGGGATCCAAAGGGTATTGTGCAGCCTCCTCTGCATTTGTGGCAAACGGTTTAACACAAGATGGGTAGAACACACTGGCATGCTGAGTGTGTTCATACTTTTCTGGAAATCTGCTGTTGTCAGCAGGTTGGCTGTTTTGACACTGACTGATCTGGATATTTCCTGAAGCTGACACATCCCCACTCTTTAAGAGTAGGGATCTCTTTGTTTAGCTTTATCCAGATGCCCTGGTCCAACCACATAGATGCTAATAGCCAAGAAACCACACCAGCCCCTCAATTTCCTCAGAAGGCTAAGGAAATTCAGCATGTCCCTGATGACCCTTACCAATTTTTATAGATGCACCATGGAAAGCATTCTGTCCGGATACATCACAGCTTGGTATGGCAACTGCTCTGCCCAAGACCACGAGAAATTGCGAACATAGACTGTTGTGAACACAAAAACCAGCCTTTCCTCCATTGACTCCATCTACACTTCCCGCTGCCTCGGGAAAGCAGCCAACATAATTGAAGACTCCTCCCACTCCAGTCATTTTTGTATCAAAAGATACAAAAAGCTTGAAAACACGCACCACCAGTCTTCTATTAAGCTCAGCTTCTATCCTGCTGTTATAAGACTCTTCAACGGACCTCTTGTACAATAAAGATGAACTCTTAATCTCTCAATCACCTCGTCACGGCACTTGCACCGCATTTGTCGATCTGCACTGCACTTCCTCTGTAACAGTAACACTATATTCTGCAATCTGTTATTGTTTTTCCCTTTGTATTACCTTGATGTGTTTGAAATGATCTGTCTGGATGGCATGCAAAACAAAGTTTTTCACTGTACCTCGGTACATGTGACAATAATAGGGTAGGCACGGTAGTGTAGCGGTTAGCGTAACGCTATTACGGCACCAGAGACCCGGGTTCAATTCCAGCCACTGTCTGTAGGGAGTTTGTACATTCTTCCCGTATCTGGGTGGGTTTCCTCCGGGTGCTCCGGTTTCCTCCCACATTCCAAAGACGTACGGGTTAGGAAGTTGTGGGCATGCTATGTTGGCGCCGGAAGTGTGGCGACACTTGTGGGCTGCCCCCAGAACACACTACGTAAAAGATACATTTCACTGTGTGTTTCAATGTACATGTGACTAATAAAGATATCTTATTTTATCTTATCTAATAAACCAATTACTATTATAGCTACATTAGTGAATCCTGAGGATCTCTGACCTCTCAGATATTTTTTTTTGAGGAAGACTTTTAACATACTGTAGGTAAATCAGTATTTTGGGACCAGAAAATGAGTGTGTCAAATATAATAAAATGATCTAACATCTCATTTAAAGTTATTGAAGGAAATTTTTGATTACAGGATGATTTCTCATTTAGGCAGAGGCTCTGCATTCTTTGCCCATGTACCTGTAATTCCTTTAGACTGTGCGTGCTGTTTTTATGATTTTAATTTGGAGTAGAGTTTCCTCCAATCTGTTTTAAATGGTTCCACTTCAGATCCAAAATCAGATTCCAGTTGTAATTTAACAAGCTGGCACTGACAAAGGCAGTTATCCTAGAAGCTAAATTTAAGAGAAGAGGGATATGCAGAATGGGTTTATACAGAGGTCAGCACATCACACTTGATGTTAAAATCAATGGACAGAAAATTGCAGGGAACACAAACCACTTACACAAATTGTGCATTGTGATGACGGAGCTCAGCATGTGAGTGCAAAAGACTAAGCTGGAATATTTGGAAACATCTTCTGCCTGAAGTGCTAAAATGATCCATTTTGGCTTCCTCTTGAGGGGCCCAGCATGACAGAGACAGTCTTTGGCCAAGTAAATTCACTTCATGCATTATCAAGAAACAGCTGAATACACAGGATACAGACAAGGCTAGGGGCCACAATAATCTCCAGGCCACAGCATTAAAAGTTTGTGCTCCAGAACTAGCTGAGTTCCCAGTCAAGCTGCTTCAGATAAACAATGACAGCCACCTGGCAACATGAAACATTGCCTGGGCACATCCACTTCACTAAAAATGACAAATTCAATGCACCAATTAATGTCAATCGTTGGCAGAGTGATTGGCTTCATCGGGAGTAACATACAGTAATTTCCTTCAAATCAATATACAGCCCTTAAATGGATAAAAGAGCTATATGCCAGAGATGGGAGAGAGCATATCTGCCCTCAATATCAAGATCACATTGAACATGTGACATCACACACTCTGGTAAAATTGAAAACAATGGAAATCAGCAGTTAAAACTCTGCCCCGGTCGAAGCCATACCTTGCTGGCTGACATTTCTGGTAGCTATTAATTTCAGCAACAGGCATTGCTGGAGAAGCCCCTCAGGGCATTGTCCTACACTTAACCATCTCCACCTGCTCTAATGTCCCTCCTTCCACCATTATGGTCAGAAAATCAATGATTAATGATTGTTGCAGGGTGTTCCGTTCTCTAGGGAACTTCCATTTGGGATGAAGCAGAAGCAATACCTGGAAACATTCATGTTGAAACTAACAAGTGGTAACTAACATCCACACCTGTGAATGCTGGAAAATGACCATCTCCTCCAACATAACCTAATCACCTCTCCTTGAGAACCAAAGGCAGCACCATCACCGTTAATATCCTTGATTACTGCTGACTGGACATTTAAGATCAAACACATAAACACAATGGGTACATCTGGCTATTCTGCAGTCAGACCTCAGCGTCAAGGCCTTTTCATCACCTTAAAAACACAATTGAGCAATATGATGGAAATTCTCCATTTGTCTGGATAAGTGCAACTACAACAATATTCAACAAGCTCAACCCAAAGCAGACTGTTTTATAAGCATCCATCCACATTCCCTCCCACACCACCAGGCACATTAAACATCTGCTCCCTCATGACCGGGGAATGTGGCTCTTGTGTACAGAATCTACATGGTCCAGTGCACCAAACTGTCAAGGTTTTACGTCAGTGTTTCTGAGCCTTTGAATTCTACTACCTGGAAGGACAAGTACAAAAAGTATATTGGCGCACTGCCAAGTACTTGTGCACACACCCTGATGACTTAGAAATATATTGCAGTTCCTTCATAATCACTGATCAAATTCCTTGAACTCCCTGCCCTAAAGCAAATACAAGGGCTGAAGTGGTTCAGGGTGACTCAACATCCACTTTTAAAGGCAATTAGGGATGGGCAGTAAATGCTGGCCGAAGCAGTGATGCTCATTTACTCCACTGCTGCCACAAAACAACAAATTTCACGACATATGTCAGTGATAATAAACTTGATTCTGATTACTGTGAATAATTAAAATAGAAACTGCCGTGACACAGATGCACAAAACAACTAATTGAAAGGTTTGGGATTTCCATGTTTGGGGATACTTACCAGGTGGTCTGACAATAATCAGTGGGTCATCTGTTGAAATAGAAAAATACATTTGGTCAAAAACAAGTAGCAATTTGGCTTCATTAGTGAAATAACTGTAAAGCATTAACAAGCAACTACTGCATGAAAATGTGGGAGTTTATAAAATAACACCTTAAAATTTACATTAGTTAATTTCTTGTCATGTCCCCATTACCCTTCATTCCCTAAATCCAGAGGAATATCTTGCTCTCAGTCTTCCACATCAGTTGAGTTCCATTATACTGGAGAGGTACACACATTCACAGCTCACAGAGTGAAATAAAAATCTTATTTTCACCTTAAATGGTTCACTCCTTATCCTGAAACAACAACATTCACTTCTTGACTCTCCAGCATCTCAACATCCACTGTGTCCAACTCTCCACAAATACACATTTCAATGAGATTATCCCCTGCTTTCATCTCAGGACATAATCTGGTGAACCTATGCTCTACCCGTTCAAAGATGAAGGAAGCTGCCCAGACATCAAATTTTGTGATCAGTGCTTTCAGAGCCCAAGCTTCGCAGCAGGTGCATGCATTTAGCAAAGTCCAAAGATGGCATGATAAGCTGTAGAATTTTAAGAATATGACAGGGTGATTTCAGCAATCCTGCCAATGCAGCGAGGAGACAACAAGCAGGGTGCATGAAGTAAAACACTGTGCAGTGATCTTGGAATTGCTTCATTTTTCGAAATGTTAAAATAACTTGAACGGCTAATTCTAAACATCAAAATTCAGAGCGTCAGGATTGTTTTTCCTGGGTGGTAATCAATTACATAAAACAGAGCAGGGTGGTGAGACACTTTGCAGAGGAGAATCTGCTCTGCAGAGTAAGCCCATTGTGGCCAATTTGATGCTGCTGCAGTGCATTCAAGATCCACCAAATTTCAGTGGGGGATGTGGCTGAATCAGAACTTCCTGTACCCAGTCAGTGGTTGCAGGGAATAAAAAGAGAGATGGCTAAATTAAAGTTTCTTTTTCTGAGTCAGTAATAGAAAGGGAGTTTATCTTAAATCATGTACTATGCCCAACTACTTTTACACATGGACAGAATGGGCAGATGGTAAATTCTACAATAAAATGCAGAGGGTTAGGGGGTAGCAGGGAGAAGCAACGTATAGAACCCAGTTTTAGTTTCACTGGGCTAAGTGTTCAGTTGCAGACATCACCATCCCCTTTTCCTTAATGACTAGCTCCAGGAAGAAAATTCAGGCCAAGAGTCAGCCTCATAATCTGGAGCTGGATTTTGCAAAGGACAAAATGGAAAGGATAGCAGGATCACTTCCTTGTACCACACAAATTAATCAGTAGGTTCTTGCTATAATCAGCAGTTTTCATGGCTTGCTTCATTGATGTCAATCAATAAATTCAAGGCATTAAACTTGATTTCACAACTTGCCCAATTTGATTTAAACTCAATTTCTGGCTCATGGATCTATTACAATAATCAAATAGTAAATGTCATATATTACCTGATTCTGTAATGAAAGACAAGGCTTCACTAATGGGACCATAACCATATGGATTTTTTGCTTGAATTTTAAAATAATATCTGAAAAATAACAAATATCAGCAATTATTTTGCTTACAAAGCTGGGCTACGTTCTAAATCAGTTCCAGATCAACCTGATAGCACATGGTACACAACATCAGTCCAAACTCTTATTTTAATTTGGCAGAAAAGATCGAAGTTAAAATTTTCACCAGAAGCACACGATGCCCTTCATTTCCCAGACTGTGTCAGCAGCAAGCAAAGCTCTTTGACATCAGTAAACATTCAGAAAATGTGGGTATTTAACAAAAGCACAAAATTCTCCAAGTACAAAACTCATAACATTTCCTCCTTCCCTCACCTCCAACATAACGTTGCTCTATGATGGTTCTGACTGAAAGGTCTCAGCCTCTTCAAATCGCTCACTCCATTATTCCCTTTCTTAACAATCTCCTTCAACCACAACCCTACCTCCTAACTCAAGTATTTGCTTCATACCACCACAGTCAAAGATGCTTTCAACTGATCAGCCCTACACTTTGCAGGTCCCTCCCTAAACAATTTGTTATTCATTTGCATTAAGATCATACTGAGAGCTTGCCTCTCTGTAGGTTCAGTTACTCTTCAGAAACATATTTCATTGCATCTCTGAGACATCCATGTTGAACACAAGACATGGTGAGATGGGGAGATTTAACAGGAATCTGAGGAGCAACTTTTTCACCCAGAGGATGGTCCATATATGGAATGAGCTGCCAGAGAAAATGGTTGAGGCAGGTATTAACAACATTTAAAAGGACTTGGACAGGTACATGGCTAGGAAACATTTAGAAGGACATGGGCCAGATGCTGGCAAATGGGAACAGCTAAGATGGCAGCTTGGTCGGCATGGACCAGTTGAGTCCATGCAGTTCTGCATGCCTTCTTAGGTTGGGACACAGAATATAAAAGTTGGGACGTTTAGTTGCATTTTTACAAAACACTGGTTAGATCACACTTGGAGCATTGTGTGCAGTTCTGGCCATCACACCATAGGAAGGATGAGATTACAATGCAAAGGGTTTAGAGCAGATGCACCAGGATGCTGACTGGACTGGAGGACTTTGGTTATGGGGACAGATTGGAGAGGGTGGACTTATTCTCCCTGGAGCTTAGGATGCTGAGGGGTGACTTGACAAAAAGTATATAAAGATGAGGCATAGAGAGGGTAGATAGTCAAAATCTTTTTACCATAGTAAGGGTATCAAAAACAAGAAGCCATTGGTTTAAAGTGAGAGAAAGAAGTTTAAAGTGGATTTGAGAGGACTTTTTTGTTTTGCACAAATAGTGATTATGATATTTGAACTCACTGCCAGAGGTGGCGGTGGAATCAGATATAATCATTATATTTAATAGACATTTAGAAAAGCACTTAAAGAGGACTGTCTAAATTTCTCTTAAACTTAGTGAAGTATACGGACCTAATGCAGACAAGTGGGATGAACGTAGATAGGTGAGAAGGTTGCATGGACATGGTGGGCCGAAGGGCCTGCTTCTGTGCTGTCCACCTCCATGACTCTAAAGTAGACCATGGCGAGATGATGTGTCCACTCACTCTGCACACAACTTTGCAAACCCAGACTTGTTGTACATCCGACTCCCCACACCTCACACAACAAACTGTGTGTCTGACTTCCTTGACAATGATGTGCCCTCCCTGATCAAAAACATGTGTATCAGGATTCTGGTTCCACCAGTAGGATGACAGAGAATACCAAAGCATTCTAATACATGCATCAAGATCAACAGGATAACTAGGGAGAGGGTAGGACCGCACAAGGATGAAGGGGGGAACATGTGCTTGGAGGTAGAGGATGTGGACAAGGTTATAAACAAGAACTTTGTGTCAGCATTTGTCAAGGAGAAGGACATGGAGGATAGTGAGATCAGTGTGGAGCACGCTAATATGCCAGGGCATTTTGAGGTAAAGAAGAAAGTAGTATTAGGTTTCTTGAAGAACATTAAGGTTGGTAAGTTCCCAGGGCCTGATGGGATATACCCAAGGTTATTGAGAGAGGCAAGAGATGAGACTGCTGGGGCCTTGACCAAGATCTTCATGTCCTCTCTAGCCACAGGTGAGGTTCTAGAGGACTGGCAAGTAGCTAATGTTGTTCAGTTGTTCAAGAAGGGAAATAGGGATAATCCTGGAATCTACAGACCAGTGAGTCTCATGTTGGTGGTAGGGAAGCTATTGGAGAGGATTCTTAAGGATTGGATTCATGAGCATTTGGAAAACCATGGCTTATTTAGGGACAGTCAGCATGGCTTTGTGCAGGGCGAGTGATACAGCATGGAAACAGGCCCTTCAGACTAACTGGTCCATGCCAACCAAGATTCCCATCTAAGCTAATTCTATTTGCCCGTGTTTGGCCCATATGTCTCAGTCACGTCTTACTAACTTGATTAAGTTTTTCCAAGGAGGTGATTCAAGAGAGCAGAGCTGTGGATGTTGTCTACATGGATTTTAATGAGGTGTTTGACAAGGTCCCACATGGTAGGCTGATCCAGAAGATTAAGATACATGGGGTCCATGGTGACCTGGTAGTTTGGATTCAAAATTGATTTGCCCATAGAAGACAGAGGGTAGTGGGTGATGAGACTTATTCTGGCCCAGGGTCTGTGACTAGCAGTGTTCCTCAGGGATCTGTACTGGGACCTCTGCTGTTTATGATGTGTAAAAATAACCTGGATGAAAATGTACATGGGTGGGTTAGCATGTTTGCAGATGATACGAAGATTAGTGGTATGGTGGATAGCACAGAAGACTGGCAAAGGATACAATGGTATATAGATCAGATGCAGATATGGGCAGAGAAATGGCAGATGGAGGTCAACCCAACCAAATGTGAAGTTTTGCACCTTGGGAGATCAAATGTAAAGGGACAGTACACTGTTAATGGCAGGACCCTTTGTTGATATACTGAGAGATCATGGGGTCCAAGTCCATAGCTCCTTAAAAGTGGCTGCTCAAATTGATAGCATGGTAAAGAAGGTGTATGGTATCCTTGCCTTTATTAGTCAAAGCACTGAGTTCAAGAGTCAAGAAATTATGTTGCAGCCTGATAAAACTCTGGTTAGGCCGCATCTGGAGTACTGCATTCAATTCTGGTCACCACATACAGGAAGGATGTGGAGGCTTTGGAGAGGGTACAGAAGAGGTTTACCACGATGCTACCTGGATTATAGGGCATGTGCAAAGAGGAGAGTTTAGACAAACTTGGGTTGTTTTCTCTGGAGTGGCAGAGGCTGTGGGGAGACCTGATAGAAGTTTATAAGGTTATGAGAGGCACTGATAGAGTGGACAGCCGGTATCTTTCTCCTCAGGGTTGAAATGTCTAATACTACAGGGCATGCATTTAAGGTGAGAGGGAATAAGTTTAAAGGAGATGTAAGGGGAAAGTTTTTTTACACAGAGAGTGGTGGATGGCTGGAATGCGCTGCCGGGGATGGTAGTGGAGGCAAATACAATACAGGTATTTAGGAGGCTCTTAGATAGGTGCATGAATATGCCGAGAATGGAGGGGTATGGACTTTGTGTAGGCAGAAGGGGCTAGTCTAGTTAGGCATTCAAATACCAGTTTAATTAGTTCGGCACAACATCGTGGACCAAAGGGCCTGTTCCTGTACTGTACTGTTCTATGTAAGTTGTAAGGGGGGCCTGGATAATGTGATACCATTCATTGATATAAGGGGCCTACTGGGTAGTTCCAACTGTTAACTCTAGCAGTACCTGCTACACTGCCTTGATCTCCATGTTCTATAGTGATTGACTATTCCTGAGGTGAAATCTCTGGAGCACAGGACATATTTTCCAAAGGTGACCAACCAATATGAAAAGTCATTTCACTGCAGGTAAAGCACAATAATTTCAGTCAACAAGATATGATGAGATTTCAAACGTCAAATCGGTTTTAAAGAATCAAGTTACTTCATTCATCTGTTGCAGAAGTTATATGGGAAAAGTCATAGGTTGAATAAGACCATGGCTCTACTATTCACATCTTAGATTCTTTAAAGAATTGATATAGTTTAGGCAGAAGTGGCTAACAACTAAATAGCTTCTTTGCATTAAAACAGGAAGAAAAAGTGTGTTTATAGTTCCACCAAAATTGTTGAGATTGTGAATTAGACTTCCAAAATGTACAACCAGAAGTCGTATCATCCATAACACACATTTAGAGGTCATGGGACCTATAATATGCGTGCCAGCGATAAAGAGCTGTTAAGATTTTCTGGATCTTAACCTGTCACATCATAAACTTTATGATGTCAAGCAGTTACCCAAGTTATTTTTAAATGCAAAGAGAGTGCCTACTTTAACCAACCTCTCAGGCAGTGAGATTCACAACTCATCATTCCTTGAGCAAACAAAAAAATCACTCAAATTCCCCTCCAATCCCGAGTACATATTATTTTTAGATGGTCTACTGAAGCTGAAAGGAAATTTAGTATATTTAAATCTGGGCTACTTGAGAAGATTTTGCTGCTGGTGAAAAAATATGGAAAATGTTTATCTGCACTGTACTTCCGTCTGAAAGCTTGGATTTAGAAACTTTTCCCTCAAAAACAAGACCTTGCAGCTGAGACACATATTCTCTCTCCACCTGTTTCATTGATCTTGAAATCCTTCCATGATTAATGAAATACCCATATTGAGCTCAAGGTTGAGTAAATTCTGCAATGAATCAATTGTAAAATATATACAATTACATAGCACCATATTAAACAAACGTATTTAAAATCTGGGTTTCACTGCCATGATCTTTGTGGACCAAGATATACAAGAACTTTTATGATAAGGATCATGGTAAATCAAGTCAGCATGTACACTGTGGATGATAAACAAAAAAAGGTTTGCCAACACTGCCACATTCCAAGAATAAAATATTTTTAAAAATCCCTAGTTTTTCATGCATTTTACTCCAAGAGCAAAAGGCCAAAGGCCTTAGATAACGCTCCACATGGTAGGCTGCTATGGAAAGCTAGATTGCAATGGGATCGAGGGAGAGCTAGCTAATTGGCTTGATGGTAGGAAGCAGAGGGTGATGGTGGATGATTGTTGTTTTCATACTGGAGGCTCATGACTTGTGGTTTTCCTCAGGGGCTGGTGCTAGCCCCTTTGTTATTTGTCATTTATATCAATGATTTGGATGAGAATGTGCAAGGCATGGTCAGTAAATTTGCAGACAACACTAAAATAGGTGGGACTGCAGACAGTAAAGATGGTTATCAGGATTTACAGAGGGATCTCGATCAGCTAGGTAAGTGGGCCGAGGAATGGCAAATGGAGTTTAAATCGGATAACTGCAAGGTGTTGCATTTTGGGAAGCTAAATGAGGATAGGACTTCCACAGTGAATGTTAAGGCCCTGGGGAGTGTTGTAGAACAGAGGGACCTTGGAGTACAAGTACATGGTTCCCTGAAAGTAGCGTCACAAGTAGACAGGGTGCTGAAGAAGGCTTTTAGCACGCTGGTCTTCATCAGTCAGGGCATTCAGTATTGAAGTTGGGATGTTATGTTACAGTTGTACAAGATGCTGATGAGGCCACATTTGGAATATTGTATTCAGTTTTGGTCATCCTGCTATAGGAAAGATGCCATTAAGCTGGAAAGAGTGCAGAGGAGATTTGCAAGGACGTTGCTGGGATTCAAGGGCCTGAGTTATGGAGGGAGATTGAACAGGTTGGGATTTTACTAATTGCAGCATAGGAAAATGAGGGGTTATCTTAGAGAGGTGTAGAAAAACATGAGGAACATAGATACGGTGAATGTGCACAGTCTTTTTCCCAGGGCTGGGGAATCTGGAACAAGAGGAAACAGGTTTAGGGTGAGAGAAGAGAAAGTTAATAGAAACCTGAGGGCCAACCTTTTCACCCAGAGAGTGGTCAGTATATGGAATGAGCTGCCAGAGGAAGTGGTTGAGGCAGGTACATTAACAACATTTAAAAGACACTTGGACAGGTAAATGGATAGGAACACGAGCAAATAGGACTAGTTTAGACAGGAATCTTGGTCAGCAAGGACCAGTTGGGCCATAGGGCCTGTTTCTGTGTGAGTTTAACTGGGGTGGGAGGAGGCTCATGTGGTGCAAGAGCAGTTGAGCCAAATGGTCTGCAAAATGACGTGCATGACAAATATTCAAAAGGGTTCAAATAACTAAGGAAAATGATCAAAATTATAAGGTAGTATGCTTTCCTACTGACCACATGCTTCCTTCAACCATACCTTGTGTTTGGCTTCAGATTTTCAATAGCTAAATGTGTGCTGCCTACTGTAGGCTTTGTCGACCATTTGTCCTGCAAGATGTCATCATAAGAGGCACTGTAAACAAGGTAACCTGCAATTGAAATCATAGGCAGAAGTAAATGCAACAGAATTTTCTTACTTGCAGCCAAACCCTTACATTCAATTCAAGATATTTTCCAGATACCTCTGAACTCAAGGTCCAAATTAACATTTTCTGGATTAGATTAGTAATAACTTTGTGAATTGTTGCTATTTTAGAATATTCTGCAAACTAAAACACATACTAAGATATCATGATTAATTCTGTCTATTATAACTAAGTGTAAAGTATTTATTATGTTGTTAATAAAGCAGCAACTGCTCTAGACATCTAAAAGTAACACAAGTTGAATGAATCCATGTAGTACATTTTATTTTTAAATTCTGAGCCCAATTCACATGAGGTTCTAATGTGTTCATGGTGGATTCAATCCAATGTATTTTCTTTCGTGAAAGCAGAGGAAATCTTTATCTGTCAATGTGATGAACTAAAATGATAATCTTGGAACGGAAATGCCAATCTGATTTGTACAATTTTCGTTCCATTCGGAGAAATCAACAGGAGTTTTAATTACTTTTATTTTATTGAGACTTGTAATCTTGTTTGTGCTCTTCTCTGGTAGTTATCATGGAAATGACCGATTTTGACAAATTTACTTTCTTAAGAGGCTTTGCATGCAGTTCTTATTGTCTAATCAGGTCAAATACAGTTAGAAATTGCCTTGTAAAACAAAATTCTTTAAATTTGCATTCCAACCAGCCAAGTATTTTGAAGGAAACAATGCTAGCTCTGAAAATGGATGGCAGGCCAACAAAGGCAACATGACCAACGAACAAGTGGAAAGTAAAGAGTAAAAAAAAATCTGAGACACAAGAAATTCTACAGATGCTGGAATCTGGAGCAATACACAAAAAGTGCTGGAGGAACTCAGCAGGTCAGGCAGCATCTATGGAAGGAAATAAACAGTCGACATTTCAGGCTGAGATCCTTCGTCAGGACTGGAAAGGAAAAGGGCAGAAGCCAGAGTAAGGAGGTGGGGGGAGGGGGAGGAGCACACACAGGCAGGTGATAGGCAAGTCCAGGTGAGGGGGGGGATGGTAGGTGTGGGGGGTGGGGGGGAGATGTAATAAGCTGTGAGAGGTAGAAGACGCAAAGGGTTGGAGGAGGAGAAATCCAGTAGGAGAGGGCAGTGGACCATGGTATAAAGATGGGGGAGGGGAGGAGAGGAGAGGAGATGGGCAGGTCATCAAGGCGGGGTAAGGGAGCCACAGAAATAAGGGAAGACAAAGGAGTGGGGGGGGGGGGGGGAAGAAGAAGTAAGGGTGGGTTTACCGGAAGTTAGAGAAATCGATGTTGAGGCCATCAGGTTGGAAACTCCCAAGGCAGAATATGAGGTGTTGTTCCTCCAACCTGCGTCTGGCCTCAATGTGGCAGTCGGGGAGGCCATGGATAGACATGTCAGTATGGGAATGGGATGTGGAATTGAAGTGGGTGGCCACCGGGAGGTCCTGGCTGTTGCGGTGGATGGAGCAAAGGCGCTGGATGGAGCAAAGGCGCTGGACGAAGCGGTCGCACAATCTCTGTCGGGTCTCACCGACGTAGAGGAGGCTGC
Organism: Pristis pectinata; assembly: GCF_009764475.1. Lineage (NCBI taxonomy): Eukaryota > Metazoa > Chordata > Chondrichthyes > Rhinopristiformes > Pristidae > Pristis > Pristis pectinata. The sequence continues at coordinate 95,266,054 of NC_067407.1, read as the reverse complement.
ACTAAGAGCACTGGATGCAATAAATGACACCCTCGGACTCACAGGTGAAGCACTGCCTCACCTGGAAGGATTGTCTGGGACCCTGAATGGTGGTGAGGGAGGAGGTGTAGGGACAGGTGTAGCGCTTGGTGAGGTTGCAGGCATAAGTGCCGGGGTGTTATCAGTGGGGAGGGATGAGTGGACAAGGGAGACGCGGAGAGAGCGGTCCCTGCTGAAAGTGGAGAGAGAGGGTGAGGGGAAGATGTGCCTCGTGGTAGGATCCCGTTGGAGGTGGCGGAAGTTGCAGAGAATATGTCGGATGCGGAGGCTTGTGGGGTGGTAGGTGATGACAAGAGGAACCCTGTCCCTTTTAAGTTGGGGTGGGGGGGTGGGGGGGGGATGGGGTGAGGGCAGATGTGCAGAAAGTGGAGGAGATATGGGAAATCTGTTTTTATCATATTCTCAAAACATTTCTGACCACAGAGTGGTGAATGAATTTATTTTGAAATGTAGTCACTTATTAATTCAAACATAAGAATGAATTTCATCTAATAATTCCCAGTAACTCCAGTTTTAGTAAATCTGATTATCACTACACTCGTATCAAATACCACCTGAAAGGCATTCTTGCCTCACTTTTGGAGTCTTTTATCCACGTCTGTAATGCCTGAAGCTGTGGTATTGGCAAGCCCACAATGAGTAACACTGAGCAGATTACTGGTGAATAAGAGCTTCCATCTGTTTGCTGATGATTGGGATACGTTGACAGAATATTAACTGCAAGGACTGGATTTCCCTGCCTTCTGTGGATAGGACATACCCAAGCAATGTCAGGGGTGAGTATGGTCAGAGTTGAGACTCTAACATAGGACTAAAGTTAAGGCACATTCTTCCATTGCAAATCTTAATTTGAGGATACAAACCTTGCAAAATTTGCACAATAACATGTGCTAGCTTTTAAATTTGAATATGAAAGAAATTTAAGTTAGGCAACGTTTCAAAAACAACTTCAGAGCACATCGTAATTGTATTTCAGGTTGATTTATCAATTCTTGGGAGTAAACAACTAACTTCAGTCAGCCTTGGTGAAATTAGGAATCACAAACAGAACACTCAAAATTTCCAAATATGTTGTGATGCCAGAGGAAATAATACCACACCCCACATCCACCTGTTACATTAAGGAATCAAAGGTATTAATACAAGAACATAAAAAGCTGGAGGAGGTCACACGCACAAGCCTCATAGCCCAATCTGAAACTATTTGATTTAAAATTTTCAATTATTGCTTTTGAAGTACATCATATTGTAATAGAGGGCAGACATCAGTACTGGGCAAAGGTGAAGCTGGTTCCATTTCCCTTCCAGTTAGTTAAAAGATGAAATTAAGGGGCAAAGGCTCAAGCAACTTGCACATTTAGTACCTATTTCCCTGCATCCAGATCTTTTCATTGCTTTTCCTAAGCAATGTTCTGACTTGGGACCACAGAACCAGAAAATTTACTGGTAAGTCAATACTCCATTCACTTAACAATTTACAGCGCTAACTAAAACTGGTCACTTATTTTCATTCTGAGCTAATGCTCCAATTTGTTGGCACCAGATCACTCCCACTGAGGAACATTCTGACATTCACTTTCTTCCTTTTGCCTCTGCCTGAAAAGCTAAATGCAAAATCAATGTACAGCACTATTAAGGGATTTCCTTCATCTGAATCCAACCTGTGACAAACATACCTGGAACTTTCCCTTATGCTTGGCATTAATTCAAAACTTGCAAATTAAAAACAAAATTACTCAGTGTGTAACAGAATTTGTCAATAAAACACTTTAGAAGTTTTCAAAAACAAAATGTACTGTAGAAAAGAATTTGTCACATGACTGATTCCAGTTTAAAAATTGCAATGCTTCATATAAAACTTTTTATGGGGATAAACAGTTTCACTAGGGACACAGTAAAAGACAAACAATTAACCTCAATGGGCAGCAGGGATTCTGGAATTGGCTTAATTCCCCATTGCAACATTTTTGTTTTATTCATTTTTGTGGATCTGAGCATCGATGGCAAGGGCAGCATTTATGGTGCATCTCTAAATCCTCTTCAGAAGGTTGTGCCGAGCCACCTTCTTGACCTGTTGCAGTCCTTTGCAAGGGTGAGAAAGTAAAGTTCATAATTATTATTGAGTGACAAGTACTTGTGGCTCTTAACAAAGGTCAGATTTGGCACCATTGTGATGTATGCTGTCGCCAAAAGAATGCTGATATTAACTGTTGAAGCACTCAGTAAATAACGTGCACCTAGTTGATCGACTGAGACTTGAGTGGAGATAAGGAATTCCATATGAAACTTAATTGATCTTATTTCAACTGATTTTTACCAAGGGGGTCCAAATTTCTATTATTGAAATGTCACAATTTCAGTAAACAAGTAAATAATGGCATTTAAAATAAGTTGAAGTTCTCTGAAGTGCCTTGGCATACTTTTTCTAGTTTGAAGGCCAAGATATTTCTCTTTCAGTACAAAGTAATTTAATTTGAACTGTCTGACCAGAGAAAACATTTATAGTGTTCCAAAGAGTTCCAAGGTGATTGGTAACAGAAGTAAAAACAGAATAGAGTACTGAAATTGAAAACAAAAGGCTGCAACATCCAAGCAGAAGGAGACACATTATAAAAATCTGAATTGAAGTAAAAAAAAAGAAATAAAAGGACAGAAAGGTAAATGAACTATATCTGGGGATACTGCACAGAATTTTTTAGTGAAAAACTTATTCATATGGTGCCTATTTAAATCCAATTAAATACCGAATGGCCTTAAGTGAGGAATGGACAGGAGATCTGAGTGGCAAGTTTTTCCACACAAAGGGCAATGGTTACATGGAATGATCTGCTAGAGGAAGATGCAGGTACAATTACAATGTTTAAAAGGCATTTGGACAACCTGACAGAATGAACAACGAATTCTCCAATTTCAGGTAAACTGTTCCCCCTCTGTCCCTATCCTCTCTCCTCCTGATCTACCCAGTTCTTCCTGCACTCACCCCAGCCCCCATCATCCTTTCTTTCCTCTCCTCTACCCACTCCATCTGCCTGTCACCTACACACTCCTCCCATTGGTTCCCCTGCCCGTTTCCCAACTGCCCTCCCCACCTTCCTTACTTGATTCCATGCTCCACCTTCCTCTTTTGTCAGATTCCATCATTTTCAGCCCATTGTGGCTTCCTCCTATCACCTCCCAGCTTTAGTCACTATTTCTGCTCTCCCCATCTCCATCCATCACCCCCTTCAACTGGATCTGCCTGTTGCTTGCTAGTTCTTGCTTCACCCCTTCCCCTCACCTCTTTATCCTGTCCATCTCCCCTCTTTCAGTCCAAATGAAGCGTTTCAGCCCAAAACGTCGACTGTCCATTCCCCCCGCCCCCCACAGATTGAGTTGAACCAATGAGTTCCTCCAGCAGTTTGTTTTTTGCTCCAGATTCCAGCATCTGCGGTCTCGTGTCTTAATCTTTTCTTCAGCCCATTCAATCGGATCCCATTCCTAAATTTGCAGGTTGCGGTTAGCATAACACTATTACAGCGCCGGCAACCCAGGTTCAATTCTGGCCACTGTCAGTCAAGAGTTTGTACGTTCTCCCCGTGTCTGCGTGGGTTTTCTCTGGGTGCTCCGGTTTCCTCCCACATTCCAAAGATGTACTGGTTAGGAAGTTGCGGGCATGTTATGTTGGCGCCAGGAGCGTGGCGACTCTTGCGGGCTGCCCCCAGAACTCTACTCAAAAGATGCATTTCACTGTATGTTTCGATGTACATGTGACTAATAAAGATCTTATCTTATTTGGAATACTGGGAAGTGGGGATGCTTAATACTGAAAGACACCAAAAAATTACCAGAGGGAGTAAATAAACCTTGCAGAATAGCCAAGTGATTGGCGAACCAAGTTCAAAATTAATGCAAGATGGTGTATTTTGGTAGTTAAAAAAAGCCACTTCAACTTTCACTCATTATTTGAAAGGTGCAAGTCCTTGTTGGGTAGAGGAACAAAACATCTCAGAGTACAAATACACCAGTCATTTAAAGTCACACCACACATTAGCAAGATCATTAAAAAAAAGGGGGATAGAGAAGTTATGCCCTATATTCTATGTGATCTTGGTGGATTGCAGAGGATATAGTTCTAATCACTATATTATAGAAAGAACATGGAGGGAACTGTGATGTTCAGAGAAGGTTGACAAGGATGAAACCAGAAATGCGACGTTTTACAAATCAGGGAAGAATAAACAGACTGAATCCCTTTTCTTTTGAGAAATGTGGCTGACAGACAACAATGAATGTTTTTCAAATCATGCAATGTTTTTAATAGAAAGGATAGATACAAAGAAAATATCACTACTTCAGAAGAATTGCAAGTCTTCCCCAGGTTATGAAGGCCCAACTTATGACAGCTCGTACTAATGAACAAGTAATGTGGGAGACTGGGGGAATGGATTCACTGGCTTCTGTGGAACTGCAGTTATCCTCTGCTGGGTGGGAATAGGACATTCCTGTGTGCCTTATCTCCCCAATCCCACCTCCCCACCCTGCACCCCCACCACCCCCATCCCCAAGCCATAACAACCAAGCTGAGCAGAGTTGGGAATGCTGACCAAACTCACTCACTCACCAAGTTAGTGAGGCAGACTGGCAGCTGCTCTTCCCATCACAGCTGTTTCTGTGACCTTCTCCCACACACTGTTTTTGTTCATTTACGACTACAAAATGTTTGGGTTATGAACAATTCTCAGGAACGGAAACCTGTTGTAACCTGGGGAGGACCTATACATTCCATCAACAGAAGCTAGTCGCCGACATACATTTATAGGGAGACTGGTGCAAGGGTATGAGTATGAAAGGAATAGAGGGTAACTCTGATAAATTTAGATGGGGAAAAATGGGAAGAGACTTCAATAAAGCAAAAACAACTGCATGAACTGGTTGGGTTGATATTAGACATCTATGCATTAAAGCTGCTCAGTAGATTCACCTTTGTAATTGTTATCATATTCTGGTTATAATAATATTATTGATTATAGGCAACATACATGCAATGAGCTTTAGTATATCCACACTGATTTTTTTTTAATTTTTAAAGGCACTGCAGGTTTCTAATTCACATGAAAATACCCATTACTCTGCACTTTTGAAGCTGAGTATATATGGACACTTTTTTCCGATAAAATATTATCAAATATTAATGCAAGGGTCTCACTTGAAGATGAATAAAACAAATAATAGACCAAAGCTGTCAATCATTTTAAATGGCTGGAAACATTGTGGGGGACTATTATTTGTCTGCAATAATCCTTGCTTTGTTTTCATCAGTGCACCAAGTCCTATCAGAAAAAAATCCTGACATAGCCATGTGCTGGGAGCAGCCAGCCTGTTTTCAATCACTGATGTGGATCTCCCATTGATGCATCTTTCTCATATTAAGTTCTGCTGCAAAAGGAAGCATGGTTTTGTTTATTGAAGGTTCAATTCTATTTTTCAACCTACGATGTGAACTTTGTACACTATTTTGAAACGTAAAGATCTCTAACAGATGTATTTTTTGTAGTTTGGGATGAGCAACATGATTCAGTGCAGAACAGCAAGTTAACTGAAGAAAAGTAAGGGCAACATTAGGTGATACCTTCTAACATTAAATGGAAGTATTACTTATTACTACGTCAAGTCAATTTAATGTAAGCTTCATGCTTGCTGAATCCCTTCCCTTTTTATTGAGAGGCAAGAAGGTGTTGAATTCATGAATAGTCCCTGGTTCATGGTAGTTTGAGGAGGGAAAAGGATGACAAAGTAAGGACTTACACTGAGAACCAAGTAATTCAGAAGACAAAATTTTTGCCAGCTTTAACAAGTTCCCCTATTATCAAGTCCAAAAGTGAATGATTACTGAAGCTGTAATGATATAGGAAATATTAGCCATCTGGAAAAACTTGAAAGATTTAACCAAATCTGTTCTGGAAAACCTTAAAGAAAATTAATGGAGTTCTTATTAACTTCAAAGCATAAATATTTTGCATAAATTTGTGAACTTTTTCAACTTGCCAAGATCAACAGACTTCTTAGGGTTGTTGGCTGAACTTTTGGGCACCTCTGAACAGCAATATCCATTACTGACAGCCCTCTGATCTGACTTTATGATTTAGCTTTGTTTATATTTCCCTTTCTCCAATGGGTCTCATTTCCTTATGGGGTCTCCATTTTATATAGAAACACGTAGCTATGTTTCCATGGACTTCAAAAAAACTAGGAAATTACCATTGCTGGAAATAGAAACAGAAAAAGAAAATTCTGGAGCTACTCAGCAGGATCTGTGGAGGGAGAAACAGAGTCACTGTTTCAAGTCAATGACTCCTGATCAGAACTGGAAAAGTGAGAAAACAAATGCACTTTAATTTTCAGAGACAGGAAGGGTTGAGGGAATAACAGGCATGTCTGTGATTGGTTGAAGACCAAGGTTTGAGGCCATTTTCAAAGTTGTTCATGGGATCCATGTGAGAACAAAACACTCTTCTCATCCATGTACAAGTTTTGAGCTTGGTTTCATTGCTCGTAACCTGCCAATTTCTGGAGCTCTTCTTAAAGTGAACATAACTTTATTTTTTCTCAGAAGTTCCTTAAAGATTTTAGATGCTTAGTCAATAAAATGAACGTTGCATCCTGGACATCCCATAACATTCTCTAGTTTGAGGAATAATGGTGGCATGTGCTAAGGTTTGCCACTGTACCCCACAGATGACAACATTCTGGGAAGTTTGTATTTGCATGTTCTCAAGTAGTGATGAGCAGAAGCACCCACTGAAGTGGAGAAAGGAATGCGCCGAATAATTTAAAGACAGATATTTGGGGCAGATTTGCTGTAAACTAATAACTCAATGTAAATTGATCTGCAAAATAGACCCTATGCTGTGTTAAGTTTCATGTTTTTGATCTAACTGCAGCATTTTACTGTTTCACAAAAATTCCCAATGACTTTCACACTGATTGCCCATTACACTCACAACAGATGGTTAAGTACGGCAATTATCACGTTAAGAACCATTTTAATGTGATAATTGTGAATGATTACCAACCAACTACTTTTGGCACAGCAATCAAATAAATCAGTGGAGTCTTATTTCTTCAGATTGTGAACTATTGGGCATTTTAAAAAAACATGAAATTTTACATGTTATCTATTACCTTACCTATCCTTTTTGTCTATGTTCTCACTTAAGCCAATTACTCTTTACCTCTCAATTTCCTTTCCTCACTTTTTGATATGGAATTCAATCTCCTTAATTTACTCTCCCTTTGCTCTCTCAGAAGTTCAGAGTTTGTTAATTGCATTGATTCAGAAGATACACAGTTTGCCTCACTATTCATCAACTGGCACTTCCAGTAATTTGAAGACAACTTTCTGCAAAAGCTGATCATCCAACTGCAAGGATATGTATCAGATGCTATACACCGGCAGAGTCTGTCCTGTTTCAAACTAAAAATCCCAAGACGATTATAAGGCATCTCTCAAATAGGGTTGCAAAAATATTATTCCAACTTTAATGGACAAGTCCAGAGCAAAAAAAACAGACAAGTCCAAAGCAAAAATGGACAAGTCCAGAGCTGGAAATCTGAAATCAAAACAGAAAATGTTGGAAATCCTTAGTAGTCAGGCAAAATCTACTGAAAAAGAAACTGAGTTCAGGTTAATAATCTTTCTTCTGAATGAGGAAAAGTTAGTATGAAATAAGTTTTAAGCTGCAGAGAAAGGGAGGAGGGCCAAGGAAAATGAAAGGTCTGTAAATAGGGTGGAGACCAGGAGAGAGTTAATGACACGTTGGTGAAGATGTTGGCTGAGAGGTGGTAGAAATATGAAATAAAAACAGAAGATGCTGGAACACTCAGCAGATCAGGCAGCAGCTGCAGAAAGAGAAATAGTAAACATTTCAGGCCAGGGACCCTTTGTCAGAACTAGAAAAGAGAGGAAAACAAGTTAGTTTTCAACAGGGCAGAAGGTGTGGGGAGAGTTCTGAAGAACAGAGGGAATGTTTCTGAAGGACCAGTTCAATGGGTTACTGGGGGCAGTTAGCAGCACATTAAGGTGGAGAAACAAAAGACTCCAGATGCTGGAACCTGGAGTGAAAAACTGCCGTTGGAGGAACTCAGCGGGTCGAGCAGCATCTGTGGGGGGGGATGCGGCGAGGGAGAGGAATTATCATTTCAGGTCAAGACCCTGCATCAGGACAAAGGGAGGGTCTCAACCTGAAATGTTGACAATTCCTTACACCCCACCACAGTTTCAATATTGACAGAAATAAAGAATGAGCTATCGAGAGCCGGAGAATTTGAATGAAGTCTAAAGGTTTTCCATCTCATGGCACCTTCTCATGCAACACCCACTCTTTGAGCTCCTCCCTTCCCATTGTTGAGCTCTTCCCTTCCCATTCCAGGTGATGCAGCAATTTACTTGCACTTCTTCTATTTCAGTGTGCTGCATTCATGATGTGCTGTAAAACCAAATGAAGTTTGGCTAGGGACAAAGCTTGGCTTCAGCTGGGCCCCTGGGACAAAGCAGATAGCAAGGGAAGTTAATCCCTAGCTTGAATCATCTGCTTCAACCTCCACAGCATTACTCCATGGAAAACATTGACCATAATATTTTCCATAACTCCACTTACCTTCTACAAATAAAAGGTGTAGAGGTATACAGAACTGAATGGACCCAAGTTACGCAAATCTCTTGTGGGATTCAGGGAACTCTGCTCGTTTCAGCCTGACTCAGCCCCACACTTCCTTCCTCACTACTTTTTCATGTATGTTGATGACTATACTGTTGCTGTCTTTTGCTCAAATACTCCATATATGACGATTCAACGTACAAAAAGTGCTAGAGGAACTCAGCACATCAGGCAGCATCCATGGAGAGAAATAAACAGTCGTCATTTCGGGCCGAGACCTTTAATGTCAACTGTTTATTTCCCTCCATGGATGCTGCCTGACCTGCTGAGTTCCTCCAGCACTTTTTGTGTGTTACTCCAGATTCCAGCATCTGCAGAATTTTTTGTGTCCTCATATATGACTATTCCCTTCCTTTGTTTGAATTCTACCTTCATCTCAGGATATTTTAATGACCAGTGATGACTACAAACTCATAGCTAACTGGACGACACCCTCTCCCAAGCAACAAACAAACTGCTGGAGCAACTCAGTGGGTTGAGTGGAAAGGAATTGTTGACATTTCAGATTGAAACCCTGCATCAGGATTAAGGGTGGAGAGGGGAGATCGCCTGTGTAAAGAGGAGAGGGGGAGTGGTGAGACAGGGGCCAGTGGGTGATTGGTGGACCAAGGAGGGGTGAAGGGTATCAGGCAGATCGTGCCGGGTAGAGGGGAGGGAGGGGCGAGTTGGGAGACAGAAGTAGACAAAAAAAAAGACAGATGGAGCCAGGTGGGGGAGGAGAAATGAAGGTGGAGACAGCTGGGAGGGTGATAAGCGGGAATGCAAATGCTACCCATGCTGGGATCTGCTCAGGAAGGAAGGTGATCATCTAAACTATTAGGGGAGAGGTGAAGGGCGGATGGAACTTGAGCCAGATGGGGGAGGGGGGTCAGGTGGGTGAAAGACGTGGGTGGTGGGTGGATGGAACCAGGAGGGAGAGGGGGGCTATGTCCTCCGTTGTATCCACATTCTCTGCAATTTAAAAGATGCTAGTTCTGAATAAAAACCACCAAACTAAAATTTCTTTCTTTGTCCACAGATCCTGCCTGACCTGCTGGGTATTTTGAGCATTGCTTGCTTTTATTTCAGATTTCCAGGTTCTGCAGTTCTTTGCTTTTCAATCGTTATCTCTTCTGGTTTAGAATAGTTATGGGAAAGGAGATCAAATGCAAACATAGTTACCTGAAAGGGGGATCTTTTTAAAAAGCAGATGACTTGCATCGATTGGAATCAAATATTGGTTGACTGTGCAATTGGAAGATTGAAGCTTATGCCTTAATTGCTTGCTACAAACTTAAATTTCTCTGGAATTCCAAGAGGCTGAATCAGAATATTTGTAACCTTAGTGCTGCTTCTGACATTGAGATCAGCTTTTATTGTGATGTGTTCCACATCAAGACTGCAGGACTTGCAGCTCTATAATATCATCCAAACCTGTCAAGTTTATTTGCTGCTCAAACACTCATCCTTGCCTTGTTCCCTCCAGAATTATGCATTCCAATGTTTTACTTGTCAACCTTCCATCTTCCACCCTTCATAAACTTAACAAACGGAACTCTTTTACCCACATCCTACCTGACACCAAGTGCTAATCAACTGTTTCACAGCATTTGCAGGCCAGCATTACCACTGTAAAGTTACACCCCAGATTTTAAATCCTCTCTTTCAGTGACTTATAATCCATAGCCAAGTATTTTTTTCACATCTCTAAAAAGTTCTCCTGTCTTCAAACTGTTTCATCATTGGCAGCTCCTCTCTAGATCTTTCTGCATTTCTCTTCTCCTTAGAATATTTTTGAATATTCATCAAAAAATCTTTTTCCAAGTCCATGGCCATCTTTTCTAAACATGTCAAATTTTTGCCTGGTAATCCCACCCAGGAGGTTCCTCAGAGCCTGTTGATATAAGAATGCAAGTTATTTTCACAGTCCCTCAAGAAAAGCAAGCTATAACCTCAACCTGGTCCAGTGACTCCAGTCCCACATTATATGTCTCACCCTAATATGCCAACTGGGATATTTATATGTGAAATAGTAGCTTATGCTTTCTCAAGGTTTAAAAATAAATTGAGGAATAGTTAATCCATACCTGTCACATATTCATTCTTTTGAGGTTTTGCCCAGTCAAGGATTATGAAGGAATGGCAGCTTTCTACAGCCACAATGGTGATGTTGCGTGGAGGTTCCTCAGGTGGTAAGTTCTTTTCCTTCAGGTCTTCTGGAATAATATCCACCAATGAATCCACTTGAAAATGCTCCAGTGCATCTGTCAATGAGCAGGGGGATTCTGGATCTTTGCTGATGTAATTCACATGAGCAGCTGCAAACAGGTCAAAGAAATGAATAAAGTTCACTCAAAAAAAACTCACTCTCTTAATAATATCATACATACATTGCAGGATACCCATTATTTAGAACATAGAACACTACAGGACAGTAGCGGCCCTTCGGCCCACAATGTTGTGCCAACATTTTATCCTGCTGTAAGATCCATCTAACTGTTCCCTCCCACATAGCCCCCTATTTTTCTATCATTAATGTATCTATCTAAGAGTCTCTTAAATGTCCCTAATGTATCTGCCCCCACAACCTCTGCCAGCAGTGCATTCCATGCACCCATCTCTCTCTGTGTAAAAATCTTACCCCTGATATCCCCCTTATACACTCCTCCAATCACCTTAAAATTATGTCCCCTCATGTTAGCCATTGTCACCCTGGGAAAAAGTCTCTAACCGTTCACTTGATCTATGCCTCTTATCATCTTGTACACCTCTATCAAGTCACCGCTCATCCTCCTTCTCTGCAAAGAGAAAAGCCCTAGCTCACTCAACCTTCCTCACAGGACATGCTCTTCAATCCAGGCAACATCCTGGTAAATCTCCTCTGCACCCTCTCTAAAGCTTCCACATCCTTCCTATAATGAGGCAACCAGAACTGAACACAATACTCCAAGTGTGGTCTCACCAGAGTTCTATAGAGCTGCAACATCACTTCGCGGCTCTTGAACTCAATACCCTGACTAATGAAGGCCAACACTCCATATGCCTTCTTAACAACCCTATCGACCTGCGAGGCAACCTTGAGGGATCTATGGATGTGGACCCCAAGATCCCTCTGTTCCTCCACACTGCTAAGAGTCCTCCCATTAACCTTGTATTCTGCCTTCGAATTCAATCTCCCAAAGTGTATCACTTCACAATTATCCAGATTGAACTCCATCTGCCACTTGTCAGCCCAGCTCTGCATTCTATCAATATCCTGTTGTAATCTACAGAAACCTTCTACATTATCCACAACACCACCAACCTTTGTATCATCAGCAAACTTACTAACCCACCCTTTCACATCCTCATCCAAGTCATTTATAAAAATCACAAAGAGCAGGGGTCCCAGAACAGATCCCTGCAGAACACCACTGGTTACCGACCTCCAGGCAGCACATGCTCCATCTACCACCACCGTCTGTCTTCTATGGGTGAGCCAATTCTGAATCCACACAGCCAAGTTTCCCTGGATGCTATGCCTCCTGACTTTCTGAATAAGCAATCCATTTACAATTTCATAAACAGTATTTATAGTTTAACTTTCTTACAATAACTTTCAAATGCTATTTTCTGATGAACCTCAACTTTTGATGAAAATATGATGTGCTGGAACTTACTGAATTGACTCAATGCCCAAATTCACCACAATCATTAACAGACTACAAGCTTATCTTTTGATGGATCCTGGGATGTGAACTCACTGAAAGGCAAGTCTGGATCCAAAGTGGCAAGACCCAGTACAACAGCAGGGCTTTGTACATATAACTGCTTCCATATTAATGACCAGAACAAGCCTTGCTTAAAGACTTTGATAACTAGCAAGCAAAGCTGTCTTTTTATTAAATTTCTTCTGAGCATCTCTAATATTTAGAATCAAGCAAGAACTGTAATTAAAAATAACATTTAAAATACAACTAATGAAAGATATTAAGCTCACATAATTAACTGAAAAAATAAAATTTACCTTATACTTGCCTTTTTCTTCTTTGAACCAGGGTTCCCCATTTAAAAGAACAGACTCACTGATCCTCTGTTAGGTCTAACCTGGTATTGTATAACGAATAGTGACAAATTTAAGAACTGGGGTATTCAGCTGGTCTGTATTCCTTCTCTGGACTTTATGCAAAGTCCATTGCTGGAACACAGTTTGAGGAGCCCAATCAACAAGTTCAGGATTTCCATGTTTGTGCAGGAGACTGCTGATACCTGCAGGGTAAACACCTATACTTCTGCAGCAAGATCAGGCACAATAAATCTGGATGAGGAACAACTACATTTTGTGTGAATGTTTAAGGAATGCAGTAGCTGTTTGTGATTTGCATCTGTGTTTACTCTTCTTTTGCTCACTGGTGGCCTACTGCATCTCAGAATATTCCACATGGCTGCTCTTGGCTCAAAGCCATGAGAAAAGATGGTTAAATACAGGAGCTCCAGCTACACACGATAATGTTTTCAACAGTACACAGAGCTATAATTACTACTTAACAATCTCTATCAAAATTTTAAAAAAATGTTGACCATCTTTCCCTCAGATATTTTAAGCTTCCATGTCTGCTTAAAATAGTAAAAGCATTTTGGTTTCTTCTTTGATTTCATTTGGTTTCTTCTTTGATATGCAAGTCTTCAATTTAAAAGTTGAAAACTCCGCAATCTGCTTCTTGGTTTGATGGGAGAATTCTTCAATGTGATTGCTTACTTGAGAGTATCTGCTGGACTCCAAAGCCTGAAAGCTGACACCTGAATGCATTTAATATTGGGAAGAGGTAAATCCATGCCAAAGATCACTAAACCTTTGCAGGCCATTTGCTTCAAGATCAGCTGTAAGTTCTGTCACATTACAGTTGACCATAAAATCTGTCCCTTTCATGCCATACCTTTATCCATACAGTTTCTTCTCTTTTTTGCTTCAGCAAGGTTTGTTTCTTTGCAAAGATGTGCTTATTCTTTTGTCTTCTCATTTAATTTTGCTGGCTAATCTGTTGGAGGTGGTCATCATATTAGGATCTGCTTCTATGTGCAACTGTGATCTGAAATCCATTCTCACTGTTTAACTGATCTCTTCAAATTCATGTAAGATTGCAAAAATGCTCTTGACTTGCCTAATACTGACCTTGTGTGTCATGAAAATTACCTTGGTATGTCACACACTAAGGGACTCCAGCATCAGCAAAAGGAAGGGATAATTTGGTATTTTAGGGCCAGAGTCAGAAGGGAATTGTTAAAACTAACTTCAGATAATGGTGAAGACCATGTTTAAGAGAGTAAAGCCATTCATGATAACATAAGATTTGAGTGACACAGTGCCTCAGAGCTCCAGTGATCCAGGTTCAATCCTGATTTCTAGTGCTGCCTGTATAGAGTTTGCACATCCTTGGGTTCTCTGTTTTCCTCCCATATCCCAAAGACGTACAAGTAGGAAGGTTAATTGGCCACAGTAAAGTGCCTCTAGTGTGTAGGTGAGTGGTAAAATCTGGAGAGAGTTGAGGAGAATGTGGAAAAAATAAGAAACAGGATTAGTGTAGGATTAGTGTGGGTAGATGCTTGATGCAGACGAAGGGCCTGTTTCTATGCTGAATGATGCTATAATATCAAAGTTGGTGCAGGCATCTGGGGGCCTTGAGTCTCCTCCACCTTCAATGATCAAAGCTGATCCTCAAATCTTAATGTCCATTTTTCCACTTAGTCTACATACCTATCGACTCCATTGGAGTCCAAAAAATATTTTAAATTTCAATCCTGAATAAAAGCAATGACTGAACAAGAGAAGTGTAAAAGCTTTACAACCATCTGCGCAAACTGGTTTCTTGTCTGAGTGAAAGAGCTGAAGTTGACAGTGTGTTGCGGATTCTGATCAGTTGTTGCAGTTTTCTCCCAGAGCCAACTAAAATTGTACATGCCTTGTGTCAAGAAAACTTTTCACTTACTCAGGACTTTGTTAATAATTCTACAAAGTCACGTACATTGTTGGAGCCAGTGTTACAATTTTCATTGGACTGATAATCCCGAGCCCTGGATTCACACCAAATTTAGTGCCGTATACTGCTGAGATACCCAAATTCAGTAAATAAAATTCAGTAACTATTTGATTGTTGTAAAAACTCATCCAGTTCACCATTGCTGGTCAGGAAAGGAAACATTCCATGCTTGGCCTCTGCAGCCCAAGCCCAACTCCAGAACAATGCGGTCAACTCAAAATAATGAATAAAAGCAGCAAGAATGCAACTGACCATTCAGCATTAAGCCTTGTACTATCCACCTTTGTTAATCCTGCAAATTCCTACTCAGCAACATATAGGGATGTGCAATAATTAAGAGAACGGTTCCACAGACTTGTCACTCAACATCTGCAACAGTCATACTTCAGGTCGCTCTAACCTAGCTAAATACTTCTACGTATTGGGTTTGACAAATACTCTGGATATGAATTCCAAAAGATGAGAAAAGTGGAAAAATAATGCGGAAGACAGAGAGGGGAATATGGAGAAAAACAGAGAGAATGGGACAGTAAATACGGGGGGGGGGGGGGAGGGGGAGGGGAGCTCAACAGTGGAGGAGATGCACAGAAGGAAACATTACTTTATATAAGTGACATAAAGAAAAAGTAAATGCTTGAAAGTGAGATGAAGACTAACGGAGGCTCACAAAAAGGAAGCAAAAATAAATAAGAGCTAGAAGGGAAACAAATATTTACTTGAACCTCATAAAAATGAGGATCAAAGTAATGTCCAACCTAAGTAAAGGTAAGCCTGATGAATGATGTATCCATATCTCTAAATTTCCCAAGAAGATCCCAATCATCCTTGAAAAATGTTAGCCTTTCAAAACTTTCCTGCTATAGTCTGAGTGAGTTTACCCCAAATTCTGACTCTTACTCGGAGTTCTTATATCACTTAAGTTAATCACAATACTGGCTGTTGAAATGCCAGTTGGGTTAGTGAAATACTGTAATTGCTTATTTAATAGCGCTTTCCTATGCCCATAATAATAGACAACAAATATTGGTCCAGTTTTCCCCAGTGGGGGCTGTCACTCAATCCCCTCAATTTTACCTTCTCCAGTTCCAGAAGATTAACCTGCTGCCCCTGGATATTCCTCAACACACAGACACTTCCAAAACTACTGTGTTCCCAGAATTCTGCAGATTCACTTCTGTATAAACTCATTTTCTCATTTAATCTTTTCAATTTTGATATTGGCACTACAGGGCAGTGCTAATTCACTTCACTTTGTTTCTCTTAAATTAAAAAAACTAAAAATTTTAAATAAATACAGGAAAGTTTAGTAAGAGTGGGCGCAGGGGTGGGGGGATGGGGGCAATGCATTTAAATACTCCTTTTCTTATAGTTGCTGTTACATGATCAAAACTGAGATCACAGATAGTTCAGTTTTAGGATAGATTATAGATTTATTTATTTTAGCCATTATTTATCACACTCTTAGAATATTCCAAAACACTTGAATGCAACTTAGTGTTGTTCAAGTGTTGCCACTGTTCTGATACAAACATGTACTGTGACTGGAACAGTTCCAAAATATATAAGCAGTCATTCACTTCCGAAGTATATATCAATTAATTAGATGCTCTTGGATAATCAGTTGCTCTGCACCACCTATAGAACATTCCAGAAGACTGAAGTTAATGAAGGCAATGTGTTTTGGACAGAAGGAAAATTTCTGCAGGCAGGTTAAGATTGATTACATATGTTTATGGCTGGAAAAATCATCCGTCTTCATCATGGCAACCCTGTGAATTCTGGTCTACTCAAACTTTATGAACTTATGCACTTTTGACCTATCATAGTTATATTGATGCAATTTAGTCATATTTGTTATTTTAATCACATTTATTATAAGCAGGCAAGAGTGGGGGTGAGGGAAAGGAGAATGGGAGAGGGGGAAAAAGGAACAAGGTAGCGTGGAAGGTAGAAAGAAACAGTGGGAAGAGCAGGGGAGAGGAGTGTTGAGAGGGTGGAGAAAGAGTGAGAGGAAGAGGGATTATTAAATGTTATCACGTTTAGAATTGTTGTCAAATACTTCAGCTTTTATTCTTGATTGTTTAGTCCTTAATTGTTGTTCTGTTTTGTTTTAAATTTTTTAATGTTTCATAAGATCTCAAAAATAGGGCATTATATAACTTCAGCAATTTTGATTGATGCAGAGCACGACGTGGTGAGCTGTTAACGATTTTTTTCCAATTTTGGGTAGACTTGTTTTGAGGACAGGCCAGCCCACAAAAACCATACTGGTGAGAATGGTTCTGCTGCCATCCAAGACCTCACTTCCAGAAACCCTCCAAGCGGTTTTAAGAAATTCCCACTGAGAGGATCGGCAGAGGTTAAGTCACCAGCAAACACAAATGGTTCACAGGTGAACATAATTTATAACAGGTGAGTAAATGTGAAAACATTCAAGCACATTAGAAAAACCTTTGAAAGTTGTATACACACCTACAAATCGTCTTTTTCCTGCCACATCAAACTTTGATTGCGGAATTGCATTGAATGACCTAGCAGGTTCCACTTCTGTTGGAGACTCAGTTGTTGTAGGTGCTGTAGTTGTAATTAGCCGAAATCCTAGGTAAATACAATAAAAATACATTAAAATAATCATGACATTAAATCATCTAATACCTAACAAATTTACTGAGATATTTACACCATGTTGTAGGAGGTATAATTTGTAAGTTTGCAGATGACCCAAAAATTGATGGTGTGATGGATAGCATGGAGGGTTGTCTCACGCTACAGCAGTATATAGATCAGATACAAAGTTGGGCAGAGCAGTGGCAGATGGAATGTAATCCCAACGAGTGTGAGGTGATACATTTTGGAAAGTCAAATTGGGATAGAATATATACAGTAAATGGTTGATGAACAGAGGGACCTTGGGGTTCAATCCAGATTTCCTGAAAGTGGCAACACAGGAAAATAGGAGGGTGAAGAAGGAAAATGACAAATGTTTCTTGCATTCACATGCAAACAAAAAACAAATGCTTGCATTCATAGGTTGGGGCAGAGAATATACATGTAAAGGTTACGATGTTATGTTGCAACTTTATAAAACACCAGTTACTTGGAGTATTGCATATATTTCTGGTCACCACACTAAACGAAAGATGTGGGTGTGCTAGAGAGCGTTCAAAGGAGATTCACCAGGATGCTGCCTGGATTGGAGGATTTTAGTTATTTAGAGAGATTGGATAGGGTGGGCTTGTTTTCCCTGAAGCAAAGGAGGCTGAGAGGGTAAATTGTCAGAATATTTTTTCCTTGGTAGGGTGTATCAAAAATACAAGGGCATAGATTTAAGGCAAGAGGAAAGAGTTTTAAAGGGGACTTAAGGGGAAAGTTTTTATTTTACACAGAGAGCGGTTGGTATCTGGAACTTGCTGCCAGAGGTGGTGGAGTCAGATACGATCACTACATTTAAGAGGCATTTCGACAGGCTCTTAAATAGGCAAAGTGTAAAAGGATATGATCCTAATGCAGGTAAATGGAATAGGTGTAGATGGGCAAAAAGGTCGGTTTCCATGCTGTACATCTCTATGACTTCATCTAAAATATTGGCCAATGTGTTACTTGAAACAGTAAAAGAAAATACTTTTCCATTCCAGTGCAACATAAAATAGATGGACTTATTACTTTAAAAATTTGGTCACGAGTCTTTTTATCATCTTGTCTCATCTTTTTTCAAATGATTGTTTCCTTTGACAAATAATTGTGGAAGGAATTGTGAAACTCAGCATTATTTTTCCAACTATTGTGCCCACATATCAATTTGCCAACAGATTAGCAATCTGAATCCGGAACAAAATACCCAACAAAGTCTTTAGTGCTCCACGTTTAAAGATACTTCAGTGAATCGTCTCCACCAGAGCTTTTCATCTGTGCCACAATTATTTAACCCAAGTAAGAGAACGACTCAAGCTTTCAGCAGACACATGGAAGCAAGGTTTAACATTTCCTAGTTGTTTCTACAACGTAACATGGAACAAGAACTGACCATAGTAATTTGGGGAGAAAAGCAGAGTAACATTGAAGGTGTAAATGCTACTGAAGAGTTAAGGACCTGAAATTTGGTTGGAATTTTAATATATGTATGATTAATATCTTGGGTTTAATGCATATTAGAGACAAAATGATCCTAATCTCAGATCAGATAAACAAACATTACCAAACTCATTCTCTATGTTTTATTCCAATCTATTGCAAATGTAATTTATTCACAAGTGCACTAAGATAGCAGATAATTCCTTCAGCCACCTACACTATGTCAGAAGGACATTGATCTCTTCTGGTCTACATATACTTGTCATTCCAGAAGCGCAATAATTCCAGAAGCAGAAAAAAAAATCAAACAAACCTTCAGCAGAGGGAATTGAGTCTGCTCTGCTCTGCCCGTGACCGCAAGAAACTGCAGAGAGCTGTGGACGCAGCTCGGCATATCATGGAAACCAGCCCCCCTTCCATGAGCTCTGTCTACATCTCTCACTGCCTCAGTAAAGCAGCCAGCATAACCAAAGGTCCCACCCACCCCAGACATTCTCTCTTCTCCCCTCTCCCATCAGTCAAAAGATATAAAAGCCTGAAAGCACATACCACCAGGCTTCAAGGACAGCTTTTATCCCGCTGTTAGAAGACTATTGAATGGTTCCCTGGTACGTTAAGATGGACATGACCTCACAATCTACCTCATTACGACCTTGCATCTTATTGTCTACCTGCACAGCACTTTCTCTCCAACTGTAACACCTTATTCTGCACTCTTGTTGTTTTACCTTGTACAACCTCAATGTACTGTTGTAATGAATTGATCTGTCTGAATTGTATGCAAGACAAGTTTTTCACTGTACCTCGGTACATATGACAATACTGAACCAATTTACCGATTTAAAAATTTGAGAGGTTAAAGGTTCTAGGCATGAACCAAGTTCCTTGTTGATCTTAAAGCCAACAGTGATCTCAAATTTGGGATTTGGTCCCAATGGACTATTTCAATAGGGTTCTGCAATACTTTTCAAGAGCAAGCCTGTCCTGATGATTATGATGAACTACTGAAACTAGCAGAGAGGCATCTTTAAGGAAACGTGACCTTCAGTTTCCCAATTTAAGTACATATTCTTGGAAGGAATGCAGAGGAAAGCGTACACAAATTTTAATAAATGCAGCACAAAAAGAGAAATACCCATACCCAGGCAGTACCTTCTTTAATGTCTAAAGAATCCAGAAAATCATCTTTCATGGAAACTGTTGGCATCACATCAGGTCCCATCCCTGAAGACTCTTCTGTTGAAGTTGTGCAAACACAAACAAAATTATTTTGAAGTGACAATTTGTATTGTTGTAGACCAGTACAAGAAACCAAGATTCCTTGCAAATTTTTGCACAGTATTAACACAGTTACATGTTCCAATGAAATTATTCCTTATGTTATTTTAACACAAATGTAATCATTTCAAAGGAGCCAGTCATGATTTTCATAGCAGAACAGTAACTACAAACTATATTTATTGTTTTTGCAGCTCAGTTTGGATTTTGCAGAGAAGCTGGATTCAGTAGACAGAAAGCTGAGTTTCAATACAAGCTCAACTAAATAGAAGTATTTTATTCATCACAAAGTCACCAGTGATCTTGCAAAATACTTCTATGATAATCTTCAGAAACAGGTTATGATTTTATTCATATTTTTTCCCCATGTACTAGAAATAGATACCCGGCTTCTCGGTCACTTGTAAAAATAGCTGGAATATCCTTTCTGGGTGAATACTTCATCGGAACAGATGATAACTTTTCTCCTTACAAATGCAGATTGACCTGCTCCATTATAGCCAGTATTTTGTGTTTGATTCTAGCTTACAGTTTTTCTTTCCTTTAATTAAAATTTATGAATTTAATTCTGAAGGAAATTAATTTATATATTATACTGAGCTATGGTTGATTGTTTTAAAAGAGACTCCTGTGAGCTGATTAATGAATGTAATATGAGTGGTCTATCCAACAAACTCTGAATTAACTGGCCTTTTAAAACCAATAAGGAAAAATTACATTGTGTGCTGTTAATTAATTTTCCTCTTCGGAAAAGCTAATGAGCAAAAAAAATGTCATGTAGCTGTCAAACTATATTTGGAAACTTCTTAAAATAATTTTTATTAATGTCCTGAGCAGAATTCTGACTCCTCTGTTGGGAATACACTCACTGGGAAATAGTTGTCATCAGGAGAATCAGTTCAGGTGGCCTGAAGCCCTGGATTTCCCATGTGTGAATTTCAATTTCAGAAATCAAGTCTTGGATTAGAACTGAATAACCTCCCTTTCTCCCTGCAGAGTATGCCTTCTGTCAACTGCTCAGCCATTCATTTAACTTTTCTATATCATTTTGCAGGCTTTTAGCGTCCTCCTCATGATTTGCCAACCCACCTAACTTTGCATCATCAGCAAATATAGCAAAATACTGTACACTTGGTCCCTTCATGCAAATCATTAAAATAGACTGAAAATTGTTAAGTTGCCAGCCCTGATCTCTGTGGCACAGCACTATCCTGACTCTGTTTTCCATTATCCACGTCAAACCTTTGTGTTCTTATCATTTATGTGGCATCTTATCTAATGGCTTCTGAAAATTGAAATACTTCATAATGCCGAGTTCCCCTTTATCCACTCTTCTTACTACATCCTTAAAAACATCAGCAAATTTGTCAAACATGGTTTCCCTTTCAAAAAATCATGTTGACCCTGTTGGTTTGTTTAATTACATAAACTTAATGAAATAAACAATTAAAAATAAAAAGTTTTGTTGTGCACATGACTTCCACAACATTTTATGATTTGCTTGTTCTATAAAACAAAAGTCTTTCGTAAACTATTACTAAGCACATTTGCTCCCACTAGCCTCACTGAAACAATGCCAATGATGATGTGTGCATGCCCAAGCCAAGAGCTAAGTATATCAGTAGCACACAGAGGAATGCTTTAAAATGGAAACAGCATGGAGATATCATGTCATTGCCCTGCTGAGATGCCAGATCTTGCAACCACAATTAAAGACAATTAAAATTACTTGTATTTTTAAATATTACCATTTGCAGGATTTAATTAACAAGTTTCCTCTGGCATCATTGTGCTTGCAGTGTTGGAAAACAGGAAGCAATATATTTATTACGATTCTATAAACTCTTAGAGTGGAGAAGACACGTAGAATGCTAAAGTAATATCATATTAATATTTGGACCACCCAAATGAGAGCTGGAGCTTTCTTTTGAGAGAGGAGTGGTGTGCCTTTACACTGGAAATACCTCCCGATTTTATATACTCCCATACAGGCTTCTCCTTTAACTCATGAATTAAGTCACTTGAAATGGGATCATACCAAAATGTGCTTACTTCAAAAAATTTTAATGTCTCAGGTAATTAAAAAACAGAAAATGCTCAAAGCACACAGCAGCTTGGACAACATTTGTGAAAAGAGAAATGAAATGAACATTTCAGGTCCATGACTCTTCATTTAATCTGCCAGAAATGTTTTTATTTCAGACTCCCCACATCTGCAGTTTTTTGATTTTCATTTAATGTCTAAGGCATCAACTTTGCTTGCAATCAACTTCTTGAATATCTATATAAGATTACAAGACTCTGCTTCCTGTGTACAAGTTCCCTCAATGGCACCAATAGGGATTTTCCAGTAATTAGCTTTGGGGAACATCTCACTGAACTCTAAATCTGGTTCACTCACTTACTGAACTTAGTTGAGCAAAGTTCTATGCTGGGAGAAATCACATAAAATGTATTTGATCATGTGTTCTACTCAAAAATTCATATCTGGCCTGAGATTAATCTGTACAGTCAGTTGCTGAAAGGACAGATAAACACAACATTGAAAATGAAGTTACTTGCAATCATTGTGAGGATGAAGGAGTTCTTGCATCAGTTTGGGATAATTGGAGAACAAGTTACAGGTTTCATTACATTTTTGGCCATGGTTTTTTAATTCTGACAATTTTGTGACAATGCCTTTATTATTTTTAAAACATTTTCTTCATTCAGATTCTTCTCTGCATTTATTGGCTTGCATTCTTGTTGCTCCTTCATAAGAACATCTAATTTATTAAAACTGAGGGCAGTTGTTTTGCTCCGTTATTTACAGCTGCCAATCATATTTGAATTGACAAGGTAAAGGATCACTTAAAACCACTGAACACAATGCTATGGCCTGCACAACCCAAAGAGTTCTCCACACCATGTGAAGAAAACATGAAATACTTCAACCTGAAATATTGGACTTGTTTTCTCACTCCACCCATGTTGCATGACCTGCTGAGCACTTCCTTGGTTTATCATTCTGTCAATGGCCCGTTCTATGGAATTCTGGCTCACTTGGCAATTTGACTGTGTTTCTTTCATTTTAGAACCACCATGTCCTCCTGATCCATAACAATGTAAACAAATTAAAAAGTTCTGAAATGGAAACCTCCATCATTGCTTTTCAGGACCAAAAGATTGGTTATCAAATGCACAAGAATGTTAACTATAACATGCAGATCAACAAAAGGTACATTTTGTAAAGCGAACAACTCGTATCTGCACATCCAAAGGACCAATATTTCAGGTGTACAAGCTGGATGCCTGTGCAGAAGCCTTTGTCAAAGTGATTGGCTGATCACTTCCAGGACAAAATGTATTGTGGTTGCCTACTATATTGAACATCCAGTCATCTGTTTAGTGGCTTTAAAAAGCCCAATTTCTGAACACACAAGTATTGACAGCAATGTCTAAATAAAAGCAGATTTCCTTGGAGACCATTTTTTTGTCCCCAATCAACACACGGTGAGATCTCCAGTCTCATTTCTTCCCTCGTTGTTGATCTGCCTATTCAGAGAGAATTCATTCACAATTCTACCTACCTGTTTAATTCAGTTCTAATATTGAAATTTGACTAAGTACCTTTCCAAAAGCTGCAGGGTATTGCCCTCAGAGTGTAAAACAAAATAGTTATTTCCAATCAGTGACTGTAACGTGCATATCAATATGATATCAACTCATTAACAAGTACCATTAACATTCTAAGAAAAAAGTTACAGGCTTCAGTAACTTTCTGATGTATGCACTTCACCTCCACAAATTCTCACCTTCAATATCACATTCAATTTTTCCGGCAGGACCCAGAACAGGATAACCATTTTCATCCAGCCTCACAATACTGCCTGGGGGGCATGTTGGAACCACCATTGTAGGTTCAGTTGTTAGCTCAGTTGTAGTCGGTTCAGTTGTTAGCTCAGTTGTAGTCGGCTCTGGTGTGGTGGTTGTAGTTGGCTCTGGTGTGGTGGTTGTAGTCGGCTCTGGTGTGGTGGTTGTAGTCGGCTCTGGTGTGGTGGTTGTAGTCGTTGTTGTAGTCGTTGTTGTGGTGGTTGTGGTCGGGACAACTGTTGTTCCTAGTTGCCGGACAAATCCAATGACAGGTTTGCCTCCAACTGACAAAATTGGCTTATCTTTTGGGCCATCTAAAGGCTTACTATCTCGCCCATGTCCAAACAGAGCTAAACCATCTGGACTCAAGATCGGGGTTCCTTCCTCATCTGTAACAGTGGACAGAAGATGTGCTTATCATTACAATACAAGAACATGATTAGCTACAAGTCATAATATTTGCATGTGAAACATACAATATCCCAATATTGAATACACCTGATGGAACATCTTCTGATATGAGGAGATATTTTTCAAGAAAAATGACCTGAATCTACCACAGAGCCAAGCAGCAGCAAGTGCCAAATCTTATAATTCCACAATAAAGTTCATTAGCAAACTTTTGTTGCTTGCATTCAGCACTATCATATTAAACATCAAATGGAGGTTAAGATCTGCTTTACCTTTTGCAAGGCAAGATTTATCCAAAGACCCAGAATTAAATTGCACAAACCTAATACTGTTCGCCCATCTGATCCCAATTGTATTCGGAGTGGATTTCCCTCTGTATCTTGGAGGACTCGTCCTTCAGGATTCATCAGAATTCCACGATCAAGGTCCACAATCTGTTTCGAAGTTATTAACCAATTAGACACAGTAGCAGCCTTTGCCTAATAAGCCTGATGAGAATATGCTTGATAAATTGATCAGCCCTTGTATTGGACTCACATCATTGGTGACTTGACATTTGCAAAATCAATTGTGCAAGAAATACTCAACCCATTTAGTGTTCTGAGGACCAGTGATGACTCGACGCCCAGCTGTCTTTTCGTTACTTTCTTTGCTCGATGAAACTTTATTCCCTCTTTCAGCTGTCAAGTTTGGTCTCCTATTTTTCCCTGTGCCAAATCAAATATGATAAGTAATATTTTTAATATCTTATCTATTATGCATTCAATGTTTGTTAAGTATTCATTTAGAACTTCACTTATTTTATCAAAGAAAACATACAAAATACCTCTTAATACAATATTAGACCCTCACTGTGCACCAAACATCCTCAAAAATGACAACTGTTCCCAGTTCCATCTGCATTGAACTCACCATTTGAGGAAAGCTGTGATGAAGTAGGAACAGAATTGAGCCTTTCAGCTCCTTAAGTCATTCAGTTAGGTTGTGGCTGATCTGTACATGAATTCGATCTACCCTCCTTAAGTCTGTAATCCTTCATGAGTTTGCCTCTGGAAAAATCTATCAAACTCGGTCTGCAAATTTTCTATTGACTCTAAGGCTCAACGGCTTTCAAAGGATCTAAGAATAAGCCAGGAAATTATGGGCCAGTGAGCCTGACATCAGATGTGGGTAAATTATTGGAAGGTATTCTGAGGGGTAGCATATACAAGTATTTGGATAGACAGGGCCTGATTAGGGACAGTCAACATGGCTGTGTGTGTGGTATGTCATGTCTAACCAATCGTACAGCGAGGAAGGCTATCAAAGCTTGCAGCGTGATCTTGACCAGTTAGGAAAATGGGCTGAAGAATGGCAGATGGAATTTAATGCAGACAAGTGTGAGGTGATGCACTTTGGGAGGACAAACCAGGGTAAGACTTACACAGTGAACGGCAGGGTTCCGAGGTGTGCGGTAGAACAAAGGGACCTGGGAATACAGATCCATAGTTCCTTGAAAGTGGCATCACAGGTAGATAGGGTTGTAAAGAGAGCTTTTGGCACTTTAGCCTTCATAAATTAGTGCACTGAGAACAGGAGTTGGGATGTTATGTTGAAGTTGTACAAGATGTTGGCGAGGCCGAACTTGGAGTAGTATGTGCAGTTCTGGTCACCTACCTACAGGAAAGATACCAATAAGCTTGAAAGGGTGCAGAGAAAATTTACAAGGATGTTGCTGGGACATGAGGACCTGAGTTATAGGGAAAGGTTGAATAGGTTAGGACTTTATTCCCTTGAGCACAGGAGAATGGAGGGAGATCTGAGGTATACAAAATTATGAGGAGTATAGATAGGTTGAGTGCATACAGACCTTTTCCCCTCAGGTTGGGTGAGACTAGCACTAGAGGACATAGGGTGAAAGATTAAATATATAAGGGGCATCTGACAGGGAACATCTTCACTCAGAGGGTGGTACGAGTGTGAAATGAGCTGCCAGTGGAAGTGGTAGATGCGGGTTCAATTGTAACATGATAGGTACATGGATGGGAGGGGTTTGTTGGGATATTGTCTGGGTGCAGGTAAATGGGACTAGGCAGAAGATCAGGTCAGCATGGACTAGATGGGCCAAAGGGCCTGTTTCTGTGCTGTAGTACTGTAAGACTCTATGACTATTTTGGAATTGAATTTCGGATTTCGACTACTTTGAATGAAGATGTGCGCCATCACCACACCATTCTTCAACTGTCTTGCTCTACTTTTTTAGTTGTACTTTTTTTCTGGGCTGTACAAAAAGACACTTTTATTTTTCTACACAGGAAGATTAATCAATTTAATTATCTCAATGAGAATTGTCAACACTTGGGATAATGGCTATTTGCCATTAGTGCTTAATACACCATTTTTTAAAAGAGCTCACAAAGACAATTGCACAGCAATTTTATCAGGACATGGAGGTGCAGTCAATATGCTAAATGTGGCTATTCTAGTCAGCAACAGTTTACATCCCCAAAATGACAATGTTGAACCATTTTAATCAGGAGACACAGCAACTACCACTCCAAGATGTAAAGTCTCATCATTTAAGAGCTCCACTTCATATCTACTCTCCTTTAACCATCTTCACGCTCTGTTGAGTTCTTGCAAATGCTTCAATTACAATTGCCTCCCCCAACAAAAAAGTGTGGCTCCATTTAAAATTGAACCACAGAGATTCCAATAAAATCTTTACAAGTAACTAAACAAAAGCAAAACACTATGACTAGTAGAAATACCAATTAAAAAAGGAAGACAAAATCAAATCAGGCAGCTTCTCTGGAAAGAGAAATAGTTAATATTCCATGATGTCTCCTCTACATCAAAACAACTAAAGAACAATTCAGTAACCACTTTTGCTGAATGTCTTAGTTTAGTCCAGTTATCCAGCTATCTCACCACTTTAATTCTCCATACACCCCAAACTCACTGGAACAGTGAAGGAGGTGGAGGACAATGAAGCTGAGTCTGTGTGTGAAGTCCAGCAAGTTAATGCTAGGCTCTTTAGAGCTTTGAGACTCTAACACAGAGCTTAACAATTTTAAAACAAAATAAAAACAGGAAATAGCAGAGGTAGGGCATTTGGTCCCCTGCGCCTGCTCCACCATTCAGTGTCAGCGCTGATATTTATCTCAATGTCACTTTCCTGCATTAACCCTGTAAACAGCGATTCCCTTAATATCTCCAAAAGTGTGAATCTCATTTCTGGATATACTCAGTGACAGAGCTTCCACAGCCTTCTTGGGTAGAGATTTCAAAGTTTCTTACCAATCCCTGGATAAAGAAATTTCTTCTCATCTGTTTCCTGAATGGCTAATCCCTTATTTGTGAGATTGTGACCCCTGCTGATTGTGACCCAGCAATAAAAACATCAGTGCATCACCCTGTCAAGACCCTTCAGAATTCTGTACATTTCAATGGGATCACCTCTCTTTCTTCAAACTCAAGAACCTGATGGCCCAGTCTGCTTGATCTCTCCTCATGCAACAAACCTGCCATTCCAGGAATAAACCAGGTGAACCTTCACTGCACTCCCTCAATTGTAAGTGTATCATTCCTTGGGAAGAGAAATGGACCTGTATACAATATTTCAAATTTGATCTCAACAGGGTCATAAATAATTGGAACAAGACATCTCTATTATTATATTTAAATCTTTTTGCAATAAAGGCTAACATTCAATTTGCTTTGCTAATTGCTTTCTATACCTGTAAACTTTCTGATTAGTGTGCAAGGGCACCCAGGTCTCTCTGAATGTCAGCAGCTTTCAATTTCTCACCATTTACAAAATAGTCCAACTTGATATTTTTCACCTAAATTGGATGATCTCACATTTTGCCATTCTATAATCCATTTGCCACGTCCTTGCCTATTCACTTAACCTTAGGTGTTCCAAAATTCCAAATATATCATATCCATTGGTTTCTCTTTATCTACTCTAAGTTACAACCTCAAAAAGCAATACATTTGTCAAACGGGATTTCCCTTTCAAAGATCCATATTGACCCTGCCAAATCATATTGGTATTTTCCAAGTACCCTGTTATCACTTTCTCTATCATCATTTCCACTATTTTCTCCAATGTTCATGTCAGCCCAATTAGTCTTTAATTTCCTGTTTCCCTCTCCCTTCCATCTTAAATAGTGAAGTTACTTTTGCTATTTCCAATCTGAAACCATTCTGGAATCTGAGGAACTTGGAAGATGACATCAATTACCTCCAAAGCCACCTCCTTCAAAACCCTAGGATGTGGAGCAACCAGGGGATTAATTGCCTTTCAGTCCCATAAGTGACTTCAATATTTTATTTTCACATGCTAATTTATTTCAGCTCTTCATTGTCTTTAAAGGTGTTGTTCTCCATTATTCCACCTTGTGCCTTACTCCCCAATCATCTTTATCCTTCCCACACAACTACAGAACCTGTAAAGTTTTTCTAATTCTGACAATAGGTCATTGATTTGGAGCATCAACAGCTTCTCCCTCTGCTGATACTGCCTGACCCATTGGATGCCTTCAGTGCTTCCTTGCTTTAATTTGCTAACACTTACACTGGTCAGGGCTGGTCTTTCCAAACTGCCGAAACCTTCCTGCACGTACAAGTTCTCCAATGTTATTTGTTCTCAAAGGAAACCGTGTTCGTGTTCCAGGGAAAAGCTGTCGATTTGAAGACGTTGAAGATGGGGAATGTGATACTGAAACGCGTGGTGAGGATGGAGGTACAGGTTGTCGACCTCCTGTTCTTTTGGACCCTGATGGAAGTGAAGTTAACCGTTGTCTGGAGTGTCTTGAAGATGACAATGAAGGGATAAACTGAGATATTAAAGGTGTAACTGATTGCGTCGGAGGAATTGCTACAATTTTTCCATTGGGAATCGAGGAATGTGTTCGTTCAACTGAATGAGAATGCCCTTGTAAAGAGGAAGATGATGAAGAGGGAGATCGTGATTGTGCTAAAGAGGAAAGTGCCCTACTTCTACCATCAGGCATTCTAGCGTTAGTAAATGGGGAGGCAGAAAGGCGATTTGTTGGCAAAACTGACCGTGAACCTTCTGCAGTGGAGGACTGGACTGTTGAAGAAGCTTGGGACTGGGAGAAAGCCTGAGAGGAAAATGGTTTTCTCTCAGTCCCAGATGACAGTTTGGTAGTAGGGAAATTAGAATCCAACAGTGAAAATTGACCTGAATTTCCTGAAGATAACTTAGTTGATGAAGATGCAAAATGCTGAGAGGAACTGCTGGACGTGGTGGGTTTTAGTTCAGAAGACGCAGAATTGGAAATTTGTTTTCTATCACCACCAGACAGTACTTTGCTATAACTGGAATGGGCCATAGGATTTGTCCACGAAGATCTGTGATTACTTTCTGAGGATATAGAAGAGGAGGATATGACAGGAGAAACAGAAGGAATAAGGGTGCTTTTATTAGACCCAGAAGTACGTCTGTTATTGAGAAAACTGGATCCAGAGACAAGATTTCTCTGTGTGGATGAATGTGAAGATGCTGTGGAAACTGGTTTTTTATCTGGATCAGGACTAACTTTTCTTCTAGGTAGAGTAGGCCATGTCAAGGAGATTATTGGTGCCTTTGTGCGAGATGGATGTGAATTTGAACTTGTTCTTGATATTGGCCGTTTCAGAGTAGCATCAGCTACAGAGAATGACTTTGGTGACTGTACATTTAAAGGTTGTCTGTTCAGCATGGAATTATGGTAAGATTGCTTCAACTTGGTTAAAATGGGATTCTCCTCTTTTTTGTTTTCGTCTTCAGCTTTTTCTTCCTCTTCTACACTGAACTCTTCTTCCTCTTCCTCTGGATACACAGAAGACCTGGAAGAGGGAAGAGTGGATGAAGTCCGAAGTTTGGACTCATCATGACTTGGCTCTTTTGCTTCATTTTGTATCAGAGCAGGTGAAGAGCCAGAAACAGTTTGCTTTTTGGGACCTGCTTCAGAATTCGGTATTCTTAGCTGAATTGGACTTCTGTTGGATGACGATGCAGAAGAGGTAGACCTTACTCTGTTTAACGTTTGACTGTTTCTTCTCAGGTTTGTTGCCGAATATTTCAATGGTGTTGAGGGGGGAGACGGATGGATTAATGAGGAAGCCAAATGCATGTTTTGAACTGTTTTAGTATCAGAACCAGATGACTGTGAAGATGATTTAGAGTCAGGAGGAGGATCAGAAGATTTTCTCATGTTTGATCTGAAAACAGAGATGGGTTTAGAAGCTGGCACGTACGATGAAGGCATTTTGGAAAGGGATTTCGAAGATGAAGACGACTCAGATACGAGAGAAATATGAAATTTGCTTTGGGTCCTACGAGGTGAAGTTGCAACAACGTTGTCAGCTACCAAGAAAACCAGAGCAAATTGTTTAGTTGAAATGCAATATTTTCATATGAGGGAATACATGAAACACATATAATTACATAAAAGAATCCAATTACTTTTGTCAGTACAAAATATCTCTGTCATTAAATCAAAAAAAATTACATCATTTTTTAAAACTAAAATGCCAAGCAAACATTTAAATGGAAGCAACTGGAAGCTGTGTGAAGTAATGCAGCAAGTAATATATATAAAAATTACAACCAATGTTGCATAGAACAGCCAATTTAAAGTACATTACAAAATGATTCCCTTTTTTTGTTCAAACAAATGATTCAATCAGCTACAAATATGGTCAATGATTTATTCGCAAAGTGCAGATTGTGTCTCTGAGCAAACTGTCGACAAAGGACTCCTAACACTTTGAATAAATACCTCTTCTACCAATAACCATTCCTTTCCACTCAATATATTTTTGTTTCTTTAACAAACTTGACTATCATGGAAACAGCAACTTAAACAATTAAAATAGTTATATTAAATAAGCTAGACCACTTCTGATGGATCAAATTCTCCTGCTTTCTTAATCTATTCAACACTTATGTTGAATGATTCATAACATACACCACTTCTACTGGGGAAAAAATCATGTCATTCTCCAAAAGTGCTGCAAATATAAGAAATCTGCAGCAGTAGTATACCACACAATTCTCAAACATGCTCCACTTAATAAGCTTGTGACTTGCCACATGAACTCCATATCCTTTGATTCCTTCCTGTCTGAACGATTAGTGACCTGAATCTTAAATACACTCCAACAATGTGCATCCATAGCCCTGAGGTAAGAAATACTTATATTCTACAAACCTTTATGGAAAGAGGTTTCTTTAGTTCAGGCCGAAATGCTGACTCCTTTTACTGAGACAATGTCCTCTTGTTCTAAATTCTCCAATATGAGAAAACAGACTCTTGTATTTAACCTGTCAAATCCCTCCCAGATTCTTCTCTGGTCCAATGAGATCACCTCTAATTCTTCAAAATTCCACTGAGCACAGGCAAATCTTATTTAATTTCAACCTGTCTCAATGAGATGAGCTTGTCATTATTTCCTGTTTTTATTTCAGGTTTCCAGTATCTGCAGTTTTTACATTGGGATCTCCAAAGGAACGAAGAGCAGGTGAGGTGAGCTGGAATTTCAGGGACCAGCAATGAAAGAGCTACCAGATGCTCTAATAGTGCTCCCATTATTTAGTACAAAAGGGTCAGTGAGCAATTACCCTTTATAGATAGCTGTTGCAGGAAGGAGTGAATGAGGCAAATGGTATGGAACAAAATTTAAAATCCCACTATAGGAGGAGGTTCTGCTTAATGCTCAAATCACCAGTCATCTCATTAGTGACACTTATGATAATGAGCCTTGATTTGCCAGCAAGCTTCCTATAAGAAAAAAGATATGTGTTTACGTCACACCCACTGAGTGTAAAATATAATAGATTTTAAGCATGATTTTGAGGACAATTTCATTAGCTGAAATTTGTTGAAATCATCTACTGAAAATTCAATCAGGTTCTTTCTCAAGTTGCTCTTTTCCAAATGAGTGATCCAAAATTCAAAAGCTTACATTTTAAATTTCTAATACTTAGCATTCAAATTTTTAGATATTCTATTCCTTTGATACATCTCACAATGTTACAAAACGCCAGATGATCATAGATTAAGCTTGCTTTGCAAAAATATTTACAATAGAACACAGCTGCTGTAAAACTCAATGAACGTTTCAAATTGTACGGGTATTATAGACAACACAACAGGGTAGAAAATTTGATTCTGTTCTTACCGTTCTGCGGTTTTCTGGCTTATGTTTGTAATCAAACCAAAAATCTGGCATGACAAAGCAATCGCATGTTGTTAAAGTTACAGACTGGCTTGGTGAGTCAGATGTTACAAATTAGTGCTTGCTGAACAGAGTTTACGGGTGGGAATCATTCAAAAGCATAGATTTCACCCATCCAAATGCTGATGTGCAGTCCCTTGCAACTGAAGGAGCTTTTATCTTAAATCATAATATTTTGGACAGCTCCAATCAATAAAAATCCAGTCATGGTCCTTTGTTGCATGACTGCAGTCTAGCATCTGTCCCACAGTTCTGTGGGCTGGAGACAACTGTGGAAGGAGCATGTAATGTTGGCAGTGGCAGGAGGAACAAGGCGGTGGAATCTTCTGGATTTTTCTGCAATTTTTTTTGCAGGGAATAATCTTGTTTTATGAACGTGATAGCATTATGTTTTCAGATGTGACTGAAAATGCTGTAACAAGGACTAGCGCATCTCAGCATGCTGAGGAAAAAGTGCTGAAACAAAGTGGTTTCATGGACACTCTCTAACTGATGTAACAAAAATGCTTTGGCTTCATGTAACAACACCTCACAAAAGGAATGTTTTATTGAAAGCATATTTTGACATCTGGGCTGTAGTCTAGAAAATTGTGCTTGTGGTTGAAGTGGAAAAGTGAACTGTTGATATTTTAATCTACAACATTGTGAAGTTTCTTCAAAACACTGTTTGTTGTATCATTAAGTGAAATAGTTTGATTGTTAGGTCGCTGAATTCTGACAAACTGTTTAGACAGGAAAACAGGAAAGCCTTATCTACTAAAAGTGATTAGATCATTGGAGATCTTTTCGTAGTCTTGTTAGATATCAGCAGCAGTCAGTATTTGACACCAGTATTTGCTCAATGATACAAAAACCACATAGAGGGTTACCTATTACCCTGTCCAACCAACTTTAGCCCAGAAAATTATCCAATGGAACAGATGTGGCCAAATTGCAATTAACAAGCCACATGAAACTCCCTTATAGTTCAAGCATGGCTCAAAAAAAAATCATCTGCATCATTAAGTTTCGTAGATATACCTTTTGCCACAGGACTATGACACCCAGCATAGGTTACAGCTCGAACCTTTGTAAGCACATCTGGTAGTATGCACCAGTAGCTGACCATAAAACACACATGGCTGTGTGTACTGTGCTTAGTATTATGGGGCTACGATGATGCATGGCCCATAATCAGTATATAACCACTCTATGTGGCATATTTGTGAGCTCTCACCCCCACCCCACCATTTTGCAGAATAGAAGACCTGCACATTACAGGATGAGATTTAAATGTAGGCTCTACATTTATTTTGTGGATGGGAATGTCAACACTAACTTCTAAGAAATGGGTATGAAGAAGAAAGAAGATAAATCTTATAAGCCAGTATTTGCATTTACTGTAAAAGATGTCCAATCATTTTGCCTTTACTGTGAAGCATTTCTCACACCCTATAAAGTAAGCAATCTGAAACGTCACAACAAAACTAATCAAGTTTTCAGCTGAATACCTTCCTGGATCAGAATCAAGGCAAAACTAGGAAGTGATCAACACGCACAAATTTTGGTGTTTAGTAAAGGAGCTGACAGAACAGCTAAAGTTGGATTTGTTCTTTCATGCACTTTATGTCCATATTCTGATGGAGGTTTGGTTAACTTTCATTGCAAAATGTCTATGTAAAGATAACACAAAACTACAGTAACTAATGAAACAGATTCCAGTTTTGCACTGCACTTGAGAGGGGCACATTTCCAAGATCGGTGATGTTACAGACAGAATACAAAATCATCAAGGATTCTCGAGCATTCAGCTTCACTCTCCATGAACCTGCAGGCATTCAAGATAAACCACAGCAATATGTGTTAACTATGTTTCCATGGATGAAACTAGAAAGAAAAAACATTGCATTTGGTAAGATTAAAAGAAATAATCCACTGCCTCAACATCAAGAATACACCTCACGCAGCTTTGGAAAATGCCAATGTACCACTGCATAAACTTGTCATTATTGCACCTGTGGAATACCTGGAATGGAAGAAAAAAAATCTAGATCTCATTGGATTCTTGAAATGCTATCCTGAATTCCAGAATTTCTCCCTATTCATTGCTGTTTATCTATTGGGATCATCCTGCAAGTAGATGCTGGAAATATGAAAATGTTATGAACAAATAGAAATGGTTTACTTTATACCCTCAAATGGGAGGACTCAGTAGTTCAAAAAAAATTCAGAGTTGAAATTTAAAGACAACCTAAATGACATCTTAAACCACTGTCCTGTGAAGTGGTTATCTATCAGCTATGTCTTCAGTAGGTGTGAGGAATGGCCGAAGCCTATTATTGCTTTCTAAGAGCAAAGCAAAAGTCCTATCCACAACTTGAAGACGAGCAGCAAGTATAACACCTGATTCTTTTTATTGATAAGGGCATCTGCAAACTCTCAACCTGCCACTCCAATGAATGGATAAGAGTACATTTCATCTCAGTCTTCAGCTTCCAGAGCACGTTAAAGCTTCTGCAAGAAGGCCGTGTCAAGGGTCTTCATTCACTTTCTCCATCTTAACATTAGGGCAAACACCAGAAACACAAGTAGAACCACACAAACTTGAGCAAAAGTGGTAAATTATAAGGAATGCTTGATGATTTTTGGATCAGATGAGAGATTTGCAGTGTGGTGATCCTGTTTCACCTTTCTTGTAAATCCATTCATGATCAACGTGATCAATGAAGGCTGACTGATTCCTAAAATCATTGTTACAGAAACATCTACAATAGAAATGGAATTAATGGAATTCCAGTAGGACCACGCTTTCAAGATGGTACATAAATCACAGTCCACAATTGAATTCTGGAAGTGTCAGGAATATAGTACCTTTGATTCAATTGGCTCTTTTCAATTTTCTTTGAATTGTTCAAGACGTTCATACAATCAAGATATTACGTAGCCCTGCAAATCAACATCTGATCGTGCTCCTCCATGTCACTCTGGCAACAAAGACCTACAACCAAGATGGAACCCCAAGGTCTCTAAGATCCAACAGTTAATGGTCATGCAGCAAGTGGTGCATTAGTGCTTTTATATGCATTTTATAAGGTGGAATATTAGCAATAAAAAGGCATGTATCAAAGCCATGCATGTCCTGCAACTCTTGAACTTTTCTTTGCCATTTCATGCGGTTCCAAAGACTTGTAGGTTTGACCAACATTGTAATAAAATCAAAGCAAAAATTCAGCTCCAACCATGTGTTATAAATTATGTTTCAGGGATAATTACTGATCCTTCTGCATCTTAGTATCACCCTGGCTTATTTAATACCACTACTTTGAAATGTCAGGCCCGATTTAAAGTTCAGGGAAAAATGCAGTTGTTGTGCTGTATTTTACATTATTTGGTTACAAGTAGTATCAGATATTAGAGCAATGACGATTTCTATAATTTTTAGCAAAAAATTCAGCATCTTTCAAATATCATTTCACCTCAAAGACCTATTAAACTTGAGAAGATCAAAGTGGGATTGCTCAATAATTTCTTGCCGCTCTCCTCTTGCTTCCCAAAGGGAAAGTGCTGTTTTGCAGTCAAGTACTTATGGACACTTAACATGGTGACTCCCTTTCACATACTTGCACAGTAGGTTTGCTTATCTAAGGATATAAGTGGACTTATTGTACATTTAGAACAATCCTATTGCCTATTTTCCTGCAACAGTTCTTTAATTCTTATCTTTTTGGAAAAAAAATGGGCAGAATACACATTCTCAAAGTGATGCCTTCATTCGCTGGGGCATGGAACATTAGAGCAGGGAGGCACACTGGTTACGTCACTATGTACAGTTCTCTGCAGGACTTTACCTGGTGTGGAGAGTTTTCAGTTATGAGCAGAAACTGGGTAGGCTGAGACAGTTTTCCATGGAGTGGAGAAGGCTGAGAGGGACCTGAATGAGGTATACAAAATTATGAGGGGCATAGCTAGTGTAAACAGTGAGAAGCTTTTCCCCATATGTGAGGTATCTATATCAAAAGCATATAGGCTTAAAGTAAGGGGTAGGAGGATTTGAAGAATTTATTCATCCAGAAAGTGGTTAAAATCTGGAATGCACTGTCCAAAGGTGTGGCTGAAGGCAAGTACACTCACAACATTTAAAAAATATTTAGATGAGTACTTAAAATGCATAGCATATAAGGCTACAGGCCAGATGCTGTAAAATCTGATTCGTATAGATAGATGCTTGATGGCAAACAAGGTGGACCAAAGGGCCTGCTTCCACATCATAAGACTCTTTGATTCCTGTGTTCTGGTGAGATTAGAACTTATGTTCTTTGGATTACTAGTCAAATAACACCACGTTCCTGCACTTGGTAATTCATAAAATCTTCCCTCTGGTTTCTAAGATAGTATTCAATGTAATGCATATCAAATCTACTAGATGTCTTGTAAAGTCTACAAAGGAAAGTGCAAGTTCCTTACAACGTACATGAATATCAACATTAATTTGCTCTTTTTACAGAAATTGGGTAAACTGCTATCTGTTTTCAGTTGTGTCTCACTGCATATTTTAAACAACAGATCAAGTATTTACACCACTTGAAATGCAAGTGACAAGCTGTCAATCTCACTTCTGTTGCTTAAGCTCCATCTTGTATCAAAGTCTGATTTATGGTCCAGAAATAAGCAATTCGAGTGTGTTCACCCAGGACTTTTGTCAGGAATGTCTTTGTCCTCAGTGGAGGCACAAACCTAGTAACAAATACATTGATCATTCATAAAGTACAATCCATGGCATAAATCAATAGCTCAAGTGTATTCCAATTGGGAATGGGGCCAATAATCTTCCATGCAACATTAGTTGTGATTGCCTGTGTACAGATAGAACTTATGAAAGCAGCCTAACATGTCCAATGACAAACATAAGAAAAATAAAATGATTCATCACAAATAAGTGCAATACTTACATTTTGGCAGAACAACACTGAGAGTCTTAGATTGAGGACCTTGCCCTTTCCGGTTTGCTGCTCGAATTTTGAAAACATAGCGCTCCCCAGGCTGCAGATCGTCAATTACTGCAGTTGTAACATCCCCAGTAAAAGTAACCGTCTTTGCTCCGAATGGTTTGAGAGCCGGGGCGTATGAAACAATGTATTCTGAAATGATTTGGCAGATGGTTGGAAGGAGGAAAGTGAAAACAATTCTGCTTTTCCTTTGGAGTGACTGTGTGGGAAGAATGATCACAAAGTGCATTGCTAACGTTTACTGATTAGCAGTGCACTGAAATAACAATAAGCCTATTACAAAGTGAGATGATAAACAAACTCCCTAATCTGTGTAACCCACAAGCATCTAGGCAGGCAACACACATAATAAACAAACATAATATTAAATTAAAGCTAATAATATATGAAAACATAAATCATGTCTTAAGCCAATTAATAAAAACTATCAAACTTCTGCTGAATATCTTGTTAAAATCTGGATTCTGGCCTTAGCTACACAAGCTTGTCATTTTTATGTTGCCACTGAAGTAAATTCATTTAATTAGACAGTTATAAAAACGTTAACACATAACGGGTTAAAGTTCAACAGATTCAGAGCAAAGTATGGATTAAATGCAAGTAAATTCAAATTATCCAAATAAACAATAATGGCTATGTCTTTTTTTTAATCTTCATCCTGCAAATTGTTTTCTAAAATTTTCTCCCCTCGCTTCATTTTCTTCAAGCTTTGGTGGTATGATGCTTCAGGCCACAGGCAAACAATGTCACGCTTCCTATGTGGCAATTATTGATGCACACACATTGATAGAAATGGTTGGCAGACTACAAGACTACCAGAGGCGAGAAAAGGACCTCATCATAAGCTCAGATCTACCTTCACCTCACTGATACATACAGAGGTCATGAACATTGACCAGTGGCTTAAATTGTGTCAGATTGAGATCAAACAACCAGTTGAGACCAACCAACATAATCATGACAGATCATGAATAAGTGTATTTTGCATGACTGATTAATATCACTTCTCGGATTCTAGCCCTCGCTTCAACTGATACGTGTGGATGGATTTTAAACCATAATTTGATCTGTTGATTACAGACACGCTGTAAAAGCTTGGCTTCCCAGTCAGTCAATTTGCTTTACGAAAGCTAAAATATATTGATATGGTCAAGGGCTTGGATGAAATGACATCTGAGATATCAATGAAAACAAAACCCATTTTAGCTTTGGTACTCACTTACACTACTTTAAATTAGACTGTTCAGGTGAAGTTTCTGGAATGTTCACCACTATAGTCTTCAGGTATAATTTCATATTTAGCTTAACTTTCTAAAAAAACGTTTAACTGCAGATTTAGGATCTCATCTTGTAAAGCAAAAAAGGAATAATATGCTATTCACAGAATTTAACACCAGCAATGATAATCTCCTACCTGTGACCTTCCCCTTGCGATCATTTGGAGGGTCCCAGGATGCAGTCACAGCTGTTCCTTTTTCACCCAGTGGCTTCACCTCAAAGTTCTCAGGACTGGAAGAAGGAACTGTATTTGCAAGTCAACAGGATTCATAATTACCACAAAGGGCAAGGGAGAAAACTTCAATTCAAATTTATTAAAAGAATGGGGCTCACAAACTAATACTCAATTTGTAACTTAATACAATCCCTATTCAGAGTTTTTCTCAACTTGACTGAGTTAAGGCCTTTTCCACTTATACGATTTCTTCTGGAATAGCTACACTAGAGTGGAAGGAAAATTCAGACCCATTCTGACTACTTGACCCACCCTATTTGCATTCCTCTATTAATTGTACGCAATGTTGTGAGGGATTTTTATGTCCTGTTTATTTATTGGGTCCACGATCACAAACATTTTCAGTTGACTACTTCTTAATTTCAACTCAGGAAATCTGATCAATAATTCATCTCCCATTTATATGGGTAAATTAACTAACTTTAGCAACAGATACAATTACAGACTGGGAACCTTGATATTAAACTGAAGACAGAATCAGCTGAACACACTGGATCTATTAAGTCAAATATTTCTTCTAACTTTTATTTTTGGATTTGCATTATTTATGTTATGCCTGGATTTACTTTTATTTAATGTTTTAAATGTTTTGTGCTTAATAGCTAGAAGCGATGCATGTACTTCCATCCCTTAGGGAGGTGAAAATTGTTCAATAATTCAGATAATGACTACCATGAATTTAATTATTGCAATGAAGTAGGATTCGAGGCATAGTCATACAGAACCGGAAACATGGGTCTACACACTCTAGATGTTAAAGATCATCAACTGAATTAACATAGAAATATAGAAAAAAAAGCAGAAGGCCATTCAGCCCTTCAAAACTAGCTTTGCCATTCAATATGATTGTGGCCGATCCTCTACCTCAAGATCATTCTCCCCATACTCCTGAAGTCTTTGGTGTACAGAAACCTATCAATCTCCTTCAATATATTCAGCGACTCAGCCTTCACAACCTTCCATGAATGAATATATTTGAGGAAATGGATACATTTCTGGACATAAAAGGCAACAAGTGGTATGGAGAGAGCATGGGAACAAGACAGAGGATCAGTCATGATCATATTGAATGGCGAAGGCTCAGAAGTCTGACAAAAGGTGCCCCTTTCCCAGGGCACCAATGCTCAATACAAGAGGGCATGGCTTAAAGTAACGGGTGGGAAGTTCAAGGGAGACATCAGAGGGAGGTTTTTTACCCAGGGAGTGGTAGGTGCATGGAATGCACTGCCTGGTGTAGTGGTGGAGGCAGGTACATTGGTCAAGTTCAAGAGATTGTTAGATAAGCATATGGAGGAATTTAAAATAGGGGGATACGTGGGAGGAAGGGGTTAGGTAGTCATAGGCGTGGTTTAAAGGTTGGCACAACATGTTGGGCCAAAGGGCCTGTATTGTGCTGTATTGTTCCATGGTTAAGCCTACTCCTGCACCCAGATTTCGATGTTAAATCAATTGGTAAATTTTAACACAGAGTGTGGACCCTGGTATACTATTCTTTTCACCTTACACACTGGACAATCCCTGGAATTCTGCTTTCTTCATAATAATTAACTTAAAAATATTAATCATCTGAATCATTGGACGACCTGTACCTTTCTAACAGCTGGAAGTATGTAGTTTTATTGTGCAGTTAGCAACATCACAACTGAGCAGATAGTTGCTTGCCTTCACAAAGAATTTTGGCAATGCACTCGGTTTGTGGTGGTGACACTTTACCGGGTCTCAAATTATCTGGGTCACAAAAATATTTTAAAATTTCAATCCAGGCTCACATTGCAAAAAGCTTCTAAGTAAACTGACATTTGTCTGCACACTTTTCGTATTAAACAACATACAATAGTCACATTGATACAACTTAACATGTACAGAGGTGCAGAGGGTTTTGCCATTCACAGGTTCTTGAGTAACCAATTGACATATGAAAGTTGGTAATTAACACCCTTAAATAGTAAAGTATAATAACAGATCTCCCGAGGGAACATGGAAAAAGCAAGTGGCCAAGTCTACAGACTTAAAAATTTGATGCCAGGTTGCATAAACTATGAAATTATTTTCATTCTAAAGTTGAAATATATTTGAATCCCATAGCTTTGCCATTCTGGAACAATGGTCTTTTCC
This sequence comes from Pristis pectinata, assembly GCF_009764475.1. Lineage (NCBI taxonomy): Eukaryota > Metazoa > Chordata > Chondrichthyes > Rhinopristiformes > Pristidae > Pristis > Pristis pectinata. The sequence goes on along the minus strand of NC_067407.1, from coordinate 95,224,866 downwards.
TAAAACATCATTTGGGCAGTTTCAATTACTGTTCAATTTAGTATTTTATTAAGAAAACAGTATTCAACAATTAGACAGTATAGATAATCACAATTTATTGCTGAATTCAGTGCTCTTGCGGTACTGAGCAGGAAAAGCATACCAGACTCAGGGGTTCTTTGGAAAACTGAAACACTCCATTTGCCATCTCTGTCTCCTTGAGAAGTGCGAACAGAGAATTCATGTATGGAATCTGATGTCAGCTTGTCAATCAGAACTCGCCTGTATGTCTTGGATATCTTGTATTCCCATTTAGCTGATTCTCCTCTCTCTCTGTATCTAACGGTGTAATATCTGAAAGATCAGATAAAGCAAATCACATTAAATATACGTTTTGACCAAGCAACACTTACAGATGATCCATGGTAGATGCATGTAGAAGATTAAACAGTAATCTCAGTCCAGCATATTACAATCTTTCTGGATGCTCTTCCATCATCTGTAACTACTATCACTTTGCCTCAATACCACATGACAATTCTCAATCAAAAATGTGATTCCTCTCAAATGCAACTCTTCTTGAACTGCTACAAATAAAGCAACAGGTTATGTCTGTGTGTATCCAGATTGCGTAGCTGAGATTATGAACCCTCCAATAATGGAATCACTATCTAAATTATGGCCTGCTACCTCATCTTTCAAATTCCATAACTTTATTTTCAGTGCCTAAAAAAGTGATTTGATAATTTAGGCTTAATATATCACAGCTTGGACTGAAGTGTCTATCCCATCTTGACATTTGCAACCATGAAAATTCAATGATAATCTTTGAGAAGCACAATAAATGGGATCAAATGATGCCACTACACAGCAGGTTTCCACAACTTTGTAAACTCCCAATATATCTGCATATTCAGTATACTAAGCGATTTTGAGGACCCAACATTAAAATCCCATTGATCAATACAATGGATCTGCAGTACATTGGTAAAGAATATACTGTGACATATGGCTCCAGGTTATGAAGGCAGCAACACAGAAATATTTTTTTTTAAAATACATAAACAGGAAATGCTAGAAGCACTCATCAGGTTTGGCAGCATCTGTGTGAAGGGAGCTTAATGCTTCAATATTCCTTTGTCGGAACTTTGATCAGAGCAGGATGTTGGACCTGAAATGTTAACTCTGTTTCTTCTTCCATGAATGCTGCCTGACCTGCTGAGTTCTCCTAGCATTTTCATTTTCTTTTGAAGATTTCCAGCATCTGCAGTTATTTTTCCAATTTTCTGAAAAAAAAAATTTGGACAGGACTAAATAGAGGAATGACTTGGAAAAAGCTAACACTGACAAAAATAAAATTGAAAGGCACAGAGCAAGACTTTAGAATTGCAGATAATACTCTTAGATTAAAAACTTAATGCCCTTTAAAAATTATTTTTGTGATAGGAATGATTACACAAATATAAAAGCTGTAAAGTTCACAGAAATATCATTTCAAGAACAGTAATTAAGATGCATGATAAATAATGTTAAATGCATATTTGAATGTTTCATATGATTTCTTTTTGACTGTGTCCAGCATGTTCTGTTTTTATTTCAGAAAAAACCTGATGACTGTCCATAGTAAATCATACACGGTACCGCCCAGTTGATGTTGGTGGTGGTGGGAAAGGATATTGCAAACAAGGATTGGGGACCAATCAACAAATCTGGTCAACTGTAGCTGGATAGTTGACCGGGAAAGTTGACTAGTTGTTGTAAAAACAAAACCTATTCTTTTTCAGAAAAGAAAACCTCTCTTCCTATTTCACACTCTGCATCAGAAGAACTGATACTCCTCCACACTGAACAACACTTTGGAAGCGGCAATAAGGAAAGCAAAATATACTGTGGGTAGGAGATGTCAATATCCATCACCAAGTGGGGCTTGCTACATAACAACACAAATTGGAGCAGGAGAAGACCATTTAGCCCTTCAAGCCTGCCCTGCCATTCACTGAGATCATGGATGTGTGACACTACCACCATGCAATCTATATAAGATAAATGCAGAACAGAGCTAGCAGATAAAAACTGTTCAGGCATGAAGCAGTCTGCAGAATCAAAGCAGAAGAAAAAATGGCCCAATGTTATCTGCAATCTGACATAGGACAAAGATGCCTTCATTAAACAGATAACACATTCACTTCTTTTATTATCATGCCACATTGGCAGCCCAAGTGCACCATCACAGGGTGAATTGCCAAAACCTGCCAGGATTTTTTAATGGGTGTACCTAAAGCTGCAACCTCAACAAACAAGAAGGGCACAGTTATATTGCAAAGATTGCCGCCCGAAGACATACAGTATCCTTCATTGTCACTGGGTCAAAATCCTGGAACTTGCTTCTAACAGCACTATGGAATACTTCCACTGCAAAGACTGAAGTTGTTTGTTTACCACTACCATTCCTAGCATTATTAGGAATCATCAATTAACGATTGCCTTCGCAGTCGACATCCAGTGAATGAACTATAAGTGCAAAAATCATCTTGTTCCATTGGTTTAATGTTAAACAATACATAATTTCATGCATGACAGAGACGCATTTATAGATCATTTCTGCTTTAACAGTCCAGCAAAAGATTGCTCCATAGGGAATTTGAGGCCTGATAGCAATACGAATGATTAGCAAGAAGTTAAAGGCTTTAAAGATTTGACATTATCAGGAACTCCTATAAGTATTCCATTCTGGCAAACTGGATCATCAAAGTTCACAGAAATTTCCCACATTCCTTAGAGTGCATCCAGTTACAAAAATGTGCATAAAGTTGCTGGATCTACTTCTGTTGGCTCATGATTTTTTTTATTTTTCAAGATTTAATCCATTTCCTTATGTTCCCCTGGTTCTTGCTTTTATGCAGAATTGGCTTAACTGTACAATGTTGCACTTTCTGTTGCTACTTCTTCACTACACATTTGTAATAAATCAATATATATTTCTCATTGAGAAATATGCAATGACATGCATATATACATGCATAAATACCAAATCTGCAATGAAAATTGTTAAGTGCCATTAAAACACATGCCACTGCTCCTATACACACGATGAACATCACAGAGGAAAAATGAAAATTTAAGCAACTTCTGCGCTTACTAATTCTACAGTACCACTATGTTCTTTCCATTAAGGAAATCAATTTAATTTGTTACAATGAGATGATCAGCAAGACACCAAAAGAAAAGGCCCAGAGTCTTTGGTGATTTATGAAAATTGCCACCATGCAAACATGCCAAAATGCACCCTCACCAGAGTCATGAGTAAACACTCAACGTTACAGCTGTGTTCAAAAGCAGAGAAACAGTGGGAGGTTATTTCACCCTTTAGATCCATATCAGCTTTCAATATGATCATAACTTGATGTGCACCTGTCTTTTCTCCATATCCCTTATCACCTTGACAAAATGGAATCTATTGACCTTTATTTGTCTACCTGCACTGCACTTTCTCTGTAACTGCAATACTATATTCTGTATTGCTTTCTTTTTAACTACCTCAATGTAATTATGTATGGCATGATCTGTGTGGATAGCACGCAAAACAAAGATTTTCATTGTTTCTCGGTACATGTGACAATGATAAACCAACACCAATATCAGTTTCACATTTAAAATTAACATCCATAAAACAGGTAAATTACTGGCTAACCAATTAAAAATCTCCAGAGCTAGACGGCAAATTAAAGAAATTTTGAAAGCCAATGGTGAGTGGACAACTGATCTTTTAGAAATAAATGATACTTTTAGAGAATTCTATTCTAAACTTTACATTTCTAATTTTCTTAAAGATAATACTGTAATGAATAATTTCTTTGACCAATTAAACGTTCCTATACTTTCTACTGAAAACCAAAAACAGTTGGATCAATCTATTACATAAGAGGAAATCGCCGAGGTTGTGCGATCTTTACATTCTAGAAAGACTCCAGGTCCTGATGGATTTCCTGGATAATTCTAGAAGGCCTTCTCCTCTTTTCCTATACCTCATTTATGTGCTGTTTTTTTTCAGATTCTTTTAAATTGGGTAGACTACCACAATCTTTTTATGAAGCCTCTATCTCACTTATTCTTAAGAAAAATAAGAACCCAATAGAATGTGCTTCGTATAGACCAATTTCGCCACTTAATGTGGATGTTAAAAATTTATCTGAAGTTCTAGCTCATAGATTGGAAAATATTTTACCTTCAATTATATCCAATGATCAGACTGGTTTTATTAAAAACTGATATTCTCATTTTAATATTAGTCATTTACTGAACGTTATCGATTCTCCCTCTCAGGAAATATCAGAATGTGTGATATCTCTAGATGCTGACAAGGCCTTTGATTGGATTGAATGGAATTACTTATTTAAAACTTTAGAGAAATTTAATTTTGGGCCTGATTTTATCCAATGGATTAAATTATTTATCCCTTTCTGCTCGAGTTCTTACTAATTTTCAAAATTCTAAATCTTTTAAACTTCAACGTGGAACCAGACAGCGATGTCCTTTGAGCCCTTTTCTCTTTGATTTGGCCTTAGAACCTTTCGCTATTTCTCTCTGAGAATCTAGAGATATCCTTGGTATCTCCAGAAAAGGTATTAACCACAAAGTTTCTTTATATGCTGATGATTTATTACTTTTTATATCTAATGTTGAAGCCTCGTTACCTCCTATGCTTTCTTTACTTTCTCGCTTTAGTCATTCTTCAGGCTACAAATTGAACTTACACAAGAGTGAACTTTTTCCTCTGAATAACCTGGTACCATTTGATATTAACATTCCTTTTAAAATTGTAAGAAATCATTTTACCTATCTGGGTGTGTCAATTACTAAAAATTATAAACATTTATTTAAAGAAAATTTTTTCACCTTACTGCATTATGTGAAAAGGGTTTTATCAAGTTAGTCTCCCCTTTCTTTATCATTGATTGGCCGAATTAATGCTATTAAAATGAATATTTTACCTAAATTTATATATCTATTTCAGGCTTTACCTGCTTTTATTCCTAAGTCTTTCTTTGACTTTCTTGGGTCAATTATATCTTCCTACATATGGAATAATAAACATCCTAGACTAAATAAAGTTCCTCTTCAGAAAGTTAAAAAGAACGGACGTCTAGCCTTACCTAATTTTAGATTTTATTACTGGGCAGTCAATATACAAAATCTTACGTTTTGGTTACATTACATTAATCAAGAGGCTTGTCCAGTATGGGTTTCTTCGGAAGTTAACTCTGTTAAAAAATTTTCCATTATTTTTCTGCTTGGTTCTTCACTTCCAATATCATTAAATAAGTTAACAGATAATTTAGTAGTTAAACATGCTTTGAGGATTTGGTTACAATTTAGAAAATAATTTGGTTTATTGAGCTTTTCTTTGTCCAGTCCCATTTTCTCTAATTATTTTTTTAAACCTTCTATGACTGATGTAGTTTTTAAAGAGTGGGACAAATTAGGTATTACTGGTTTTCAGGATCTGTTTGTTGGAGGAAACCTTTCTTCATTTGAACAATTGTCTACCAAGTATAATTTACCAAAAACTCATTTTTTCTGATATTTACAAATTAGAGATTTTCTTCGATCTCAATTACATTCCGGGAGTCTTTTGGTGGCGCTACATGGAGTAGGTCGTATCTTGGCTTTGCTCCACTTACCTTTTAACTCCTCATGCACCACCCTTTACTAAGAGTTTTATAATACTTTTACAAGATTGATGTTGACTTCTAAGTGTCAGAATGAATACCAGAGCTAAGGCTGGAGCTGATAGCAAGGGTAACAGAGATCCTCAACTCACTTTGGAAACTATCTCTAAACTGGATAAAAAGCTTGACCAGAGATTTGCCACTTTGGAAACGCTGTTAAAAGATGTGGAAGACAGACAGACCACACTCATACAGGAGAGTACTAAACAACAGCAATTAAATGCTAAACTGGATCAAGCTGGCAAAGAGAGAGATCGTAGGCTGGATTTACTGGAAAAAGATTTAATGGTGACCAAACTAAGACTGAAACAGCAAAGACAGAGGATTATTGATTTAGAAAGCCACAGTCAGAGAAATAATGTGACGATTATTGGCCTCTCTGAGAACGCTGAATCTGGTAATCCCATTGAATTCTTTTCTAAACTTCTGGAGGATGTGTTTGGCCCTGAAGTTTTTTCTACAAGCCCTATACTTGATCGTGCCCACCGAGCATTAAGACCAAAACCTCCAGCAGAGCAAAAACCACAGCCAGTAATATTGAGATTTCATTATGTCAGTACCAAAGAGCACTTGATTTGAATTGCTTGTCATCGAGGAATGATTCAATACAAAGAATGGAAGTTTCGTCTGGTTGAAGATTACACTCCAGAAGTTATGAAAGAGAGACTGCTTTACAAACCGATTATGTCATGGCTTTATCAAGAGAATTACCAACCTGCATTACTGTTCCCAAACCACCTGAGAATATCACTTCCCGACAAATCACACCGGTGGTTTAATTCCGTTAAAGAAGCCAAAGATTTCCTCCAAGGTTAACTTTTTGTCTCCAGATGGTCAAGAAATGTGCTTTTCTTTAACTTTATACTTAATTGGTCTACTAAGCAATGATTAACTTACAGGTTTAAACGCTTTTTATCCCCGGAGATATTTTCCTGCCCTTTGTTAATTTTTTCGTGCTTGGTTCTGGAACATGGATACTTACCATGTTTTAATTTAATTTTTTTTTCTCTTTATTATTTTACTTTAACATTTTTAATGTTCTGTTTGGGTAATAATTAAGAATTTAACTGAGTGACTGATTGCCTTTTTCTCTTTGGAATTAAAATAAGACTATCTTTTGCAAGTCTGTTTACACTTTGAAAAATTGTTTTGGCTATTTTTTTTTGTTTAGACTATTGATGGTGCCTCGCATTCTTTTCAACTTGGAGACCTACCACCAAAAGGTTAGGGTTAAACAATAGTGGGTAGCATTCTGGCTGCCTATTGGCCAGTTTTCGGGCCCTTCTGGGTGGGGGGTGGGGCTGTTTTTAGGTTAGTTGTTTTTTTCTTCTGGACTGATAAACTACAAATATGTCTGAACTGTCGTCATATCTGGCTCCTCTTTGAACTTTTTTTCCTCTTCCTGTTAACAAATCTCCTTAGCAACAAGGTTAACCCTTTACATACCATATTTTTTTAGTCTATTAAAATGGATAAGATGATTAATTTTGTTACATGGAATACAAATGGCTTGAATAATCCAATTAAGCGTAAGAAGACCTTTAACGTTTTTCATAGACTGAATGCTCAGATTATTTTGGCGCAGGAAACTCATATTAGGAAAGAGGATAATCAGCGCTTTTTTTAAATTTTGGAGGGGTCAACAGTTTCAGCAAAAGTGAAAGGAGTCTCTATTTTTATAGACTCTTCAATTTCATTTGTTCATCATGAGACAATTTCAGACCCAAATGGTAGATTTTTTTTTATTAATTACTGGCTTACTTCATAACAAAAAAGTTGTTTTGATCAACGTTTATGCACCTAACGTGGATCACCCTGAGTTTTTTTAAACATTTATTTGCATCTTTTCCTAATTTAAACGAATATATGTTGATTATGGATGGAGATTTTAATTGTTGTCTAAACCCTTCGATAGATAGATTTGTGTCGAATCTTGCACTTCCTAACAAATCTGCTGTTTTTATCAACTCCTTTTTAGTTGATTCCAGAATTTTAGAAGTCTAGAGACTTCTACACCCATATGATAAAGAGTTTTCATTCTTTTCTCATGTCTACCATAATTACTCTAGGATTGATTACTTTTTTCTTGACACACGATTAGTTCCACTTGTTACTGACTGTAAGTACGATGCAATTGCCATTTCCGATCATGCGCCATTGAAACTATCGATTAAGTTAGTGGACATACCCTCTGGTGCTAGCCAATGGCAACTCAATCCTTCTTTATTGCAAGATTTAGACTTTGTTCATTTTATTAAAGAACAGATTTCCTTCATCTTCTCAACTAATTTTACTGAAGGAATTTCCAGTGGGATATTATGGGATACCTTTAAAGTTTATATCCGCGGTCAAATTATTTCATACTCTGCTGGACTGAAAAAAAACGAACTAATAATGAATTACGTATATTGGCTGATAAGATTAAAGAAATCAACAAAAAATACTCTGATGCTCCTAGTTTGGAGATCTATAAAATGAGAACAGAACTTCAATTACAACAGTTTATTATTAACATCTCCAATTGAAAGTCAATTACTCAAAACCAAAAGTCAGTTTTATATACATGCTGATAAATCTGGTAAATTGTTGGCCAACCAACTGAAAGCTATTTCAACCAAATGTCAGATTATTAAAGTTCGTAAACGAGATGGTAACTACACGGTAGACCATGATCAAATTAACAAATCTTTTCAAGAATTTTATACTTCTTTACGTCAGTCAGATTCTCCTGAGGATTCTACATCAATGCATGAATCTTTAAGGAATTTGAAGACTCCAAAATTATCACTTAATGAACGTTTAATATTAGATGCACACATTTCGGAGGAAGAAATAAAGAAAGTAATTTCTTCAATGAATTTGGGTAAAACACCCGGTCCTGATGGGTATACAGTTGAATTATTTAAATCCTTTTCTGACCTTCTCTCTCCCTGGTTAGGTAAAATTTTTAAAGAGGCCCTATCAGTGGGTAAATTACCACAATCCTTTTATGAAGCAACTATTTCTTTAATTCTTAAAAAGGATAAAGACCCCACTGAATGTGCATCTTATAGACCTATTTCTTTATTGAATGTGGATTCTAAATTTTTTTCCAAAATATTGGCCTCTAGACTGGAAAAGGTACTTCCACAAATTATTTCTGATGACCAGACAGGATTCATTAAGAATCATTACTTGCATTTTATTAGGAGGTTAATGAATATTAAATATACCCCTTCATCTGTAATTCCAGAATGTGTTATTTCATTAGATGCCGAGAAGGCACTTGATAGAGTTGAATGGGAATATTTATTTAACACACTTGAGAAATTTAATTTTAGTTCAAATTTCATATCAGTGACCACACACCTATGGCTTCAATACTTACTAATAATCAGAGATCCCCCTTGGTCAGGCTTTTGTGAGGCACTAGACAGGGTTGCCCTCTGAGACCTTTATTATTTAATATTGCTTTGGAACCTTTGGCAATTGCCATTCGGAATTCTTCTAACATATTTGGTATTACTCGTGGAAAGGGGACTCATAAGATATTTTTTTATGCAGATGGCCTGTTACTTTATATCTCTAACCCGGAGAAATCTATTCCTGCAGTATTATCACTACTTGCTCAGTTTAGTGTTTTCTCTGGTTATAGATTAAATCTTAATAAGAGTGAACTTTTCCCATTAAACACGCAAGTACCAATTTATAGGCAATTACAGGAAGTCCCCGAGTTACGAACGAGTTCCATTTTTGAGACTGTTTGTAACCCAATTTTGTATGTAACTTGGAACAGTATCTGCGCATGTGCACTTGGGCTGGGTATCGCATCTGCGCATGTGCACTTGGGCCGGGGATTGTGGTCGCGCATGGCCCCAGCCACACATACGCACTTGGCCCAGGGTTCCCCGGCCACATATGTGCACTTGGCCCAGGGTTGGTCCAAAGAAGGTGTACCGCCGCCGTGGGAGGATCGGGGGCTGGGCCCGCTTACGAACCAACCACGAAGGTCGGTTCGTAAGTACGGGCGCTCGTAAGTCGGGGACTTCCTGTACCATTTAGATTAGTGACTGATTACTTTTCGTACCTAAGTGTTAAAATTCCCAAGAAATACAAGGATTTATTTAAAGTGAACTTTTTAGCTTTAATTAATTATGTTACACAATTGTTTACTAAATGGTCTCCATTCTCTTTATCATTGATTGGCCAAATTAATGCAGTTAAGGTGGATATTTTACCAAAAGTTTTGTATCTATTTCAGGTTTTTATTTCGAAATCCTTTTTCAACACTATTGATTCCAAAATTCTTTCATATATATGACAGAATAAAAACCCAAGGTTAAGTAAGAAATATTTACAAAGATTAAAAAAGGATGGTGGTATGGCTTTGCCTAATTTTAGATTTTACTATTGGGCCATTAATATTAGATACTTAATTTTCTGGGCACAAGATTTTGATGCAATTCATTGTCCCTATTGGGTACACCTTGAGTGTGAATCAGTGCAAGGATTTTCATTAGTTTCTATTTTAGGAGCTTCATTCCCTTTTGCACTTACTAAATTGAGTAAACGAATGACTAATCCAATAGTTAAACATACAATATGGAAATGGTTTCAATTTCGTAAATTTTTTGGATTGAATAAATTTAATTTATCAAGCCCTATTCAATCTAATTTTTTCTTTCAACCATCTAGAATTGACTCAGCTTTTTCCTTATGGAGAATGAAGAGACTAACATGTTTTTGAGATTTATTCATTGATAACTGTTTTTTATCTTTTGAACAGTTGTCTAATAAACACAGTCTGCCGAGATCACATTTTTTTCGATATTTACAGATTAGAAATTTTTTAAAAGTTACTTTACCTTCTTTTCCGACACAATATAAAATTGAAATTACGGAAAAAATTTTAGGTTTTAATCCTTATCAGAAGGGCCTGATAGCAATAATTTATGATTGGATTATGAAAATACGTTCAGAGAAACTTGATAAAATTAAGAATGAATGGGAAAGAGAACTCCAGATACTTTTACCTACAGAGACATGGAAAAAAATTCTTCAATTAGTTAATACACCTTCAATGTGTGCTAGACACTCTTTTATACAGTTTAAGGTGGTTCACAGGACCCATATGTCCAAGGACAAGTTAGCCCATTTTTATCATCATATATATATCCTATATGTAACAGATGTAATTCTAAGGTGGCTTCCCTGACACATATGCTGTGGTCCTGTCCCCTTTTGGAAAAATATTGGAAAGACATTTTTAACAATATTTCTTCTGTATTGTACATTGATTTACAACCTCATCCTATTACTGCACTTTTTGGGTTACCAATGACGGAATCTCACCATTTATCTGCTTCTACTCATTGTATGATCGCTTTTGTCACATTAATGGCCAAGTGATCTATTTTGTTCAAATGGAAGGATCCAATACCTCCCACCACTTTTCAGTGGTTTTCTCAAACTATAGAATGTTTAAACTTAGAAAAAATTAGGAGTGGTACTGTTGATCCTTCGCTTAAATTTGAGTAAGTTTGGAGTCCATTTATTCAATACTTCCATATGATATAAGCTGACCTTTTTCAGATCCCTTTCAATAACCCTTGAATACAGAGGAGCAGAGTTGACAACATAATAATGTTTTTTTTCTTTTTAATTGAAGAAATATCAGTCCAGTTTCTTTTTCAAGTTTTTGGGGGGTTTTTTTGGTTTATTTTCTATATTTTTTTTTTATTTGGGGTTCTTCTTTCATACAATTAAATTTCATTTCTTTTCAATCTTTCCTTTTGTATTTGTTCACTTAATAAGAGAACGGGAGGTCTAGATTACTTTTTTTTTACTCCTTGTGATTATATATATGTTAACTGTTATGCTTGTTATCTTGATCTCTGCACCATAAGTATAATTACTAATATTATATATATTGTACTAATTTGAAAATTAATAAAAAGATTGAAAAAGAAAGAAAGCAATTACATTCTTTTCCTTTGAGTCCTGATAAAAATTTATTAGATGTAATTTTTAATTTGGAACCCTTTCATGATGGCTCAATATCTAATATTTATGACAGATTACTAGGAATGAGTAAGGTGCCACTAGATAAAATTAAAAACACTTGGGAACAAGATATGCAGATGTCAATTTCTGAGGAAACTTGGAATGAAATTTTCAAATTGGTTAATACTTCGTCATTATGTGCCCATCATTCCCTCCTTCAATTTAAAGTGGTCCATAAAGCTCACTTGTCTAAAGATAAACTATCCTGTTTTTATTCCGATATATCTCCTTACTGTGACAAATGTAATAACGGAGTGGCTTCTCTAATTCACATGCTCTGGATGTGTCAGAGTCTTAAAAAATATTGGACAGAGGTCTTTCAAACTTTTTCTGTACTTTTCAAAATAAATTTTAAACTTAATCCTTTGATGCATTATTTGGGATCATTGGAGAAAAAGATATAACATAGAAGGTTTCTGATTTACACATTCTGGCTTTTATTTCTCTTATAGCCAGGAGAGCTGTATTGCTTAAATGGAAGGAAGTTACTCCGCCTACTCATGCTCAGTGGTTACGGGATGTTATGTCATACCTGAATCTAGAGAAGGTTCATTGTTCAGTTTTTGAATCTAACTTAGACTTTCAAACATTGTGGGGACCTTTTTTGAATTATTTTCAAAATCCCTGATTTGGTGACTAAAATGCAGATATTGGCTGACATTGTTACGATTTAAGGGTTTTTCCTTGTTTTTTCTATCAAACAGCTTTGGTTTTTGGTAGTGGGAGTAGATTTTTTTATAATATAAAATATTTCATTTTTTTTCCTTTATTAACTATTACATGTGATTATTAATTTAGAGTATTGTGATCTTAAGTATGATTTAACACAACGTATTCAGTAGTATTTTTACTCTCTTTCTTGATGCACATACTCTATTTTTTTCATGGATTTAATAACAATATTGTAAAGAAAATTAACATCCATTGCTGAGGTACAGAGTCCCAACTTTCCATCACCATATGGATGTAGAAGCATGCAATTTCACTCTTGAAAAAGCTAGCTCTCATCTTTCAGACCATATGCCCAAGTCCTTGATTTCACTACCATTGAAACTAGTTTCTCACCAGCTACGTGATCATTGTCATTCAGCACCTTGACAGTCTTGATCAAATCATCACTCAACCTTATTGTGCTGGAAATTCAACTTTTGGCGAATCTCCTTTCAAGATTAATAGATCTTTCCCAAAATGTGGTATTGAAAACTGAACATAAATTCAGGTTTAGTCCAACCAGAGCTTCAAAGCTGCAGTATAAATTTTATCCACCCCTTACTCTAGTCCTCAAGATACAAATACCAGCCTTCTATGAACTTTTGTTTACTGCATTTGTTCATGGTATTTTAGTTTTCAATGCACAAGTCACTTTGAACATTCCCAATGCTTTTGAAGTGTTCCTGTGGTACAAAAGCTCTAGGGTCAGTTAAGTACACAGGTTCCCAAGTATACCGTGCATGAGATTCATTTTGTCCTTGCACTTTATTCACAGGAGGATGAATATTTGAGGTCAAAATGGCAAAGTTAGACCCAACTTTGTTCTGGAAATAATCAGTAGGCAGCTACTGAAGAGAGAAACAGAGATCACGTCCCAGGTCGATGATCTTTAATCGGCAAAGTTTTACATGGATTAATTTACTGTGAGCAAAGAGTCAAGGATTAACAAACAATAGAACAGAAAATCTCTTTTCAAATTCTATTTTATGCATTTGAAATCATTTTTATTTTTAAGTTGAAAAATATATAAAAATAAACCACTAAAAGTGAAAGTTAAAAAAAAAAGAATGATTCAAAGGAAATCTGCTCTCATTTGGTCTGCTCCAGTCCTACACATCACAGGTGGTATTTATCTGTGCTCTTAATGTGGCCCAGCACATGCACAGCTGCATCAAAATGATACGACAGGGTGGTCAGCCACTTTACTATAAGAATGTGACAAAGTGACAACAGCAGTAGAGTGACTGAGCCTGGGAGTAACAGAAGCACAGATGAAGGCTCCGGCATTAGATTGGCTCAGTTAAAAGCAGGGAAGGAGAGGTTATAGAGGTGGCAAATAGGCAGATCTTATAACACAGCCAACAGGGGCTCAGAAGATCAGTACAGCACTGCATAGACTGTCAAGGATGCAAAAAATAAGTCTGTGGGTCTCCTAGACTGGGGTTTTAAGAGTCACCTTGCTCATCAAAAACTCACACATAATAACTGAAAGAATTTATTTGGGTGTTCATTCGAATAGTTTTAAGAAACAGCTGTGAATTGGACAAATGCATGCCTTAAGTATGAGGTGACTTCTTGCAGCTATCACAGAGAAGCCTAAAGTAAATCCACATAATGATGGACTGAAGTGTGTTTACTTAAATGCAAGAAGTGTCAGGAATAAGGGGGATGAACTGAGGGCTTGGATAAGTATGGGGGACTATGATATTGTGGCTATTACTGAGACGTGGCTGACGTCAGGAGAGGAGTGGATATTGAATATTCCTGGTTTTCGGTGTTTTAAGAGGGATAGGGAAGGGGGGAGAAGAGGAGGAGGGGTGGCGATACTGGTCAGGGACACTGTTATGGCTGTGGAAAGGATGGATGTTGTAGAAGGATCATCTCTAGAGTCCGTATGGGTGGAATTAAGGAACAAGAAAGGAGCAGTTACTCTACTAGGAGTATTCTATAGGCCCCCTGGTAGCAGTAGAGATATAGAGGAGCAGATTGGCATGCAGTGTTTGGAGAGAAGCAAAAATAACAGGGTTGTTATAATGGGAGACTTCAACTTCCCAAATATAGACTGGAACCTGCTTAGTGCCAAAGGTTTAGATGGGACGGAATGTGTTAAATGTGTCCAGGAGGGATTCCTGACGCAGTATGTTGACAGGCCGACTAGAGGGAATGCCATGTTAGATCTAGTTTTAGGAAATGAACCGGGGCAGGTGAAGGATCTATTGGTGGGTGAGCATTTGGGGGACAGTGACCATTGCTCCATAACCTTTAAAATTGTCATGGACAGGGACAGGTGCAGAGAGGACAAGAGGATTTTTAATTGGGGAAGGGCAAACTATGAGGCTATAAGGAGAGAACTTGGGAGTGTAAATTGGGATGTCCTTTTTGAAGGAAAATGTACCATGGAGATGTGGTCGATGTTCAGGGATCTTATGCAGGATGTTAGGGATAAATATGTCCCGGTGAGGCAGAGAAGGAATGGCAGGGTGAAGGAACCGTGGGTGACGAGAGAGGTGGAACGACTTGTTAGGGAGAAGGAGGTAGCGTACGTGAGGTATAAGCAGCAAGGTTCAGACAGGGCCCCTGAGGAATATAGGGTAGTGAGGAAGGAACTTAAGAAAGGGCTGAGGAGAACTAGAAGGGGACATGAAAAGGCATTGGCTACTAGGGTTAAGGAAAATCCCAAGGCCTTTTTCAAGCACGTGAAGGGTAGGAGGATGGCTAGGGTAAAGGTAGGTCCGATTAAGGACAAAGGTGGGAGAATTTGCCTGGAGGCGGTGGAAGTGGGAGAAGTTCTCAATGAGTAGTTCTCTTCGGTATTCACCAGGGAGAGGGGTCTTGATGACGCGGAAGGGAGTGCTGGTAGGGGTAATGTTCTCGAGGTTGTAGATATCAAGAGAGAGGATGTGTTGAAGTTGTTAAATAATATTAAGACAGATAGATCTCCAGGGCCTGACGGGATTTTCCCCAGGCTGCTTCGAGAGGCTAGGGAGGAGATTGTCGAACCGCTGGTAAGGATCTTTGAGTCCTCATTGTCCACGGGGATGGTGCCAGAGGATTGGAGGGTTGCGAATGTTGTCCCCTTGTTCAAAAAAGGTAATAGGGATAGGCCAGGGAATTATAGACCGGTGAGTCTCACGTCTGTGGTGGGTAAGCTGTGAGAAAGGATTCTAAGGGATAGGATTTATGAACACCTAGAGAATCATGGACTGATTCAGGACAGCCAGCATGGCTTTGTGAAAGGAAGATCTTGCCTCACAAGCCTGATAGAGTTCTTTGAGGAGGTGACCAGGAAGATTGATGAGGGCAGTGCGGTGGATGTGGTTTACATGGATTTTAGTAAGGCGTTTGATAACATTCCTCATGGTAGGCTTCTTCAGAAGGTCAGAGGCCAAGGGATCCAAGGAAGCTTGGCTGTGTGGATTAGGAATTGGCTTGCATGTAGAAAGCAGAGGGTTGTGGTGGAAGGAGTGCCCTCGGATTGGAAGGCAGTGACTAGTGGTGTCCCGCAGGGATCGGTTCTGGGACCTCTACTTTTTGTGATATTTATAGATGACTTAGATGAGGGGGTGGAGGGCTGGGTTAGTAAGTTTGTGGACGACACTAAGATCGGCGGTGTTGTGGATAGTGTGGAGGGCTGTCGGAGCTTACAGAGGAATATTGATAGGATGCAGAGCTGGGCCGACAAGTGGCAGATGGAGTTCAATCCGGAGGAGTGTGAGGTGGTACACTTTGGAAAGACAAACTCCAGGGCAGAGTACTGGGTAAATGGCAAGGTACTTGGCAGTGTGGAGGAGCAGAGGGATCTGGGGGTTCATATTCACAGTTCATTGAAAGTTGCCTCACAGGTGGAAAGAGCAGTTAAGAAGGCCAATGGGATGTTGGCTTTCATAAGTCGTGGGATTGAGTTTAAGAGCCGCGAAGTGATGATGCAGCTTTACAAAACTCTAGTTAGGCCACACTTAGAGTACTGTGTTCAGTTCTGGTCGCCTCATTATAGGAAGGATGTGGAGGCATTGGAGAGGTTGCAGAGGAGATTTACCAGGATGCTGCCTGGATTAGAGAGTATTGAATATGAGGAGAGGCTTAAGGTGCTAGGGCTTTATTCACTGGAAAGGGGGAGGATGAGAGGAGACATGATAGAGGTATATAAAATATTGAGAGGAATAGATAGAGTAGACAGTCAGCGCCTCCTTCCCAGGGCACCAATGCTCAAGACGAGAGGGCATGGCTTTAAGGTTATGGGTGGGAGGTTCAGGGGAGATGTCAGGGGGAGGTTTATCACCCAGAGAGTGGTTGGTGCATGGAATGCACTGCCTGGGGTGGTGGTGGAGGCAGATACATTGGACAGGTTCAAGAGCTTGTTGGATAGGCATATGGAGGAGTGTGGGATGGGGGGATATGCGGGAGGAAGGGGTTAGGTAGTGTGAGGGTGGTTTGATGGATGGCACAACATGGTGGGCCGAAGGGCCTGTTTTGTGCTGTATGGTTCTATGGTATAATTCAATGATACTACATATTGCAGTTTGTTATGCATACACATACCTGTCCGAGTCTACACCGGGGTTCTTTCCATTTTCAAACGCAGGATCAACCCACATAACAAGCACAGACTGTGGACTCATAACTCGAACTGTTATGTCTTTGGGCTCGTACAACTCACTTGTCTCTAAAACAGGAACAGTAAGAATCACCCAGTCAATACAGAGCCATCTCAATATTTCAAGCTATTGAGGCAGTACAGTCAAATCAAACCCTGTGGAAAAAAAAGGATATTGCGAGTAACAAAAATATTACACCTCTACAATTACTTGGGAATTAAGGCCCTGCCTAAGTTGCAGAATGAACTTCAAAAATGTGCTTTCTAGTTCTGGACACAAAAGGCAAAACTGTGTTGGAATAATATTGATCTTTTTACTACTAGCAATGAGTTGTGAAATTAAGCAAGTGCATCGATTTCTGCAGGGGGCTGGGGGAAAGCAGATTAAATTACATAAATATTTGTTTAATTCTTTAAAAAAAGGTATTGTGTACCCACTAGTAATGATTTTGTCAGAGTCGTAGGCTCACACAATATGGAAACAGGCCCTTCAGTCCACCATGTCCACGCTGAAAATTTACAATAATCCAAGATTAATCCCATTTTATTCTCCCCTCATTCCCATCAATTTACCCACATGTTCTACCACTCACCTACATAGGAGAGGAAATTTAGTGATTAATGTACCAACCCACACGCCCTTGGTATGTGGGTGGAAACCTGAGCAAACAGAGTCACAAAGAGAACATGCAAACTCCATACTTAGAGCATTTGAGACTGGAATTGAATCTGCTTCGCTGGAGCTGCGAGGAAGCAGCTTTGCTCCTCCTCTACTGTTCAGTCCTCATCTTCAGTAAAGAAAGAGCTGAAGTCCTTCCTCAGCCATCAGTTCTTCAGTGAGGACAGGAAAGTATGTGTGGCACTACCAGCACATATGGCCAGAGAGTGGGGCTGCTTTGTTCCTCACAAAACTGAATGGGAGATTCGAGTGGGCAAAATAGATGAGTAAAAGAGATGAGCAAACCAGTGGTCACCAAGCGCAAGCTAGGGGCTTTAACTTTGATAAAAGCTGCGCATCATAAACACCACTTCCAGTTTCTCCAACAGGCGTTGATAATGGTCCCGCTGCTGCCGCCACTTTCATCTTTGTTTCTTTATCACTGCACGACATCACTTTACACTGCACCTGCATCCATCTGGAATCACTCCAGCCCTTCCCACCTGACACCACCTCAAATCTTCACAGTTTGCCCCGGCTCTGCATTGTTTAAAACTGTTAAACTGCTCATCTCCCAGGTCTGATTACAGATCAGTGACATGAAATGTTAATTCAGTTTCTTTCTGAGATTGTCCTGACATCGCCCAGTTAACCTATGTTGTTCACAGAGCGAGTAACCAGCCTCTACAGTGTGCCACTGAACATGAACAGAAAAATACCAGGCTAATTTCACTGCATGAAAAACTGCTTGAAAGAAGGAATCACATTTTGAAATCTGTCTCCATGTGGAAGGACCCAACCAATGGCAGAAAAGGCACAATTATTTTCTACATCAGCAATATATATTCAGTTTTGTAATAAAGACTGCAATTGTAGAGCAACATATTAACATTTCTATCAAATACATTCTTCTTCTTCCCCTCCTCCCATTGAAACCAATGTACCTGTCTACTTTCACAAATCACTTCTACTATTACAGTTTTTAATTACAATGCTACTTACCTTTCCAATTACAAGACTAACCAAACCCACCTGGTACTTTGTGTTTTGTTGGGGCTGCTCTGTAAACAGATTCCCGCTGCACTAGGGCACTCCTTGCACGTGAAGATATTCTAGACATTGGATCAGGAACTGTTGAAAGATAGGCATGAAAGTACATTTAATAAATTCCATGGCCAAGCAGGAACTTCATTTGATTTTAAGTACAATGGCTTCACATTTGGAACTGAATTTCATTACTACAAGCACATACTTTAGCAACTTTTCCAACATTGTGGCTGAATTTCTACTCCAAGATGCAAAGTTACAATGTCAAAGCTATTTTGTTAAATTGTCCAAACTATTTTGTTAAATCTTCCCAGCAGTTGCAACATTTCATAAATGAAAACAATAAACTGAAGACCCACCAAGTCTCTGTATTTCATGTCTTCTTTGTTCTTGAGGATATGGTGCATATTTCATTCTCCTGCCACTGCCCCTATAACCAGGCAAATAGCTTCTCATTCGAGGGTTATGGGGTGATCTCAACTGATGCGAAAGCTTATCATCAGAAGATCCCATGTGCAGATTCTGTGGTCTTATTGGTACTCTCCTCCCTTTAAAAAGAGAAGTTTGATACTGTTCAGGTGAATTACTTCCTGATGAATACTACTTGTTTAAAGTTAAATAATAGTCATTTTAATTGGCATATGTAAGGTTTAAGAAGCTGAAATCAGACAGGGCCTTTGAGGAATATAAAGGAAGCAGGAAAGAACTTATACAGGGAATGAGGAGTGCTAAAATGGCCCATGAAATGTCTTTGGCAAATAGGATTCAAAAGAATCCCAATGCATTTTAGACATACATTAAAAACAGGAGAGTAATTAGGGAGAGGGAAGGACCACTCAAGGACAAAAGAGGGAATTTACACCTGGAGCCACAGGAAATGGGTCAGGTACAAAATGACTACTTCACATTGGCATCCACCAAGGAGAAGGAAATGGAGGGTAGCGAGATCAGGGATGGGTATGCTGATATTCTGGGACACATTGATATCGAGGAGGTAGTGTTGGGTCTCTTGAAGCGAATTAAGGTGGCAAAGTCCCCAGGGCCAGGTGGGATGTATTCTAGATTATTGAACGAGGCAAGACAGGAGATTGCTCGGGCCTTGAGAATCCTCTTTAGCCATAGGTGAGGTCCAGATGACAGGAGAAGGGCAAGAGAGACAAACCAGGAAATTACAAGCTGGTGAGCCTCAGATCGGTGGTAGGGACAATATTGGAGAAAATTCTGAGGGATAGGATCTATTCACATCTGGAGAAGCATAAACTTTATGAGAAATATTCAGCATGGTTTTGAGAGTGTAGCGGGGGGGGGAGAGGTCATGTCTCACAAACTTGATTGAGTGTTTTGTGGAGGCAACTAAGATAATTAATAAGGGTACTGTCAACATGGACTTCAGTAAAGCAGTTGACAAAGTCCCCCATGGTAGACTGATCCAGAGGATTAAAGCACAAATAAGCCATGGAAACAGTAGATAGGATTCAAAATTGGCTTGGCCACAGAAGATAGAGGGTAGTGGTGGAGGGGTATTATTCTGATTGGAGGTCTGTGACCATTCATGTCCCACAGGGATCAGTACTGGAACCTCATTCTTTGTAATATATATTAAGTGGTTTGAATGAAAAAGTAGGTGGATGAATTCATAAGTTTGCAGATAACACAAAAATTGGCAGAGTTGTGTATAGTGAGGAAGGCTGTTTAAGGATTCAGCAGGGTAGACTGGTTTGAAATTTGTGCAGAGAAATAGCAGATGGAGTTTAGTCCAGACAAGTATGAGGTGTTGCACTTTGGGAGGTCAGATGTAAGTGGAAAGTATACAGTAAATGGCAGGACCCTTTGGAGCATTGATTTTGGGGTGCAAGTCCATAGCTCTCTGACAGTGACAACACAAGTTTATTACGGTGTAAAGAAGGTGTGCTGCACATTTGCCTCATGCCTTCTTTACACCCTATCTACTTGTGTTGAGTATAAAAGTCAGGAAGTCATGTTGCAGCTGATTAAAACTTTGGTTATGCCACCTTTCAAGTATTGTCTGCAGTTCTGGAACAATGTGGAGGCTTTGGAGAGGGTGCATAAAATGTTCACTAGGATGTTGCCTGGATTAGAGAATATTAACTCTGAGGCTGGACAAACTTGGATCATTTCTCTAGAGTGCCAGAGGCTGAGGATTGACCTGAGAGAAGCATAAAAAATTATCAGAGGCATAGATGCAGTAGATATTCAGAGTCTCTTTCCCCGGGGTGGAAATGTCATATTCTAGAAGGCATAACTTTAAGGTGAGAGAGGGAATGTTTAAAGGAGATTTACATGGCAACATTTTTTGAAACAGAGAGTGGTAGGTGCCTGGAATGCATGGCCTAGGGGTGTGCTGAAAGCAGATAAGATAGCATTGTTTAAGAGGCATTTCGACAGACACTCGAACAGGCAGGGAATTGAAGGATGTCAACCAGGTGCAGGCAGATGTGCAGATTAAATTGGCACCTTGAACAGAGCCTGTTCCTGCTCATTTCTATGATGTTCATTTCTATGATGCAGTAACAATATTTTCCACAGTGCTTCAAGGACAAAGGGGAAAAACAGTAACGTGGAACTAACAGAAGAGATATTAAGAAATCAGTGATGTTTAAGTCAAGACTTTTAGTGAGGAGAGGCAGTTCAGAACATAATTCCAGAATGGTAGCTTTGGTAGCTGAAGGCATGGTTATGGTGTGGAAAGGTCCATCAGAATTTGTAATATGGGAACATAGTGTAGCCTGACTGCAGCAGGTCACAGAGAAAGGGAGGGGTGTGGATATGAAGGATTGTCAACATAAAGATGACTTTATAAACTTGTGGTAAAGGAAAACCAGAAGAAAGTTGTAATGGGCAAGCAGGACTTGGCAAGCGACAGGTGGCAGAGATTAATTTCACTTTAACTTTGGAGAGGATGAAGGGTGGAAGGCCAGCCAGAAGAGCTCTGTATAATTGAGACAGGAGTTTGCATAGATACCAGGGAGCTGAAGCAAGGTCCGAGGTCAATGATATTTCTGGTATGGAAGTCAACAGCATCTTGATTAAGAGCATTGTTGGTTAGAATGTCAGCTGAGGATTGATCCTGATATCCTAAGGGAGAGGAAGATGAAAATCGACAAGATTGTCTGATGAAATCAAAGATGATAGATTCATCTTATCCGAGTTTAGTTGGAGATAACTACACCCTTTTCTGAGACAGGTTCTTTGATGTGCAAACAGGGAAGTACTGGAAGTGTCAAGGCAGCTGATGGAGAAGTCAGAGCAAAAAAACTACAAGTGCTTGAAATGTGAAACAAGCATATAAAATGCTGAAAGCCATCAGCAAGTCAAACAGCCGAAGAGAGGCAACAGTTCAGCTCAAGGATCCTTCATCACATAAATAACGTGAAGTGCTGGAAACACATTTCTGATGAAGGGTGTTTGACCTAAAAACATCACAACTCTGCTTCTCTCCCCACAGGTGCTGCTTGACCTGCTGACTGTTTCCAGTATTTTCCATTTCTGTTGATCAAGAGGCCATGTAAGCTAAATCTATATTCTTGGATGGTGCCGTCAAGGTGAAGTGTGAAAGAGAGTGAGGAAACAAAAGAACCAAGGAGAGATAGATGGCAGACTCGGAGTCAGAGACCTATGCAGCACAGAAAAATGCCCTTTGGCCCAACTCGTCCATGTCAGCCAAGATGCCCAACTGAACTAGTCCCATTTGCCTGCATTTTGGCCATATCCATCTTAACCTTTCCTATCCATGTAACTGTTTAAATGCCTTTTAAGCATCTTAACTGCACCCACCTCTACCACTTCCTCTGGCAGCTCTTTTCCATGTACTCAGCACCCTCAGGTGCCTTTTAAATCATTCCCCTCTCTCTTTAAACCTGTGCCCTCTAGTTTTGGACTTCCCTAACCTCAGGAAAAGATTGTGACCATTCACCTTATCTATGCCCCTCATTATTTTTACAAACCTCGATAAGGTCAGGTCTCCGCCTCCTACACTCCAGGGAGAGATATTCTGGCCTATCCAGCCTCTCCTTATAATCCAAGTCCTCCAGGCTCAGTAACATCCTCATAAATCTTTTTTGCACCCTCTCCAATTTAATGACATCCTTCCTATAGCAGGGCAAACATAACTGCGTGCAGTACTCCAAATGTGGCCTTACCGACATCTTGTACAGCTGTAACATGACATCCCAACTCCTGTACTCAACATTCTGACTGATGAAGATAAGTGTGCTGTATGCCTTCCTCTCTGTCTGTGTCCCCATTTTCAGGGAATTATGTACTTGTACCCTAAGATATCTCTATTCAACAACTCTCCCCAGAACCTTACCACTTACTGTAGAAGTCCTGTCCTGATCTGTCTAACCAAAATGCGACACCTCGCATTTATCTGAACTAAACTCCATCTGCCATTCCTTGGTCCACGGGCCAGGTGATCAGAACCCCATTGTAATCTGAGATAAACCTCTTCACTGTCCACTATGCCACCAATTTTAGTGTCATCTGTATACGTACTAACCATGCCACCTACCTTCTCAGCCAAATTGTTAATTTAAATGACGAACAACAGTGGATCCAGCACCAATTCTGTGGTACACTGCTGGTAACAGGCTTCCAGTCTGGAAAAACCCTTCACCACAACCCTCCATCTCCTATCATCAAGCCAATTTTGTATTCAATTGGCAAGCTCGCCCTGGATCCCATGTGATCAAACTTTCCTGACTAGCCTACCGTGTGGTATCTTGTCAAGCCTTGCAAAAGTCCATGTAGACAGTCCACCACACTTTCCTTATCTGTCTTCTTGCTTACCTCTTCAAAAAACTCAACCAAATTCATGAGACATGATTTCCTATGCACAAAGCCATGCTGACTGTTCCTAATCAGTCCTTGCCTTTCCAAATGTTGCTAGATCCTGTCTCTTAGAATCCTGTCCAATAACTTACCCACTACTGATGTTATCTCACCAGTCTGTAGTTCTCAGGCTTTTCCTTGAATTCTTTCTTAAATAAAGGTAAACATTAGCCTCCACCCAGTCTTCTGACACTTCACCATCGGTGATACAACTATCTCCGCAAGGGACCCCGCAATTTCTTCCCTAGCTTCCCACAACGTCGTAGGATACACTTGATCAGACCCTGGGGATTTATCTACCTTTATGTATTTTAAGACCTCCAGCACCTCCTTTTCTGCAACATGGACTCTCTTCAAGACATCACTGTTAACTTCCCTGAGATCCCCAGCATCCACGTCTTTCTCCACGGTAAACAGAAACGAGAAATAATCGTAAAGGTCCCCATCCATCTCCTGTGGCTCCATGCATACTTTGTTGATCTTTAAGGGGGCCTATTCTCTGCTTAGTTACTCTTTTGCCCTTAATATACTTGTAGAATCTCTTTGGATTCTCCTTTACCTTCTCTGCCAAAGCTATGTCACACCCCTCCCCTAATTTCCCTCTTAAGCATACTCCTACACCCCCTAGACTCCTCAAGGTATTCACTTGGTCCCAGCTGCCTTTCCCTAACATATCCCTGCTTTTTCTTCACCAGAGCCTCAGTCTTTCATGTCACCCAGGGTTCCCTACTCCTTGCCTTTCACTCTAACCGGAACATGCTGTCCCTGAGCGCTCACTATCTCACATAAAAGCCTCCGGAGGTAATGCAAAGGAATGAAAGATTCTGGAATATGTGGTTAATGATGGTCTGTGACATTGAAACCTAGTAAAGGCAGTCCTACCAAATAACACAACTCAGGAGAAAGGTGATGTCAAGTGTGCCAAAAGCTTCAGAAATGGCAAAGTTTATTGCACCATGGCCACTTTCACAGAAATATCATTTACAACTTCAATTAAAAAGACTGCTTCAGTTCTGCAGCAGGATTAGAAACTTGATTGGATACATTTATTTCGGGATTTGCAGGGAAGTTAAGCATGGTCAGGAGGCAAAATGTTTAAGGACTTTGAAGACGAAAGGGAGGTTGGATGCATGATTAAGAATATGATTTTCAAAGAGAGAAGGGGTCATGGGATGGTTGAGAAACAGGGTGGAGCAGCAGAAGAGCAGAAATAATCTTTCATAAATGGTAGATGGCAATAGAGACTAGCAGTCCAGCATGAAATCGAGAACAAAGCAAGGATGTCATGGACTGAGCTCCTCAATGGGTTTTGAAAATGTAGATAGATGGGCAAACACAAGTATTTAAGAAGATCATTGGGAATGGAGATAATTCAGTACCCAACAGTTTTGACAGAAGAGAGTGAAGTCAGCAGTGTTTTATGTGGTCCAGTCAGATGTTGTAATGAATGACAAATGCACAAAAGTACAGAACCTCCAGTATGAAGGAGTGAGAATGGAATCCACATCTGTCAGTATAACCAGAATAGGAGAAATATAGGCTTTTTTTTTGAAGAAGTGATGCTACAGAAGTTCTGTGCCTATGGAAATATAATACCACCTAATTTTTGAATAATGACAAATGTCTTCTGTGAGAAAGGGAAATAAACTGAAGATGTCTTGTTAGACAAAAATTACAGTTCATCTGTTTCAAAGCTTGTCCATCAGCTAAGTGAATGACCAAGAAGATGGCAGATGGAGTATTATGTGGGAAAGTGAGTTTATCTATTTCAGGTCAAGAAAGCAAATTAAACAAAGAACAAAAATGTTGTGGTACAAAGGATTTAGTAGTACAAGTATATGAAACAAAGTTAGCATTCAGGTGCAGAAAGCAATTTGGAAGGTAATGGAATGTTGACTAATATTGCAGTGGTGATGGGTGTCAAAGTTGGGACGCTTCAATGGCAAGACCTGGAATACAATGTGCAGCTTTCATCTCCATATTTAATGAAGGATGTGCTTGCAGTGGAAATAGCAGAGAGAAGTTTCACTTGCTTGTTTTCTGGAATGAAGGGGGTGATGCATGAAGAAAGGTTAAACAAATTGAGGCTAAACTCACAGGAGTAAGAAGAATGTGAGATCATCTTATTGAGACATTGAAGATTCTGTGAGGAGAAATAACAGCAGGACTGGTTGCTGAGAGAGACTGACAGAGCAGACAGTGGGACTGGTTGTTGACAGGATATTTGCCCTCATGGGGGTAGCTGGCACTGGGGTGTTTTTGATTCAGATTAAGGGTTGCCGTTTAAAATGGAGATGAGGAGGAATTTCTTGTCTGAGGGCCATGAAGTTTTAGAATTCTCTACCTCAAGGAACTGTGAAAATGGAATCGCTGGATATATTCAAGGCAAATATATTCAATGAATTGCAAAAGAATAAGCAGGTTTCTTTCTCTGTGTGTGTGTGTGTGTGTGTGTGTGTGTGTGTGTGTGTGTGTGTGTGTGTGTGTGTGTGTGTGTGTGTGTTTGTGTGTGTGTGTTTGTGTGTGTGTGTTTGTGTGTGTGTGTTTGTGTGTGTGTGTTTGTGTGTGTGCGCGCGCACGCATGTGTAAACAATATGTATAAGAGAATGAGGATAAAAAGTCAAACATACTTGCATAAGAATCTAGTTTATATAAATTGCTGGCAGATGAAAGCATATTCTCAGTTATAGTGACAAAGCTCTATGTTCCATACAGATCTGGTTGGAATCTGGTTGTGTGTGTGTTTGTGTGTGTGCGCGCGCACGCATGTGTAAACAATATGTATAAGAGAATGAGGATAGAAAGTCAAACATACTTGCATAAGAATCTAGTTTATATAAATTGCTGGCAGATGAAAGCATATTCTCAGTTATAGTGACAAAGCTCTATGTTCCATACAGATCTGGTTGGAATCAGTGCTTTTCTTTGATCTAGTAAAACATCTCAATGAATTTTTACTACATTTTGACAACCAAATAATCCCTATTTTCTGAATCTTCTTATCTATCACAAAAAGCATTGGTAAAAAGCAAAACTGAGGATGGAGACACAAGAAACTGCAGATGCTGGAATCTGGAGCAAAAAAAACAAACTGCTGGAGGAACTCAGCAGGTCAAGTAGCATCTGTGGAGGCAAAGGGATGGTCGACGTTTCAGATTGAGACCCTGCATCAGGTCTGAGATTGTAGAGAGAAGTTAGCCAGCATAAAGAGGTGAGAGGGAGGGGTGACACAGGGGCTGGTAGGTGATAGGTGGAACCAGGTGAAGTGGGGATGAAGGGCAAATGGGTCCAGGTGGAGGAGGTGGAGAGCCAGTATAGAGAAAGAGGCTGGTGACTGATAGGTGGAAATTGATATGGTTAAAAAAAGGTAAAAAATAAATTTTAAAAAAGTAGTTAAAATAACTAATTTTTTTGCTCAAAACTCTGATGATTCAGGGGAAACCAACAAATGGAAATCAGATGGTTGAGGGGAATTAAGAGGAATTATGCTATGATGAGAAATAGAGTGATGTGTCCAAAGCTCAGCATCGAGTTAACAATTGTTCCTCATTCACATCCATGAATCGGCCTCGAATAATGCATCCATCGCCAATTCACTGCGGCTGAACTCCGAACTACCCAGAAAAAACTGTAGCAATGAATCAAGCCTTTTCCCAAAGCACGTCACAAACCTGTGGCCTAAACAGCAAAAACAAATGCACAGGGGCATAGTTACGGTCCCACTTGCAGATTCCTCCAAGCCACAGCTTTTTTTGACTTGGAAATACATCAAGCTTTCATCATTATTGAATCAAAGTCCTGGAGTTGCCTTCCAGCATTGTGGAAGTACCTTCATCACAATGACTCCAACAATTTGAGAAGACTGCTCACCACTACCTTCCCAAGGGTGGTTGAGATGGGCATTAATGTGCACCCTGGCTGCAATACCCACAATCTACGAATAAAGAAAACACTTCCCTAATCAGTCAACTAAAATCCGAGTGACATGAGATTTTGCTTATTTAATAATCAAATCTTGTGCCTTCAAAGGATTCAATTCAAACGTATAGAACAGTGCACATGGCATTAGCAAAGTTACCAACTGATTAAACTGATATTAATTTGACCTTAAACTATCTCTCCCCTATGTAGCTCATTATTCATTCACAATTGTGTTGTAAAATTGGCAATTAAAAGATGACGGTATTAAATAATGCAGCATAACTGAGAAAAACCTTTTCAATATTAAGTTTTTAAAAAAATCTTTGTATGTGCAAAAAGAGTTTTTATAATCCAAATATTTTGGTTGGAAGTCCTTCAGTACCGTATTATCAGCAAAGGCTGGGAGGGGCAGGGAGTGAATAAGAACTATGTGAAGCAAAATCATGAACACATTTTTGAAGAATGTGTTTATGATTAAACTACACAGTGCAGAGTAAACTTTTCCCTTATAATACAAAAACTGAAAACAGATGAGCAACTTCTGACCTGATGCTTTTACAAATCCAAAATGTACAAGGACGGTGTTTTTTGTACAGCTTTGAATAGTAGTGTACCATATAAATCACCCTAAAGAATGGTGTATTATTTTGAATATAAAATCACTTTTCCATGTAACATGCATATTTTTACACAGTATTTCAGTTAATTTCTGTACAAGCTGAGCAAAAGGGCAAATCATGCATAATTAAACAAAATTACATTAATAAAATACACCCCAAAGCATTCAATTCCACTCAAAAACGTCATTTTAGTTTGCTTGTGCAATTTAAAAAACTAGGTGCTACTCTCCTCCAACTACATAGCACCTGAAATAGCAATTCATCCTCTCTCCAATGCAGGCTCCAGCTTCTAATTTTACATTTCCTTTCATTGCAATGTTGCACCATAAGCAACTGTGACATCTGCTGCCAAGGCCCAAAGCTCCAATATACTCTCCCCAAATCTTTCTGCTTCTCTGTCTTCATAGAACAGTACAGCACAGGACCAGGCCATTCAGCCCACAATGTTGTGCCGACCAAATTAAGTGAATGATGCCTAATTACACAAATCCCTTCTGCCTGCACATGGTCCATATCCCTCCATTCTCTGCATGTTCATGTGCATATCTAAGAGCCTCTTAAACCCCTCTATTATATCTGTCTCCACCACCACCCCTGGCAGCACATTCCAGGCTCCCACCACTCTCTGTGTAAAAACAAAACTTACCCGCGCATCTCCTTTGAACTTTCCCCCCTCACCTTAAATGCATGCCCTCTAGTACTAGACATTTCAACACCGGCAAAAATATAACAGCTGTCTAAATCTGTGCTTCCCACAATTTTATAAATGTCTATCAGGTCTCCCCCAAGTCTCCGCGGCTCCAGAGAAAACAACCCCCCGTTTGTCCAACCTCTTCTTACAGTACATACCTTCTAATTCAGAGAGCATCCTGTTAAACCTCTTCTGCACCCTCTAC
Organism: Pristis pectinata; assembly: GCF_009764475.1. Lineage (NCBI taxonomy): Eukaryota > Metazoa > Chordata > Chondrichthyes > Rhinopristiformes > Pristidae > Pristis > Pristis pectinata. Next base: position 95,195,818 of record NC_067407.1, on the reverse strand, counting down.
AAAGCCTCTACATCCTTCCTGTAATGGGGCAGCCAGAACCGAATGCAATACTCCAGATGCAGCCAAACCAGAATTTTATAAAACTGCAACATAACTTCCTGACTCTTGAACTCAATGCCTTAACCAATAAAGACAAGTGTACCATACACCTTCTTTACCACCCTACCAACTTGTGCAGTCACACTCAGGGAGCTATGGACCTGGACCCCAAAATCCCTTTTCCTTTTAAGATGCTCCACAAAACCCGTTTCCCTGACCAAGCTCATGGTCATCTACTCTGTCTCCTGAGGTAGGGCATTAGTTTTTATTTTATAATGCTCCTATGAAGTACTTTAGGATGAAGTTGTGAGCCAAGAGGAAAAACTGTCCATTCCAGCAAAACTCCAAAAGACTAGAGCAGAACATCAGGTAGAAACGTACTGAAACAGTAGCATGATGGATCTACTATATTTTGAGAAAATGCTCCACTGGAAAAGAAATAAACCAGGAAAGTAATTAAAGGGAGTCCAAGGATCACTTATAGAATGCTTCTCCATCACCATACTCCAAGGAGCAGTCTCATCTCCCCGCACTCCCACCAAAAATATGTCATATTTATGCACGCCAGGGACACAATATTTAATTGTAAATATGGGCACACAAAACAGTCAAAAATTTGAATCAGGAAAGGCCGCTGCAATAATGAAGCTAATATACCTCCAATACATGCAACGTATCAATGAATGGAAATCAGTAACTATGATAGACAGTAAGGTCTGGTGTGCTTGTGAATTGTCCAAACTGTGCAAAATTGAACAGAAAATCCACAAGCCTGCAGAGCTGGTCTTGTCTCAATCATGATTCTGCACTCTGGCCTCTCATTATTCATCTCGATTGTTCAAAGAAAATTTTTCTTCAATCTTACTAACCATTTTCTAAATTAACATTTAAAGCAATTGCAATGTTTGAATAGAGAGAGAAAAGCTGCCACAGAAGATATTGAAATAAATGAGAGAGGTGAATTTTATGCCAAATAAAAATAATTATCTAGGCACTTTTAGTAAAACTGAGGCATTAACTGTGACAAACTCCTCATCTGGGCAACACGGTTAAATCTGGCATGCAGCAATGTAATGTCTTTGCAATATCTCAAGTCTGTGCAGCCCATCCAAATAGTCACTTAATCCATCACACTTAGATGATTGGCTTAAATTATCACTTCATCCAACATAAAACAAATACCTGATTTTCATCAGACATCATGAAAAATCTCTGACTTCGAAGCATAAACAAAGAAACCACAGAAATGCAATCTTGATATTACTTATTAACTCAGGGCTCTCACGAAAGCAACAACAAGCCAATCGAACTGCTAAACTAACATTCAAAGTGCTTTCAGCAGCCACAAGTGGAAACACATTTACACATGTTTACCCTTTCAAACAGTTTCAAAATTGTTAAGATCCGAGGCCACCTGTCAGTTTTCTCTTCCCTAAAATGGATTTCAATCCATTTTCCTGACAGATGCAGTTTTAATGTTACTCCTCTAGAAATGAAACCATCAGTAATTTTTGTGGCTTTGATAACTTGCTTTGCTTCTGTTAATAATTTGGTAATTGTACCTCTCGATCTTCCTTGCTCCTCTGATCTTACTTAGAATTCAATGTTCCCATACCCTTCCTGTAAAAATGTACCATCCCACATTTTGCCGATAATGAAATTAATTTGTTATTTTCACACCACTGAGGTAGTTCATTTATGTTTCCTTGAACATTGTCACATTGTTCCCCAAATCAACAGTAGGCCAATTTTGATTTTTTTTCTTCTGATATGCATATTCAAATTACTTAAATAGACATTGAACTGTGGCGCCAGCTCCTTGTCTGAGAACACCACTTCCCACCTTTCCCTCATCCAACTTGATAGGCATTATGGAGATGTACGAGACTGCAGATGCTGGAACCTGGAGGAACTCAGTGGGTCAGAAAACTCAGCTATGGAGGGAAATGGACAGTTGATGGACAGTTGAAATGGACAGTCGATGTTTCGACTGTCCATTTCCCTCCACAGTTGATTCCTGACCCACTGAGTTCTTCCAGCTTCTTGTTTCTTGATAGGCATCAAGTCCTATTGCTTTGGAGCTGACTTCATATGCACATTGCTCAAGTTTACTTAATGGTATCAAAGGCATTTTGAAATTCCAAATTTATTATAAATTGGTAAATTAGTTTATTATTGTCACATGTACTGAGGTACTGTGAAAACTTGTCTTGCATACTGTTCATACAGATCACTTCATTACACCAGTGCATTGAGGTAGTACAAGGTAAAACAATGACCCAGAGTGCAGAATAAAGCGTAACAGTTACAGAAAAAGTGTATGCAGATAGACAATAAGGTGCAAGGTCACAACGAGGTAGATTGTGAGGTCAAGAGTCCATCTTATCACACTAGGGAACCCTTCAATAGTCTTAGGACAGCTTCTATCCTGCTGTTATAAAACTATTGAATGGTTCCCTATTAAATTCCACACATATTCTGTTACTGAGTAAATCTGACTGGCTAATATTCCATATTCAACCAATATCAATGACCCAAAACTAAATGGGAAGTAAAAGCAGTAAGCTTTGTGCACATTTCCAACCTCACAATGGCAAGAGTCCAGCATACAAATACAAATGAAAATATTGAAGCTTTTGCAATGACAGAACAATTCTGATGAAGGGTCTTTGACCTGAAACATTAAATCTTTCCATAGATTGTGCCTGATCTGCTGAGTATTTCCAGCATTTTCTGTTCACTTAAACAGAAAGTGAACATAACAATGAAAAAGTAACTTTGTACTTTTGAAAGAAATGGAGGAAGGACAGTTTCTGTATGTTTTCTTCAGACATAAACTCTAAGTGGAGAAGCTAAGGAGGCTCATAATTGCCAAGTCATTGACCAAAGCTGCTAAAAGGACAGGTCAGATGACACAAATTTCCAGTTGAGTACCAGAATAATACACAGTGCTTTCCACATGATAAAACAGGCAAGGTTTTGCTCACAGGTCAAATCAGACCTCGAGTTACATTTACAATCCAATAATTAAAGAATGACCAATGGATGCAAACAGAAGAGTTTTCTTTCTGAAGGAATAGATTTAAAAGCAGGAATTCAAAGGGCAATGTCAAAGCAGATTCACCAGTTTTACATAATTAATTAACAAAAAAAAGCATGTAACATTGAATTTATTAATGCACAAGAAAATACCCTGACTTGAACTAGTACTTGAAGTTTTGAATTCACTTCTATGTTCACATTTATCATCAGCAAATGCCAAGTGTTACCGTCATACCCATAATCATAACTGATCTAAACTTTCTCATATTTGAGTAGCAGAAAAACTAGCACACAATTCCCATGTTGCCAACATTTTCTTTCCCATGCTTCCAGGGTAGCCTTCCCCTTACCATACTGTCATCCCTTCTCTCCTGCCACGCTCATGGGAATTCTTTGCCCCATTCTTCCCATACTAATGTAGGCCATTGATTTTCAAATTTCATTATAAAAATTGAACTTGTTGGAACTGAATAGTTCACAGTTAAAATAACAAATGGTGGAATGTATGCAGTGGCTCAGTAAGCATTTGAAGAGGCAGATCCATGTTTTGAATGGAAGCCACTGAGATTCCTTTCCTCAGATTCTGATGTAGATTTGACTCAGAACTCATTGAATTTCCAGCCAATTTTCATTGGCCTATTGCTATAATCACAGTTCACAAAGAATAAGTCAAATAGCAGACTGACCACAAGGGACATAATAAGCAGAAAGATTGCAAGCCCCAAGTATATAGGCATGGAGTTAATGTGCAGTTGGGGACCACTTGTCAAGGGTCCCTTTCAGTAGCGGTGATAACACTAACAGGCATTTTAAAAACCTCAGTTTTGGCTGCCCTGCTTTTGTAGGATATTAAAAGCAAATCAAGTCATGATATTGGAAAAGGTTGAAAATATTGTAGTGTTGATTCTCTAGCCTGAAATCCTTTTATGCTTCTTATAGGAGTGGATGAATCCATCATTCAAGACCTAATTAATTTTCAGACTTTTCTCAGCACTGTGTGCATTTGTAATAGGACTTGCTACAAAAACAAGTTTCTGCCTCAGTAAATGGTTTGAATTTAGCACCTTAATTCACAACTGGAACAATAAAACCAGATGAGATTTTGTTTATCTCATTGGAAACTGAAGTCCAAACTATAGAGGAACATTACTGTATCTCAGCCACAGAATCATACAGCATGGAGGCAGGCCTTTTGGCCCAACCGCTCCATGCTGACCAAGATGCTCATCAAAGCAATACCATTTCACTACTACCTTCTGTCTTCCATGACCAAGCCAATTTTGAATCCAATCTACCATGTCTCAAGGGATACCATGTACCTTAATCTTCTGGATCAGCCTGTCATGAGGGACCTTGACAAATACATTAGTTAAGTCCATGAATACAAAATCCACTGCCCTGCCCTTAATCGTCTTCATCACCTCCTAAAAAAATCAAGCAAATTTTTGAGACAGGACCAAGTGTCAACAGAAGAGATTGCCTTGTCAGTTTCCAATGCAAATCTCTTAGGTGGCCTCACATTGTCAACTGGCAGACTATGTTTTTAACAAATGGTCTCAGTTTGATTACTGCAGGACACTTTCATGCAAACAGCTTTATTTTGTGAAGACTGTTTGTCTTGAATTAACTAGCTGCTACCCCTATTCCATAACTTCTGAAGATGTTTGCATTTCTTAACTAGCTTTTCTATCTTGAAAAATCCTTTAAAAATTTCTGGGAGAATTTGTATAAAGTCAGATTTCCATCAGTCAGGTCTTCCATAATCCCGGGAGCCCCTGTACAATGGCCCCAACAATCTCCTCTCTTGCCTCTCTCAATATGCTGGGATACATCCCATTAGACCCTGGGGACTTATCCAATTTAATGTTCTTCCAAAGACCCAACACCCCCTCCTTCTTGATATCAATGTCCTAGAATATCAGCATACCCCTCCCTAATCTCACCATCCCCAATGTCCTTCTTCTTGGCAAATATCACTATGAAGTATTCATGTACTATCTTGCCCATTTGCTCTGGGCATAAATTCCCTTCTTTGTCCTCAAGAGGTTCCACCCTTTCCCTAGCGACTGTCTTGTTTTTAATGTATGGATAAAATGTACACATTAAAATGAATGTATCCTGAATCCAACTTGTCAAGGACATTTCTTGATCCCTTTTAGTCCTCCTGATTCCCTGCTTCCGTCTTGTTGACAACCTTCTAGTTCTACTGCTGAGAACCTGCACTCCAGAACGCTATCATTGTAGCTAAAACCAACCTTCAGGATAATAAATTATCCAACTTTGTCCTGGCCACAAGGAGCAGGATAGTCTTATCCAGCCAATTACTATAGCATCAGTCTACTCAAAGGTGTGGAGAACAGGGGTATTCACCAACGGCCTGCCCACTTTTGCTCAACTTGGATTCCTCCAGGACTATTTTGGCTCCAGATCCATTTGGAGGATTGGCTCAAATATATACCCAGCTGAGTGACAACCCCTGAGATTAAGGCAATATGGCAGCTGGTAAAACTTTAAACAAGAACAGAGATGAGAAACTTTCCATTGACTCGTCACGTTCATACAAAGGAAAATGGGCAAATCAGAAGCATTATAGAATATCCTTCAGGAACCTGAGCAAGTACAGCTCGAACAAAGCTAAACACATCCAGGTCATAGCAACTTACGTGGCTTGTACTCCTTCTACCACCAGTACACTGAGGGTGTCATGTGCACCTTTTACATGGCCTTGCAGCAACTCAGCTTCCTCCATAACCTCCCCCCCCCCACCCCCAACCCCCACTCTACCAATGAACAGTGCAATTATGTTTTAGAACCCTACTACCTGCAAATTTCATTGCACGTCACACTTGATCCTACGGCTGGTTATATATTTGAGCCTTGGTCAAAACCACAGAAGTACTGAATTGAGAGCACTGTGTCACAAGGACAGCTTTGGTCTCCACTCCATTACAGTAATTTCCTTTGTTCTCTCCACCCCTCTGCATCACTGCAAGTAAAAACACACTTACTTTCTCATCCTTCCAATTTTGATGAAGGGTCATTGGTCTGAATCATTCCCCTCTCCACAGATTCTGCCTGACGTGCCAAATATTCCTGCCACTTTGTTTATAGTTTGCATTTAGACCCAGGATAGGAAATTTGTGAATGTACCAGTGACCTTTTCTTTGACGATTTGTGGACTCATGCCAGAAGTCCCATGCAACTTCATCCATTCAATGCCTAAAAGGATAATATAATGCAGGCCTCTGTTACAGAAAGGAACTTTGTAATTTAAGTGCATTTTCAGAAATAAAATGCATTAAGATTACAAAGTTATGTGAATACCTAACCATCCTTAATTTCATTGCTCATTTTGTTGCGAATAAATGAAATGAATGATGCTTAGGGGTATTCCAGATCAATTACTACCTGGCTCCCAAACTTTAAACAATGAAATTAGTGATTCTTCCAAGAAAGGCATTAAATGATCTGGGCTGGTCCAAAGCCAAACAACACAATCAGTCTCAGATCCAACCATCACCCTGTGCTGTAAACCAGTGATAATCAAAGCAAAATTTAGCATCCCGGAGGTAGGAAGGAGTTGAAAATGAACAAATGGTCCATATCCTGACTACCATTTAGTAGCCTTTTTGGAATGTCAGCATGCACACACAGAGAAGAAAGTGCTTTGGCCATGATATTTTGGCTACACTTGAAAAAGCTGAAGGCACCACTTGGTAAGGACAGAGCAAAAAGAACAGCAGGAAAATTAAGTACGAGGTGAAAGGCATGAATCACTTGAGTAAAACACTGATGGATCTCACTGTATCCTTAACAAAACTGAGTGACATATATTATAAAAATCACATTAATTGACATGTATTCTGTTCGTGGCAAAACAATGATGAAAACATGAGGAATGCCAACATTTATAATAAATCTCACAACCACAATATCTCCAAATAACAAGGCATCAATACTGTAGCAACATCTTCCAATATAAATTTATGGTTCTGCAATTTGGTACAATTCAATGCATCACTTCAGAATGTAAACATGCAAAAGTCAGAGTTTGGAAGAGAAAACCAAGAGATTCAATTCCTAAATCTATTCAATGTTCATCAAGAGCTACATTAGGACTTCATTTGCAACTTAGGAATAAAATGCAAGCAGAATGTGTCATGGGCAACTGAGAATAAAATGATCTACAGAAATTATTTATTCCAATATGGAATTTAACAATATCTGTTGTAAAATAATGGAACTTCTTTTTAAATTTGACTGTATATGTCATTGCATACCATTACTTGAGATACAGTATGTAACTATGCAAAATACACTAGTTTTTGCATGTCTGGACCACCATTCTAAAGGAATCGTCATATTAAAATCTTGAACCACTCTCAAATATGGAAAGATCCTCAACTCCCCTTCACCCAATACAAAAACAGTTTTCATGTAAAAACTTCCCAAATGTGAAAATGGGTAGAGCATCATTTTGCACTTAGACCCAGGATAAGCAATTTGTTAATTTCTTTGATGATTTGTGGACTCCTGCTCGAAGTCCTCTGCAACTTCATCTATTCAATGCCTAAAAGCATAACATAATGCAGGCTTTTGTTACAAAAAAGGATGTAGTATGCTGTGACAACCTCAATTTGTCATTGTTTTTTACCCTCCTTGTATTTTCTCGCACTGTCACAGAGATCAGGTGACACCACCAGTAGCTGATTTATCCTACTTCTGTTGTTACCTACAAATTGAATATCCCACAGCTATGCTTAATTTCTACAGCTATGTCCTGTACCTCTTCGATCTCCACCCTCTCCTCAGTAATACCAGCTCCTCACCTTCAGCAAACAATTCCTCCAAGATCATATTAGGGAAATAAAAGGACAAGAATTTCGCTCAATTTATTTTGGAACGTGAACAAACCTGGAATGTTTAATTAGTATCAGATTTTGGAAAATTCTGTATATTAGAACATCAATGCTGAACAAGGTTTTCAGATGTTTTTGGATAAAGTATAACAACACTGTTGGATATACAGTTAGTGGAGAAATAAAGAATTTAGTAAAGCCCTCATAACTCGATCTGGAGCTCTGGAGTCCCAGGAGGTATCTGCTTTGTGATCCATAAAGTGGAATCTACATCCACATATCCTAAGGATTTCTACCTTGGTACAACACAATGTTTATGATTTCTTGTTATTCCCAAATGCATATTTAGCCAAGCTTTGCATTGCAGTTATTAATGGGCTTTTCAGAGTTCTCAGTTACTTTGGAAACTTGGTTGATTTTTCTGGCAATAACCGTCTAACCTCATCAATGTCCCTCAAGTATGGACTGTTTGAATTTTATGCCTCACATCATACTTCTAAAATGTTGCTTAAATACACTTACGTGAGTGTGAAGGATTTACCTTTCACCACAACGCTTCTGTGGATAAACTTCTCTGCCATACAGAATAGAAAATATCACCTCAATTTAAGTGCTATCATTGACAGCTTATTGACAGGAACTGATCAGCTTCTGGAACCATCTGCTCTACTGAGCTCATTTTTTTTATAGCATAGATCATAGCATAGATAGTTTAGACATGAATGGATTTAAGACTCTTTCCAACTGTCATGAGGGAGAGTTCAGATGTGACAGATGTCTTCTAATATAAGTAAATATCAGTCTAATGGACTAAGAAAGGAGCAGCACCAAGAAGAAAATATTACATAAGGTTATATCCTCAACTGTGTGGGAGAAGAACTGCATTGTTGCCCACAATTCAGTAAAAGGTCCATAACAATTTCTACCAGGACAAGAATGCTAAAATGACCAGAATGTTAATACTTATTGTTGGGACACTTAAATACTGAGGAAGAAAATCTAATGTTTTTTTCCCCCAAGGGTCTCCTTTCAAATACTGTGCCCAGTTTTATTCCCCTTGTATGAGAAAATATTTCACTTGGCAAATGATGTGGAACACATTGCCTGAAACTTTGGTGGATGCAAATTCAATAGTAACTTTCAAAACGGTAGTGGATCTATGGCAAAAACAAACTGCACGACAAAGGAGTGGAACTAATTCTTCAGCTCTTTCAAGGGCAGATATGAGCACAACAGGCCAGCTGGATTTCTCCCGGGCTTAATGATTCCAATGTGCAATGCAAACTATTTTGATTATTCTTCAAAAGCGCATACTGGAACGGGAGCTAGGACAAATGAGTCTTATCCCAAAGGAAAATATCATCTGCAAGATCAGGGAAGCTTAAATTCTGCCCACAACTAATGACTTCCATTCATTAAGTACCTTTAATGTAACAAAATGCCGCAAAGGTATTTCGATAAAGTGTTATTAAACAAAAATTGTCATTGAGACATGCAAGGACATGTTAGGGCATATAACCAAAAGCTTGTCAAAGAAACAGCTTTGAAGAAGAGTCCTTGAGGAAGAAAGGTAGAATGGCTGAGAAGTTCAAGGAGAAAATTCTGGAGCTCAGGCCCACTGCAGGTAAAAGTGTGGCCAGTGGGAGTGTGATTAAATTCAGGGGTAAACAAGAGGTCAGAATAGATGCAGATACATTCACAAGATCACAAGATCACAAGATAAGGGAGCAGAAGCAGGCCATTCGGCCCATCGAGTCTGCTCCAAGGAAAAGGGAAAAAGAAATGGGGTGGGAAAAAAAGAGAGAGAAAAAAAAACTATTCTAATCCCATTTGCCAGCCTTATCCCCATATCCCTTGATACCCTGACTATTTAGATATCTGTCTATCTCCTCCTTGAACACCCCCACTGATCTGGCCTCCACTGCTGTGCGTGGCAAGGAGTTCCACAATTTCACCACCCTCTGGGTAAAGAAACTTCTCCTCATCTCTGTCTTGAAACTGTACCCTCTAATTCTAAGATTGTGCCCTCTGGTCCTGGACACGCCCACCAAGGGAAACAGCCTAGCCACATCTACTCTATCCTTACCTGTCAACATTTTAAATGTCGCTACGAGGTCCCCTCTCATCCTTCTGTACTCCAGCGAGTACAGTCCAAGAGCCGACAAACGCTCATCATACTTAAGCCCTTTCATTCCTGGAATCATTCTCGTAAATCTCCTCTGAACCCTCTCCAACGTCAGCACATCCTTCCTAAGATGCGGGGCCCAAAATGAGCATAGGGTTATAGGAGATTTCAGAGACAGAGGGATGGAACCATGAAGGTATTTGAAAGGAATGCAGAGAATTTTAAAACACAGTATAATGAAGAGGATTAAGAGTGTTTAAAGCTGGCTGAGAAACATTTATTGGCTTAAATAACCAAGGCTGGTTCATTTAAGCATCATGATTTGCTTAAATCTGTTCTCATAATTCATCAGAACTGAGGAATTGACATGGCTGGCTGGCATGTATTGAGGGCACACTGTACCTTGAAACATTGACCAGCATGACTTGTTGTTTTCAGGACAGAAGGAAAAATGGAATTTTGTTGAGAGAAAAGTGTCCAACAATCACATCAGTTTTCTTATTGAGCCAACAGTGAGTTAAACAAGACGCAGCAAATCTGAGAGGCCAATCAAGTTAATTAATACTTGCAAGAATCCATGCCACCTGGACACTGAGGGAGATGGCAAAAAGAAAAATATGGATGTTGACACTCAGCACCTCATCTCTCCCCAACAACCTTCTCCAAATCTGACAAGATAGTCATCGATGGCACCCACTGTTTCCCATGAGTTGTCAAAAACATGGACAACAATTTTTAGATGCTCTCAGGTCCGGTCAACTACTCCATATTGGATGAAGAGATATGGACACTTCCATATATCTGGGTTTCAGTACAATTCACAGACCTTACTTTTGCAAGTTATGGTAGGAATGCTCCATAAAATTTCAGCAACAAGCATTCCAAGCCAATATATCTTGAGGCATTTGTACAATGGATTAAATTACGACATTTCTCTGAAGGAAAAAAAATTGGAATAAATGCAAGCACAATACTTGAAAGGAAACCATTTCTCTTTTGCAACTACTGGAAATGAAGCAAAGCCCAGTCAGTGCCAGAAGTAACTATATGCCACCGTAGCTATAACAGTAGCTATGTTAGGAATGACAAGAAATATGCTGCACTGGCTCCCATGCATAGGGGACCATCAGGGTGTCTCTGAGGCATTGTATGTGAAAAGCTCTCTTTGCAGAATGCATTGTTTTGGGGCCAGACTAATGGAAATAACAGCAGCTCCAACAGTCATTAGGACCTGCCATGGGAGGGGTGATATACTGTATACATCCTTTGACATTGATCATCTAACAGCTTGAGTGGGGGTTGTGGGGGGGGGGGCAAGAGGGAGGGTAAAGGGAAGGATGAAGGTGGTGTTGCCACGAGGTTGTTAGTTACGACAAGATCATTTTCCAAATATTTTGTCAGGAGGACAATTCAGTTTGATCTTTTCCCCACTGACTCTTTGCCAATCACATTTTTCAGAGGATTACATCCTTCCCAATTGTGGCATTGAAGTCACTCATGAGGATCAGTTTGTCTCCCTCTTGCACACAGACCAGGTTTTTATACCCAATGGTTAGAGTAGAAGTCTTCTTTAACGTCATTCATCCTTAAATGCTTCACAGGAACATTTGAGCAAGCAATCAAAAAGCCTAATCAAAGAGGCAAAACTTCGAATATCTTAAAAAGAGGAAAACAGCATGTTTGATATTCACAGCAAGGGCAGCCGAGTACCCTTCAATGGTAGAGCATTTGGGGACATTCAATGGATTTTGGCAATGTATTCTGGAAGTGGAATTGATTCAAGTATGACACCAAAATTGCAATTGGGGGGTTGAAGGAAGGGACGGGTGGAGAGAGAGAGAAAGAGAGAGCAAAAAAGGAGAAAAAAGAGAAAGAGGAGAAAAAGAGCAAAGGACTGATTAGCTATTAATGGAGATCTGCAGCTTGCAAATGTTAGTTCTGAACAGAACATATGGAGAATCCAAACACAGCGAATGGACTTTCCTGGCAACGGGAAGCACAGAAGTATATCACATCCTATTATGTTACTCTTACCTCACAACAAAATTTGACAATCCCTCCTTATGATATTGATTTAGGAATAGCTAATTTATCAGGACAGGAATCATCAGATATAGGTGAATGCAAGTACAATGAAATCAAGATACTTATTCAACAATTAGTTTTAACTATACACAAACTATAAATTCATCATGATTACTGCAGATACCAGAAAACTACAAAAATATTTGCAGTTCAAATGCAGCAGAAAAATACTGCGGTCAGGAAATTCTTCGTGTGCACTTACAACCACCAAGTAATGATAACAATGAACAGGATATTTTGAACAATATTTAACCAATAATTATAATTCTTATAAAATTTTATTTTACACACATTTACTAAACTTATTATGTTCCTTACATTTCTAATCTAAGCCATTGTTTCCGACACATTGGAATTTTTATTGACTTGTGTGGAATTTTTCCTTTTGAACGTTGTGCAATTTTATGTGCAAATTTTTTTTTGAGAACAGAATTTGTATCAAAACCCAAATTTCATCCTTACTTTTTGACTGGTTCTTCCATTTTATGCACATTATCAACAGTACACAACTTTTTGCTGATTAACATAACTAATTTATATTGAGGTGATGAACTTGCTTCAATATGGACTTCTCAACTCAACACTGGCTATAAAATGGAGAAATGGTGATTAGAAGGTAATGAATGGTCCTATAATTGCTAAAGTTGCAGCATATAGCTGAGACTGAATCCTGTAATTTTAACATGCAAGAAAGTGGGTGGGAATCAGGCAAGTACAAATCAACTATTCTAGTTTTAGAGATAGTGCATGTTCATTAAAAGAAGACCATTCAACATAATTAGTCATCTGAGAATTGTGTAACAACTGCAGATTTTAATGTTTAAACCACAACTGGATTTGCAGTGCCCATCACGGTAGCTGGTTTACTATGCAACCTCTTACACATAAACCCCTCCCACTTGGGCCATTGAAGTGCTTGAATGGGATGATGCAAGGCAATGCTTGACAGCTCACAGATTCAGAGTTTCCTCCAGTAATACGACCCTGAATCAAAGATGAGTCTGAATTCAAGTCCTACTTGAAAGGACTTAGCATGCTTGCATTTTTTCCAGCCTGATGAGTTCTTAGTGATGACAGTGTTGGATATGGTTGCAAATTTCCTCTTCAATGGGTACACAGAAACTGATAAGGCAAAAACAATCTTGCACTTTTAATATTGCAGATGTCTGAAGGAGTTTCACCAGAGAAATTCGGACACTGAGTCACAGAAGCATATTAAGGCAGGGCTAGGTTGAATGAATTTTACCAAGTAACTTCAAGGAGTAGAGAGAAATAGAGGTTTATGGAGCTAATTATAGAGCAGAGGTCCATGGCACCTCTAGGGAGAACTGCCATGAAAGACACAAGAAAACCAAGGATGCTCAGGCAGCCAGAGATCATATAGAGTTGTAAGGCTGATAGAATTTACAGAGATGGGGAGAAGCAAGGTCATGGTAGGATTTCAAAACAAGGGTGAGTCTTCTTTTTTGAAAAGCCTCTGCTATACTGGGAAGTAGTGCAAGCATAGGACTAATGAGAGAATAGGACTTGGTCAATTAGGATTTCAGTAGCAGAGTTTTGGATCAACTCAAGGTTAAGGTGATGGGAGGCCAGCCATGACAGCATGTAACAGATAGGTCTGAAGATAAGAAAGACACAAGATGGTTTCATCAAAGAAAAGTCGAGCTCGAGATAGCATTGTAAAAGGTTACAGATGCAGAAGTTTCTGTAATTTTAACAGGAAATAAACCATTAAATTGTTTTATTGAACATTCACTAATGGTAAAACAAGAATAAATGGTTGAAAGTTCCTGAATCTTGCCCGATTCTTTTAATTAAATGTTGAAATTACAGGATCCTTGGTGATCGAGAGGATTCAAGTTGGAGCAACAGCTCGGGTCAAATTGGATGCTGACATGGCAACAATTTAATCTCAGAGCTGAATAACTGGAAAACAAAATTGTTTTGTGCGTCTTAAGCTGTCTTCCCACATGTTCTTTCATAAAGATAAGAGAAGAAAATTATTAGAAAGTTAATGTGATAGTTATAGCAAAGCATTACCTGGACACTGGGCATAAGAAGCAGTGTCATCAGATACAACCACCATGTTTAAGACCCAACTAGGCACTTGGACAGTCAGGGCATAGAAGATACAGACCTAGTATGGGTAAATGGGATTAAAGCAGATGGGAAAAACGTTGGCATGGATGTGGTGGGCTGAAGGGCCTGTTTCTGTGCTGTATATCTCTGTGACTCTGAGTCTGGAATTGTAATGGCACGGTGTTCTGGATCAATTCTCCAGGATAATTTTTGGTTTACTCATAACTGAGCCAAGCATACTTGATCATGATTTGAACACATTAAATAATTTGCTCTTTCTGCAGGCTGCAACTTCGTAATTTGCCATTTCTGCCTTTTATGTTGGCAGTGGAAATGATCCATGCCTAATTTTTAACATTATTCCTCATAAAAATGTAAGTTCTGTGTTCATATAAATAAACTGCCAGTGTTTCAGTGCCAGCCAAATAAGCGCATTATGTTGTGACTGCACTTCTAAGAGTTGCTTCAAAAAAACCTTAACAATAATTAAGACTCCATTTATATGGTGTCACATGAAGAAATTATTGGGGTTTTATAATCTCACTGAGAATCCACTTTCTGCTGCTTCAATTTCATCTCAGAATTAGGTTTATTATTACTGAATTACATGATGTGAAATTTGTTGTTTAGTGGCAGCAGTACAGTGCAAAGATGTAAAAATTACCATAAATTACAAAATAAATATAGTGCAAAAAAAAGGAATAACAAAGTAGTGTTCATGAGTTCATGGACTGTTCAGAAATCTGAAGGTGGAGGGGAAGAAGCTGTTCCTAAATGGTTAAGTGTGGGTCTTCAGGCTCCTGTACCTCCTCCACGATGGTAGTAATGAGAAGACGGCATGCCCCGAATGGTGAGGGTCCTTGGTGATGGATGCCGCCTTCTTGATGCACAGGCTCTTGAAGATGTCCTTGATGGTGGGGAGGGTTGTGCCCATGATGGAGCTGGCTGAGTCTACAACCTTCTGCAGCCTCTTCTGACCCTGTGCCTTGGAGCTTCCATACCAGGCTGTGATGCAACCAGTCAGAATGCTCTCCACCGTACATCGATAGAAATTTGTAAGAGTCCTTGGTGACATACCAAACCTCCTCAAATTCCTAATGAAGTAGAGCTGCCGGTGTGCCTTCTTTGTGATTGCATCAGTGTGTTGGGCCCAGGATAGATCCTCCAAGATGTTGATGCCCAGAAATTTGAAACTGCTCACCCTTTTCACCAATGAGGACTGGTGTGTGTTCTCCCAACTTCCCCTTCCTGAAGTTCGCAACCAATTCCTTGGTCTTGCTGACATTGAGTGTGAGGTTGTTGTTGCAACACCACTCAACCACCAATCTATCTCACTCCTGTACGCCGCCTCATCACCATCTGAGATTCTGCCAACGACACTGGTGTCATCTGCAAATTTATAGATGGTGCTTGAGCTGTGCTTAGCCACACAGTCATGAGTGTAGAGAGAATAGAGCAGTGGGCTGAGCATGCATCCTTGAGGTGCACCTGTGTTGATTGTCAGCGAGGAGGAGATGTTATCACCGATCCGCACTGACTGTGGTCTCCTGATAAAGAAGTCGAGGATCCAGCTGCAGAGGGAGTTACAGAGGCCCAGGTTTCGAAGCTTGTTTATTAATATTGAGGGGATGATTATGTTGAACACTGAGCTGCAATTGATAAACAGTAGCCTGATGTATGTTTTGCTGTTGTCTAGCTGCTCCAAAGCAGAATGGAGAGTCAGTAAGATTGCGCCCACTGCAGATTCGTTCTGGCGGTAAGCAAATTGCAGTGGGTCCATGTTGTTGCTCAGGCAGGAGTTAATTCTTGCCAATCGAGTGTGTTGGCTCCTCTGGTTCTGCAAATGACATGTTGGTGGCAGTTGGTCAGAGACGTCTTCAAGCTAGCCTGGTTGAAGTCCCCCGTGATGATCGGGAAGGCATCAGGGTGCATTATCTTGTGACTGTTGATCACAGTGCTCAGCTCCTCTAGTGCCAGCTTGACATTTACCGGGGTGGAATGTGCACCACTACCAGGATGACGGTGGAGAACTCGCTCAAGAGATAGAATGGACGACACTTGACCGCCAGATGTTCCAGGTTGGGGGAGCAGGACTGAGACAGAACTGCCATGTCTGTGCACCACGATGAGTTAATCATGAAGCAAACGCTGCAACCTCTGCCTTTACCTGATGCTACCATCCAGACCATGCAGTGGATGAAGCCCTTAGACTGGAGCGCTGTGTCCAGAGTGCTGGAGGTGAGCCATGTCTCTGTGAAGCAGAGTACACAACGGTCTCTGATGTCCCTCTGGTACTGCAGTCTTGCTCTGAGGTCTTCAATTTTATTTTCTGGAGACCGTACATTAGCCAGGAGGATGGTAGGGAGGGGGAGCTCTCATGCTGAAGGGAAAGGCAGCGGGGAGGAAAAGACATGCGGAGACTATCCAATAATTTTTCCTTCTTTGTTGCAAAAAGAGTTTGCTCAGTTCCTTCCTGGATTAAACACGACAGCGATTAACATCTACATGGAGTTGGATGATACAAGTTACATGCCATTGCCTCATGGGTTATTGCTCCAAACTACTGTGACATTATTCTGTAAAACAACCACATTTCAGTTGGCTGCCTATAATTAAGTTCCCACCAATCTCATGAATTTCTGTGGCTCTAAGGACTATCTGAAGAGTGTCCAAAGAAAGATGACTCTGCCTCTTACTATCAGTCTAAAGCACTTTAGTGGGTCTGCAAGAAAACTTCAAGAGATTATTCAATGTGGTTCCCATCCCTTCTAGCTCTAATCCTTCTTTCCTATTGCTCTGAATTGGCAATGGCAGGAACATCTATGCCTGGTGGAATCTTGTGGGAAACATGCCAAAGAAGAAAATTGGCAGGGATCATGGCAGAAGTGAAAATTCTGTTCCTTTCCTTGTAGAAAATCTTGAAGGAAATTCAGCTTCAAGCGCCTGATAATTTTCAATGAGATTATTTTTGAAAGCCCGAAGTAATGTTAATTAATGAAGCTTTTAAGGTCCAGACTGGAGTTTGTATTGATTTGAGTCTGATTTAATTTGGTGCAATGTATCTCAACTTTGTTTTATTTTTAGGTGATGGCAAATGTAAATACCTTTTGGCAGGTAATATTTCTGATGCTATTAGGAATCAATGAGGGCAGGTCTGGCATGCAAGAGCTTGGCATAATCTACATCTCTCTGGCAAAGAATAAAGGGAATCCTTTCTTGTTAAAAGCATGCAATACTTCTTAAGAAGCTACTAAAAGTCAGGTTACAATTCAGCAGGCACAGGAAAAGAAAGCTCTCATTCAATTATACTATCAACTATTATCTTGTATCTTCTGGCTCCTATTTCTCAATAGAGTTATCATCATTTTCAAAAACAAATGGTCCTTATCTTAACTTAATCACAATCTATGCATTAGGGATGCAAATAGGAGAAAGATTCTGGCACCAGATATATTTCTTGGCCCATGCTTTCAGTCTCTGACAACTAAATTCATTCTGAGCTATAAACAGAATGAATTTACAAGCCCCAGTGTGCACAACCTAACTTTGAAAACAGCCATACCTCAAGCCTGGTATTAAGTACACTAATCATTCCACATGCCAAGGGCAAGATCAACTGTACTGCACCCCGCAGGAAACCGTCCGACCAGTGGCTTTCCCATTCCAGCTGCCAAGAGTGAAAAGTACAGATTCTCTTTGATGATCAAATTAGCCAAGATTCTCATCAGGAACCAAAGGGACAATATGCTTTCTTCATCAAGTGATAATGTAATTAACAAGGACGGTACTGAAAATCCAGTACAATTACAGTACCCTTTTGATGTCTTTGGCATAATTGTCATGAACATTATTTTATCAAGCTAGAGTCTATGAGGTAAGGCATTCAAAAGTTTGACTTGAGGAGATGATGAAACAGCCGTTTTTAACTGCTTGAAAGCACTGAGAAATTATTTCTTTTTATTCAGTACTTTAAAACTGATGTCATGACTAGATTAGCCTCTACTGTACTTTAGCTCCATTCTGCCAGACAACTTTTTCAAGCTGAATAGGCAAATACTTAAGAGTAGGCCATAACGAATCTTCAGGAGAGGGGAGTTTGTTTTGAGCAAAACATTCACATAAAGATTTGTTGATTAAAAGAAAACGCAAATTATTGAGATCAATTTAATCAAAACCTTTAACCACAATTAGTACAAAACCAGGACTCAGCAGGCAACCATAGAAATTTGCCACTAAAATTGGACAAAAGACAGCCAATAATGAATACAAAATGAACGAACGTGATAACACAAGCTGTAAAGGATTAGTAGGTTTCTATTATGCACATTGGACACAAGTACTTTGATGGTCATATCCATATGGCTCCACAAATCACATTGCTAAGGATCTTATCTTGATGTATACGTCATCACATGCTTGGGACAGACATTATATGGTTTACAAACAATAAATCATTTCGATTACACAAGGAAATGCACTTATCAATCAGCATACAAGATTCTTCAAATACAAGTGAGTAGGTTTTTAGTCAATAAATTAGAGGGATAGTGAATAGGAAAGTGTGTTTATTTTAATAGTTCTGTAGAATCAGGAACAATTTGTTATTCTTGGATTCTGTGTCCAATCGATGTTCCAGTTTCAGACAGCAAAACCAAGAAAAAGTTATGAAGACAGCAACCAGTTGCACTTATATAACACTAAGGCACTCACACAAAAAGATCAATGAACCACACAAGATATTAGGACAGGTGACAACAAAAACATGGTCAGTGAGGTCGATTCCAAGGAGCATCTTAAAGGAGGAAAGTAAGGTAGTAGAGGTGCTTTGGGAAGCAATTTCCAAACATTGGGCACAGGCAAGTGAAGGCACAACCACCAAAGGTGAAGTGATTAAAATCAGGAAAGCACAGTAGCTAAAACAGGAAGAGAGCAGAGATTTTGCAAGGTTTTAGAGCTGGATGAGGTTACAAAAAGACATTGGGATGAGTCAATCCAGGAATTTGAAAATGAGGATGAGAATTTTAATATGCAGGTATTGCCAGTCAAGAGCAAATGTAGGCCACCAAGCAGAAAAGATTAAGTGTTGAATGAGAGTAAGGTTCCAAATGAGTTCATATTTCTGGAAAGTAGAAAATGGGAAGCCAGCCAGGAAAACATTGGAATTGTCAAGTTCAGTGGTAATAAAACCATGGACGAGGGTTTCTGAAACTGATAATCTGAAGCAAACTAGTGACTGATGATCTTGCAAAGATGGAAGTAGATGACTTTGGCAAGAGTAGAGATACCAAAATCTAAACAGGTCCTGCATTTCTACAGGTGCTTCCCTTCTTTTCCATTGACGTTATTTCATTAAGTATAATTTCAAGACCATAATTTCCATTTTAAAGTAAATGATGTTAATATTGTTTAGACCAAAATTCATTTGAGAATTTGGTACAGTGACATTATAAGCTTGGCTTAAATGCTATAATTCTTGCCTCAATTAGAAGTACTGGAACCAAGGCCCAGTCTACATCCTCTGTGCCTGTTACTTTAGCAAGGAGTTCTCACTACTCACTCTGTTCTGTCTCTCCTTGTCCAGTCTCTTCCCACCTACATCCAGGACACTTTGCATGCTCTCCACCATTTTGTCAACTTCCAGCTCCCTGGACCACACTGCCTCATCTTCACTGTGGATGTCCAGTTTTCAGACACCTCCATTCCCCCATCAGAAACATCTCAAAGCGCTCTGCTTCTTTGTGCGACAAAGATCCAACCTGTTCCCCTCCACCTACACTCTCATTCACCTGGCAGAACTTGTTCTTATCCCAAACAACTTTTTCGACTCCTCTCACTTCCTACAGATCAGAGGTGTAGACATGGGCACCCACGTGGGCCCTAGCTACTCCTATGTTTTCGCTAGCTTCATTGGAACAGTTTCAAACCTTCTCTGGGACCACTCCCCACCTCGTTCTCTGTTACATTGATGGTGCTGCTTCCTGCACCTGTGCAGAACTCATCAATTTTATCAATTGGCTACTAATTACACTCACTCTCAAATTCACTTGGACCATTTCTGACAATTCCCTCTCTTTTTTGGATCTCTCTATCTCCATCTCAGGAGATGGACCATCCACTGACACTCACTATAAACCCACTGATTCCCACAGCTACTTCGATAACACCTCTTCCCACCATGCCTCTTGTAAGGATACCATCTCTTAGCTTACACTCAGGTTTGCTGTCTCCACTGCACCTGCTTGCAAGACGAGGCCCTCCATTCCATTTGAAACGTCCTCTTTTTTTCAGGAAACATTGCTTCCCTTCTCCTGTGATTGATGGAGCCGTTTCTCATATTTCTTCCATTTCTCAGACTTCTGCTCTCACCCTACCTCCCTCAAAACAGAACAGAGATAAAGTTCCCCAGTCCTCACCTTTCAGCCTACTAACCTCCACATCCATCACGTCATCCTTCGTCATCTCCACCAGCTGCTAGGTGATCACACTACTAGCCACATCTTCCTCTTCCCACTCCTTCCTGCCTTCCACAGGGACCACTCCCCTCCATGACTCCTGGTCTGCTCATCCTCCCCACCTTCCCCTCTCTGATCTCGATTCTTTCCCCTGCAACCGTCGGAGATGCAACACTTGTTCTTGCACCTCCCCCCCCTCCACCATCCAGGGACCCAAAGAGCCCTTCAGGGTGAGGCAAAGATTTCGCTCCTCCAACCTCACCTACTGCATTCAGTGCTCCCGATGTGACATCCTCTACATCAGTGAGACCAAGCACAGCCTAGGTGATTGACTTACACAGCACTTCTGTTACATCTGCAATGACCATCCTGACCTCTTTGTTGCATGCCATTTCAAATCCTCTTTCCATTCCCACACCGACCTGTCCATCCTCAGCCTTCTCCAATGGTGAGGCCCAAAGCAAACTCAACACCTCATATTCCGCCTGGATAGTCCACAACCCAATTGTATGAACATTGAATTTTCCAGTTTCAAGTAACTCTTACCTATTGTGTCCCCCCACCTCTTTCTCCATTTTTCCCCTTTCCCATACCCCCTGCCTAGCACCCACCCAGCCCACAACACCCATTTTCAACCACCACCCACCCCCCACCCCCACTTCCTGGAAGCATGAACATACCAGCCACACATTATACTCACCGGATTCCCTCCCACATCTGGTTCCATCTGCCCTTCATTTCTGCTCCAATAGTTCCCATTATCACCTCCCTTACTTACCAGATTCCAGCATTTGTAGCCTTTGTGTCCCCACTTACCACCCTCCAGCACTGCCTCCACCATCACCCTCCCCTTCTCCCACCTGGCTCTATCTGCCTCTTTTTTTCTTACGTCTGATTCTACCTATCACCCACCCAACTCCATCACCACCCCCACTTGGCTCCATC
This sequence comes from Pristis pectinata, assembly GCF_009764475.1. Lineage (NCBI taxonomy): Eukaryota > Metazoa > Chordata > Chondrichthyes > Rhinopristiformes > Pristidae > Pristis > Pristis pectinata. The sequence continues at coordinate 95,174,192 of NC_067407.1, read as the reverse complement.
TGCTCATCATCCTTCACCTTTCTTCAGTCCAGCTATCACCTACTGGCCTCTGTCTCACCCCTCCCCCTCTATACTGGCCATCTTCCCTCTCAGTCCTGACACAGTGGCTTGGCTCGAAACACTGACAATTCCTTTCTCCCAAGATACTGCTCAATCTATTGAGTTCCTCCAGCAATTTGTTTTTTGCTCCAGATTCCAGGTCCTGCATTCTTTTATGTCCCCAGTCTACATAACGTAGTCTGAAACTCAATTGGAGTGGCAAAATAGAATTAGTTTTGTTAGAGGTGCCATCTTCCAGATCATTTGAAGTTATCTATTTATGAATCATTCTACAGAACTATTAAAATAAGAACATTTTCTTGCCCATCATTCCTGATTTAATTTATTACATGAAAGTGTTAAGTAAACATTCAGGTAATATGTAAAATTTCATTGGGTGCTGATTTGATCGGTACATTTTGTATGCACCGTTCATTGGTTGTAATCCATTCAAAGTTTGTCTCAAGGATATGATTATGCATGCACAAATGTTTGTAGAATATGATTTACAGAGTTTCCAAGATTTCTGACCATCCAAGTACTTCAGGTCCTTCTCAAGCTAACATCATTAAAAGCATGGCCTCAATAGCTTCAATTTCTGCAGAGCAAGTTAACTGGAGGTTATTCAAACACATAAAAGCAAACATTGCATGAATCAGTGTGGTTCTGTTAAAATAACACTTGATGAGTTTAGCATCTGGTGCATATTCCTTAAGAAGAAAGGTGATGATTTGTTTATACCTGTTTTCCTATAAATCAATGGATCAGCAGATCTTGCAACTTACCTGTGGCACTCTGTGGTTTGTATACTGGATGTCTCCCTCTGATTCGTCCTTCTGCTGTCACCATCAGAAAATGCAATTCCTCTGGCTCTGGAACATATGGCTTACATCAGTGAATTATCTCAACTTCTGGAAGTTAATAGTCAGACCTAACAGTCACATTATTTCAATTAAAATGCTAATAAAACTTACAGATCTGAGGAATTCGAAATTGCATGTGGCTGGTCTCTCTAATTCATATAACAGAGATGCTAATGATGTACTTACCAATATCCTCCACTACATAAGAATGTTTATCTTTCCCCACTTTGATGAACTTGATGTTTTCCAGTGTTTTACCATAACCAATTTTGTAATAATCTACAGGCCTCTTGGATACATCCTGCGGTGATTCCCAGAGGATTTTCAGTCCCTTTTCATGAGGCAGAACCTTTACATTCTTTAACCTCAAGGTAGAACCAGCTGTTAAGATAAGAACAAAATATCTGTCAGCTTGATCTTCCGAATGCATTTAACCAGACATGATATGAACCTAGAACATAGAGAACATACCTCATAGAGACATTTAAAATGTTGAAAGGACTGGACAGAGTAGATGTGGCTAGGCTGTTTCCCTTGGTAGGTGAGTCCAGGACCAGAGGGCACAGTCTTAGAATTAGAGGGTACAGGTTTAAAACAGAGATGAGGAGAAATTTCTTTAGCCAGAGGGTGGTGAATTTGTGGAATTCCTTGCCAGGTACAGCAGTGGAGGCCAGATCATTGGAGGCATTTAAGGAAGAGATAGATAGATATCTAAATAGTCAGGATATCAAGGGATATGGGGATAAGGCCGGAAATTGGAGTTAGAATAGTGGGTTTTTTTGCGCCTGCCCCCCACCACTAAATTTCTCATTTCTTGGGAGGCCAAGTTATACATTTAATGAGATGCTACCAGAACCAGTTCTTGGTGTAGTAAAGTGCTACACTGCCACCAAAACTTTCACCAAAAGCAAAATTAGAAAGCAGTGGCAGAAATCAAGCCTTTTTTTCTGGGTATGGTGGGTAGATGCTGCTAGAACAAAGGAGATATGGCTGGAAAACATGGCTAGAGATGGTCCCTGAGATGGCAAAGTACTTCATAATTTGCACCATTTTCTAAACCTTCTATCTTGCACATTTCTTTGGTGATGAACACAATGAAATGCATTGACTAATTAGTCCACACACATGGTGCAGATGGCTGGTTGCAGCATTTTATTATAAGGAGAGTGGGAGTAATTGATGTTATTGTTGCTTGGTTCACAAGATCACAAGACAAAGGAGCAGAAGTAGGCCATTCGGCCCATCAAGTCTGCTCCATGAGCTAAACTAAACCATTCCTATCTAGCCCCCATTTCCAGCCTTTTCCCCCATATCCCTTGATACCTTGACTAATTAGGTACCTATCTATCTCCCCTTTAAACACCCCCAATGCTTGGTCCTCCACAGCTGTATGTGGCAAAGAATTCCATAAATCCACGACACTCTGGCTAAAGAAATTTCTCCTCATTTCTGTTCTAAACAGGTACCCTCTAATTCTAAGACTGTGCCCTCTGGTCCTGGACTCACCCACCAAGGGAAACAGCTTAGCCACATCTACTCTGTCCAGTCCTTTCAATATTTGAAATGTTTCTATGAGGTCCTCTCTCATTCTTCTGTACTCCAGTGAGTACAGTCCAAGAGCTGATAAACGCTCATTGTATGTAAGCCCTTTCATTACGGGAATCATCCTCGTAAATCTTCTCTGAACCCTCTCCAACATCAATACATCCTTCCTAAGATAAGGGGCCCAAAACTGCACACAGTATTCCAAATGACGTCTCACTAGTGCCCCGTAGACCCTCATCAACACTTCCTTACTTTTATACGTTATACCTCTCGAAATAAATGCCAACAAAGCATTCGCTTTTTTTTAAACCACCGATCCGACCTGGTGGTTAACCTTTAGGTTATCCTGCACGAGGACCCCCAAGTCCCTTTGCACTTCTGTACTTTGAATTTTCTCCCCATCTAGGTAATAATCTGCCCATTTATTTCTTCTACCAAAGTGTACAACTGCACATTTCTCAACATTGAATCTCATCTGCCATTTCTTTGCCCATACTCCTAAACTATCTAAGTCTCTCTGCAACCTTCCTGTTTCTTCAATACTCCCTACTCCTCCACCTATCTTGGTATCATCTGCAAACCTAGCCACAAAACCATTTACTCCATAATCAAAATCATCGATGCACAATGTAAAAAGAAGTGGCCCCAACACTGACCCTTGCGGAACACCACTGGTAACCGGCAGCCAACCAGAACAGAATCCCTTTATTCCCACCCTTTGCTTTCTGCCCATCAGCCAATACTCCACCCATTCTAATATCCTTCCTGTAATTCCATGTGCTCTCATCCTATTAATCAGCCTCTTGTGTGGCACCTTGTTGAAGGCCTTTTGAAAATGTAAATACACAACATCCACAGCCTCTCCCTTTATCCACCCTACCTGCAATAGGTTGGTCAGGCAGAATCTTCCCTTCATGAAACCATGCTGGCTTGGACCTATCTTGTCTTGCACCTCTAGGTATTCCATAACCTCATCCTTGAGGATTGATTCCAATAACTTTCCAACCACCGGTGTCAGATTAATAGGTCTGTAATTTCCCTTATGCTGCCTCCCACCTTTCTTATACAGAGGAACTACATTTGCAACCTTCCAGTCCTCCAGAACCATGCCAGAGTCTATTGATGGTTATGGGAATTGACCAATGCAAACTGATCTGCAGAGCAGCAATGCACTCAAGCAATGATATGTGATGCTGTCTTTTAATTATACCGTGCTTGCCAATATTTTCCTCGCAATCTGTGAGAATCCTAATGATAAACAGCTTATTTCTCCTCCATCTATGATCCTCACTGCAATGCTGTCATGCAAAAAAAAAGGACAATTTTCTAATTGGCTTCTGTTAGACACAGTGAAAAAGCTGCAATAATCTGCCCAAGGGTCTGAAGCTGAATTTGAGCATATCCATGGCACAGGTACAGTCAAAGAAAATGCATGACTACTAGATCCACTAAACACCAGGTCATTTTCTAGGTGGCTATAGATGTCTGAGACCACTTGATGTGACAATATCAGCCTTCAGAAGCCCTGTTCTTCTGATGGAACTATAATTATGTGGATTGTGCCTCCAGCAACTTTGAAAATCCCAGCCAAAGCACCTCCAAAGTACACTTTCACTTTTCAGTATTCCTAATCTAAAATCAAAACAAAAATAATCATGGAACCATCCAGTCTGAGGTGTACGTGACCACCTCAGAGCAGAACAATACAGAGCAGGAGCAGGTCCTTCAGCCCACCATGCCTGTGCTGACCATGATGCCAATCTAAACTAATCCCACCTGCCTACACATGGTCCATATCCCATTATTTCCTGCTTGTTTATGTATCCGTCTAAATTTCTGTTAAATTCCCTATATCTGCTATCACCACCTCCCTTGGCAGTTTTTACACTTTGCGTAAAACAAAAACTTCTCTCTCACATCTCCTTTAAACTTTCCTTCTCTCATCTTAAATCTATGCCTTCTTGAATTTGACCTTTCCACCCTGGAACAAAGAATCTCTCTGGACATAGACTCTATCTATGCCTCTCATAATTTTATATATTTCTAACAGGTCCCTCAGCCTCCGATGCTCCAGCGATAAACAATCCAACCTTCAAACAGTACAAACAATTCTTCCAAAAGCACCATCACCAAATCTATTATCTAAAGAAAAACAAAAACCATTTGCAGGATTAAAGCCTTCATTCGCAGTTGGCTTCCTCACAATTAACCATACCCATGAAGTACTACTTAAGCTTGCCTCTGTTTCACTGCCAACTTTGGCAAACAGTGGGAGATATACACACTTCTCCAGAGTCGAGTGCTCTGACACCACTATAGTAGACATAGGTAAAAGCGGCAATGGCTCTATGTACAATGGATTAGAGACCCATGACGTGAAGTTGATATCACCACTACCACAGATCCCCTATCTATTCACCAACTTCTTTTTCCATCCATTGCGGGGAATTTAATATTGAATCCTACTTTGAGACAAAAAGAAACAATTCGTATTAGTCTTGGTTACGGCACTCACCTAACAAAATGGTCAGAGCTCAAACAGCAAGATGGACAACTGCTCACACTGGTACTTGCTGCTACTTTAGGAATGCACATACCAGTTAGCCATGACTCTACCCATTGTTCCAGGATATCAATTCCTTTTGCTGGAAATGTTAAAAACCTATCTATGCTAATAACTGCAGACTCTGCAACTGTAAGGCACATCTGATTTAGATTATAAGTGCCTGCTGTTGTATTCATCACTTAGAGCAAATTTCCAAGTCATAGACCAGTCAAGATTTAGTGCTGAAGCTTCATAATAAATAACTCAGGAAGCCACCATAGGGAGATGATTGATAGAAGAGGGATTCGCCAGTAGTGTGGCCAATATTGCACTCTGTGTTCAAGCAGGAAATGATCAGCCAAGTTTACTTCCAAAAAGAAAACTTTTGACATCACTGTCTTGCAACAATCTTGAATGCCAATGGAGTTTTGCTACAATAAATAACACGTTACGTAGTGATCTAATTTTAAACAAATGCGTAACTGCTGAACTCTCCAGAGTTCTGAGTCTCCAGTAAATCACAAAAATGATTTGGGCTTCACAGTGACTTGTGGATCATTTTTCTATCAACCATGCAGCGTGGAAACAAGTCCTTTAGCCCGTTGAGTCCGCACTGAACAACAAGCACCCCTTTACACGAATCTCATTTTATTCTCCACACATTCCCATTAACTCCCACCCGTAACCCTAACCACACCACGCACCCACATCCTATCACTCCAAATCATTTTCAAATTAAGTACATAAAAAAAAGGAACTCTCTGCAAAGTACAGAATGCTGAGGTTTTAAGAGAATGGCTTCTTTGGACAAGTGAAGTTCTGCCACAGGGAATTATTACAGTCCATTCCTCAGCTTTCAGTTTCAACACTGGGTGTTGATATAGTGTTGGGGAAGGTGGCTGAGCAACAGGAATTGTACAACAAGACAACATGTGCAAGTCTGCATGTGCATATGCCCACCTTTTGGGAATCTGAACAGTGCCCCGCACGCTGACACTATTCCCCCCGCACCAGCCCAACCCCATTGTTACAAGCAGCATAAACGAGTCATCAGTTAACAACGACGTACGTATCCCAATGCACTTCTTAAAGAATCAGCATGACTTGAAGCATCACCTGCTTTCCATTCAACAAATGCTGCCTGGCCTGTTGAGCATTTCCAGCATTTCCTGTTTGTATTTATGATAATAACACAAATGGGCTTAAAACTGATAAACTTCAATGACTTTTCGCAACATGTACAAAATGCATAAGGGTTAAAATGACAATTGATTTGAAAGCAGAAAACAGAAAATGCTCAGTATGGTCCATCCCAGGTTACAAACACCAAACTTATGGACACCTATACATCTGAACATGCTCTCATAAATTCAAAAGTCCGACACATAGGTTCATTCCCACCAACGGCAGAACTAGGTTCCTTCATTCACTGGGCAAATGAGAACATTTGATCGCAACACAACTTGAGCCTCCTGCACAAACGCCAGTCACCTTTAAAGCATCATATTGGATAGCAGTGCTTTTGATTCTTTGCAAATACTGTAATGTATTTTGCCATTACCATGCCTCCCAAAAACACAGAAGATACACATGATGGTTGTGTACCTAAGAAAAGGAAAACCATCACAATGAAAGTTAAAATGGATCTAATTAAGCAATCTGGAAAGGGAAAAATGCCATCAAAAACCAGCAAAGCATTGTGCTTCGGCCTTTCAATGGTCGGTACCTTCAAAAGGGACAAAGCGTGCATTCTTGAACACATACAACTATTGCTCCTGATGCAGGTTACCATCATTAGAAAGCAGCCAAGTGGCTTGATAATTGAAATGGAAAAAATTAAATTAAGTTTTTTTAAAATTTTATTTACAGCATGGTAACAGGCCCTTCTGGCCCAACGAGTCCGCACTGCCCATTTTAAACCCAAATTACCCTACCCGTACGTCTTTACTGTTGGTGTTGGTACGTACTGTTGGTGATTTGGCTTGAAGATCAAAACCAATGGCAAACACCTGTTAGCCTGATGATTATTCAAAAAAAAACAAAGACCCTTTTCAAAAATTTAAGAAAATGCACAGTAATGAAAGTGAAGAAATTGTTGCAAGTAGTGGGTGGTTTAACAGATTTAAAGCAAGGGCTAATTTGCATAATATTTAAGTGCAAGGGGAAGCAGCAATTGCTGACTATGATCCAGCAAATCCATTTCCTGATGCTTTGGTTCAGATAACTAGGGAGAGAGGCTATTGTGCCGAACAAGTGCTCAACGTGGAACAGATTGTATTATTATGGAAACATATGTCTTAATGTACTTATATCTCAAGGAAGGAAAAGACAGCTCCAGGACATAAACCAGCAAAAGAGAAACTGACCCTATTGCTTGGTGGAAATACTGTGGGTGATTGCAGACTTAAACCTTTGCCTGTTTATCCATCTGAGTACCCTTGTCCACATAAAGGAATTTGGAAGGCATCCCTTCTGGTCATCTGGAAGTCCAACAATAGACTTTGGGTGATGTTGGCCGTTCTGAAGAATGGTTTATGGACCATTTTGTTCCTGAGGTGAAGAGATACTGTGCTGCCAAGAATTCGCCATTCAAGATTTGATTGGTTCTCAATATTGCCCCCGGCATCCTGCATTTTTGAATGATTTTCATCCAAATGTCAAGGTTGTGCACTTGCCACTGAACATAACAGCCGTTCTCCAGCCAATGGATCAAAGTGTAGTTGCATCTTTCAAAGCACATAACCTTCATATTTACTCCAGCTGCTGAAGTAACTGATGCAGCAGAAGGCAAGACTTTAATGGAACTTTGTAAGTCATACAACATCTACAATGCAGTGAAGAACATTGCAGATCCTTGGGCTGAGGTAAAGCAAACAAATATGAATGGTATATACAAGAAACTTTGTTCACAATTTCCAAGATTTGTACGAGACTATGGAAGATGTGAAGGAGAAAGTGGTGGCCCTTGGTAGAGCTTCAGTTTGAAATTAATGAGGATGATGTCACTGACTCACTTGAATGTCATGCTAAAGAGCTAGGCAATGAAGACATTATGGAACTGTTAAAGAAGCTGTTAGATGAGGAAAAAGAACAAGAATTGGTAACCCCAGAACCTGAGAAGAGATCAGAGAGTCACCCAGCACAGAAACAGGCCCTTTGGCCCACCGAGTCCGTGCTGACCTTCAACCACCGATTTACTACAGAAAGATTGGCAGAAGCTTGGAAGAAATTTGAAGGTTTGGCAATGCTAAAAAAGACCCTAACTTAGCAAGGTTCACCTAGTAGGGGTGGATCAACAAAAGTATTCAATGCTACAAAGAAATTTTAGGAAAGAAAAAAACCAACAGTTCAATCTTTGCTTTTGTGTACGTATGAACAAACATATTTTTTGATTTATGGACAAAATTGACTTACTGACATCTGTAAAAACAGAACCCGTTCATAATCTGCAGACAGCCTGTATCCATAATGTGCAATGCTTCTGGTAGACTCCTCCTCAGAAACAAAAATTTCATTTTAAGGAGAAGGTGGTGAGTGAAAGAAAGATATTCTGATCACAGCAAGGGACTGAATGAAGAGCAAACTGGAATGCTTACAAAATGGTTATATTGGTGAGCTGCATAAATGTCATAGGTATTTGAAATTAAGATGGAACAAAAGGCAGGAATAGAAAAGATGATAGGGAAGAGGCAAATATATTTCTGGAAATCAAGCTTTAAAGCAAGTTCGTTTCAGATCTTTTGATTTATCAATGATGCTGCCCAGCATAGTTTTGTAGCCCTTTTATAGCATATAAGCCCTACTACAATTTATGGCTGGTCTGGGACTTGATTTTGGATTGGTATTATCCCTTGGCACCCCTGAGAGCTTTACAGAGGACGTATCTCGATTTCTTGCAGAGGTCAAGGTCACCTGATTTGAACACCGCAGTTCTGGACTTCAGTAGGGAGTGGATCACCCAGTTCATCCATGGTTTCTGGTTTGGGAACACCCAGATTGGCTTCTTTGGTACACAGTCCTCTACACACTTACTGATAAAGTCTGTGATGGCGGAGACATACTCATCCAGCTTGCAATGAGTTTCCTTGTGACGGGTGGCAATCTTATTGTTAATTATTCCTACAGAAGAGCCAACAGCAATAACAAAATTTAAAAGCTATGGCATCATACCCACGATACTGACTTGATGTGCAACAGTATGAAACTAGCAGCCATCAAGTGATCAGTGACTAATAAAAAGCTGGAGGTGACCTAACAGCAGTATAAATAGATCAATAGCAATGTGCAAGCCTAAGTGTAATATTCGACACGTAAAGTTTGAGAAAAGAATTGAAGCAATGACGCAGCATTGTTCAACTTTATTCAGCACTGGGAACAGGTCTGCAGTGGACCTGCTGACTAGAATTGTGTTCTGATTGCCATCATGTAACAAATAAATAATGGAAACAAATTTCAGGCGGTGGGTGGGGCGGTGGGGCATGGTGCAGCCAAATCTGAGGATTCTCCACAATTCCTATTTGCTAACGAGGATCAAAAGCATCTGTAAGGTCATTAAAAGGCATTTTAAATTGGTTGATATCACTCCCTCCTGAGGTTTTCTTAGAGTTGTCACATTCTGGAGATGATGTCTATTGTGTCTCTCAATGGATGGAATTGATGTTGTAATTTGACGACTCTGAGGTCACTGAGGAGGGGACAGATGAGGAAAACTCTCGTAATGAGTTTCCTTGTGGCAGATGGCAATCTTTTTGTTAATCATTCCAAGAGCCAGCAGCAATAACAAAATTTAAAAGCTATGGCACCATACTCGTGATACTGACTTGACATGGAACAGCATGAAACTAGCAGTCATTACGTGCTCAGTGGCCAATAAAAAGCTGAGATAACCTAACAGCAGCATGAATAGATCAATAGCAATGTGCAAGCCAATTACAACAGTGATAACATAACAAATAAAACTAAAATAACCAGTGTTAATAATGTAACTAATGATAATAGTAAACAAAAGACTACTTCCAAGAAAACTATTCAAGGTAAACTTTATAACTAAATGTTTATCCCTCTCTTATTTCTGTTCTGTCTGTTTCTGTCACCCAGTTTGTGGAGAATTTTAAGAAAACATTCTACTGGGGCAAACCAACGAGTTGGTAATTTCTCATGAAACAACAAACAAGATGTTGGAAGAACTCAGTGGGTCAGGCAGCACCTGTGGATGGAAATGGACAGACGGCATTTCCAATCGAGATCTGAAATGTCAACTGTCCATTTCCATCCACAGGTGCTGTCTGACCTGCTGAGTTCCTCTAGCATCTTGTTTGTTGCTACAGATTCCGGCATCTTCAGTCTCTTATGTCTAAATTTCTCATGCAACTTCAGCTGCTACTTGTGGAGAACTTTAATCTTTGGAAATAAACCTCAAGCATTAGATCATATGCATGTGTGGCACTTCACAGAGCTTCTTACTTTAAGAAGCAATGGCTTTATCCAAGAACATGGCAATGCTGAGGAATCAGGCCTTGCTGACAATGGTAATGATCAATGTGCCATTACGCAAGTCTAAATCAGTCTGCAGGCTTAGAAGATGAAGAGATAAACCATGAGTAACAGATATTCAATCCGGGTTAATTTATATTGTACATAATTTTTCTTTACACAAACACAGATGAGCCTTTTGGTTCCCAATTATTTTTAAGAACTTGCTGGATATGCACATCAATCTCTAAGTGAATAAGGCACAGAAGGTTAAGACAGTAATTTAACAGTGCAAGTGCTTTAACAATGGGCTAATTTTTTTCTCTCAATGGCAAAGGAACATTACTCACAATTCACCTCATTGACAGCTAGCCACAAAGGTGTTGTGGGCTTTAGAGCAAAGACTTGTTAATTTAGAATCTGATCCAGCACATTCTATAGCAAGCAAGAAATGGTAAGGATCTTCATCTGATCAGACTGAAGAATCTTCACAGAGTGGCTAACAGGGTCTAAGAAATAGTTTTAAGTAATGCACAGAAAGCAAAATGTTGTAAATGATGGGACTGAGGAAGAGACAGATAAAATAAAGAGATGGAAAAAGTAAAAGCTGATTTTTTTTCAAATTTCCAAAACCAATCAACCTCTGAAGGAACTCGGCTCCACACATGAATAATTAAATTTTCAGGGTCAGATACTTACATTTCTATAAAGCAAAGGTTACCGCAGAAAATAGAACCTCATGATGTCGTAGATAATATTTAGGCCTGGATAGGTCAGTTAGCAAACAGGAAACATAAAAGGAGACAAATGTTTTTTCTAGTTCACAAGAATTAGCTAATGGTGTGCCATGGGGATTGGTGCTAGAGCCTCAACCCTTTATGATTTATATAAAAGACTTGAATGAAGTTGCAAATTTGCATGGATAAGTAGAAAAGCAAGATGTGAAGACTGAGAGTCTACCTGCTCCTCTTCCAACCAGGTCTACTGCATTTGATGCTAACGATTTGATCTCCTCTTCATTGATGAAACCAAGCATAGACCAGGAGTCCACAATGGCCACCTTGAGCCATGATTGCATGTCATTTTAATTATCCCTCCCACTTTCACACCAACCTGTCTGTCCTCAGCCTTTTCCATTGCTATGGAAAGATCAAACACAAATTGGAACAACAGCATCTCATATTCCACTTGGGTAGCTAAGAAGCCAGGCAACCCTTGCAACTAAACACAGGATACATCATCTGAACTGGCTGGGAGCAAAAGGGGAGAGAGTCACAAATGCAGCAGATTAGTACTTTACAACAGTTCAGATCATTTCATAGTTGGATGGTCAAAGAAAACATCAAGAAAGCTTATTATATTATTAAATAAGCATCAGGTATGACCGTAGCTATATTGTAACTTTTAACTACCACTTCAACAACAAAAATCCTGTTAGGCAAATGTTGAATCCAATTGGCTACTTCATCCTGAATGCCAAGCAACTTATCCTTCTGGACCAGCCTCCCATGCTGGAATTTGTCAAAGGCCTTGCTAAAGTCCATGTAGACAACATCTACCACCTTTCCTTCATCAACTTTCTTGGTAACCTCCTCGAAAAACTCTGTAAGATTGGTTAGACATGACAAACCACACACAAACCATGTTGACTATCCCTAATCAGGCCATCTATCCAAATACTGATATGCCCTGTCCCTTAGAATATCTTCCAATAATTTACCTACGACTGACATAATGCTCACCGGCCTATAATTTCCCGGCCTATTCTTAAAGCCCTTCTTAAACAATGGAACGACATTAGCTATCCTCCAGCATCTCACCCGTAGCTAAGGATGTTTTAAATATCTCAGCCAGGGCCCCTGCAATTTCTGCACTAGCCTCTCACAAGGTCCGAAGGGACACCTTGTCAGGCCCTGGGGATTTATCCACCTTAATTCACCCCAAGATAGCTAGCACCTCCTCTTCCATAATCAGGATATGGTCCATGACCACACTACTCTTTTGCTTCAGTTCTATAGTCTCTGTGTCTGTCTCCAGAGTAAATACGGATGCTAAAAATTCATTTAAGATCTCCATCTCTTTTGTGCAATTTTGTCCGTTGTTACCCTTTTGCTTTTAATATAGCTATAGAAACCTTTGGGATTCTCTTTCACCTTGTCTGTCAGAGCAACCTCATTTCATCTTTTTCCCTTCCTGATTTCTCTCTTAAGTGTTCTCTTGCATTTCTTATACTCCTCAAGTGCCTCATTTGATCCTAAGTGCCTATACCTAATATGCGCCACCTTCTTTTTCTTTACAAGGGCCTCAATATCCTCAATAAACAAGGTTCCCTAAACCTGTTAGTCTTGCCTTTTATTCTAACAGGAACATACAGATTCTGTACTCTCAATATTTCACTTCTGTAAGCCTCCCACTTACCAAGCATCTCTTTGCTGGAAAACAACCTATACCAATCCATGCCTGCCAGATCCCTTCTGATGTCATCAAAATTGGCCTTGCTCCAATTTAGATTCTCAACCCAAGGACCAGTCCTATCCTTCTCCATGATTATCTTGAAACTAATGGAATTATGATCACGAGATCCAAAGTATTCCCCGACACACACTTCTGTCACATTCCCTGTCTTGTTCCCCAAGAGGAGATCCAGTATCATGCTCTCTCTAGTTGAGACCTCTACATATTGATTAAGGAAACTTTCCTCAACACATTTGACAAACTTGATCCCATCCAATCCCTTTGCAGTATGGGAGTCCCAGTCAATATCTGGAAAGTTAAAATCACCTACTATCACAGCCTTATATTTCTTGCAGCTGTCTGCTATCTCTCTACAAATCTGTTCCTCTAAGTCCCGCTGACTATTGGGAGGTCTATAATAATAGGCCCATTAACATAGTCATCCCTTTTTTATTTCTCAGTTCCACCCATATTGCCTCAGTAGATGAGCCCTCCAGTATGTCCTCTCTGAGCACTGCCGTGACATTTTCCCTGATGAGTAACACCACCCTCCCCCTTTAATACCTCCCTATCATGTCTAAAACATCGGAACCCTGGAACATTGATCTGCCAGTCCTGCCCCTTCTCCAGCCAAGTCTCACTAATAGTGACAACATCATAATTCCACGTGTTGATCCATGCTCTCATCTGTCTTACCTACAATACTCCTTGCATTGAAATAGATGCATCTCAGAACATTAGTCCCACATGTTCATCAACTGGTCTATTGCTGTCTTTGCTTGTAGGCTTAACATCTACTTTCCCCACAGCCACTCCACTTGCTGCCCTCCCACTCAGGTTCCCACCCCCCTGGAACTCTAGTTTATATCTCCCTGAGCAGCACAAGCAAACCTTCCCACAAGAATATTGGTCCCCCTCCAGTTTAGGTGCAAACTGTCCTGTTTGTACAGGTCCCACCTGCCCCGGAAGAGAGCCCAATGATCCAAAAAATCTGCAGCCCCCTCTCCTGCACCATCTCCTTAGCCACATGTTCAACTGCACTATCCTCCTACTTCTTGCCTCATCAGCATGTGGCACGGGTAGCAATCCTGAGCTCACCACCCTGGAGGTGCTGTCTTTTAACTTAGCACCTAATTCCCTGAACTCACTTTGCAGCACCTCGTCACCCTTCCTGCCTATGTCATTGGTACCAATGTGGACCACGACTTCTGGTTGCTCACCCTTCCCCTTAAGAATGTTGGAACACAATTATCCAAAGCCCATTGGAGCTTGGGTCCCACTAACCAGTAAAAATGGACAATCAATCTCTGATGAGATCTCCACAACACAAGACTCATTTCTCCATTTTTAACATCAAAGAAAATAAACCATTTTAAAATCAGCTTTGGAATTTTACTACAATGGAATAAACTTATTTGATGTCATATTCAGTCAATTTTGAAAACATAACTGTAAGTATAAATTTAGAAAATTATGAACAGTGGATAAGTCCTGCCAATGAGATGTACCAGCCTCAACAAGATTACATCAAGAGTTATCACTCAATGATACCTAATGCAAATGAGTTGCACGTATCTCATAAGCCGCAATTGTAGCCTGTTTATCGTTTAACCTAGTGGGAACACTCACCTCTGTTGGAGAGTTATGGGCTCTGTTTCAGACTGATGCATCTTATCAATTAAATTATTTGTTATCTTTCTAATGCTTTTGGGATTATACATATCCACCTACAAAACAACAGTATCTGCACTTCTGAAGAAATTCCTTGGACTTAATAGAGCATTTGTATATGCAATCATTTGAACGCAGCCAAGTTGAAAAAGCTGCACATGAAACAGTGAATTTCATAATGGAGACAAAGTATAAAAAGAAAAGAAACCTCATAAAACATTAAGTAGATGTCATCTAGATTAATGTGTTCAATTTGGAGTAGCAGATTTTCTGAGAGTGTCAAAGACCTTGGGAGAGTAGAGGAGAGATTTTCCAGAGATGATGGTATTCACCCAAATCATTTCAGACTCAAATGACTGAATAATAATGGCAAGGAATACTGACATAAATCTGTTCACTTGGAGGAAACTAAACCACTGGCAATGATCTGCAAGATATAATACACATCAATATCATTGTTTCTGAATTATGATACTTTTATGAAAGCATCTTATTAGCAATGAGAAAAGGGAGAAGTTAAGGACAAGGTGTAAAACATAGATAAGAATCACATTTACATTGCATCTTTCAAAAATTGCCAAGTTCTTCAGCTACAAATGACTTACTTTGAATCATTCTTCAACAATCAGAGCATGTCCAATATAGAACCCAGTAAATCAACCCTGTGCACTGTTCTATCTCCATCAGCCTCCTATTCCACATACCCTTAAGTATTTTACTTTCAAAAGAAATTAGTTTATAAGAATAGCTCCAACAGAAAAAAATCTACATTCCAACTACATCCCATGTAAGGAATATGTTCTTCCTGCACTTTTTCAGGATTAGCTTAAATATTTTCCCTCACTCTAACAAATCAAAGTCGACTTTATTGTCATATCCACAAGTACATGTATGTACAGGTGCAATGAAAAACTTACTTGCAGGCACATATAAGCAGCATTCACAAGAAAAACAAATCATACATGATTTTTACAAGAACACAATTAGAACAAAAAAAAGGTCCATTTGAGTGCAAAGTGATCAAAGTGGCTTTACTGTTGCTAAACTCTAGTGTTTAGGGTTGTGTCGGTTGGTTCAAGAACCAAATGGTTGAAGGGAAGTAACTGTTCTTGAACCTTGTGGTGTGGGACTTCAGGCTTCTGTATCTCCTGCTCGACGGTAGCTGCGAAAAGATGTCATGGCCTGGATGGTGGGGATCTTTGACGATGGATGTTGCCTTCTTAAGGCAGCGCCTCCTGTAGATACTACCAATGGTGGGGAGGGATGTGCCTGTAATGTTTTGGGCAGACTCCACTGCTCTCTGCAGCTTCTTACGTTCCTGCGCATTCGAATTACTGTACCAGACTATGATGCAACCAGTCAGGACACTTTCAACAGTAGATCTGTAGAAATTTGAGAGAGTGTTCGGTGAGAAGCTGAACCTACTTAACCTCCTAAGAAAGTAAAGACGCTGGTGCGCACTCCTTGTGATGGCATCTCTATGCAGGGCCCAAAGGTAAGCTGACTCATCGCCACCTCTGATTCGTCTGAAAACAGTGGTGTCGTCGGTGAATTTGAACATGGCATTGGATCTGTGCTTAGCCACACAGTCATGTGCGTATAGAGAGTAGAGCAGGGGGCTAAGCATGCAGCCTTGAGGTGTACCTGTGTTGATGATCAGCGAGGAGGAGATGTTGTTACCAATCCTTACTGATTGAGGAAGTCGAGTATCCAATTGCAGAGGAAGGTACAGAGGCCCAATTCTTGAAGCTTGATGATTAGTTTGAATGGGATGATTATGTTGAACGCCGAGCTGTAGTTGATGAAGAGCAGCCTGACGTAAAAGTTCCTGTTGGCCGGATGCTTCATAGAAGAATGAAGAGCCAGAGAAATCACCTCCG
The DNA here is from genome assembly GCF_009764475.1 of Pristis pectinata. Classification (NCBI taxonomy): domain Eukaryota; kingdom Metazoa; phylum Chordata; class Chondrichthyes; order Rhinopristiformes; family Pristidae; genus Pristis; species Pristis pectinata. Next base: position 95,157,723 of record NC_067407.1, on the reverse strand, counting down.
CTGTTGACCTGTTGTGGCAGTAGGCAAACTGAAGCAGATCCAGGTCATCTCTGAGGCAGGAGTTGATCTGCGCCATAACCAACCTCTCGAAGCCCTTAATTACAGTTGATGTAAGCACTACTGGATGGTAGTCATTGAGGAATGATCTATTCATTATTGCCATGATGAGCAGGAAAAGAAATGAGGCTTCTCTCTGACATACCCTTCCATCATCTTGAAAAACTCCATTTGGTTTCTTCTTAACCTTCTCAATTCCAATGAAAAACTCCACCTCACCAAATATCAATTCCTAATTATCACCCTGACTCTATTATACATGTGCAGACCTACAAGCTAAAAGTGAAATCAAGTGTTTTGTGGATACAGAGAAGGGAGCCAAATGATATTCTGTCAAGAAGGTAGAGCAAACCTTGAAAATAACATGACATATGATAATACAATAATAATTTTGAATTCAGTCTTGCTGTAATTTTACACTATAGCCCTCTAGTGGCATGATGAGATAAAGAACAGATTTAAGAAGAGCAAAACTAAAAAAGATACTTATAATATCATTTTCAAAAATGTGATGGAATGCTTTTGTTTTCCACCATCTACGCTGTAGGCCTGTGTTATAGATTTTCATATACTTTGCACATGTAGTTTCACACACAGTTTGAGGAGATGAGTAGATCAGGGAAAGGAGAAGGAAATAGTAGACAAAGTGAGAGAATAAATTCTATTCAAATAATTAAATCCAGAGGGGCCACTGGAGGAATTGGGATATTCTATGCAGAAGCCTGCAATTTATGTCTGATAATGATTGGATAAAATGAGGAGACTTCTGTAAAATGAAAATCAATTGTTTCAAAAGCATATCTACTGCCAATTCCAGATCTACTAAGCATTTTAATTAAGATAAAATCTTTATTCGTCACATGTACATCAAAACACACAGTGAAATACATTTTTTTTGCGTAGTGTTCTGGGGGCAGCCCGCAAGTGTCGCCACACTTCCAACGCCAACATAGCATGCCCACAACTTCCTAACCTGTACGTCTTTGGAATGTGGAAGGAAACCGGAGCACCCGGAGGAAACCCACACAGACACGAGGAGAACGTACAAACTCCTTACAGACAGTGGCTGGATTTGAACCTGAGTCGCTGGTGCTGTAAAGCGTTACGCTAACCGCTACACTACCGTGCCTGCCAGTAGGAATTTCATATGAGGCATTTTATACGTTTTCCTCGATGCACACATTGAATCATTTCTAGTCTTTTTATGAGCCTTTTGAAGTCTGCAGTAGATCATTAATGACAGCAACAAATAGATTCTTACAAGGTCATACCTTTTCACTGGCATGAGGGAATATGCTATGTTCTTAAAAAAAAATACAGGTTGACATACATCTGCATGCTTTCCAAACAGCCATAAACTTTAAGAAACTGGCAAAGAAAAACACAGAGAGAATTACAGTTGAACAGATAAGGAGGAAAGAGCAATGATGGCTGCTCCAGAACAAGCCCAAAGCCCAACAGACATTGAGCTTCTGCTGCAGCGTTTACATTTACCTAGCAGAGTCATCTTTGTGAGACTACCACAGCTCAAAACTTAGAGAACAAAAACTTGAATTGGGTAGAGGAACAAAAGGGTGTGAGAGTACTAAAAAAAAGTAACGCAGGACAGAATTATAAAGCATTTAAGTTTTATCATACTTGTATCAGACTTAAGAGTTTCGACATGGTGTCAGTTGCCTGACTTTTAAGAAGGACAGACACATCGGAAAGGGTGCCAAGAAGTTTTACTGTGGTTTACTATGGTACCAGAACTCGAGGTTATTCCCAGCAGGAATGCATGAACACATTTTGTCAGTTCTCTTTTGAAGAAAAAGGTTTGATGACTTGTCTAATCAAGACTTTTGAAATTAAAAAAGATTGACAGAATAAGCACAGAAGCAATGCTTCCACACATTGGGGATAAATGAAACTAACAGCCATCAATGCAAGATAGTTATTTGAGAATTAACCATAACAGGAGACCTCGACGAGTTGAGTTGAATGACCCATTTCTGTGCCATTCTATGCAATTCATTTGATCATAGGCAGTCTTTAAAACAACTGTTTCAACATTTCTGTTCCATACTACTAGACTTGCTATCTCTGCTGAACAAAAACATATTTATATTAGTTTTAAACATGCTCAGGGACCACAAATAAAAATACTTTGGTGTCAAACATGCAAGTGGACTGAACAGGACCAATAGCATTCCTGGAATGTTCATTTACCCAGAGACACAGTCAGGTCATCAAATGAAGCAAGCCCAAGCAGTGACAACAGCTTTCAACATAGTTCCCCAGGCATGGAGCACCTACACATAACTGAGAAGTCAAGATGCCAGAGAGTCCACAAGGCTACCATGGATATGCTGTATAAAATCTCACAGGTACTTCACCTTTCCAAAATGAATCTTGCCGGTTCCAATAAGCACTCTGTGCTGCGTTTCTACATTTGATTTTCTGTCTTCGCAACCATTCCCTTTTCTTTCAAACCCAACCTAAATCCTACCCATTCCTTGGGACTCTTTGTAAAATGATCCTGGCCATCCCAGACTCGGCGAATGTCCACTGAAACAAGCACTGGATTGCTCCTTGATTGACACTGCTGATGTGCAATTGTACCTTCGTTTATTGAACAAGACATTTATAAAGTCTTGACCACAAGAGCAGTGATTTACAAAGAACCAGCCTGGCCCAATCCAACACGAGCAAGACCGTTTTAAAAATTTTTTTTCAAAGCCAACCTAACCCTGAACCCAAACTTCTGAGTCTTTCTCTGACAGCATTTTCATTTGTCTCTTTCCCATCATTTGCTTGCTTTTATTCTCTCCGCCCCTCCCCCTGCTCTGTAACCAAAAGATACATTTGATTTCCAACTATTTTCAGTACTGGTAAAATGTCATCGAACTAAAACATTAATCCCACTTCTCTCCCCACAGATGCTACCTGACCTGCTGTGCATTTCCAGCACTCTCTTTTACTTGATATTTCCAACTACAGTTGCAGCATTTTGTTTGCTTTTCTCTCTCTCTCTCCTATTTTCATTTATTGCCAGTTGTTTACATGTTCAGCACATTCTCACCACCACCAACATTACCTATCCATCTAGTTGATCTTGGTCTTCACTCCATCACAGACACTAACACAGTTTAGTCCATCACCACTCTTCTCTCTGCAACTTAATGCATACTTGTTTTTCTTATTCCACCCCACCCACCTGAGTTCAAATTAGATGTCATCAACCTGAAACGTTACCACTGTTTCTCCCTTCACAGACGCTGTCTGATGTGTGAAGTAATTCCAGTATTTTATCTTATTTGAGAGGGAGATTAGATACGAAAGATTTTAATGAATTTGAAAGAAAGAGCACTTGCCAGTGGTTAAATAGTTATAACCAAGGCATTAAGGTAATGGTAAAAGAGCAGAAACATTTTAATGCAACAGATAATTAGAATTTCAAATCCTCCCTTAAGCAATAAAGGTTATTGATTCAACAGAAAACTTCAAAGGGAATCTTAAAATACTTTAAGAAAAAAAATTTCATGAAATGGAAAAGAGCAGGGATTAGTGCAACTGACTGCATTGCTCTTCAAAAGAGTCAGTGCAGACTCAATTAGCTGTATTGCCTGTAGTTGTGATGAATTTTATGATCTTCCCTTATGCTACTATCCTCCTGTTCAAGGTTCTTTTCTGCCCTGGATTTCTCTGCAGTGTAGATCTGATTTCAAGAAACTGGGGAAGTCAGAAAGATCAAAATCAATGCATCCACCATTTCTCTCACCTCTGAAGCCCCAGGATATACAGTAGGCCTTCAGGTTCCAGGGATTTGCCTTAATATATCCAGTAATCTATGCTTGTGACTAATTTTAAGAACTTGTTTGCATCAGGCACCTTATTTTCCCGCTATTTTTCAGTTTTGTCATTTCGGCTTGACAGTGGATACAAAGATGGGATCCATTTCACTGTGCATTGCTAGTGAATCCCATATTCACTGGTTTTCAGTCACAGAAACTTGCATTAATCTCGGACTTCCATGTGGCACTGCTAACTGCTCAAGTCTGGGGCTTACAAATTATGGGGGCCCCTTGAATATACTTGCCTTGAAGTGCAGTGCAGTTTAACTAGATTGATTTCTGGCCATGGAAGTTAGCCAATTAGTGAGTAAGAATGCTATTTGAAAATCCAGGAATACATTGACTAATTCTTTCTAATCTAAACTGTTGGCTGCACCCCCAAAAAAAGACGTCATCCAGGGCTTTCATAAACCTAAGCACCTCCCCTCCAACTCTTGCCTACATATCTAAATACAAAGCTAACAGCTCCTACTAAATTTCCAGGCTTTAACATTAACCAGCAAGCACAAAACTCTGTACATGCTTAAAGCACACATACACAGAGATCCATCAAGCACAGAATGTATTCTGCCTGCTCATGAAGTGCCAAGACTAGAAGCTGGGCAGGCATGTGCATATGTAAGCTGGGGAGGGGCCAATTTGACCTTTGCCAACACTGAACATAAAATACGGGTGCAATAGCACAGTGGTTAAGTTACTGAATTGGCAGGCACAGTTAAGCATCACAGATCCAAGAAATGCGTTTTAATCCTAGGGTGGCAATTGGAAAATTTAAATTCAAGTAGATATATATATATATCTACAACTTTACGAAAGTCTAGTTTCTAGTTAACAGCAATCAATAAATTACTAGTGTTCTAAAAACTCAGTTCGCAAATATTCTTCAGGAAAGGAAATCAGCCTGGCTTGGCCCATTTGTGACACTAGACACACCAACTGTGGCTGACCTTGAACAGCTTCTTCAGCTTTTTATTTGGGGGGGGGGGGGGGGGGGGGGGGGGGCGGGGGTTGGGTACAATGAATGCCACAAGTTAGATTCACATCTTTGAAAATACCTAAAGACAAAATCATTGCCAGGATGGAATTAATGCTCCAGCTTGCAGTCTCAAGGTGGGTAGCTCAGAATAAATGGAGGTTCAAAATGACCTTGTCACTGCCCATTAAAGCCAGTTTGGAAAACCTTACTTAATTCATTCTGAAGTTATCTGACAGAATCAAATGGAAGACTGCCTCGGATTATTCTGTTTGATGAACCGAATCAGTGAGGGTAAATGTACTGTTGGTGCAAGAGGATAGAGAATTCTTACTCTACATGCATCACACAGAGCAAAACTTTGGTAGAAGTCAGACAAGAAGATTAATATCATCCTGTAACAGAGTACAGCAGTACAACAACTCATGAATTCGATTGCACCATCTTCCTTTGTGTCAGAACTTTTCCTTTTTAGTATAATCCATATTTTTCTTCCATTGAACAGCACCAGAAGCTTATTATTGTCCATTGGGACTGACAGTGGAAGATACACTGACAGAGTCAACAGTACAGCAAGTCATTCAAACCTGCATTCCTCTGTTGGAATGCTTGTGGCCAGTATCCACAAAAAAATCACGTAGAAGACAAGCCCATTCGCACCAACTCTCCATATATTAGATTTAAAACATGTTCTCATTAAAAAGTCCCTTTAACTTCACCTAATTGCTTCTTTTTCAACATGAAGGACAACTTCATGGACGATATCAAAAGTAACTTTTCCTGACAATACAAGAGTCATGTCCACGATGATGGGCTATGCTGAAGTTATGATTTTCCATGGGTTCTGATGAAGGGACTTCAATCTGAAACATTAACTCCATTTCTCTTTCCACAAATGCTGCCTGACCTGTTGACCATTTCCAGCATATTTTATTTCAAATATCCTGCATCCGTGGTGTTTTGATTTTCTTCATGATTTCCTGTACAATTTTAGGATGCACCATTGCCAGCCCTGCCAGGAGTGTTTGTGGGAGGGCAGAGGGGCTGGCATATGTGGTAGTGATGAGAAGTGATACACAGTTGCCACTGTAGAATGACAAACTTATTCATGGTTGTCCTGCAGGAAATTTATAATAATCTGTCAATAACATAGACCTGAATTTTCAAATGCTGCTCTGGACATGCCTGGTAGTGATATAGTGAATGGCCACCTTTAACATGAACAATCTGTCTGAATTTCAGATACTAAGCCAAATACAGCAAGATTGGAATTAATAAGGGAACAATTCAGTCACCACAGTAAATGTCCTCAGCCAAGGCTGTTCAAATACAGCACTAGATGCAAAGAGCTGATTTGCCACTAAGAGTGAATCATTTGGAAACTTAACCCCACAAAGCAACTCTCATCTACACACTTACTAAATCACACACAGGATAAAACACAGACAGTTCATGTAGGTTTTTTCACATCTATGTTTTCTTAAAATTGCAACCTCATAAGAACTGATTGGAAGAGAAAACACAACAAAAGGGAGAAAGCACAACAGACCAAGGGAAGTTTCTCACATTTTGTATCTTTCCTTTAAGAATAAATAGCTTTGAGATACTGTGGAATGCAGCCACAGGGAAGCTGATGGTAACTCTAAATTTCAGAGCTGGCATCAATCTTTTGCTATTCTTCCACTTTTCCCCACTCACACATTTAGATAATTCTATTGTACTAATCTTACAAAATGGATTTTTTCAGGTATTTCATTCAGTCAATTTTTTTGTGACTATATTGATGATAACAGTAACACAGCACCTCACAACATATCAGATCTCTTGAGCCATCCACAGGTACAATACAGAGTAAAAATAACACATGCACAAATATGCATCCTATTACAGAGAACAAAATATCACAGAGTGCTTTGAGCCAGATCAGTTGCTTGCATGCAGCATAGCATGTGGACAGTTACATTTGAGCTCATTTCCAAAACCCATCACGATTGAAGACACTAGAAAGTGTGCTTCTTGGAAAATTTTTAATGCAAAAACAGTGCAAACAGGTGATAGAAATTACTTTTCACTGAACCATTGTGACTGAATTGTGGAAAAAAATCAATTTTTTAATAAAAATTATCACACTATGCACAACTCCACATTGATCTGATGCAAGTAGGTAAAAATGCTACATCATCTCATACGCTGTATAAGTCAGTAAGGTAAGTAAAGCTTCAAAAATCTTGACTGGTTTAAAAACCTAAAAGGATCTTAGAATTCTACAAGTTGATGATTATCTTCGGTGTTCCAAACTGGAACAGATAAAACTAATTATACCAAAGCTGCATGCAAAATCCACATTTCTTTAAAAAAATAATTATGCAGCTTTTGAATGGTAATAAACCTTTATAGCCAGCACTCAAATGGAACTGTCTGATATCCAAGTCTAAAATGAACACCTTGCATCTTCCAAGTGCCTTAAAATGATATTACTCCAGAAGGAAAGCAGCCAAAGGCTTTATTAAGATTTCTTACAAAGTTCCAAACAATGCAACTTTCCCATATATAGACATTAATGTGTAGTGTTATTGCAAAAGAACATAAGAAGTACTAAGTGGAGTCAAGTCATCTAATCCATTGAGACAGCTTCCACAGTCATTAATATGGTCAATCTGAATCTTGGCCTCAGTTCCACTTTTATTTATATTCCTAATAACCCTCGACTCATCACAGTTCAAAAATCTTTTTCAGAACCATACCAATCACAGTATAAGGCCATTAAGTCTACTATCTATTGTGACCATCTGCCAGATAAGTCTAACTGTAACCACATTTCTCATTTTTCTCCCCACAGTCCTGTATCTTTGTTTTCAAATACCTGTCCATTCTTTAAAAGGATGTAATGATCTCTGATGCAGCATAATCCTCCAGCATATTATTCAACACTCTGACAATTCCCTGCATAAAGAAAATTGATAATAAAGGATATCCCAAGCTCCACAAATTCCACTAAACCTTTTTGTTACTTAAGTTATTTATTTGTATTTCATTTATCAACCTTATCATGTTTTTATGTCACTATGTCCACTTGATTCCTGACAATAAATGAAATGCAAATTTGCTTATATGTTCCTGTATCTGGATCCAGTTTTCTTTAAATAAAAGTTTCTTTTTGTATATAGTTAAAAATACCATATATCTAGTCTTGTATTAAATGGCCCACCTGAATCATTAAATGCATCTCAACTTGTTAAGTAGGGCAGGTGTATTGCATTTTATCACTGACCTCATTTTTTGCTTAAACTACCATCTCTGCCAATGCATAGACCAGCTGCCTGATGCAAACAGTACATTCATTAGATTCAACGATGCTTAAAGATGGAGGAGAATTCATTCCTTTGATGATTCCTCTTCCACTTGAACAAATCCAAGTGAAGGTGGGTGAGGCAAAACCAAATTCCAATGAAGCCTCGACAAAAAAGCTTCATGCTAAATTTGGTTTATTGACATGATGAGGACAAATTGCATATATTTATTCTCTATTCCCTTGACATTATTTTTGACTTAGTTGGTAGCACTTGCACTCAAGTCAAAAAATTGCAGGTTCAAGTCTCACTCTAGGCAATGAAGCACAGAAACTTAGTCTGACATTACATCAAAGCGTACAACTCTGGATACTCAAAGACAAAGTCTAGGCTCACATTTCAATCTTACTGAGAGAGTACTGCAACGTATTAGAGGTGAAGACAAGGGTTTGTTTAATGATTCAAGTGGACAAGGAAGATCCCACAAGCATTATTCAGAGAGCAGGGAACTCACTTGGAGTTTTGGCCAATAATTACCTCTTAAATGAGCACATGAAACAGATTAGTTGGCCATTGCTGTTTGTGGGATTATGTTGTGAACATATTACCCATCTCATTTGAGGTACAAAGTGTCTGTGGGATGACTTTAAGTCATGAAATGGAACGGATTTGTTTTTTTTTATGCCAATCATTCAAAATTGAACTTACTTGTGTCTATAAAGGTGCGAAGAATTGGGGAGCTTCTTAGGATTGACAAAAAGAAACTTAAAGTTTAGTAGCTTTTCACTGTAATATGGCAAGACCAGGAGCACACTGCCTGTTCAGGTGTAATACCCTCTGAAAGAAGCAATGTAAGATACAATACCATAAACCAACTGAACAGTTCCTACTCAAAATCATTATCTGAAAATTTAGCATCAGTTTCTGCATGGACACTGACCTAGCACGACCTCACTTCTGTATTCAAATTGTCACCTTCTTGTTTGATATGCAATATTGGATGAGCAGAAATTCCCACCAAATGAATACTGCAGGACTAAAGCCATCATCTTCATTTCCATTCATAAACTCCATCCACATCCAATGCAACTTTCAGAAGCTGAAACAGACCATTCAGTTTGGGTGTCATTTTTACCCCCAAGATAACCTCCAGGCCAAGCATCCATGCCATCATTCAGCCAATACAGTTTGCCTCTGTACCATTCCCTAAATCTACCCATTACTCAGTTCACACATCACCTGCAAGGAGGACAAATCCAATCCAGCTAACTACTGCCCAATAAGTCTTCTGTCAATCACTGGCAAAGTGATGGAAGGTCAGACACAGAATCAGGTTTATTATCACTGTCTTCAATGACGTGAAATCTGTTGTTTTACGGCAGCAGTACAGTGCAAAGACACAAAAACTATAAATTACAAAACAAGTAAATTGTGCAAAATAAAAGGAACAATGAGGTGGTGTTCATGGTCTGTTCAGAAATCTGATGGCGGAAGGGGAGAAGCTGTTGCTGAATTTTTGAGTGTGGGTCTTTAGGCTCCTGTACCTCCTCCCTGACAGTAGTAATAAGAAGAGGGCACGTCCCGAATGGCATTATTGTCAGTGCTTACAAATAACCTATTCACTGATGTCCACTTTGGGTTCCACCAGAGCCTGTCTGCTTCAAACTTCTTCTCAGCCTTGGTCCAAATGTAGACCAAAGAGCTGAATCCCAGGGGTGAAGCGAGAGTGACTTATCAACAATCAGTAAAAATAACTAACTCCAGCACAATCCTGGCCACCATACCACTCCGTTCTTCTTACATTCCAGATCATCAGAACACTGTTGCTTGCATCCAAGCTCTCATCAGGCCTGTGCTCGCTGACCTAAACTGGCACCCATTTAAGATTTGCACTTGTTTTAAGAAATCCCACACTTCAGTTTAAATTCCCTGTAAAATGTTGCTCCTTTCCTTTCCAAAGTAATCTCAAGCCTGGTTCCCAAATTCAAGACTGACGAGACCCAACTATACGTATTGGGTCGATGTTTTGCCAGAACTTTCAGGCTCAAGTTGGATTAGAATATGCCATGACAACCTGACTCAGCACTTCATCCAAATCAATTTGATTCTGCATCAGGAGTCAGCAGCTGTTCTAGGCACACAGGCAGGGAACAGATGAGGGTTGATTTCAGATTCGATGGTGTCGGTGGAGCGATACAAGGTAAGGGAGTAGACATATAATGTTGCTTGGAAGTACTTTCCTGTGTGGCAGCTTTAAGCCTGCCTCAGTGCCACAATGAGGCAATGATATACATTCCTGGTAGAGATGCAGGGGGCAAATTTAATCCAGACCCAAATGCCTTTTTCAAGCATGAATTCAAAGGCTCATTTTGTGTCAGTGTCCAGCAATGATATGCAGTGAATGCCTGTGTCAAGGAAAAATACTGTAAGAGCTTGGGTTCATAATGACCACAGTCTGGTTGGGTTTGGTTTGATTTTAGTTCCATTTTAATTTTATACTGGGGCAGATTTCCACTTCCAAGATTTCTCTGCTCCTTTAATTCTGGCCTTCACAGAGTTAATCCCTCCAGTACAAGTGGCCAAAGTCCAGAACTCTGGAATTCATCCCAGAATTTAATCTTCCTTCTGCTCTTCCCTTATTGAAGGTTTTACAGTTTGACCAAGTTTTTGATCATTGGTCCTTTTTGCACAAGGGTGTCATATTGTGTCTGAAAACCAGCATGTAAAGTACTGCAACATGCCTTACTGCATTAAGACACTCAATAAAGAAAGACAAACAGATCCTTACAGAGACTTTCATACTCTCAAGAACATTCCAAAGCTCTTTATAATCAATGAAGTATATAGACAATCATAACAGATAATTTTTTTGAAATGTGAATTGAGGGGTAAAGTGATGTCACATGGTCTACAGTACCTACCTAAAGAGCTTATCATTCCTTGACTTAACATCTTAACCAAAAGATGGCATCTGTTATTTATAGCACTTCCTCAGTACTGCAATGGAGTGTCAGCCTAGATTTTTATACGTAAATCAATCTCTGGTACTTGAAATCAGCTCCTTCCCTTTGTGGCAAGTGAGCCAATTGAACGGCAGCTGTTAGACAAATATGTGGTTACTTTTGTCATTATTGTTGCTCTGTTGCAACTTTTCTGGCAACCTGCCTGTGATGTCACCAAAAACTAGCCCATCATCAACTAGTCTTCACTACAAGTGAGCTGACTGTGACGGAACCAGACTTCCATACATCTCCCTTTCGAGAAAAAGCAGGACCAACCCAATGTGCTGTTTCCATATTCAAATGTATTCATTTGTGCTGTATTCTCCACTTTATTTTTATTAAGTAGTTTGAAATGTATCCTTGAAGAAAACCTGATCAGGTTTCAGCAGTAAATGATCCCATTACTTCAGCCAGGACTAAATTAATATTTTATTAAAAATTTGTTCCAAATAGATTGCTTTTAAATTGCTTGTGATTAAACAAAATAAAATGAACTCCCATTAAAATAACGTTTGCATGAAACTGAGTACAATTAAATGTTCCTCAACTAAGCAGCTTGTTAATCATTACATCTAAATCTTGAATATATGGAGAAAACAAAGTCTGCATTCAGTTATTTCAAAAACAGATTTTAACAGGTTATTTGGACAAAACAGCAATGCATCCTCATATCAAATTTTGAAATGCCGAAATCTGACCAGCGCAGTAATGCAAATCCCACTACAGGAGATTTTACAGGTCCAAGTGCTCTCAGTCTTATTTGAAATTGGAGTTGGAATTAAAGTTTATTATTGTATCAGGTTTAAAATTTGTTATTCCAAATTAGTCACCTTCGATGAGAGAGGTGTTAGAAATTTGTACATTATAAAATGGATGTTAGATCCTGTTTGGCAAACAAATCAATAAGTAGTAGTTTCAATGAATGCAACAACACTAAAGTATCCAAACAGCATTTAAAAAAAAACCCTCAGGGAAGCATTTTTTGATTTCTCTGATTAAAAACAGCTGAATTGTCTAAACCATCGCTTCTCCAGCATTGTTGCACCCCACAATAATTTATAAATAGAACTGGACAACAATCAATCTCCAGCCATTAGATCAAATGTTCAACTAAAAAAAATGAACTCAATCTGTACAATTTCCAACAAATTTTCAACACTCACTTTCCAAAGGCAAACCACCGTCAACTCAGCACTGGATAATTGCCCAAGTCTGACCAGAGCAGTCATGCAACTCCCCACAATCTTGGCCACGCTTGGCGATAACTCAACAACCAAGCAATACTTACCAAAAAGAGCTCAAGTTACATTAAACATTACGAACCTGTGAAGTGTATTCTCAATTGTTCCTCAGAAGTTGTCTTTAAACAATGCAAAGTCTGACAATGAACCTTTTTATGGAATAGTGTTTTGACAACTCTTTTCTCTGATTGATTCACAAAATCACAAACAATCCCAAATTACCACAACAAACGTAATTCTTCAGAAAAGATTGACACACGAACTATATAAGAGAATGACAGGCAGCAATAAAATGGGGAAAATAAGCTCAGCACACTCCTTTAAAAAAAACTTTTATCCAGTGTCGTGATGACTGTGTCTAACCAGATCTAACTCACTCTCAAAAGCACAACAGGCAGTGTCATTCAGAAAAAAATAAATTATCTTCAAATGACTTAAAATATCAATCGATGAAAAACCCCAAATTACTTAAACCATTCATAAAGCAAACGAGCTTTGCATTGCCCACTCTCATCTTTTGCATTAGTTAAATGACGCGTTTTTGAAACTTCTCTCGTAAATTCTCCTTTAAACTTCTTGGTTTTGAAATTGCAGTCACTCCTGACCTTTGTGCGATTCTACAGAGAAGATGATGGTGAAGAGGACCAGGCAGGTTGCCGCTGTGGACATCCTTGGGTCTGGGTGCTCCGGGCTCGCGCGGAACGGGAACTCTCCCCCAGCATGAAGCTGCTCCCTCGCGCTCTCCCCCGCCCACGCCCGACAGCGAATCCTCCGCCCGCTGCAGCAACCTCTCCCTCGCCAACCCAACTCCACTGTCTCCCCCCTCCGACAGACGGCGGGAGCGCCGGCATCTCTCCGCACGCCCCCTCCCCGGCCGAGCCCACGCGTTAATCTGAGCTTTGGCACATGTGCCAGCCGATGCATTGACCATTGTGTGGATGAAAGGAATTGGAAATGGTTTATTATTGCCACATGTAGCGGGGTACACTGAAAAACTTATTTTGCATACTGTTCATACAGATCAATTCATTGAGGTAGTACAAGGTAAAACAATGACAGAATGCAGAATGAAGTGCCACAATTGCAGAGAGAGTGCAGTGCAGGGAGACAATAAGGTGCAAGGTCATAAGGAGGTAGACTGTAAGGTCAAGAGTCCATCTTATCATACTAGGGGATTGTTCAATAATTTTATAACAGTGGATAGAAGCTGTCATCGAGCCTGGTGGTATGTACTTTCAGGCTTTTGTATCATTTGCCACATGGGAGAGGGGAGAGGGGAGAAGAGAGAATGTCTGGGGTGGGTAGGGTCTTTGATTATGCTGGCTGCTTTACCAAGACAGTGAGGAGTATAGACAGAGTCCATGGAGGCGAGGCTGGTTTCCGTGATGTGCTGAGCTACGTCCACGAACCTCTGCAGTTTCTTGCGGTCACTAGCAGAGCAGTTGCCATACCATCTGTGATGGATCCAGATAGGATGCTTTTTATGGTGCATCAATAAAAATTGGTGAGGGTTGATGGGGACATGCCAAATTTCTTTAGTCTCCTGAGGAAGTAGAGGTGCTGGTGTGCTTTCTTGGCCATGGCATCTGTGTGGTTGGACCAGGACAGGCTATTGGTGATGTTCACTTCAAGGAACTTGAAGCTGTCAACACTCTCGACCTCAGCACCATTGATGTGGACAGGAGCATGTGCACCGCCTCCCTTCCTGAAGTCAATGACCAGCTCTACTGTTTTGCTGACATTGAGGGAAAGGTTGTCCTCATGACACCATGTCACATTTGAGATACAGTCCACTACAGTTGTATCATCTGCAAACTTGTAGATGGAGTTAGAGCAGAATTTGGCCAGGAAGGTCCATAAAGCAATGTCCTTGAACAATGGGAGCCTGAACGGCACTGGACAGATTACAGTATAGTTCACTGATGTATCAGAGATACTGTTTTATCTATGGCTGAATATTCATTCTTTTAAACTTTTCAGTATCAGACTCGGGTTATCACTGACATACAGTATGTCATGAAATTTGTTGTTTTCCAGCAGTAGTACAGTGCAAGACATAAAAATTACTATGTTACCAAAATAAAAAGTGCAAAAGAGGAATAATGAGGTAGTGTTCATGGGCCGTTCAGAAATCTGATGGCGGAGGGGAAGAAGCAGTCCCTGAAATGTTGAGTGTGGGTCTTCAGGCTCCTGTACCTCCTCCCTGATGGTAGTAACATGAAGAGGACATGTCCTGGGGAGTGAGTGTCCTTAATGACAGGTGCCTCCTTCTGGACGCACTGCTTCTTGAAGATGTCCTTAATGGTGGGAAGGGTTGTACCTGTGAAGAATCTGGATGAGTCTACAACCTTCTGCGGCCTCCTGCACATTGGAGCTTCCATACCAGACGGTCATGCAACCAGTCAGAATGCTCTCCACCGTACATCTGTAGAAATTTGTAACAGTCTTTGGTGATGTAGCAAATCTCCTCAAACTCCTAACAAAGTAAAGCCACTGGTGTGCCTTCTTCGTGATTGCATCAATGTGTTGGGCCCAGGATAGATTGTTTGAGATGTTGACACACAGGAACTTAAAGCTGCTCACCCTTTCTACCACTAATCCCTCAATGAGGACTGGTGTGTGTTCTCCAAACTTCCCTTTCCTGAAGTCCACAATCAATTCCTTGGACTTGCTGACATTGAGTGCGAGGTTGTTGCTGCAACACCACTCAACCAGCCGATCTGTCTCACTCCTGTACGCTGCCTGTCGCCATCTGAGATTCTGCCAACAGTGGTGTAACTGGCAAATTTATAGATGACATTTGAGCTGTGACTAGCCATACAGTAATGAGTGTAGAGTAGAGCAGAGCATTGAGCTAAGCACTCATCCATGAGGTGTGCCTGTGTTGATTGTCAGCGAGAAGGAGATGTTACTACCGATCCGCACTGACTGTGGTCTCTCGATCAGGAAGTCAAGGGTCCAGTCGCAGGGGGAGCTACAGAGGTCCAGGTTTTGAAGCTTGTTGATTAGTACTGGGGGGATGCTGGTGTTGAATATCAAGCTGTAATCGATAAACAGCAGCCTGGCATAATCTTCCAGCAAACTCTAATTATACCATATTTTAATAACTTGATTTTCCAAGTAAAATACTTACACCTAAGATAATGAGCTAATATTGGCATCCTTATGCCTCCTCATTGAATGCAACCATTGGAAAAATACAATCTCCAAATATCCGTTGTGCCTGATTTCAGCAATAAAAAGGAGCGTTGTATTTATCCTGGACGTGTACTGGATCATATAACCTAACAGTTTATTTGCCAGATTGCTATTTTAGGTTATTAGATCTAATGGTGTATAATTTATTGCTTTGCTTGAGATGTTAAACATATCACACATCCAAGATTTAGGGAGCAAGCCCTAGCTTGTTGGGAGCAAGCTTCTTTCTAAGTTCGAAGATGCAAGGTTCAAGCTGTGTTTGAAGATGATCCTAATCACGTTGTTTGTTCTTAATTCTGGATTCCCATACAAAAATGTTCTTGTGTCCTGTTGGCCCTCATCGTATCCACTGTGACAGCCAAATAGGCTGGTGGAAAAATTATTTGTAAAGAAGCTTCTTTTCATTTGTAACACGGCTTATCAGGATTAACTTCTAAAAATATTTCCTCAAATCAAATTGAATGGTGGTGTTTTGCTGAAAGATCCTCTTGTGCTAGCATACCCAAACATTTGTGCTTTAAAGGCCATATTCAGTGCAGTGCACATCAAAATTTTTTTGCAGCAGTTCCATGGATGTGACATACAGGTGTATCGAAGTTGCTGGGCATGCCCGACAATATCAAATGACACACAGAGTAGACTTCGGACACAAGCAGCAGTGGACTAATGAGCCACAGGGCTGATTTTTTTTACCTCAGTGCCATTTTCCTGCACTCATTCCATTTCCTTAAAGATCTATCGATATACTCAACAACTGAGCCTCCAAAACTCTCTCAGGCATTGAGTTCTAAAGATTCTACACTAACTGGAGCCAGACGTTTCTACTCCTGTACTCAAATCTTCTTACAGTAAAGAAATACCTCACTATTTACTGTTTAACTTTCATTGCTTCATGTACGGGGATGTTCCTCCCAATATCAATATCTTTCAAACTCTCACCATTAAAAATCACTCTGCCTCTCTTTTATTTGTCTACAATTGGCTCACTTGTCACAAGAGGAGGAGAGCTGGTTTCAAATTTTCCACATCCTTGCCCCTTTTTTAGCCTGTCTATAACCTCTGAAGCCTCTCTTTATCCTCTTCACCGCCACCCAGCTTTGTATCGTCAGCAAACTTAGGTCTTTTATACTTGATCCCCTCAATAAAAATGATTGTGAACAGATGGGGTGCCAGCATTGATCCCTGCAGCACCACACTAGTTGCAGCCCCACAATCCAAAATTAACCCATTTTTTCCAACTCTTCTTTACGTTAATCAAGCCTCAAACTATAACAGTATATTCTGTCCGTGAACATGCTCCAGTTCTGTTTAATAATCCCATTGGTGGCATCTTAACAAAGGCTTTCTAAAAGTCTAAATTCAGGTGCAGAGTAATTTTTAATGGTGAGCGTTTGAAGGATGTTGATATTGAGGGGAACACCCTTGTACATGAAACAATGAAAGTTAAATTTGGGTGCACAGTGCTGCCTCATAGCTCCAGCGACTCACGTTCAATCTGACCTCCGGTGCTGTTTGTGTGGAGTTTGCACAGTCTCCCTGTTATCCTGCAAGTTTCTTCCAGATTCCTCCCATATCCCAAAGACATAACAGGTTGGTAGGTTAATTGGCCACTGTAAATTCCCCTCATTGTGTTGATGAGTGGTAGAATCTGGGGAGAGATAATGGGAATATGGAAAGAACAAAATGGGTGAGGATTAGTGCAAAAATGGGTTCTTGATGGCCAGCCTGGCCCACAATGGGCTGAAGGGCTGTTGGTTTGCTGTACTTTCTGTGACTCAATGATTCCACATCTGCAAGTTCACCCTTATCTATTCTGCTAATTACAACCTCCAAAAATTCCAACAAATTTTGTCAAATATGATCTCCTTTTAATGAATCCATGTTGAATCTGTCAAGGCCTGGTATTTTTTTTAAATCTCCTGTTATTCCATCTTTAAAAATGGATTACATCATTTCTCAACCACTGATATCATGTGCAAAATCATACAACACAAGGCAGCTGAGAACACAGAAGAGCATTTAACCAAAAGCCCATGGTGTTGTTATTTGAAAAAATATCAGCTCCTCTTGGGCTGTTACTGGAGAATCCAAGGTATCCATCCCTCTCCGGGTAGGTACCCTTTAGTTTAAAAACATCCATCATAGCAATCTTCTTCACAAACCACTCCTCCCTCGCAGTCTATGGTCTATGTCTTCAACCACCACTTGCTCATCTGGCTGACCAACACTTGCCCAAATCCCACAATCAGCAGCCTGAGACCTCTCTGATCAGCAAGTACATCCTTACCCATGATCACTCGCCTGACCCCCACCCCCCGAGAATCACCCTTCCAAACATCCTGGTAATCAGCTGCTCAATCCTCCCAGTGATCTTACACCCAACCATTATGCCTAACACATTTGCTCTGTAATCTCAGTTCTCTAATGGTGGAAGGCCCTATTCCACCACACACTAGATGCTGGGCTTTATGCATAGTAGAATATTAGAACTTGCCTTCAGGATTATTCCCATTCAGGTGGGCCCAGCCAAGACTTGCCACAAGCCAAATGTGGTCTGCAGGCCATAGTGTGGACATACATTCCGTCTGCAACTCTCTGGTAACACACTTCTATCTCCACCAACCATTTCCATCCTCATAGCACTTTCCCAGGCAACTGCAGGAGATGCAGAACCTGATCATTTCCCTCATCATCCAGGGGCACAAACAGTCCTCTCAGGAGCTGAAGCAACTCACTTGTATTTCTTACAGTCTAGAGAATCACATTTGGTGCTCTCTCTAAAATATGGTTTTCTCTACAATGGAAGAACAAATGCTTTGTGGGGCATATTGGTTCCATCTGCAGGGCTAACCCCAAGCTTCCCGTTGCTGGAAGCAGAAGTTTGTCATCCCATTTCTACTTTGACCGATCTGTTTGTAGCTTCCTGCACTGATCCAATGAGGCCCAATGTAAGCTTCAGGACAGCACCTCGTTTTCCATCTAGCTACTTTGCAACTGTTGAGACTCAATATCAAATTCAACATTAATTCACTTTCTCTGTTTGTATCAGAACTGGCCAATTCTGCTGTAGGTTATCCATCTGTAGTATCAATTCAGTTTTTCTCTCTTCACTCACACTGACTGATCTGCTGGGCATTTTCAGTCACTCTGACTTGCATTTCACAGCTTTATTAACTTTCTATCTATATCACTCTCTGTCTAACTGCCCTCATTTTTGTTTCCCTTCACATCGGAGGCCAATAGTGAGCCAATCAAGTCAAAATGGCAGGGCAAAGCCCTCAATCACATTACTCCACCTATTCCCGAGCAACCTGTTCTCTCTGCCATGGTAACTGTGTTCAATTTCTTGGCAGGAAGCATGAATCTTTCATCCTGCAGCAGTTCTTTCTGCTGCGTTTATTCCAACCAGGCCATTGGATCTTAAGCTGGCCACTGGGTGACCAGAAATGATCCCTCCCAACAGCACTCACAACTTCAAAACAGAACAGGAGAAACATCTCAGAAAGTCAGGCAGTATTCTGTGAAGAAAGAAAGAACTAATATTCTCTCCACTGTCTTGCTGAGTATTTCCAGCATTCTTTGTTTTTTCAGATTTTCAGTATCTGCAGTTTTTTTTAAATTTTCAATGGTACAAAACTTGTCAGGAACCCAGCCACAACTGTATAGGTGGCCCACAAAAACATTGCTGAACAGACAATGCCTCTGCTACCTCAGTGATTTGGTTGGAACATTTAAATGCACCAAGTAATTTTTTTCCAGTTTGCTGTACTTCACAAAATGGGATTCCGTATCAAAATTACATGATATCCCCCTCAAAAGTAGAGGTGAGGGTTCCAAATTATATCTTTAGGTATCCAGGTACTTTGTTACTGCCTTTTTCCAGGAATCTAAAAAAAAATGCAAGTGAGACATGTCTGTAAGAATTGAAGGAAGTAAATGGTTAACTCATGATGGGGTGGAATGCTGGTCCAAAATAAACTAGGACCATGCAAATGGGTCAAGTATGAATAAGGTAATGCTAATCTAGGTGTCAGCCTTGGCTCAGTTGGACTCCTCTGACTTTCAAGGCAAAAGACTACGGAGCTTAACTCCACTATACCAACTTGAACACATAATTCGGCTCTTCCAATACTACACTGTAGAAGTTGCTTACTCTCTGTTGAACATAAAAAAATCAATGGCACTATTTGAAAAAAGTCAGCAATATCAGAAGGAGTATCTCTCCCTCTTGCAACATAATTAATATATCATTTCAACTTGTGAGACCCTGTCACCATCAAAACAAGCTGCTACCTTTCTTGCTTTTGGACAAAAATATTTTATGAAGCATTTTGAAACATTGTTTTGAAAGGTGTTAAATAATTCCAAATTTCACCTTTTGTGATCACTGGTTCCACAACAGTAATGTCATGATTAGAGATTGGAGAAATGCATTTAAAAGTAGTTATACTGACAGAGTTCAAAGATTTTTTTCTGATTCTTCTGAAAAGATTCCATCAAAATTTCCACGGCTTTTATAAGTTCTCTTTTCATCCATGTGCCCTTGCAATAGTTGCTAGTATCACTCAGAAGAGATGCTTAATTCAGTCAAGATCATCTGGTGGAAAATATTGACTATCACAGACATAGCCTCTTCGATAATTGCATCAAGTGCTGTTTGCGTTGAATGGAAACAATTTGTATTTGATCTTAGCCAGGGGTGCCAATTAGCCCTTGCTTGGGCTGTTGTCTATTTTTGACCTGAGGTGGTGCTGCCATCTGGTGTGCAAATTCTGATGAAGCAAGAACATCTCACCAGAACAGAAGGCATTTGTAATTGATTCCTGTGGCTTTGTTCTGGGGAAGTAAGTAAAATAGACAAGTCAGCCCCATTACTCATTCTTAACAATAACATTAAAAGAAGCCATTTTAGTTTGTCTCAAAGCAACTATTTTCACTTGAAAAGCCACTATGTGTCAACTGCACTGTTTAGGACCAGGGTGTAGGTCGGATTGACTTTAACAACCGGTGCATTTCATATATCAACCACTCTCAGTGAAAAAAAAACTTAACCTTCAGATCCCCTTTAAAACTCCTTCCTCTTGTTTTTGATACCCCTATCATAGGAAAAAGATTCTATCTACCCTCTTTATACCTCTCATAATCTTGAATACCTCTATCAGGTCACAACTCAGCCTCCTTCACTCCAGGGAAAACAAACCTAGCTTATACAATCTCTCCCCATAACTAAAATTCTCCAATCCAGGCAACGTCCTGGTGAATCTCATCTGCATTTTCTCCAATGCAATCACATCCTTCCTATTGTGTGGCAATCAGAACTGCACACAATACTCTAAATGCGGCCCAAGCAGTGCTTTGTAACGTCGCAACATAACATCTCAACTATGTTCCGACCTGTGAAGGGCAAGCAATGCCATATGCCTTTCTCCACCCCACCACCTACCTGGGTTGCTACTTTCAGGGAACTATGGGCTTGAACCCAAAGATTGCTCTGTTCATCAACATTCCTACCACTTACTGTACAAGTCCTAGCCCTATTCAACTTCTTGAAATGCATCACCTTGCATTTATCAGGATTAAGTTCCATCTGCCAACACTCTGCACAAGTTTCTATCTGATGTACAGTCTGCCCAGCCTGACACAACACCACCACCAAATTTTTGAATCATCCTCAAACTTAAAAACCATGCCTCCTACATGCTTTCTGAAGTTTAGACGACTGGCAGTTGATCTCATTGAAACGTACAAAATTCTCCGATAACTTGACAGGATAGATGTGCATTGCCCATGTCTTTTTGCCCAGTGGAAGATGTTGGTGAATTGCCAAGTTGAACTGCTGCAAGTTTGAATGGTTTTCTCAAAGTATTGTGGAATGAAGAGTTGCACGTTGGGTTCCAACCAGGGGTCAATGAAGAAAAAATAACATACATTCAAGTCATCATGGCGTGTTACTTGGTTGGGATCTTAGTGGCAATAGATTCCCATATGTCTGCTGCCTTGTCCTTCTAAGCAGTGGAAGTCACAGATATAGCAGAGGCTGCAGAAGCACCCCAGCAATTTTTTCTGCAGCGGATCTTTGGACAGTACACACAGCAGCCACTGTATGTTAGAGTGAAGGGGCTTCTCTGTTTAAATTGGCAATGAAATGCCGATCATGACCTGTCTTGGCTTCGACAGTCAAACTTCCTTACCAACTTGGATGGATGTTGCAAAAACATCCATCCAGGTTGGTAAAGAAATTCCACTGAACCCAGAGGCTTTTGCTTTGTAATTAGAGGAGACACATTAGGGAGTAAGGAGGTAAGGCATTTACCACAAAATAACCAACATCTGAGCTTTGAAAATAGACATGACATTTAAGCAGGTGGTCCAGATGATCAAATCTGACCATCCTTTAACCAGATATTTAAGGTAAATTCAGCGGTGGAATGAAGAGTGCACTACCAGTCGTGGAGAAAAATGAACACTCACTTACAACTCAGAGAAGGAGTAACACATCACATTTTTCATGCTGAAGAACAGATCGCACATTCATTCACATTGATTCATTCACATGTCAGATTCCATCTGTAACTCATTCACACCCCATTGTACAACCATTTGCAATTTTATTTTTTGGCATCAACTTGCATTATTTCACATTGATCCATGCCATCCACCAGGAAATTGTCCAATTTCAATGTCTTTCCAAATGCCTTTATGCACCATCTGTCTTTAAAACAACTCAAGACTTTACTAAGAAACATAGATCTTTTCACAATCCTTTACTTCTTGATCTTTCAAGAAGTTAAATCAATTTCTATTTGGAACTATGCAGAAAGAATAACTTTGCAAGATTTTCTCTACAATGCAATATCAAATGTCCTGTTAAGAGTTCAAATACTGATCTCAATTACACTGTTGATACCTAGGCAATGTAACTAAATCCTAATTACTTGAAACAAAAGAAAAAAAGCTTCATGGAATTTATTTCCAAAGCAAACTTTTTTTTAAATGCTCTGCTATTAGTCGAAACGTTTCCAATTACTTTTTTCTACCAGTATAATTTTAATGATACATTTTGGATTTAAACTGCCATTAGACAATTCACAGAAGCAAGTGATAGTACATTTTTTTGTTCACAGAGGCTAAAAGGCCATTTAAGGAAGCAAACTACAACACACTTCCTTGTTGAATTTGTTGAAAATAGCAATGCAGGTTGCGCTTTCAACTTCTGAAAGCTGTCATTTAGCTTTGGAAGCTTGGCGGTTTTGGCGATGGACTAACATCCCTGGACAGAATCACAGAGGCTCTAAAGTCTTATCAAGTCAAATAAATCTTGTAACTTGTGTTTCATCACAATGAGAAGTGGTTTTACTTCACACTAACACCGCAAGATCAACCAAAATTCAATATCCCTGTTCTCACTATGAATTTCAGTCACCACCACACACCTTTCTCGTTCAATTGGATTCAAGTCTGAGATTGATTTCCTTTGGCAAGACTCCATTCTACAGGAACTGAAAGATCTCCAGTCTCCCTTGCAAATAATTATTTCCTCTCCTCTCATTTTCATAATTAAAGTTGAAGGCTTGATCATTAACACCTTTTCTATATCATGAAGCATTTTAAACATGGATATATATTATTTCATTATATAAATCAAATCCTATTAACCCAGCCATACAGAGTATTCGTCTCTGAAGCCTTTCCAAAGTAGGAGTAGTCTCAGAAGATGCACACAATCAAGCATAATATTTTAAATGCACATCCATGAATTAGAGGTTGAAACCAATCACTTTTGTCTAAAATGAATGTGCATCTCAATATAATGGAAACATTTGCTGCTGACAAGATTGAACTACTGCACACATGCAAAATGACTCCTTAAAGCAATTGCCAGGACAAGTAAAGAACAAAGTCATCTGGAGCAAAAGAATAATGAAAAGCAAAATATTACACTTAACAATAAGAACATGCTGAAAATACTTGGTATAACAGACAGCATCTAAAATATGATGAATGCGAGTCCTAGGAAGACTGGTAGCATTTAAGGTAAATAAGTTAACAGATTTAAATAAGATGTATCGTGGTTTTCCTAAGGAAGGGTCAAAATTGTGGAGGTACTGGCCAAAATTTTCCAATT
Source organism: Pristis pectinata (assembly GCF_009764475.1). Taxonomy (NCBI): domain Eukaryota; kingdom Metazoa; phylum Chordata; class Chondrichthyes; order Rhinopristiformes; family Pristidae; genus Pristis; species Pristis pectinata. Next base: position 95,134,004 of record NC_067407.1, on the reverse strand, counting down.
TGTGGATGGAGAAGTGCAAATACCATGTCATTTTTCAAAAAAGTATATAAAATTAATCTTATAAAGGTAACTGTAAGCCAACAAGTGCAACAGGTAGTTTAATGATATTAGCAAATCTTGAAAGATGAACAAATAATTCACCTGCAAGTGTTCTGCATGTTACTCTGTCCTCTTAACTCTATTCCTGATCAGCACTCCACAAACCTCTTTCTCTGCCTCAAATCCCCATTTGTCCAGACACCACGGACATTCAAATCTCACCTTCATAGAGTTGCCCTCCAGCCATCTCACAACTTTATCAGCACAAATGGCAACCCCGGGGATAACTGGCATCTTCTTCTGAGGAGCACTCTCAATGAAGAGGATGAATTCTGTTGGATCAGAAGTGACTGATGAGGCCAAGGTGGGAACCACAGACACGACCTTGGATGGGGCAAGAAGTGCCTGATGGGTGGTGTGCGGGGTGGTGCCCCTCTTTCTGCCTTCCATTTACAGTGCATTTCATTGTGTTCCTGATGCATGGAATCAAGGTTCCCAGTACCATCCTGAATGCTTTTTTCCCCCACTTTGGACTATCACAGACAGGGATTCTCAGGAGTCCGTGAGAATGTTGTCCAGTGTACTCTCAGATATTGGGCATCCTTGGGGAAAGAGGGTGTTGATTGCATTAGAATTGCTCAGAAAGCATTGTTGTCATGGGTGATTTCAACTTTCCTAATATTGATTGACACCTCCTTAGTGTAAAGGGGATAGATGGGGCAGAGTTTGTTAGGTATGTCCAGGAAGGATCCCTGACACAGTATGCGGACAGGCTGACGAGAGGAGAGGCCATACTGCACCTGGTACTATAGGCAACAAGCTTGATCAGGTTTCAGATCTCTTGGTGGGAGAGCGTTTTGGAAATAGTGACCATAACTCCTTGACCCTTACCATAGCCTTGGAGAGGTATAGGAGCAGACAAAATGGGAAAGTATTTAATTGGGGGAGGGGGAATTATGATGCTATTAGGCAGGAACTTGGGAGTGTAAATTGGGAACAGATGTTGAGTGAGCTAGGGCTTTTCTCTTTGGAGAGGAGGAGGAGGATGACAGGTGACTTAACGGAGGTGTACAAGATGATAAGAGGCATAGATCGAGTGGACAGTCAGAGACTTTTTCCCAGGGCAACAATGGCTAACATGAGGGGGCATAATTTTAAGGTGATTGGAGGAAGATACAAGGGGGATGTCAGGGGTAAGTTTTTATACATAGAGAGTGGTGGGTGCGTGGTGCGCACTGCCGGCAGAGGTTGTGGTGGCATATATATTAGGGACATTTAAGAGACTCATGAATGATAGAGAAATGGGGAGCTATGTGGAAGGGAAAGGTTGGATATTAGAGCAGGATAAAATGTTGGGACAACATTGTGGGCCGAAGGGCCTGTACTGTGCTGTAGTGTTCTATGTTCTATGTTTTTGGGGAAGTGCACAACAGAAATGTGGAGGTTGTTTAGGGAGTACTTACATGGGGTTCTGGATAGGTTTGTCCCTTTGAGGCAGGGTAGGGAATGTAGAGTGAAGGAACCATGATTGACAAGAGACGTAGAACATCTTGTCAAGAGGAAGAAAGAAGCTTACCTAAGGTTTAGAAAGCATGGATCAGACAGGGCTCTGGAGAGTTACAAGGTAGCCAGGAGGAAGCTTAAGAATGGACTTAGGAGAACTAGAAGGGGGCATGAGAAGGCCTTGACAAGTAGGATTAAGGAAAACCCCAAGGCGTTCTACACGTATGTGAAGAATAGGAGGACGACTAGAGTGAAAGTAGGACCGATCAGGGATAAAAGAAGAAACATGTGCCTGGAGTCAGAAGAGGTAGGGGAGGTCCTTAATGAACACTTTGCTTCAGTATTCACCAGTGAGAGAGACCTCGATGTTTGTGAGGATGGCGTACAACAGGCTGATATGTTAGGACACGTTGATGTGAGGAAAGAGGATGTGCTGGAACTTTTGAAAAACATTAGGATAGATAAGTCACTGGGGTCGGACAGGATACATCCAAGGTTATTACGGGAAGTGAAGGAAGAGGTTGCTGTGCCTTTGGCAATGATCTTTGCATCCTCACTGGCCACAGGAGTAGTGCCAGCTGATTGGAGGGTGGCAAATGTTGTTCCTTTGTTTAAGAAAGGGAGTAGGGATAACCCTGGGAATTACAGACCAGTGAGTCTTACTTCAGTGGTGGGCAAATTACTGGAGAAGATTCCTAGAGACAGGATTTATGGGCATTTGGAGAAGCATTGGCTAATTAGGGACAGTCAGCATGGATTTGAGAGGGACAGGTGGTGCCTCACAAGCCTGATTGAATTCTTTGAGGATGTGACAAAGCACATTGATGAAGGTCGAGCAGTGGACGTGGGGTACGTGGGTTTCAGTAAGGCATTTGATAAGGTTCCTCATGGAAGGCTCATTCAGAAAGTCATGAGGCATGGATCCAAGGAAACTTGGTTGTGTGGATTAGAAATGGCTCGTCCTAGAAGACAGAGGGTGGTTGTAGATGGAGCGTATTCTGCCTGGAGGTCGGTGACCAGTGGTGTTCCGCAGGGATCTGTTCAGGGACCCCTGCTCTTTGTGATTTTTATAAATGACTTGGATGAGGATGTGGAAGGGTGGGTTAGTAAGTCTGCAGATGACGTGACGGTTGGTGGTGTTGTGGATTGTGTAGAAGGTTGCTGTAGGTTACAACAGGATATTGATAGGATGCAGAGCTGGGCTGACAAGTAGCAGATGAAGTTCAACCTGGAAAAGTGTGAAGTGATACACTACGGAAGATCTAATTTGAAGGCAGAATACAAGGTTAATGGCAGGACTCTTAGCAGTGTGGAGGAACAGAGGGATCTTGGGGTCCACGTCTATAGATCCCTCAAGGATGCCACACAGGTTGACAGGGTTGTTAAGAAGGCGTATGGTGTTTTGGCCTTCATTAGTTGGGGTATTGAGTTCAAGAGCCATGAGGTAATGTTGCAGCTCAACAAAACTCTGGTTAGACCACACTTGAAGTATTGTGTTCAGTTTTGGTCACCTCATTATAGGAAGGATGTGGAAGCTTTAGAGAAGGTCCAGAAGAGATTTACCAGGATGCTGCCTGGATTGGAGAGCATGCCTTATGAGGATAGGTTGAGTGAGCTAGAGCTTTTCTCTTTGGAGAGAAGGAGGATGAGAGGTGACCTGATAGAGGTGTACAAGATGATAAGAGGCATAGATCGAGTGGACAGTCAAAGACTTTTCCCCAGGGCGAAAATGGCTAACATGAGGGAACACTATTTTAAGGTGATTGGAGGAAGATATTGGGGGGGGGGGGGGGTGGGAATGTCAGAGGCAATCTTTTTTTTTAACACACGGAGAGTGGTGGGTGCATGGAACGTACTGTTGGCAGAGGTGGTGGAGGCACATACATTAGGGATATTTAAGAGACTCTTAGATAGCCATATAAATGATAGAAAGATGGAGGGCTATGTGGGAGGGAAGGGTTAGATAGATCTTAGAGCAGGATAAAATGTTGGCAGAACATCATGGGCTGAAGGGTCTGTACTGTGCTGTAATGTTCTATGTACTGTACATCACATACCAGTATTCCATGCATAAATCTTAATAAATTGGCGAACTTTGTCCTCCCCTTACTCTTTTAAGTAACAATGTTTTACACTGCAATTCTATATTTTAAGGCTAAACAGTATTGATGTAAAATACAGCAAAAGTAAATCAAATAACTGTACTCACCATCACACAAAATGCCAAATGTTCAAAGAGAATGTTGCTGCTAATTAGCCTACAACTGCACTGCCCTTACGTATAAACATAAATAAACAAAGCTGTCTTTTCACACTTATTTTGGGAATAAAATTCTTATCCAACATAATAGATAGATGAGGAGAAATGCAGTATTTTCTGGAACACAATTGGAACGAGGCATCACTTGTAAACACACATGAACTGAGTGCAGGCTGATCTGTGTTAAGCTGATGGGAGACAGCGGGTGAACAAAATCTTCACATAACCTGGCGTGCCAAATTCAAATCTCTCTCTTTGAAAAGAGTGTGGAATTTCTTAATCTTCTGACAAATTTTTGCCTGTTGTGCAAGAACTCTGGATGCACAAATAATGGATAAACAAGAGTTTACTGTACTTTTCAAGGCGGCTTTGAGAATATCTTTGAACTATATCCTCTGTTCACCTGGTAATATCTTCCCATGACACAGTTCAGAATAGAGTGTCTGTTTCGAGAATCTGGCGACAGGTATGTGAACAACGAGGCCTGCTAATGGAGGGCATCACTAAATGTAATCATCTGACTCTGCCTGCCTTGACCTCTGACTCCGCCTGCCTCGACCTCTGAATCTGTCAAGCAGTTCAACACCCTCCTCCCCACACCAGGCCAAAAAGTGGTCGGAGCCAAGATCCAACTCTTTCTCTTTAGAGGTACCAGTCTGAACCAGGAGTTGCTGTCCTGGTCCAGTGCTTCATGCCTGAAGAGAACTGCTGGACCAGCTGCAATACCAGGGAGTCTGGGAGAGAACACCACAGTTGGTTTGCTTATCCTTCTGATGGAATTAAAGAATTTTGAAGAGAATGCATTGGTGATGTCTTTCTAATGCCTTATGGTGTCTGCTGCAAGTAATCTAGGTCTCAGAAACAAATGGGAGGGCAGAGATCATTGATGCCCAGTAGAACACAAGTTCTGTGACAGGTTTGAGATCTTAATCTTCATACATCCTTTTCCTCAGTTGGCCGAAGGCTGTGCTGATGCACTAAAGGCAGTGTCATCATTCATCATTAGCATGACCTGAGAATTGGTTAATGTATATTTTTCAGTTGGCAATTTCTAACTGTCGGGGTGCCACAATGGTCTGTGCTTCAGCTTAAGCTATTTTACAGTCTCCATTTATGATAGAGACAGTCAATAGATAAGTGATAGATAAGGAACTAAGTACATTGTGCGTAGGTTTTCCAAGAAGGATGGAGAAGTAAATCCTGAGGAACATGCAAAGAGTTTGGAAAAGGCTAGGGACGGGTTAAGTGAGTGGTCAAGAATGTGGCAAATGGAATACAATGTGGGGAACCATGGATTGATTGATCTTGGAGTAAAATATATAAGCAATGTAATTTTGAAGGCTTTGAGATTGGGAAATGGCTCTGTCAATAAAAATTATCATGCAGGCACAGCTAATAATTAGGAAAGCAAATGCCACACAAGCCTTCACTGCAAAGCAACTAAAGTACAAGAGAAATCTTCAATTACTTTCGAGTTGTGGTGAAACCACACTTGGAGTACTTGAAGCAGGCTTGATCTCCTTACCCAAGGAAGGATATATCTGTCTTGGATGGAATACAAAATGGTTCTGTCAATTGATTCTTAGCAGAGGCATTGTCCTACGAGGAACGATTGATTAGACTGGTACTAAACTTCTTAAGAGCTTTTTTTCCAAACTCAACTTCTCAGAGCTGAGAAAAATAATCTAATTGAAACATACAAGATTCTTCAGGGCTTGACAGGGCGGATGTTGGGAGGATGTTTCAGCTGCCCGAGGAGTTGAGAAGCATGGGTCAATATTTCAGAATAAAGGACTGATTTCATCATTCATATCAGCTGTGATCTATTGGAATTTCTGGCAACACATAAGATGCTGGAGGGACTCAGCAGGTCAGGCAGCATCTATGGAGGGAAATGGATGGTCGATGTTTCGGGTCGAGACCCTTCATCTGGACTGAAAGAAAGGAGATAGCCAGTCTATAAAGGCGGAGGGAAGGGATGCGGCAAGAGTTGGTGGGTGATAGGTGATTCCAGGTGAGGAGGGGTGATAGGCACATGGAGGAGGGGAGAACGAAAGTCATGGAATTTCTATCCCACACATTGTGGAGGGTCAGTCTTTTAAGATATTCATCTAAGAGAAAGATAGATATTGAAATACCCAGGGAGCTGAGTATACCACAGAAAGATGGAATTGAAATACCAGATCAATCTTGAATTTTTTTCAATGGTGGACAAGGCTCAAAAGTGTTTCATACTGACATTTTGTTGTTGCTCTTATGCTTTGGATATTCATCAGGCAAGTAATCTGTCATTTCACAATATTACATTTCACCTTCGGTCTTGCAATCAGACCATTTTCCTTTCAATTTTACCACATCAACTGTAAATGGGTTCTGACCAGGATTTCTTTTTAAACACAAAGAAACTACATTTGTCTTTAAACTGAATATCTAAAATAGCTTATTCGTGTTTAAAAATGACTTAGTGATGGCTACTTAACTTGTTTGAAACTTCTAATTCAAGTAAGAATTGACAACTGCACTACAACTTAACTCTGTCATTAAGGACCCTCACCGCCTGGAAAATGTCCTCTTCATGTTACTACCATCAGGGATGAGGTACAGGAGCCTGAAGACCCACATTCAACATTTCAGGAACAGCTTCTTCCCCTCCGCTATCAGATTTTTGCACAGTCCATGAACACTATCTCGTTATTCCTCTTTAGCACTATTTATTTTTGTAACTTATGGTAATTTTTATGTCTTTATGTTTTGCACTGTACTGCTGCCACAAAACGACACATTTCACGACATACAGTATGTCAGTGATAATAAACCTGATTCTGCACCAATGTCCTCCCAGCTTTAAGCATTTTAATGACAGGCTAAAGTTGGTGATGCTAGCTCAGTGCACATTTTCAAAGTACAAAACGGAAGCTCTGTTGTGACAGTAATGCTGGGCTTACTGACAAAAGACATGTTCCCGATGTTAGATGTCTTATATTGGCTAAATACCATAGAACCATACCATAGAACCATACAGCACAAAACAGGCCCTTCGGCCCACCATGTTGTGCCGTCCATCAAACCACCCTCACACTATCTAACCCTTTCCTCCCGCATATCCCTCTATCCCACATTCCTCCATGTGCCTATCCAACAAACTCTTGAACCTGTCCAATGTATCTGCCTCCACCACCACCCCAGGCAGTGCATTCCATGCACCAACCACTCTCTGGGTGAAAAACCTCCCCCTGACATTTCCCCTGAACCTCCCACCCATAACCTTAAAGCCATGCCCTCTCGTCTTGAGCATTGGTGCCCTGGGAAGGAGGCGCTCGCTGTCTACTCTATTTCTCTCAATATTTTATATACCTCTATCATGTCTCCTCTCATCTTCCTCCTTTCCAGTGAATAAAGCCCTAGCACCTTAAGCCTGTGCTCATATTCCATACGCTCTAATCCAGGCAGCATCCTGGTAAATCTCCTCTGAACCCTCTCCAACGCCTCCACATCCTTCCTATAATGCGGCGACCAAAACTGAACACAGTACTCTAAGTGTGGTCTAACTAGAGTTTTGTAAAGCTGCATCATCACTTCGCGGCTCTTAAACTCAATCCCACGACTTATGAAAGCTAACATCCCATAGGCCTTCTTAACTGCTCTTTCCACCTGTGAGGCAACTTTCAGTGAACCCCTCACTGAACTTGTGCAGTTCGTTGAACTATCAGTGGTCCAGAAGTGAATTAATTTTGAATTTTGCATTTGAATTTTGAGTTGATTGGGTATATTTTAGGGGGCAATATCCATCACTTCAAAGAATGCCTTCAATTAGCAACACGTTAGATTTGTGAATCATATCTTTTCGATAATTTCTGCTCAAGGTCGAAACAAAGTAAAAAGCCAAAGTTGCAGCATTGATTGAACTTAAAGGCAAAGTGGTTAATGGGTTTTCAAATAAAAACCCAAACACCTTGCAGTTCAATAAAAAAATTGAAGCACATCCTAGATCATAGGCACAGTGCAAAATGCACATTGAATTTTTCATTGTTCAATAGAGAACACTTACTCTGCCCCGCAAAGCTGCGTACCTCATGCATTCCCTTGTGGTATAAACTGTAATGGAAGCATTCAGCATGCAGAAATTAGCATGCAAATCAATCCGCCAGTGGAAAGGAACTCAAAATTCAGTTGCAATATTATCTGAATTTCTCCCAACTCTGAAGTGACAAGTGGCAGCTCACTACAAGTTTATAGTGGCTTTTGAATGGATTTGCAAAACAAAATACTGAATTAGCGTGGTTCACTGTGAAAGAAATTGATTTTTAGATCTACTTTACAAAATTCCAGAGAGTTGGCACTTACTTAACACCATTTTGTATAGTTGAACTTGCAGTTTGTCTTGTAAATAACCAATTTAACAGTAGGTTCATTGACAAGTCTATCAAATTTTTTCTGATCTACCATCGTACTTTTCACAGTTCATTGGACAAATTCAATTCCGGCTGCTGTCTGTCAGAAGTTTGTACGTTCTCCCACGTATGGGTTAGAAAGTTGTGGGCATGCTATGTTGGCGCCAGAAGCGTGGCAACACTTGCAGGTTGCCCCCAGAACACTCTACACAAAGATGCATTTCACTGTATGTTGCGATGTAAAGGTGACTAATAAAGATATCTTATCTTATCATAAAATGCAAATATATGTTATTGTTGAAACTCAACTTTGTTCACAGACATGTCTTGCAATTGTGTTTCTGCTATTTCCTTACTCATTATTTTGATTGATTTCCTTTATGGTAAAGCACTTTGTGACACCTCAAGGCTCACCCTCCCCACCATCAAGGACATCTTCAAGAGGCAGTGTCTCAAGAAGGCAGCATCCATCATTAAGGGCCCCCACTATCTGGGACATGCCCTCTTCTTGTTACTACCATCAGGGAGGAGGAACAGGAGCCTGAAGACCCACACTCAACGATTGAGGAACAGCTTCTTGCCTTCCGCCATCAGATTTCTGAATGGTCCCTGAACCCATGACCACTCCCTTCTTATTCCTTATTTTTGCACTATTTATTTTTGCAACTTATAAATTTTTAAGTCTTTGCACTGTACTGCTGCGGCAAAACAACACATTTCATGTCATATGTCAGTGGTAATAAATGTGATTCTGTGTCTCATTTTTGTCAAATCTCTAAGATTAGAACAGAGGACATCATGTACTGAAGTAGAGAGAGTGCTGGGCATAGGCTGTCCACGCTCTGACATGGGAGGAGATCACCAGATGGAGGAAAAGATTCAAGCTGTTCAAAGACTCCTTCACAGAGCCAATTAACTGATCAGCAGTTTTGGGATGCGAGCAGAAAACGGATCACCCAAAGGAAATGCAGGCAGTGACAGGGTGAGTGTGCAAACTTCATGCAGACAGCACCTGATGTCAGGATGGTACACAGATTTCCAGCAGCTCTGCAGCAGCAGGACTAATGCTGTGACACAGTGCCATGATCTTTTTTGAAAGAACAGAAGAACATAAGAAATAGGATGGGTAAGGTGTTTACTTTCATGCCTACTTTTCAATTCAGCAAGATGATGACTGATCTCATCTTTGGCCTCAACTCCATTTTTGTATCTTTCTCCATCACCCTTCATTCGCTGCAGTCCAAAGATCTGTTTCGGCACTTAGTTTACTCACTTCATCGGATCATGCCCCCACAAGTAGTATGCTCGACGTACCACCCCCAGATCATCCACACCCACTGAATGTGTCAGAGGTGCAAGGAGCTTGGTTTCAGCTCCCTGGAGCCTCGCAACATGACCTGAATGGTGGCTGGGTCTTGGGTGACACAGCAGACAGGTAATGAAATGGCAGGAGAAGGCCACTCGGCCTCTCCCACCTGCTCAGGTGTTCAGTATGATCATGGCTGATCTTACACCTCAGTTACTGTGCTGCTCTCATCCCACATTCATCTTTTCACCTTTTATTCAAAAGTCTGTCAATGCCTACCTTGAATATACTCAGTGACTGAACATCCATATCCCTCTTGGTTCGAGAATTCCAAAGATTTGCTACTTCCAGCTGTGAATAATGCTTCTCATCTCACCCCTGAATGGTTAATTCTATTTTGAAAATGCCCATTGGTGCGACACACCCTGTCCAGGGAAAACATCATCACTGCATGTCACCTGTCAATCCCAGGAAGAATATTATGTATTTTGACGAGATCACCTCTCACCTTTTCAAACTTAAAAGACCATGAACCCATTGTACTTCCTCTCTCCATAGGGGACAGTCCCTCCATCCCAGGAATTAATCAAGTGAATCATTGTTGCAACCACCTTTGACAAGTACACATTTCTTTCAATACCAGAACTATACCGGTACATATATTCTTGGTGCAATCTCATCAAGACAACATATAATTGCACTAACATTTCTGTATTGTTGCAAACAAGGCCAGGACACTGTACATTATACCTGCATCTTATCTTTTGTGATACATACAAAAGGACATCCAGGTTCCTTTGAATACCAGCATCTTTCAATCTCTCACCATTTAAAGAATACTCTGTTTCTCTATTTCTTTTAATCAAGTGGATGACTTCACAATTTTCCATGTTACATTCCACGTCCCTAACCATTCACTTAGTCTAACTGCATTCTCTTGAAGCTTCTCTGCATCTTCTTCTTGACTCACACTGACCCACAAATTTTTTTAATCATTAGCAAAGCTGCATATGTAACATTTGATCCTGTCGTTCAAGTCAATGATACTGATTGTTAACAGCTGGGCCCTAGCACCAATCCATACAGCACACCGCCAGTTATGGCCTCTCAACCTGAAGATGACCCAGTCGTTCCTACTCTGCTTTGTCAGTTAACTAATCTTCACTCCACAAATGAGTACTCCAAACCTGTGTGCTCTAATTCAGTGTAACAACCTCTTGTGCAGAACCTGATCAAAGACCTTCTGTCGTCAAATTCACCACATCTGTTGGTTTCATCTGCTAATTGGTACCTCAAAAACTCCAAACAGATTTGCCAAACATGATGTCCTTTTCCTATGTTCATGTTGACTCTGCCCATTCCCAATACTTCCTAAATGCTGTTACCACTTCTTTAATAATAATTTCCTGCAGTGTCATGACTGCTAACGTTATGCTAACTCACCTATCTTTCCCAGTTTTCTCTCCTTCTGCTTTATTAAATTGTGCAGTTAGTTCTGTTACTTCCCAATTTGCTTGAATCATTTTAAGATCTATGGAATTGTGGAAGATGAGAACAGAGCATCCATTATCTTCATGTCACCTCTTTCAAAACTTTAGGATGCAGGTCATCACATCCTGGGAATTGATCAAGAGCAAAAGACTGCTGGAAGAATTCAGTGGGTCACGTCATATCTGTGAAGGCAAAGAGATGGTTGATGTTTCAGGCTGAGACCCTACATCAGATGCTGCTTGACCCACTGAGTTCTTCCAGCGGTTTGTTTTTTTGCTCCAGTTTCCAGCATTTGCAGTATCTTATGTTTCCTGGGAACTTATCAGTTTCACATTGATTTATGTGGGCAGGCACAGTAGTGTAGCAGTTAGTTCAATTCCGGCCGCTGTCTGAGAGGAGTTGGTACGTTCTCCCCGTGTCTGCGTGGGTTTCCTCCGGGTGCTCCTGTTTCCTCCCACATTCCAAAGACGTACGGATTAGGAAGTTGTGGGCGTGCTATGTTGGCACTGGAACACTCTACGCAAAAGATGCATTTCACTGTGTTTCGGTGAACATGTGACTAATAAAGATGTCTTATCTTAATCCTTTAAGGTGCAATTTTTTTTTCCAGCTCACTCTCTCTGGACTTTTTTTTCTACTATTTCTGGGAGATTTTTGTGACTTCCATTAAAACAGGTGAAATAATTATATGATTTCCATTTCTTTTGTCTAAATTTTGCTAAGTTTTTTCATTTTCCTCCTGCATGGAAACTTCTACACAGTTTTTGTTCTTCTCCACATTATTCTCATGTTCCATTTTTCCTTTCCTTACCGGTGTCTTGTTTCTCCTTTGCTAACTCTGCAATTTTCCCAATTCTCAGGTATATTGCTCCTTTAGGCAACATTACAAACCTTTTCCTTTAATTCAATATTATTTAAAACTTACCTTGTTATCACAGTTGCTGGGTTTTAGTGCCAGATAGAGATTTCTGTTTGTCATGTAATACGCACAAATGCATTGAATGTCAGCGTTGCTCGTCTACTGGCAAACTCTATATTATGGATTCCTAATCCATCATAGCCAATACGTGCCTTATAACTTTGCAGTTTGCTTTGTTTGAATTAAAATTTTTAGTCTTAATATAAAACTCCATGTTATGATTACAATTCACAAAGGGTCTTATTGTAACTACAGGATAATTAATTAAACTTTTCTCATTGCCTAATACTAGATATAAAATAGCATAGTTCCTTGTTTTTCCCTCAACATAATGATCTAGAAAACCATCTCATATATAACTCAGTACATTTGTTCTCCCACTATTACTACTAATTTGGTTTGCTCAGTCTCTATGTATATTAAAGACCCACATGAATACAGTACAACTTCCATTACATGCACCACTAATTTCCTAATTTATACTGAGCCCTACATTACCAATGTTTTCTGGAAGCCCATGGTCAACTTCACTAATGTTTTCTGTGTCAATGCAGCTGACAGTTCTTGCAGCTAAATGGCACAAAGCAAAACTGTACATGGGAATATAAATATGTCATTTTGGAAGGTCATGCAGACGTATTAACAACATTATGGGGTGAACTTGTATTAACATATTTAACCTTCTACATGAGATGATTTGGGTGTAGAGGGCATGCTACTGCCCTGACCCCACCCCATATCTAACTTGGATGCATGACAAGTACATCGCCAGTACTCATCATCATCAGTACTCGTACTCCACATTTGCTTCACTGACGTTCAGGGTGAGAACATGCCTTGCAATAGCTCAGAGTCAGTACCAATGCAATTTCTACTTCAAGAATAAGGGCTAGTCAGGTGTATCAGAAATTGCCCTGCAACCGTGGCCCTGATATAAGAACTACAAGCAACAATGAATGGAACTGAGTAAACCTCAGGACTTTCTGCCCTTCTTTTCATTAAACCTGTCAACTCATTTGCTCCCCAAAGGTACATGTAGTTTCTCTTGTACCCATTTATGTTATTGCCACCCATTATTGACTGAGCACGTACTCAGTTGTCTCAGAAGTTCCCAGATTTAAGTCCCACTTCAGCCCAAAAACCCAGGTTGACCCTCCAGTACTGAAGTGACACTGCATGTTTTAAAGCCCCATCTTCCAGATGTTATATACCTTCTCTTCTATAGAAACAGAAATGCTGGAAATGGTCATCAGGTCAGGCAGCATCAGTGGAGAGAGAAACAATATGAACATTTCAGATCAATGACCTTTCATCAAATTGCATTCTCAAGTGGACACAAAAGATCCCATGGCATGATTCTGAAGAGAAGTCAAGTTATCTCTGGTGTCCTGATCAATACTTAATCACAACTTAACATCACAAAAATAGATCTGGTAATCAACATATTGAGTGCCTGTTTGAAGAAAGTTGGCTACAACATGCATCAAAACAGTGACAACACTTCAACACTGCTCTACAATGTCCTCAGGAGCTCTGTATGAATGCAAGGCTTTTTATACATCACTGGATATCATCTTATTCCACGACTCCAGAATATATATTTCCATACTTCTATTGCTTTCTTTCAGAATAGTGTGGTTTAAACGTGTCGCAGATCCAGTCAAACACAAACCACCATTGTTGATGAAGAGGCAGCAGATACTCACACGTCACGTCGTGAGAAGATGACTGGATCAACAGATCATTCAATATACTTGTTATCAATGTGTCGATAAGGCGGATTTGTAAGGAATGCCATTGTGTTCATGGTGTTAACATTATGCAGGCAACGGAAGGGTGCTTCAACATTAAAAGAATGAATTGTTCACATATACAAAATGGAATGATTTCACAGCCCCACAGCTGTTGGCCATGTTTCACACTGCCAGATGTCACAGCAAATTCTGTGCACTAGGAGTGCCTTTGGCAATCCAACAAAATAAATGTAATCCCAGATCTTCATCCAATATTGGCACTCAGAGATTGCAGGTGTAGAGCCCATACTGCCACCAACTCAATTTTGTCATGGCTTTTATAAGTTGTACTGTGTATTCATATTTTTAATTTTTTTCATTTTTAATCTGTTTCCCAGTCCCTGAACTTTCAGCAGTCATTGAACTCGTTAAACTGATGAACTTAAACTTCGATACCTCAAACTTTCCTCTTTACCAAAACAAATTTGAACTTCCTTGCAGTTTAAATCCCAAACAATCAAATATCTGTTTGTAAATCTGCTAATTCAATATCATTAACATTCTCAAAAAGGAAAAACAACCCATAGGTCCTGGAAATTTGAAATAAAAACAGAGAACACTAGAAATGCTCAACAGGCCACACAGCATCCATGGAGAGTGGAACAGAGTCAGTGTTTCAAGTGAATGATCTGCCATTTGAAACATGTTCAAATTTGTTAAAAGTAGAAAGCAAAGAAATGCATAGGCTCTGATCAACATCCTCCATGGTGATAGGATTGTTTCCAGAGAACTGGAAAACTGCTAGCTTTGGAGGATTTCTAGCAATAGATTGCTGTTTAAAATGTAAACGTAAATCAAGTAATTACAGGTAAGTTAGTTTAACTCAATGCCTGGCAAATTATCGGCATTGATAAACCTTCATTTAGTAAAGCACAAATTAACCAAGAACAGCCAGAATGGCTTTATTGAGGGAAGGTTGTGCCTGACCAACAAACCAATTTTTTTATCGTGGTAATCGGGGTGGTTGATGAGGGCAATGCAGTTGATACCTCTGTGGATTTTAGCAATATTTTTGAAAAGGTTCCTTGTCACAGGTTGGTCCAATAAAAAGGCCAGTGGGACCAAAGGGAGAGGAGTAAATTGGATCCAAAACTGGCTCAGTGACAGGAAACAATGGCTAATGGTTGACAGATGTTTATCTGACCTCAAGACCATGACCACAGGGGTCCCACAGGGTTCAGTCCTCGGTCCCTTGCTGCTTGTAGTATATATTAATGATTTGCAATTTACATTAATGAATACTATTTTGAAAGGGGCATCATAATACAAATTATAAGGAAAGCTTTAGCCTGCTCAATTAGCAGACAAATGGCAAAGGGAATTCATTCAGGAAAAGTGCAAGAAAACAAATGAAATACACAATAAAATGGAAGGATACAAAGAGGTGTTTGGTTCAGAAGGGGCTTGCAAAGCAAGTCTGCAAATTCTTATAGGCAGCAGAACATGTCAACATAACAATAGAAAAGGTATTTAGGATGCTTTCTTTGTCATGACATACAAGAGTAAAGAAGTTATGCTTGATCTGTATACCACATCAGTTAGGCCACAGTACGAGTTCTGTACACAGTTTTGATCACCATATTATTGGTAAAATGTGATGAGTGGATACAATGACATATGAAGTTGGCATCATAAATCTCTGGCATTGGACAAGAAATTTGAAACCAAGAGGGAAAATTGGATAGGCTGGGTTGTTCTCCTTGGAAAAGAAGTGATGGGGTAAAGCTGGCAGGTGGGGGTGTTGACGCACTCAGATTTATAAAATTATGAGAGGTTGAAATGGAGTAACCAAAAAGTTAAGTTCACTTTGCGGGGGGCGGGGGGGGGGGTTTGTGGGGGGACAGATGGATGGCGAGGATGCCTGAAAGGATGTCTGAGACAGGAACCCTCATTACATTTGGGGGAAAAGTACCTGAATGAACAATTGAAGAATCACCACCTGCAGGGCAATGGACCTCTTGCTGGAAGGAAGGAATGGGCTGGGGGTTTTTTTCTCAGTAGAATGGACATGGACTGGACGGCATCCTTCTGTATTGCAAACTTCTTCATGATTTTTGGAGCTGTGTGGATTCATTCCTTCATGGAAGATGTTAGAATGAGGGGGCATGTTGGAGTACTCTGCCCTGTGGAAGAACTCTGGATGCCGAGTCATTAATTATTCTGAAGCTTGCGACAGATGTTTTTGGATTTTGGGTGAATCAAGGGTAATGGTGATCAGTCAGATAAAAGGCCAAAGATCACATCAGTCACAATCTTTCTGAGTGATGGAAAAGGCTCGGGGGCTGGAAGCCTACCCCAATTCTACTTGTTAAGTTCAATAAAATTAGCCCTCCTGCAGGTCTAGTAAGTATTATTATTCTATGTCACTCTTTGTACTTTTGCATAACTAATGTAAAACTGATGATACTTTAATCACTATTCCAAAGTTGTCCTTCTCCAAAGGACATTAATGAACCAGCTTGGTTTTCTACAAGAATTATGGTCATTCACTTGTGTCAGCCCAGCAATTATCATGATGCGTTTTAATCTTACAGACTCTGAAAATGAATCTGGCTTTTGGACCGAATAATGTGGTGCTAGTACTCAATGAGTGGTACCAAAGACTAATAATCAAAACCAGTATATTTTCAAAAAATATTTTAGTTCTTCTGTGACAAAAGAAAATTCTAACATTCACAATGCATCTTCTTTGCACTTCTCCACAAAATACTTTCAAGAAAGCACAGAAAGATAGTTAAGCATGACTTACTCTTCCTGAATATATTCAGGTTCTCTATTCTGCCTTTCAAAGTATTCGTCATGAAATTTTGTAAAGCTTAGCCAAAGAATTTCTTCAAAACCATTGTTCAATTTTGCATTAAATCTATCTCAGAGCCTTTTTCTCCCCCAAATGAAGGGCAATTCTGTTGAACTATTCCTCACCTAGTTATTTCCTTACATACAGTAGGTGTCAGTTCTTTTAATTCATTTTGTGGGAAGTGGCCATTTATCCATCCCCAATTGCACCAGAGAAGGTGGCAGTCAGCTGACTTCTTAAACTGCTGCAGTGAAAGTGCTCCCACAGTTGTGTAGCGTGAGTGTTTCCAGGCTTTAGACCCAGTGGCAAAGGACCGCCAACATATTTCCAGGTAAGGATGGTGCATGACCTGGAGAAGAACCCGCTGAAGGTTGTGTTTCCATGCACCATTGACCTTTTTCTTCCTGAGCAGAAGTTGTGGGTTTAGGAAGTCCAGTCCGAGTAGCCTGGTGATAGTGTGCACAGCAGCCTTAATGCATTGATGATGAGGGAATCAATGTTTCAGGATGGTTGATGGAGTACCAGTCGGGCTGCCTGCCTCATGTTGCACAGTAATAAACATGACCTTTGTGGTTAGTGCTACACTTATCCAGATAAGTCGAGAATATTCCATCACACTCCTGACTTGCATCTTGTAGACGGCAAAAAGGCTTTGGGAAGCTGAGAGATGAGTCATCCACAGCAGGATATCAGCTTCTGTAGCCACAGTATCTGTGGCTGCTCCATTTTAATCAACAGTGGCTCCTCAGATGTTGATAGTTGCCAACTTGTCTGTGGTAATGACATTGAATGTCAAAGATATGTGGTTATACTTTCTCTTGTTGGAGATGGTAATTCCTTGTTTGGCACAAATGTTATTTGCTACCATCCTATACCTGAAAATTCTCTAAGTTTTGTTGCACAAAATCATAAACTGCTTCATTTTTGTAAGAAGTTGCAAATGGAATTGAATATGATGCAATCATCAGTGAATATCTGTGAACTTAAGAAGGAAGGAAGAAATTCAGATATCCTGCATCTGACATTTTTTTTTGTTTTGTTTCTTGAACTATTTCTTTATGGAAGCATTCCTCAATCTCATCCTTCTTTCCCTCATATTATTTACCAGTGAGAATTGAGTTTCTCTGTTGGCATTGCAAATACAATTATGCATGACATTTTCTGTAATACATTACAGCTAGTGACTGCAATATTTTATTCAGTGAGTTTTCAATTCATTGCCAATATTTTTGACTTGCATTTCATCTGCTTCTGTTGGTCAGATGAGCCAGTTAACACAGCTGTTTCAACTTAATTTATCATGATAATAATTTATCATGAAAATTCTTAATAATCTACCAGTATTGCCAAGTTGTTGTGCATCCTCTCTGAGGAAAAACCATTGAGAAATTTAAAATGTCCAGAAAACTTAACAGCTGCAGTCAAATATGTTTTGTGTAGGTTTCCATGACCACTGCCAATGAGTTCAGTCAACACTCACAGCTTAGCTGTAACTACCAGTGGGAGAGATATTAATGCATACACAACCAGGTCCAAATATTTGTGAATTGTTCGGTAATGACTAAATTACCATCAATGGAGTTGATGCTTTTACATAGCTAAGGAAAGGTCTAACCAGAGTTCAATACCCACCTTAGGTGACTAGTTGATAAAGTACAAGAAAGATATTTTGATCATAACGTCAGTGGCAACAAATTCAAATGAATAGGCTGTGGTTGGCACTATAGCTGATAAACCAAACCATTATTATCTCCAAGTGAGAAAGTAAATGGGAAATTTACTTGTATTTGGCAAGACTCAGAAGGTGACATTATTGGTGTTTCATAGCATCATACAGCATGGGAACAGGCCCTTCAGCCCAACTTGTCTGTGCCAGTAAAGATGCTTATCTAAGTGAATCCCATTTGCCTACACTTGGCCCACATCCCTCTAAACCTTTACGATCCATATACCTGTCCAAATGTCTTTTAAATGTCATAATTGTACCTGCTGCTACAACCTCCTCTGGCAGCTTGTTCCACTTACCCACTGTCCTCTGTGTGAAAATCTTGCCCCTCAGATCCCCTTTAAATCATATCCATCTCACCTTGAACCTATGCCCCCCAGTTTTAAACTCCCTTACCCTGGGAGGAAAAAGCTTATGACTGTCTACCCTACCTATGCCCCTCATAATTTTATATTTGCTTCAGACTCCTTCCCACCTATCCAATCTCTTCTCAAGCCCTTCAGTCCAAGCCTTTTAATTGTTTCAGCTTAATCACATCCTTCCTAAAGTGCGGTGACCCAAACTGCACACAATACTCCGTGCAATCTCACCAGTGTCTTGTACAGTGGCAACATGATGTCCCAACTCCTATATTCAGTGCCTCAGCTGATGAAGGCAAACATTTCTGCACCCTCTCTTGCTTAATCATGTTCTTGCCATAGTGAGATGATCAGAACCGCACACAATACACTGTACAGCCTAACCACCATCTTGTACAACTAACATGAAGTACCTTGTCCAGATGAAGGGGCTCGACCCAAACTGTCAATTGTTTATTTTCGTCCGTAGATGCTGCCTGACCTGCTGAGCTCCTCCAGCAGTTCATGTGTGTTGCTAGAAATGTCAAATACTGGAGGACATGCATTTAAAGTGAAAGGGGGAAAGTTTAAAGGAGATGTGCAGGGCGGGTGTTTTGTTTTTACACAGAGTGGTAAGTGCCTAGGACAGGCTGTGAGGGGCAATGGCAGAACCAGATATGATGGTGGCATTTGAGAGGCTTTTAGATAGGCACATGGATATGTAGGGAATGGAGGGATATGGACAATTTGCAGACAGAAGTGATTTAGTTTAATTTGCCATCATGTTCAGCAAGGACATCATGGGCTGAGGGGTCTGTTCCTGTGCTCTACTGTTCTATGTTATATCTATCTATATATCTATCTATCTATATATATCTAGTGAATAAATAAAGGACCCAGCACTGATCCTTGTGACACACCACTAGTCACAGGTCTCCAATCCAAAGAGCAACCCTCCTCTGCCTCCTACCACCGCGTTAATTTGGCATCCAATTTGCTATCTCATCCTGGAGCCCATATATTCTAACTTTCTGGAATAGCCTACCATGCAGGACCTTGTCAGAGGCCTTGCTAAAGTCCATGCAAAACTCAATCAAATTTGTGAGGCATGATCTCCCATGAACAAAGCCATGCTGATTATCCCTAATCAGTCCTTGCCCTTCCAAATGCAAATAAACCCTGTCCCTCAGAATCCCCTCCAGTAATTTTCCCACCACTGATGTAAGGCTCACCGGTCTGTAGTTCCCTGGTTTATCCTTGCAGTCTGTCTTTAATAAAGGCACAGCATTAGCTATCCTCCAGCCATCCAGTACCTGATACATGACTAATGTAGACCCAAAAATCTCTGCCAGGACCCCAACAATCACCTTCCTTGCTTCTGACATCTTAGGATACAACTGACTCATTCAGACATTTCAAGCCCCAGGGATTTATCTACCTTGATGTGCTTCAACACTCATGAGGTTTGTCTGCGTCAGCAAAGCTTTGGGTATTTACAGTCAGTGGCCTTGCCTGAAGACGATGAGGGGGAGTTTTCATTTGGAGCATCACATGGGATGAGATATGATTGGGTATTTCAGTTTGTGGGGAAAAGTGATGGTGTCCAGAAGCTGACTCCAACCAGCCAACTACTCTGTTTAGCAGTTCGTACCTAATTCCCTTCAAAGAGAGGGTTTAGAAATTGCAATATGAATATCATTGGATTGTTGCAATATTTCAAAGTACTTTCAGATTTAATGATGTCCAAGTGTTTCCCTAGCTTCCTGAAACTTGTAACTTCAAAACAAGTTGAGAACTTAAACAATCTCACGAAGCTTGTTACAATTATGGCATTTAATACACAGTGCTCACAACTACCTTGGTATCTAGTGCTAGGAAAAGGTAATGAGGCATTAGTTTTTTTTTTGCAGTTTGGACACTGAGACTCGTTCAAAGTGGATGGTGCCTTGGCTGGTTCAGATTAGACCTTAGATGAGGATTAAAGTGAGTAGCAGCAGACGGTGAGTACAGAAGGCAGCAGAGGAGCCAAGCTCACAGGAGATGCAGCCCATCTAACAGTTTGCAGATTGTGGTTCATCTTGCCTAACTCATAGATTGTCAAATCTGATGGCAGCAAGTATCTCCAGCCTCTGAGAAGACCAACCATTTTCTGCTAGGAACCACATATTAACAACAGGCTAGAGAAACAAAGGACTACAGATACCGGAAGAAGGGTACTGACCCGAAACGCTGACCGCCTGCTTTTCTCCACAGATGCTGTCTGGCCTGCTAAGTTCCTCCAGCATTAAGTAATGTTTAATTCCTTAAACATTATTTAAGTAATCAATATATTCAATAATGTTGAATACATTGATTACTTAAACAGCCTGTTGTTAATGAAAAACATTAACAACAGGCTGTTTAAGTAATCAATATGTTCAACATTATTGCGTCATATTCTTTCAGAGCTCTGTTGGAAACCTATCAAAGGTCTTTGCTTTTGAGTTGTGTCAATTTCATCCACGATATCAGACTGAACGTGTCAGATACTCAAAGGTGCAGGGTGATATTTTATGCACACACTTAGCAACCTGCATACCACATCAGCTGGAGTATTTGTCAGCTGCAAGGCCTTCCACTCCATCAGTGTGCATCTGGTGTGCAACGATTCCTGAGGAACTGCTGTGATGCTTTCATCCTGTGGTTATTCCTCAGCTCTTTGGACCTAGCAGATTTAAGATTTCAAAGTGACAAAAAAATGCCTTCTATGAAGCTGATGTGAAGCCCAGGTGTGCACTCATTTTCAGCTGTGCCATGGGGCAAACATGTTCAAGGTGTATATCAGTTCCCTGGGAGTTGTGGAGATGCACTTCATTACCAGACAGCCTGTGATCACAGTGAGCAGCACTCCACGTACCTCTGAGGAGCAGCGTGGATTGGAGCTGCAGAAGGATAAAGTCACTGATCTCACATGATCTGTGGAGAAAAGGGAAAAAGGAAAATTAGATAATCATTATGCAGTACCAGCTTCTCCTATTGCTGCCCAGCATTTCCCTGTAGTTAGTCTCTATCACAGGATCAACACAACAAATTATGCCCAACATCCAGTCTTCACATCCCCACAGCCCCTAACAATTCGCACTCTTGCAAAATAATCTCATAACCAACCAAATGTGGCTGAACATCTCCGACCTGACTCCCAACATTTCATGCAAGAATGATCCTTATATTCATCAACACACAATTCAAAATGCGAGTTGCCACTATCTAAAGACTGGGAAGGAGTAGAAAGTGGTGAAAGTAAAAACTGTGTGTAATTACACTAAATAATGAATACTTATAAACAATATGTTCTTTTCTATATCCATGTACATACACATGGCAAACAATAATATTTTAATTTTACATTGTGGACTACCATGTTTTACACATTACTGGAAGCAACCATCAAAGCAGGGCAGAGTGAAATGTGAGGCAATTATATTTAATTCTAATGGCGGGTAGCTGTGAGGTTCCTATCTTCAACTACCCGAGATACTGAAACACCAGTTACCTTCATTGTCTCCCCCTCTTTAACTGTGAGCTGCATGACCTGTTAAGAAGCATTCTCAGTTCTCTAATCTCCCTTATGCTTATCCTGTCTTCCTCTGGAATAAAAGAAAAGAATATTCGAGCTTGTAACGGTGAATGACTACCAAATGAATGCAGAATTTTCGGTGAGGTGATCTTTCAGAAATAGTTAGGAAGTTGCATAGGAGGGAGGGTAAGTGACAATAGTGGATTGTCAGATGGGAAGTGCAAACAAAAAGAACAATATGTATTTGTGCAAAGTAACTGGGTGTGAATCACAATCTGTAAACTTGAAAAACATGATTATGACCATGGGAGCAGTGTGCACAGCAGGATGGAGTTAACATCCGATTGTCCTCCTTTCCTGACCTATGGGTTCATTAAAATATTTTCTGCAGTAAACCCAGGAACAAGGCACGATGCTCCTATTGCTGACCTCCAAGATCACCTTTGACCTTGCTTCTTTTTAGCAGCAGTACGAGGTTTATTTCATGCAATTGCTGGTGAAGATTATCCAAAGAGAAAAACTAGGGGTCACTGACTCCCCACTGGTGACACTGAAGTAGGACACAGTCTGAGAGCATTTTTGAATTGATGACCCTGTTTAAAAGCTTCCATCTTCAGACTGGCTAGTTAAGTACCTGGATTAAGTTTGTATCCTCCAGGTTCACATCATGCCTGCAACTATACATTCAATACCACACCCAAATTACCAAATAATCGTGAGTTAGGTGGACAAAAACATCACTGACAGAAGCATTGAACAATTGCAAGTTAACCACACAACATTTATTCTGCATCTCCTGCACCCCTCAAAACTGTTGTAGCTAACATCACAGGGTCATGACCCAAAACGCTGACTATCCCTTTGCCTCCACAGATGCTGCCTGGCCTGGTAAGTTCCTCCAGCAGTTTGTTTTCTGCTCCAGAGCCCAGCATCTGCAGTCTCCTACGTTTTCAATATTAGGAAAGCAGCTTTCATGTTATACAAGAGACATGGACGTGGGCATGGGGAGTAATATTTCAGTATTTGTGGTTGATTAAGAAACAATGGCAAAGGGAAAGACTTCAAGAGTGTCCATCCAGACATACAGATGAAATACAGATGAACAGTTAAGGAAGAACCCAAAAAGAAGTAGCATAATTAAATTGAATTATTTCAATGCGGACTGTGAGAGAGGGGCTTGGGGTTGCACAGTAACAAATGCTTGAAATTTATAAATTGTGGCTTTATAAATAGGGCAATGAATTGAAAACAAAATCATGCTAAACCTTGACATATTTTTGTTTCAACCTCAGCTGGAGTACTATGGGACAGTTCTGGGCAGGACAATTTAGAAAATATGTCATGGTATTGGAAAACATACAAGAGGTCAACTGGGATGATCATAAGGATAATGTACTACAGGTTATAGGAAGGGAATAGAGAAATAAGGATTGTTCTCCTAAAAGCACATGTGGTTAACAGAAGTCATAATTCAAAATAATCAGACATTGATAAAGCAGTGACAGGGGTGTTTGGGGAATGCATCAGATTTACAATCCAAACCACTCTTCCTGATGGAGGTGGTCCATGGATTGTGTTTTACACACCATGGTGACAGAGCAAACAGAGAGAAACTATTTCTTTTGGCAGATGGGTTGGTAAGGAGATGTCATAAACTTAGGAATAAATAGCAGAAGCTCAAGAGGGCCAAGGAAAGAGCTTTCTCACAAAGGATTGTTAAGAATCAGATCACTGAGAGGGATGGAAGTGGATTCCAAACAAATATACATAACACTATTGGGAATCTACAAGAAGAGGATAAATTTCAAGGTCATGGAGAAAAAGATGTGTTGGACTAAACTGGGGAGATTTTACAGGCAGCCCCTCCTCTGCTGCTGGAATCTGTGACACGTTTCTCCATTCTCAGTTTCTCAAATTTATGAGCACATAGGACCTCAGTAGGTAATTCAGTCCTTTGTGTCTGTGCCAAATCTAAAATAATTATCAATTCATTTCACACCCTTGCCTTTGCCTGTTTAACTGTTTCAAGAAATTTCACCTTGTTAATTAGGTATCCAATTCCCTTTGAAAGTACCCCATAAATCTTGTTTTTTTTGTTCCACATACCCACCACCCTCTGTGTGAAAAACTTACCTTGCAGGTCCCTTTTAAATTTCTCCCCTCCCACCTTAAGGCTATGCCTTCTAGTGTTAGACTCCCCTAACCTGGGAAAGAGACTGTGACCATTCACCTTATCTGTGCCCCTTATGATTTATATATCTCGACAACATCACCCCTCAGCCTCCTAAACTCCAGGGAAAAAAAGCCCCAGTCTATTCAGTCTCTCTTTATAGCTCACATCCACCAGTCCCTGTAACATCTTTGTGAATCTTTTCTGCACCCTTTCACACTTAATGATATCCTTCTGAAAGCTTGGTAACCAGAACTCCATACAATACTCCAAGTGCGGTCTCACCAATGACTTGTAGAATTGCAATATGACATCCTAACTCTTGTACTCAGTGCCCTGACCAATGAAGACAAGCATGCCAATTGCCCTCGTTACCACTCTGTCTACATTGTTGCAACTTTCAGAGAGCTATGTACATGCACTCCAGTGTCTCTCTGTTCTACAAAACTCTCAAGGGCCCTGCTATTTACTGTCTATCTCCTGCTGTTTAACATAGCAAAATGCAACACTTCACATTTGTCTGAGTTAAATTCTATCTGCCATTCCTTGACCCATTTTCCCAGTTGATCTGGATCCTGCTGCAATCTTAGATAACAGCTTAGTTTGGCCTGATGCACTGTTTTGGGAGATATTTACCAATGATACTTAGGTTGGATGTTGACAGCTTTGTGGCTTCTGTTATGGGCAATGCATGAAGCAATGCACGAAGCAATGCACGTTAGGTTTCCTGCACTTGTGATATTTCCATCATGTAACTTCAGATAATGACTGCTTCTTTCATTTACACAATCTCTGGATTGATGTTTCATTTCCCACTGTGTTCTTTAACCTTGGACTACATTTACTTCTGTCAATTAATCTCTCCTGCCTTCCATCCTTTTTACTTCTTGTTCTCTCCTCCATGATCTTAAAACTCGTTCATCTCGAATTTTCACCAGATATTCAAGGACAAATTACTTAGCAGTCACCAGGCATTGTAAAATTACTGTGGTACCGTAAAGTATTACATGAGTAGTTAATGTTCCTCCATAAAACAAAGTATGTTATTTTGTGCCTCTTCAAGACTTTGCTCAAATTTTACTTCAAATACAAAGTCTACTTTTGGTCCCAATCATGTGGTGGGTGACACTAGGGTTTTGGAACTTATATAGAGGAGAGCCGTTAATTAATTCCGGGGATAATTCACCTTAGTTAACAAACTAGGCTAGAAGAGTTTGGAATGCACACTTTATGGAATCTGGATTTGAGGGATCTAACTCAGATAAATAAGGTGTTGAAGGGAATACATCGAGTTCCAGTTGGCCATGGATCTAAATGTTTGGGCAGCAACACCCCCAACCCACATTTGCCACTGTCCTTTGTACAGTCTCCATATTCAGTCAGAAGGGACCTCCAGAGGACAACTCATTGGCAAAAGTTGTTCTATTGTTAGAGGTCGGTCATGGGCCTTGACCGGGCCATCCATGCAAAAATTGGCACTCTCTGAATTGGGCAAACGGGAATTCTTCCTGCTCACAAGGAAGCTGAACATATTTTGAAAATTGAAGTGGTTAAAATTTAAGCCATTAAAATATGTTAATTTTTCTTCAAAACAAAGCAGTTAAATGCAATTAATCCTCTTAAAAATCTCAAAAAATCCTAAATAAACTAAAACAAATACAAGTGAATTCACTGAAACCTATTTTAGTCCCTTTGCAACTGTTCCTCTGTGTTCCATCGCCAACTCTTATCAAGAGAGACTAACATTTGACTATATTCTTTACCCGATTCAACACCACTCTACCTTCCTTGACTAACAAGGCTACATTGCCTCTTTTCCCTTTCTGCCTGTTCATTTGGAAGATCACGTGACTGGGAATACTGAGCATCCAGTCCTGGTCACCCTGCAACCATGCTAACTCTGCATGTTTTTTTGTTATATACTTTCATTTATATTTTCTGCCCCAGCCTGTCAGACATTGCTGGACAATTTCCCCCTCATTAAACTGTGCCACTACTCTCTCATTTCCACATGATACATTGACTATCCCGTTCTTGTAGCTCTCCCCTTCCTATTTAACTCAAAGCCCTGTCTACAGCCCTATTTATGTGACCCTCCAGGACACAGGAGCCAGCGTGATTCAGATGGAACCTATACCAATGGAACAGCTCTCTCCCAGTCCTGGTACCAGTGTCCCGTGAGTTGGAACTACATTCATTTACTCCTCTAGTCCCATTTACCCTTTGCCAATTTGCATGTGGTGCAGGTAATAATTCAGAGATCATCACCCTTGTGGTTCTGCTTTTCAATTTTGCCCTGAGCTCTCCATAATCCTTCAGCAGAACCTCTTTCCTAGCCCTACCTTAGTTGTTAGTGTCTCCATGGACTGCAAAAACTGGATCCTCCCCTTCCCACTTCAGATTCTTCTCCAGCCCAGAAGAGATGTCCTTAATCCCAGCATCAGGCAGCCAACACTGCCCCTGGACTCTATCTTTGTAGCAGAGAACAGTATCCATTTCCCTAACTATGCTGTTCCCCTGTGACTACTGTGTTTCACTTTCCTTGCCCCCACTTGAATGGCTTCCTGTGCCATGGTGCTATGGACAGTTTGCACATCCTCCCTGCAGTCCCCACCCTCTGCACACAGGGAGCAAAATCTTCATACCTGTTAGACAAGAGTAAGGGTGAGGCTCCTCTGGGACTATCTTCTGGATCCCTCTATCTGCTTCTTCTGCAGTCACACCATTCGCCAATTTAGAGACAGTAAATCTCAGGGCTGTGACTCCTCTGAAATATTGTGCAAGGGTAATTCACCCCCTCCCTGATGTATCGAAGTGTTCGGACTCGTATTACACTTTATCAACCCTGAGTTGAAGTTCCTTGAACAAGCAACACTTGCTGCGGATATGGTCACTGTTAACCACAATGAGGTCCCCACACATTGCAACTTCAACTTGTCGCCTGCCCAGCCATTTGTTCTAATTAATTAGCTGAACTGGTTATTTTATATCAGATTTCACTACTTTAAACGTGCAGAACTTGCTCACACTGATATACCCTGATTTGAAACACTTGACCAGTCGGAACAGATAGAGAGAAAGTAAAAGAAAAATACCTCCCAATACCTGCTATTCCATCACCACACAAAGGCACTGACTCTTAGTCACCAATTTTCACCTTCAGGCTGAAACTTTCTGAGCAGGTTAGTGTGTTGGGTTGCAAAGTGCACAAGGTGGATGTGGGAGGCAAAAATCACTAAGTTCACAGATGACGTAAAGATTGGTGGACTTATTTAGTGTGAAGGGTAGTCTTAGACAACAAGGTGATATCGACATGTTGGTGAAATGGGCTCAGAAATGGCAGATGGAGTTTAATCCAGATAAATGTGAGGTGGTGCATTTTGGGAGTAGTAATGAGGCTAGGTCATACACTATGAATGGTAGGGTCTTGGGAAGTATTGAGGCACAAAGGGACCTTGGTTTACCAGTCCAAAATCCTGGACAGCACAGGTAGATAACCTGGTGAAAAAGGCATATAGGATGCTGGCCTTCAGTAGTCGGGGCATTGAATACGAGGGCAAGGAGGTTCATTTCCAGCTTTGTAAACATTGGTCAGACCTCAGCTGGAGGACTGTGCAGTTCTGGCCACCGCACCATAAGAAAGGCATGATAGCGCTGGAGAAAGTGCAGAGGAGATTCACCGGGATGCTGTTTGGGATGGTGCATTTCAGTTATAAAGGAGAGACTGGAGAGGGTAGGTGTTTTTTTCCCTGGAGAGGAGAAGGATAAGAGGGACACATTTGAGGTATATAAAATTATGAAGGGCATAGATAGGGTAGACTGCAGGAAACTTTTCCCATTATCTGAGGTGCATAAATCTAGAGGACATAGATTTAGGGTAAGAGACAAGAGATTTAGTGGGGATCTGAGGAGGGCATTTTTCACCCAGCGAGTGGCAATTATCTGGAATGCACTGGCAAAGAAAGTGGTGGAAGCAGAGTCACTGACATCATTTAAGTGTCTAGACAAGCACTTAAGTTGGCTAGGCGGTGAAGGCTACAGCCAAGTGCTGGATATTAATACGGATGAGTCCACTGGTTTGCATGGATGTGGTGGACCAAAAGGCCTGTTCCTATGCTGTATGACTCTAAAGGCACCACCATGATTTAGAATAGGCTGGTGATTAGAAATTCATTTTCTGTCCATCAGTGCTCACAAATTCATATATGTGATCTCTGGTCAAAAGCTACAGCAAAACAGCAGTGAGAGGTGATAGATAATGAAAGAAGGAAAAAATATAATACATTAAGTAGGGTAAGGTTTGTTGATTTTACATGCAAGTTCATTGGCACTATACGGGGGACAATGAATCGTATCCATAATACCAAACTTTTCCCACCCAACCAGTTGCCATTACAAACTGGAACTGCACATCAAAGCCAATGGACCAGATAATCACCTGCATTGAGTGGATAATCCACCCAAAATATGGCACACACCTCATTTGACAAGTCACAGTCACAATGACACTTAATGTCTCAAATGAATCTGTGCGGGGATAAAAAAGGAAATAGTTCATGGCGTACAATACTGAACCAGCAGAGTGTGCTACAGTGCAAGAAAGGGACATTGCTTTTTTAAAAAAAATTGAAAGTAACTAGACTAAATACCATTAATAATTGCATCCTCCGAGAAATCCAGCCTGATAAGAGAGGTCAAAATCCACCAGTGATGTTAAGTAAAATGGAAGAGGCCTTCATGTCTTGAGAATAATGAAGATAACATGTGACAGCCCTGGAGACACAGGAAAAGAAACGCAACAGTGTCTTTGAACAGTGTCCCAGGCTCAGATGTGTACAATAGGTCATAAGAGATTCTTAGGAAATTTGAACACTTGCACAAACAGAATTAGAAGATCATTTTTCTACATATGCTTCATTGTCCTTCCATTAAACAGAGACAAAATGCAGAGGGAAAATGGGACCCTCCTTGAAACTGCAGTGTTTTAATCAGGACATGAAAATAATATTTGCAAGCTATGAACAAAGGCCTATTTTAGACACACAAACAATAAATCTTTTGGGGTCTTGTGAAGTCGAAGCTAATGCAATTCCCACTCATACACGACATGAAGATTTATAATGGCAACCACAGTTCTTTTCACTGCATGAAGACGTATAAATTTATATTGCGGAAGGTAGTCATTTGGCTCATTATTCTTGTTTTTTTTTTACTAAAACAAATCACACTACTGCACTCTCTTCTCCCAGTTCTCCATCATGCTACACTTCCAGTATATATTCAGATTTACCTCAAGATATAATGGTATCAGTTGCAACCATTTCCTGTGACCAAGAATTTCATGTACCCAACCTCCTTTGAATGAAAACATGTCTTCTCAATTTATCAGCCAAAATTTTCACTTGACAGCTCTTCATTTCTGATCCCTCAGCCAGAAAGTTCCTCGTCACCAAAAGTTGGAACCTTTCAGAATTTTTAAATCCTCTCAAGTATCAACTTGGCCTTCCCCTTTCTAGTAAGAATACTCTGTCACCCATTATTTCCACATGAAAAGTTGCCCACTCCTGAATATGCACTGATTAGCAGGAACTCTGGGTGGTATTTTTCCCTCACCCTGCTCTCCAACAAGATCAGAGCTTAGTTTTAACCTTCATCTCAGGTGAGCAACTTGGCACAGGCAAGGATCTGCAATGCAATGTCTTCCTGGGGAAATTAGGTGGATCAATGGCTCCAGACACAGGCCTTCTTCATGTGTTATATCCTTGGTCTCAAGTCCTCTTCTGGCCTCAGGTGGAGCTTTGTATCTCATTTATTGATAAAACCACGTCCAAGCAACCCGGTTTCCTGTAATTTCCCTTACAAAATGCTTACCAGTCCGTAAGTCCACGATAACAAAATTTCTTTAAAGTTCAAATCCAATCAATAGTTGAATGCTGCTCCTACATCTAGGTCGTATTTTCCAATCATTTGGACAAGATACAAGAAACACCTCACTATCCAATGGGAAATCCTTAACTCCCATCTAGTTTCCAGCCTTTTCCACACTGGAAGTTTTCATATCTCTCTCGTTTATCCTTACTACTGTGAACAGGGATGAATAATGAGGTCAAATAGCTTCAATTACCATGAGTTTACAAGAGTGTGAAATTATCCATTTAAGGCATTTTACACTATAAAGAGATTAGGTAGATATAGAGGAGGACGAGTTGACTATGGTGGGAAAATGGACAATAATGGTTACAAATGCATAATTAGACACAAGACATTTTAGATAGAAGTACTTCTTCTGCAAAAAATGTACTCAAAATCTGGAACTTGTGGATGCTGGGAGTCCGTGTGAAATTTCGAAGATAAAGATCGAAAAAGTTATTGTTAAGTGAGGGTTCAATAGATATGGAGAAAAGTCTACAAGATGTTAAGTTACTGATCAGATATAATCTTACTGAATAATGAAAAAAGTTTGAAGCACTGAATGGCTTCCTGTTTACATAGTGATTTTTGTTACGTGTGCTCACCTGAAATCCACAGTTCTGTTTAAGGTTGTGCACCAATTTGTCTTGGATTTAACTATAATGCCAAAGATGGCTTTAAAACATCAGATTTTGTGTTACAGCAACCATGTTGCAGAAAGCAGTCTCTTGTTTTCCTTATACTCTAACACTTCCACATTTTGTACATCAGAAGTTAATTGCTTTTGGGGTAAACTTAGTAGCTGACAGGTTTTCCAAAGTTTCTAACGGCAGGTGGATTTTACAGAGAATATTATCTACCTTGACTTCAGTCTATTAAAAAAAAGAAGACAAAGAGGCATCAGTAAATGTGAACATACCTTCCAATCAGAAACATACATCATGATAAATTTTAAAAAATCATTTATTGCACTTCTCTTCTAATACAATGCTATTCCTGTAGAGGTTCATGAACTTGCAACTTATTTTCTTTTCCTTTAACAAAAGCATCTCCATCTGACTGCTGCAAACATATTCCAGATTACATGTTTGATTTTAAAATATTATTTTTTGCCAGTCATATGGATAGGTCATCAAGGCTGCTACGGTCTACACAGTCAGTACCTGACTCCTACACTTTGTAAACAATGATGCACTGTGTTTCTCTCCATGGGCACCAGATTTGAAAGCCTTTTTTACGAGTAGGGAAAATGGTCAAATTCCTCCTTTCTTTCTTGCATTCTTTGCTTGCATCTATTTATGGGTTTTTTTTTTGTTATTGAAGGGAGTCCTTACCTCTGCCATTTACAAGGCCAATTAAATTAAGTGTTCATAAGTCATGATCAGATAAAATCTCTTCTGCATTGCAAGCTTATTATCCCTTTGAATAGCTTAATCTCATTTTTAGTTTTACATGTTACTACATTATGCACATGCTGTAATTTTCAAAATTACATTCAAGCTCATCAGTTCACTCAGGATCAGAACATAATAAATCTTTTACTTCAAGATGTAAAAATAAAGTCAAACTGATTAATGAGGAATTATCTAAAAATGAAATCATATTGTTTCATACATATCGATTGGTTAAATATTAACAATTTGGTCACAAAAAAAATGAGTATGGAAAATCTTTTGCATCTAAGAGAAATATTGATTGAAACGAGCAATCAGAGACCATCACCAGGCTTTAGTGCTTTAGGTTAATTGATATTCTTTTTAAATTGGTAATGAAGTGGATCTATGCACAGCGACAGGTTGATGAAAAATGTTTAACGGGCAATTTATCTAACTGCATTAAGATTGGGTTTCTTGCAGGATGAGGAAGATAGTTTGATTTTTCTTGCAAATACTGTACAAATATGCTGATATAATGTTATGGTGAGACTGTATTATCACAGAATCACCAAATACAAACCTATGAAATTAAAATTAAAATTTCAGATTAATGCAGGTGTGCAGGCAACATTCATCATCAATTTATTTTATTATTATTTTCTGTATAAATGCCCATCTTACGCCGTATGACATTTTAAGTTAATCAGTTTCTCAGCTCAAAGATTAACCAATCATTTTGCAATGTCTTGATCAACCCCCAAGAGCTGCCCCCAACACCTTCCTCCCTCCCAACCCACAGGGAAGGTGTCTGAGAAAATACGAGTTGACGATAAGATCAGGATTACCTTGCAAAAAAAAAGAATATCTTATTGTGAGAATGCCTCTATTTAACATAGAAAAGCACCGTGAGTGCTTTACTGATGGAAAAAATGTAGATGGATCAAAAGAGAAAGTAGTGGGGCAGATGTACACAAGGTTCAAAGGAATGAGTTTTAACAAGGGTCTTAGAAGAAGAAAAAGATGTGGAGTGGCGGTAACAATTCAAAGAAATTAGGGGGATGAAGATCAGGATTTGAAGCCCAATGCTTGGATTGAAGTGTGCACACATCAAAGATCACTGTCAGAGGAAGTGAGATTGGTAGAGGGTTAGAGTAAAGAGGGAGATGTGGATTGGATTTGGATGTTACCAAGAAAGGAGGGGGTGTGACTACAAATGGGCATAAACAAGATGAGAATTTCAAACTTAACACATTAGGGGATAGGCAAGTGCTGAATGGGACATTTTAAAATAGAATATAGGCAAGGATCATGGATGAGCTGAAGTTGACTGAGATTGTAAAGCGGGAGGCCACCAAGGAGAACATGATAATGATATGACAAGTGTGAGAATGAGAGTTACAGCAGCAGATATCTGAATGGTAGGGAGTTGGCGATCAGTCAAGGTCCATCAAAACACAGGGTATGAACAACCTGAAGCATCTTGAGAGTGACAGGAGAGGGTGACAGGATCACAACAAAGATATCACATGTGTTACAGTTGCCAAAGTTGGTGATTCCTTCTTCACAGCATTTAACAGGAAGAACATATGGCTTGAACAATGCTGGATGCTGGTCGAACTGCCTGATAATAGAGGCAGGAAAGAAGTCATGAAAGATAGTGGATGGACAGAACTGGGTGTGGAACGGAACTGACAATTTAAACAAAGGACAGTATTGTAGATCAGGAAGAGGAGGGGATAAGGTCAATTCCTAAGGAGGGACTCTGGGGGTAACATTGCAGTAATTGATAGTCTAGCCAGTGCTCAATGGTTGTAATGGTACAAGGGAAATCTCATTTAGCTGAGTAAAGACAGTATAGTATTGCGTGATGGATCAAATCAAAGTTTGCGAGGAGGTCAAGGTTACTCTATTACAGTCATGGGAATGAAATTAGTCTGCTTTCTCGTGCTTGGATCAGCAGTTGTTGAAAAATATGGACACACATTTGGGAAGTGATTGCAAGCTGAGTTAACTTTGAATCAAATGCGAGGTTGAAGAGGGAACTTTGTAAAGAGAGGAGAAAAGTTTGAGTGCTTCAAGGGTATGAAGGCGAGTGTTTTGAAAGGGAGGAAAACAATGTCCAAGGAGGGAAATCATTTACACTGTCAGCTAATGTGGAGGCCAAGAAAGGCAACTACGTGCTCCACTGTTTCCTGAGATCAGGGTCAAGGAAGCAGAAAGTTAGTCTAACGAACAACTAAGCTGATAGAGAAACTTTGGGGAGGTAGGAGAGAAATTAAATTGGTGCAGTTGTACAAGACATTAGTAAGATTGGACTTGGAGTATTGTGTGTAATTCTGGTCACCCAGCTGTAGAAAGGATGTCATTAGGCTGAAAAAAGTGCAGGTAAGATTCACAAGGATATTAACTGGACTGGAGGGCTTACGTTATGAGTAGAGACTGGATAAGCGGGGGCTTTTTTTGCCTGTAGTAAAGGAGGCTCAGGGGTGACTTTACAGAGACACAAAATCTTGAGAAGCAGAAATAAGGAGAATGGTTACAGTCCTTTTCCCCCGGGTCGGACAGTCTAAAACAAGAGGGCATAGGTTTAAGGTGAGAGGGGAAAGATCTAAAAGGGATTTGAGGGGTATCTTTTTCACCCAGAGGATGGTGGGTATATGGTACAAGCTGCAAGAGGAAGTGGTCGAGACGAGTATGATTGAAATGTTTGAAGGACATTTATATGGGTACATGGATAGGAAAGGTTTAGCGGGATATGGGTAAATGCAGGGAAATGGGACTAGCTCAGGTCGGCACCTTGGTCAGCATGGATGAGTTGGGCTGAAGAGCCCATTTCTGTGTTGTATAACTTTATGACTCTAAAGATGGACACAGAGCACAGCAAAGAAACTGAAGGAAGATGATAAATAGAAATAGAAATAGCAGTTCCAAAATGCAAGCATCTTTCAGTGATGGGACAAATGTAACTATCCCTCTGAGATATATGCAATCCTCTAATTTTGGATTAATGCATACCCGATATTAATTGTTCCATCAGCAGTAAATACCCTTTCAGTTGCCAGAGCTCTAAAATCTGTAATTTCTTCATCACTTCATCTCCCTTTCCTCCTTGAAGACTCTGTGCAAGAACTTATTTCTTTGATGAAGTTTTGATCCCTTCAACATCTTGGTATCAAACTTTGCTTGACAACACTACTGTGGAGATACTTTGGGATATTTCATTACATGAAAGACGCTATGGAAATACAAACCATTGTGCTGCACAGAGTGAACAATGGACAGAGCCAATGTTCAATTACACATCATTGGAAACAGCTTAAAAAAGATGACCATATTAGTTACTTTCATGGTCAAATAAATTATACATTCATAGTTCATATTTCATGCTACATGTATCCACCTTTACTGCAACATTTCAAGTGCACTTATCTCCTTTTTTTAAAGAATAAAATGAGGTAGTCACTCAGGGAAAATGTACTCACCAAACCAAAGTTTTAACATGCATGGAACTTACTACAAGATGTATGCAAGCATGGATGCTAGCTATGCATGAATCACATTTAAAACGTAAATGCTATTCTGGGCCAAATTCTCCCAAACCAAATAAACTCAGCTAAAACAGTTACATAAATAAGATTACAGATGTAAAAGATGCAGACACTGGAAATCTGAAATAAAAAAAGAATGTGGCAGAAATACTTTGCCAGTCAAGCTGTATTCTTCTGAAAGAATTTAAATTTCAAGTCAGAGTTCTGATAAAATATCATCAACCTGAAAAATTAACTCTGCTCAATCTCCCTGCTGAATATTTTAAATTTTAATTTTGTTAATTTAGGGCAGTTTGCAGATACTGTATGCTTTCAATGTTTAGTTCTTCACAGAGAAAAATTGAGTTCATCTTACAGGTGGATGACCTTAAATCAGAATTGTCCAGCTCTGACACAAACTGAAAAAGCCAGTTATATGAAATTATTCAATTCCATATAGAATCCTGATGGCTGTAAAGTTTTCAGCGAGATGAGATGCTGTTCCCTGACTTTGCACTGAGCTCTGTTGAACAATGAAGGTAAAGGACAGAGGCAGATCCAGAGTGGGATGCAGACTTCAGGCAAATGGAATCTCAAGATCACCCTTGCAGATTAAACACAGGTATTTGGCAGAACCAGCACCCATCCAGTGTTTGATGTCTCCACTGTAAAGGAGACCACACCATGTGCATCAATTGCAATACATTAAACTGGAATAAATCCAAGCGAATTGCTGCTTCACCCAGAATAAATATCTAGAACCCTGGATGATGGGAAGGGGAGTTGCGTTGCTTCTCCTGCAGTTCCACGAAAAGGTAAGTGGCAAATCAGGGAACCATGGAAGAAATGGTCCTTCAGAATCCTGAATGGGAAGTGGTAGATCCATCTGGTGGCAACGTCTTATTAATCGTGACATAAATTATGGATACAAATCCATTTAATATGGAGGCTGGTGGGATAGAAGATGGGGACGATGGGAACCTTATTCTTATAGATAGAGGAGAGGGGAGAACATGAGTGCGAGAAGTATACAAGAGCCAACTGAAAGCTCCATTAACTATTGTGAAAGGGACTGTGATCAACTGCTAGGAGGAACTGGTGTGGACAATCTCAGTGTCAAAACAGATGTTTGTACCAATCCCATTTTCCAGCACTTGGCCCTTAGCTTTCTGTGAGCTAATTAAGTGCTCGTATAGATCAGTCTTCAAAGTTGTGAGAGTATCTGCCACCACCATCACCTCAGATTCCAAGTACACTCTGGGTGAAAAAGATTTTCCTCACATCCTTCTAAAGCCTCTTACCCTTCAGCCTAAACAAATGTCATTTGGTTTTATACACCTCTGCTATGGGGAAAGGTCTCTCACCACCTACCCTCTCTTTGCCTCTTACAATTTTGTATACCCCACTCAGCCTTAATGAACCCCACACAGACTACATCAACTGTCCTTGTCAGCACATCAGTTGGTATCTTCATCAACACAGCAACACACTTAAAATTGGTCAGAAAGGATATCCCCCTAGCAAAGCTATGCTGACTAACTTTGATTAATCCCTATTTTTCCAAGTGCAGTTAATCAATCCAGAGGAGCAACCCTGAGCTTTTAGTTGCTTGTCACTTTAATTCTCCATCCCACTCCTATTCTGACACTTTTCTGGCTTCTGGCGCTGTTTTAAGTAGGGCCAATGTAAGCTGAAAGAACAGCACCTTGCTTTCTACCTGGGCACACAGTTGCTTTTGGCATATCATCAAATTCAACAATTATTAACCATCCTTGTATCTGCCCTTGTGTTTGTGTGTGCACTTCTTTGCTCCCCTAACATCCCTGTTATGTTTCTTTCCAATACCTGTAGCTTGGGAGCTGAAAGACTGTTGATTCCATCAAAGACACCAAATGGTCATGGTGGGTGACTTCAAGCAGCTTTGGGTGTTGACGACCCTCATGTTTCTTTCAGTCCAGATGAAGGATCTCAACCTGAAAGGTCGACTGTCAATTTTCCTCCACAGATGCTCAGTTCCTCCAGCGGTTCCTCTTTTGCCCCAGATTCCAGCATATGCAGTCTCTTGCACCTCTCTGACCCCAATGCTGGCGGATTCCTTTCAACCTGGAAATTGGTATTTGCATTCCTGGAGTCCTATGCGACAATAAAGAGGAGCAGGGGCACAAATTTCAATTTGCAGGACCTCCCAAAGCTCAGATGGCAACCTACTGAGCTTCCAAGGCAGCTATGAAAGCTCAGGAGAGGCTCCATAATAATTACATGCATGGATTTATCAATAGAGCTCTGCTCAGATCACAGTGGACAGAATATTGTGGCTAAGACTTGAAGGCTAGACATA
The DNA here is from genome assembly GCF_009764475.1 of Pristis pectinata. Lineage (NCBI taxonomy): Eukaryota > Metazoa > Chordata > Chondrichthyes > Rhinopristiformes > Pristidae > Pristis > Pristis pectinata. The sequence continues at coordinate 95,096,564 of NC_067407.1, read as the reverse complement.
TCATGCTCTATTCCCACCTCCCATCTTTTGTGGTCAGCAATGAGAAATTTGTAGCACAGTTACCAATTGACCAGATCCTTCACCAGCCTAGTACTATCTACCACCTGTGATACATCACATGAAAACCCCTCCTTGAGCTTAACTGTTTATGTCTGTATGTCTCATGTCTGGGGGAGTGGATGGGGGGGGGGGGGGTGGTTTGGTGAATTTGAGTGATTGTTCACATTTAGGGAGGCTTTCTCCTCTTCCATTAAGCTGAGCACTGGACACTTTCACACTTGGTCAAGAATTACCTTTGGTGCCCAGAGATCACTGGTTGGTGAAGGCACCTGCATTTTGTCATGGAGAGAGTGTTGTGTGAGAGACAGTTTAATGTACAAAGAATAAATCCTGTATCACATCTCCCAGGTTACAACTTACCAAGACCAACAGAAGGCAATGAGTAGATTTGGGCTTCACTGTCAGAGATTTGTTCCCCAATTGTGGGCAATCTTCTCCTACAAGAAAGAAGGGAATATATCAGCCTTTTGAAAATATGTGCATCATGGTTGAGTAGCTAGTCTGAAATAAATAGGATGAGCAGGGAATATGATAACAGTATTCTTACCTTGACAACTCTGGTGGTGGTGGCGTTAAATTTTTCCAGGATTACCCCAAGAGCTAAGCTCCTGGCATTGATCTTCTCAGAATGGCTTTCTACTCAGAGGGAATGAGCAAGATCAGGAAGATATTTAATTGGGGAAGGGCAAATTATGAGGCTATAAGGCTAGAACTTGAGAGTGTAAATTGGGATGACATTTTTGAAGGGAAATGTACTATGGAGATGTGGTCGATGTTCAGGGATCTCTTGCAGGATGTTAGGGATAAATTTGTCCCAGTGAGGCAGAGAAAGAATGGCAGGGTGAAGGAACCATGGGTGACAAGAGAGGTGGAACAACTAGTTAGGAGGAAGAAGACAGCTTACATAAGGTTTAGGAAGCAGGTCTCTTGAGGAATATAGGGTAGCAAGGAAGGAACTTAAGAAGGGGCTGAGGAGAGCAAGAAAGGGACATGAAAAGGCCTTGGTGACTAGGGTTAAGGAAAATCCCAAGGCTTTTTTCACTTATGTGAAGAGTAGAAGGATGACAAGAGTAAAGATAGGACCGATTAGAGAGAAAGGTGGGAAGATGTACCGGTAAGCTGTGGAAATGGGTGAGGTCCTTAATGAATACTTCTCTTCAGTATTCACCAAGGAGGAGAGGGAACTTGATGACACTGAGGACAGTGTTGGTAAGGTTAATCTTCTCGAGCATGTAGATATCAAGAGGGAGGATGTGTTGGAGCTGTTAGAAAATATTAGGACAGATAAATCCCCGGGGCCTGATGGATATTCCCCGGGCTGCTCCACGAGGCAAGGAAGAGATTGCTGAACCATTGGCTAGGATCTTTGAGTCCTCATTGTTCCACAGGAATGGTACTGGAGGATTGGAAGGTGGCAAATGTTGTCCCCTTACTCAAAAAGGAAGTAGGGATTGTCCAGGGAATTATAGACCAGTAAGTTTTACATCTGTGGTGGGCAAGCTGTTGGAAAGGATTCTTAAAGATAGGATCTATGGCATTTAGAGAATCATGGACTGATCAGGGACAGCCAACATGGCTTTGTGAAGGGCAGATCATGTCTCACAAGCCTGATAGGATTCTTTGAGGAGGTGACCAGGACGATTGATGAGGGTAGTGCAGTAGATGTGGTCTACATGGATTTTAGGAAGGCATTTGACAAGGTTCCACATGGTAGGCTTCTTCAGAAGGTCAGAGGGCATGGGATCCAGGGAGGCGTGGCCGTGTGGATTCAGAATTGGCTTGCCTGTAGAAAGCAGAGAGTTGTGGTGGAGGGAGTGCATTCAGATTGGAGGGCTGTGACAAGCAGTATCCCACAAGGATCGGTTCTGGGACCTCTACTTTTTGTGATTTTTATTAATGACTTGGATGAGGGGGTGGAAGGGTGGGTAGGCAAGTTTGCAGATGACACAAAGGTTGGTGGCGTTGTGGATAGTGTGGAGGACTGTCAAAGCTTGCAGAGGGACATTGATAGGATGCAGAGCTGGGCTGAGAAGTGGCAGATGGAGTTCAATCCGGAGAACTGTGAGGTGGTACAATTTGGAAGGGTTAACTCCAAGGCGGAGTACAAAGTTAATGGCAGGATTCTGGGGAGTGTGGAGGAGCAGAGGGATCTGGGAGTTCATATCCACAGATCACTGAAAGTTGCCTCACAGGTGGATAGGGTAGTTAAGAAATCTTATGGGATGTTAGCTTTCATAAGCTGTGGGATCGAGTTTAAGAGTTGCAAGATAATGATGCAGCTCTACAAAACTCTGGTTAGACCACACAGAGTACTGTGTCCAGTTCTGGTTGCCTCATTATATGATGTGGAAGTGTTGGAAAGGGTGCAGAGGAGATTTACCAGGATGCTGCCTGGTTTAGAGAGTATGCATTATGAGGAGAGGCTAAGGGAGCTAGGGTTTTTACTCTTTGGAGAGGAGGAGGATGAGAGGAGACATGACAGAGGTATACAAAATATTAAGAGGAACAGATGGAGTAGAAAGCCAGCGCCTCTTTCCCAGGGCACCAGTGCTCAATACAAGAGGGCATGGCTTTAAGGTAATGGGTGGGAAGTTCAAGGGAGATATCAGAGGGAGGTTTTTTTACCCAGAGTGTGGTTGGGGCATGGAATGCACTGCCTGGGATGATGGTGGTGGCAGGTACATTGGTCAAATTCAAGAGATTAAGAGATAAGCATATGGAGGAATTTAAAATAGAGGGATATGTAGGAGGAAGGGGTTAGATAGTCTTAGGTGAGGTTTAAAGGTCGGCAAAACATGGTGGGCCAAAGGGCCTGTATTGTGCTGTACTGTTCTATGATTCTATGAATGGGGATCTTTGGCCTCTTGTCTACTGATTGCAATGGAGCCTTAATACAACATTACTGAACCTCACTGCCCCCTTAGCTCGTCCTCAATTCACAGGCTTTACCCTGTTCTTGCAGCCAGAATGCATCTACCTTTTAAGAGGTGCTGACAGCCTTCAAGTGGTATCAGTGATATCAGAGGCACCCAGACCCTGCCCATTGATGCAAAGCTACGGGACAGCTTGTGTACCACAGTCTGTATGCTTGAGCATGGAACTTAGGCACTGTCTTGGACAACACTAACAATGCACTTTCTGAAAGCCACAGGAGAAAATCGACAATCGAAGATTTATTGAAGTGTAAACAGATTGCAGGGAGCAATGTTAGTTAGTGTCAGTCACGTTTTATTAGTATTTTGTTTTCACAATTTAATGAATGGAGCAACCACCTAGGAAGGTAATGAATGGCATTTTTAGCATTTGAAACTATTGATTAATTAAATGCTTCCTTGTTTTTATGCAATCACATTTATGGTACATTCTAGCTTTTAAGGATTGCCTCACTGATTTTCCTGATTATGAGTGCCAGCACCTATAACCCTAGTAAATCACAGGAACATTGATGTACAATGTCAAACCATCTGGTATAATTAGCAGGAGATATTCATATCAGTTCCATTGACAAAATGGATGCAATGTAAGAAAATTCACATGTTAGGATACAAGACTGTTTTTGGAACAAATGAAAGATGCTGTTTTGTAAACATCCCATAAATTACACTGAAAAACATTTGATATTTGGTGCAGATTACCACCAATCTGCTACAGATCCTGAAGGTAATATCATTGACATTAACAGAAAGGTCGGCAATGCTTTTTGCAGACAAAAGTCAAAATAAATCAACGATTAGGTTAAGTACGAGTCTTCTATGTGAGCAGTCTTCAGGATCAAAGATAACTTGCTTCCATTCCTACTTTATGGATTTTGATATGACTAACAAGGTCTACATGGGAACTTCAGAATCAAGAGTCCAAATCAGGTCTACAACCCTCTGGTGCCTCTTTTGATCCTGTGCATTGGAGCCTTCAAACCAAGCGATGATGCAACCAGTCAGAATGCTCTCCACCATACACCTATAGAAATTTACCAGAGTCTTTGGTGACATACCAAATCTTCTCAAACTCTCAATGAAGTAGAGCCTCTGACTCTTCCAGATGTGGGCAGGAGATGCCAGATGTGGCAGCTCAGAATCAGAATTATTATCACTGAGTTATATGATGTGAGATTTGTTGTTTTGCAGCAGAAGTACAGTGCAAAGACATAAAATTGCTATAAATTACAAAATAAATAGTGCAAAAAAAAGGAATAACAAGATAGTGTTTATGGGTTCATGGACCATTCAGTCGACTCAGCTCAGTAGATTGTTAGCTGGTAGGCTTCTTCTGCTGCTAATGCAAGTCTTCTGTGGGCTTCTAATTCAAAGGGTTGAGGTTCTCAATGCCAGCCTCAATTGTAATACAAGTCAACAACTGGAGAATTCAAAGGCAACAAAGATGTGACAAATTGATTGCCTTTTCCTTTGGGATATTCCAGCAACACAAAAATAACAGCATCAGAGAAATAGTCAGCTGAATTTGCCCACAGTACCAGATGATAAATGGCTGAAGCAACATGGTAGCACAGCAATTAGTATTGTTGCTTCATTGCTCAGCACTGGTTTCTACCAGTTCCTCCCACATCCCAAATACATGATGGTACTTCAAATGGCTCCTGTAAATTGGACTTCATTGTAAATATATGGCAAAAAGAATCAAAAAGGGAGCTGATGTGAGAGAATTAGTGGAGAAAAGCAGGCAGTCAGCCTTTCGGGTCAGGACCCCCAAAATGTTGACCACCAGCTTTTCTCCATGGATGCTGCCTGGCCTGCTGAGTTCCTCCAGCATCATCATGTTTTTCGTCTAGATTCCTTCGTTTCTCAAGTAAACAAGGTTGCTCTTTTGGGAGGTAGCATGGTACTAATTGATGCATTCTCCATTGGAAACACTGATTTAGCCAATTTGGAAGTTCTGTGATACTATTGGCTCTAACTTCTCAGGGCTAGGTTGTTCAATCAAATAAATGTTACCAAATGGTTCAGCACCATGAGATACACAAAATAAATAAAACAATCAAAAGGTAAGTTGGTCATAGAGAAGAACAAGAGAGGAAGGAGGAAACAAAAAAAATTGAAGCATGCAAATGACAAAATAGAGGTAGTGACAGTCAGAAAATGGAGATAATGTCTAAGACAAGTAATGTAAGGAATCTAGCAGGAACAGACACCTGAATGCAAATAAAACAAGTAGTACGAACATGGGCTTAAGGGAGAAAGAAAAGGAGGAATATGACAGAATGCTCAAAAGCAGACAAAGTTGGTAAAATCGAAAGGATGCAGCCAAGAGGGACGTAGGAGGCAAGGGAGAAGATTGCTGGGGTCCGAGCAGAGATTTCTGCATCTTTGCTAGCCATAGGTGAGTTGCCAGACGACAGGAGGATAGCAGATGTGGTTCCTTCATTCAAGAAGAGCAGCAGGGATAAGCCAGATAATTACAGACTTACAGGATAAATCCAGTGAGTCTTACATCAGTGGTAGGGAATTTACAGGAAAATGTTCTCGGGGACAGAATTGATATCACTTGGGAGGGCAGGGATTGATTGGGGATAGTCAGCATATCGTTGTTCAGAGGAAATTCTGTCTCACTAATTTGAATGAAGATTTTGAAGAGGTAACTTGGTGCATTGATGAGGGTGGATTTGTTCACATGGACTCTGATAAGGCCTTTTACAAAGTCCCACATGGTAGGCTGGTGCAAAAGGTTAGAGCTCATGGGGTCCAGGGAAAGCTGGCATACTGGATCAAAATTTGTTTGGTAGTATACGTTAGAGGGTAATGGTGGAGGGTTGCTTTTTTGATTGGAAGTACGTGACCAGTGGTGCACCACAAGGATCTGTGTTGGGACCCTTGCCATTTATGATATACATTAATGACTGAGATGTGCATGTAGGAGTTATGATAAGTTTACAGATAACACAAAAATTTGTGGCGTTGTAGATAGTGAGGAGGATTGTCTTGGGCTACAGCATAATGTAGATCATCTGGAAGGTTGGGCAGAGAAATGGTAGATGGAATTTAGATAGATAGATATTTATTTATTATTCACACGTACAATCGAAACCCACAGTGAAATGCACCTTTTTGTGTCACTGAGAATGTGCTGGGGGCAGCCCGCAAGTGTCACCACTCTTCCTCCGCCGACATAGTGTGCTCACAGCTCCTAACCTGTACGTCTTTGGAATGTGGGAGGAAACCGGAGCACCCGGAGGAAACCCACTCAGACATGGGTAGAATGTACAAACTCCTTACAGTGGCGGGAATTGAACCTGGGTTGCTGACACTGTAATAGCGTTACGACATGCCGCCAATCCTGACAAGTATGAAGTAACACATTGTTGAAAGTCAAATAAGGGTAGGATAGACACTGAAAACAGTAAGGCCCGAGGGACTGTTGATGAATACAGGATCCTTGGAGGACGTCCATAGATTCCTGAAAGTGGCAGCACCAGTAGAAAGAGTGGTGAAGGCGGCATATGGAATGGTTGCCGACATCAATTATGACATAGAATCTCAGTGCAGGAACATCATGTTACAACTTGATATAACACCAATTAGACCACAGATGAGTACTGTGTGCAGTTCTGGTTACCACACCAAAGAAAAAATGTGACTGCAGAGGAGATTTGCCAGGATGTTGCCCAAATTGGAGCATCTCTATTAAAAGGAGAGATTGATAGACTGGGTTTGTTTTCCCTAAAGCAGAGGAGGCTGAGGGTGGCTGGAGAGAAACATAAAACTGAGGGATAGAGGTTAGGTAGCTCATAAGAATCTTTTTCTCATGGTGGGAGTGCCTAAAACAAAAGGGCATAGATATAAGATGAGAGATAAGAGGTTTAGATAGGATCTGAGGGGAAATGGTTGGAAGCTGGAAAGTGCTGCCCAAGGAGATGGTGGAGGCAGGTACTCTCACAACATTTAAGCAGCACTGAGGCAAGCACTTTAAGGGTGCTGTTAAAAGTTGTAAACTGCTTCTGTGGACCACACCACCGTTCGAAAGAAGAGTTCAAAGAAACATTGACAAAGCCTGATTTGTCAACAATATAATGTACCCACACAGAGTTTACCTTCCATGAAGTAGAACATGCCTGTCTCAGGGAACATGGTAATACAGATGGTATATCCAAAATTGTGATTTGACAAGCATGATACATTGAAATTGCACTGGACACTTTCCACAAAATCACACCGACTCTTCTTAATCACTTTCCAAGCATTAAATTTTCACAAACTTAATAAAGCATTCCAATATCTTCTCTTTAATTGATGTCAGGCTAATTCCCTATAATCCAATTTCTTTGAACAATGGTGCTCCATTTATCTCCTTCCAATGGACTGAGATTGTTCCAGACCCTTGAGGATTTTGAAGGACAGCTACAAATGCATTCATCACCTCTGTAGCTGTCTTGGATGCAAAACTTGATTTTTTTCTGAAACGCACATTGGGCAGGATCTTGCTGAACCACATCAGCTGTACATAATCACTAATACTCATGCACACTTGCATTTATCCTCTGCTCCTAAGAGTCCAGTGGTGAGCTCTGGTGGCTGACTGGGCCGTGGGAATAGAGTGGGGTGCCACCACAAAACATCCTCAGGCAAGCAAAGCTGGGGGCGGAGCTGTGCCAGTTGCGAAACCTGCAAATTATTTTAATAATTCTCAGCGTGTCTGACAATTAAACAAATTAAATGTAAAATTATTGAAAACTTATATTATAAAATAAACACAATTCAAAACCTAAAAGCAAAATGATTTGAAGAAAGTAACTTTACATCTTAAATCTTTAGCTTGTGAATTCCATTTAAATTAATGGGGTTTCACGTGCTTCATCAGATTGAACTGGTGCAGGATCCAAGTGGCAGTATCCTGTGGCAGAGCAAACTGACAGATCCCACTCAGGTGACTTTATTTATCCCTGATTTCTACTTTTCACAGCATAGGAGTCCAATTTAAATGGTTAAAAGCACATGGTCCCAAGTGGACTGCAGGATTTGGCCCACTAATTTCACAAGTGCTTCTTCCCTCCTCATTTAAAATTCCTTAGCTTCAGTACATTTTTAGTTTCTGCTGTTTATCGTTCTATAGAGAAAAGAGATTCACTGCCAGCAAAAACCCTTACAACTTTAAAATTTTTCTAAATTGTCTTGTGGAATTTAAAGAAATCTAACCATCATATTTCAGAAGACATTGGAACTTTGGACACTCAAATGCTTTGGCAAATTAATGAGCTAGACTGCGGTGACGACTGTCTGGCAGTTGCGTTTTAACTGTTGACCAGCTGCAGCCTGTTTGGCAGCATGTTCTGGAATCCATCCCTGCACACAACTGTGCAAAGTGTGGAATGTGATGGAGGTCAGAAACAAGCCTGAGGTGATCTATAACATACTGAGCCGAGGACCTGGATACACTTCCACCCTCAGCAGGCCAGGAGCTAAAACATGTGAAAATAAGTTTTGTTTAACTTCATTTTAGTTAATACTAATAATTAAAGATGGGCCGAATGGCATCCTTCTGTGTTGTCATAAGGTAAATTGATTCATGAAAGTTGAATGTTTTGTGAAATGACTAAACATTTATTGATATCTTTTAATTGATTTTTAATTATCTTTTGCAACTGTTTAGACATGTCAAAGATGTTTAAAAGGTGTAAAAACCTTTAGAAGGCCATCTGGGTATCTAAATTTCCACCATCTGCAGTGCAGCTGCTGCTCAGTCTATTCTGCCTGATGGAATGGACACAGCAGTGAGGGCAGGAGAACACTGGGAGCTGCACAGAATCATGCAGCATGGATAAAAACCATTCAGCCCACCATATCCATGCCAACCAGTGGGCTCTCTTCCATATTAGTCCCATCTGCCAGCACTTGGTCCATAGTGTTCTATCCCAAAGCAATTCCAGTGTTCATCTCGACACTTAAGTGCTGTCAGCGACCCAGCTTCAACCAGGCAGTGCATTCCAGGTACTCGCCACTCTCTGGATGAATATCTCCCTCATGCCCCCTCTGAATCTCTTCCCCCTTATCCTATATCTTTGTCCTCTAGTTTTATCTACTTCCTGCAGTCTACCTTTTCTTATATCCCTCATAATTTTATATACCTCTATCATGTCCCCTCTTAATCTCCTCTGCTCCAGGGAGAAAAGACCTCTTCATAACTGAGCTGCTCCATCCCATGCAACATCTTGGTGAACCTCCTCTGCACCCTCTCCAGTACAATCTCATCCTTCTTCTAGTGTGGTGACCAGGACTGCATGCAGTACTCTGGCTGAAGTCTGAAAGATGTTGGAGCATAACTTTCCCACTTTCCGCACTCAATGCCCAACAATGAAGGCCAGTATCCCATATGCCTTCCTAACCATTATTTCCCTGCATTTCACCTTTAACGATCTACGTTCTCGTACACTGAGGTCCCTCTATTCCTTAATACTCCCCAAAACCCAGTCATTCATGGTATATGTCCCAGCCTCATTAGTACTCCAAAATGCATCACCTCATATTTGTTTGGATTAAACTGCATCATTTCCAGCCCATTTCACCAACATCTCTCTGCAGCCCAAGACCAGCTCCCACATTATTAACAACTCTGCCAATCTTTGTGTCTGTCGTGACCTTACTGATCATGCCTCCCACATCTACATCCAACTCATTCACATATATTACAAACAGCAAGGGCTCCAGCACCAGTCCTTTTGGGACACCAGGCATTCAATCGCAAAAACATCCTCTACCATCACCCTCCATCTCCTATTGACAAGCCAATTTTATAATGGCCACAGGAGGTCAGCACAGGTCATCCTCTATGTAGCAGAATCCATGTCCCCAGCTGGTTCCTGTACCAACAGGCTCAATGTACTTGAATGAACATCAGTTAATACACAAGAGCTGCTAAACACAAAATTCATGTTAAGTACACTTTTAAAGAGCTGTCAAGATAAAAAACTATAAAGGTGCAGTAAATGTTCGATTTTTTCTCAGTGGTGTTGCACCACATTTAAAACTTACATTCAAAATTATTCAAGGAATGCTGATTGATAAGGCATTGAAAAAACTCAACAGGTTCATGCCAGGTCTTTCGTTCTCCAAATAATCCAGCTCAGCTGTTATTTCACAATAACCATGCTGATTTTGTCCTTCAAGTATTTACTCAATTCCCTTTTGAATTTTACAACTGACTTGACTTCCATTACTCTTTCTGGTGGTGTATTGTAGATCATAACTTACTGTTTGCTTTATACTTGTCATTGAGAACTCTAATGTGTAACGTGATAGAAAACCAATCTCTTCTCACTCTTCAGCCCCAATTTCTCACTTCTGGTTTCTGTATTTTGTTTTCAATTTAATTCTTGGAATGTGTTTCTTACCAACTCATGGCACTGAAGGAGGCCAATCAGACCACTGTGTCCTTGGACAAAAAGTGATTTCAGGTTAATTCAACATTCCTGCAGGTTATGGCTTCTCAAGTGTTGATCCAGAAACTTTTTCAAATGAAATGGGTGTTTTACATTCACAACCCTTTCGCCTCAATCATTTGTTGAAAGAGATCATGTTTTCAATCAACTCCCCATTAAATCATCTATCAATTAATTTAAACCTCAGTTAAGACAAAAAGGTCCTTTATATGGACTCTCTTTCGGCCTGTCATAAATTTTGTACATTTCAATTAGATCTCCTCTCAGTTTTCTTGCTCTTAAGAAAAAAATCTCAGCTCAGCCAGTTGCTGCTCCAAACTGTAATTGTCCAGCCTGGAACCTTGTAAATCACCTCTGCATCATTGGGTGGCATGGTAGTGTAGTGGTTAGTGCGACGCTATTACAGAGCCAGCGATCGGGGTTCGATTCCCGTCGCTGTCTGTAAGGAGTTTGTACGTTCTCCCGTGTCTGCATGGGTTTCCTCCAGGTGCTCCGGTTTCCTCCCACATTGCAAAGACGTACAGGTAGGTTAATTGTGTTTAAAATGGGCAGCGTGGACTCGTTGGGCCGGAAGGGCCTGTTACCACGCTGTAAATAAAATTTAATTAAAAAAAAAATTTAAGCCTCTAATGCTATCACAATTTTCCAGACAGCATGTAACTCCAGCTATGCCTTCAGTAATATTTTTACACAGTTCCAGTACGACTTCCTTGCTTAACTGCAGTCTCTGACTTCAGGGATTTATAAATACCCTCTATGCTTCTGACCATAGAGGGCAGGCACAGTGGTGTAGCGGTTAGCATAACAATATTACAGTGCCAGCGACCCAGGTTCAATTCCTGCCGTTGTCTGTAAGGAGTTTGTACGCTCTCTCGATGTCTGCGTGTGTTTCCTCCGGGTGCTCCAGTTTCCTCCCACATTGCAAAGACGTATGGGTTAGGAAGTTGTGGGCATACGATGTTGGTGCCGGAAGCGTGGCGACACTTGTGGGATGCCCCCAGAATATTCTACACAAAAGATGTATTTCACTGTGTGTTTCGATGTACATGTGACTAATAAATAAATACTATCTTATCCTACCATTCATTGTATATTCCTTTGTCTTGTATGACCTTCCCGAAGACATTACATCTCATTACTCTGGACTGAATTCCATTTGCACTTTTGTTCCCATTTAACCTGTCCATTGATATCTTTGTGCAGACTAGAACTTTCTATATCACTTTCAGTCACACTGTCAATTTTGATATCAATCAGCAAACATCTCAATTGCCGTCCCAGCACTTCAGTACAAACCATTAACATGTACCTTAAAAAAAAAGGCCAAGTAGTGATCCATGTAGAACCACATGCAGCTCTCCAGTTACTGAAATTCCCCAATACCATTACCCCTTGTTTTCTGCTCTGATTCAATTTTTAATCCAACTTGCCATTTCCCCTCCCGTGAGCTAATGTTCATGCCTTCCACATCAAATGCTTCATCCCCAGTGACACCCCATGTAACCACCACCCCCCCCCCCAAATATGGTTCAATCAAGTTAGTCAGATATGACTTTCTCTTGATAAATCTATATTGACAGTACACGATTAACCTGCAATGTTCAAAATGCTCATTTTTTTCTGACACTCAGTAATTTCTCCAACAATCTACCCACAAATGATGCTAAGCCAACGATTACTCAGTCTATCCCTTTCTTAATTTTGAAGCAACAGGGCCACATGAGCAACCTTCCAGTTCTCTGCACCATCCTATCACCAAACAGCATTGGAAAATTAAAGACAGAGTCAATGCTATTTTCTCCTGCTCCATGTTGGAGCCTGTGAAACATCCGGCAATTTATTCACTTTTAAAAATGCTTGCCCCCTTGATAAGTCTTCTCTTGTACTTTATGATTTCCAAAATTTCCTCAACGGCAAGCAAAGATAATTCCCTTCTTCCATATAAAGTTGCATTTGGAAAATCACAGGCCTTCTACTGCTTTGTTCAGGCTGCCATTTTGGTCTTGAAAGGGACCTCTTTCCTTTCAAATCTTCTTTCCCTTCACGTTTACAGACTGCCAAATGGTTTTCCTTGATTTTACCTGGTAATGTTTATTCATGCAGTCTTTTTGCCTTCTTAATTTCATTTTAATTTCACCACTGCATCTTTTAGACTCTCCCAAGCTTTCTAAACATAGAAAATTTCATTATTATGATCATGGCTGATCATCCACTTTGGTATTCTGTTCCAACCTTCTCTCTAAATACCTTGATCCTATTAGCATTAGGAACTATATCTACCTCCCACCTGAATACCTTCTATGACTTGGCTTCCAATGACTTCTGTGATAAATTCCTTCGGTTCACCACCTTCTGGCTGAAGAAACTTCTCTTGATCTCAGTTCCAAATGTGACATCTCACATCCCAAGTATAAATCTCCAGCCATCTGCATCTAGTCTTTCCAGTCCTATTAGACTTTTTTTTAAGCATTCCAAGGCCAGTGAATGCAGACCTAATCCAATTTCTCCTCATACGCAAGTTCTGTCATACCAGGAATCAGTTTAGTAAATCTACATGGCAGTCCCTCTGTAACAAGAACATACTTCCTCAGATAAGCAGACCAAAACTGCATTCAAAATTCCAGATGGCATCTCACCAAGCCTATTTAAGTGCACAAGAAATCCTTGCTCCAGTACTCAAAACCTCAGAATGAAGACTTACATTCCATTTGCTTTCCTGGCTGCTTGCTGTATCTGAATACTTGTACACCAGTCGCTAAAAACAAGGACACTAAGTTCTCCTTGCGCCTCCTTTTTCCGATCTATCACAGTTCAGATAATACCTCTTTTTTTTTTTAACCATAGTGGATAACCTTATGAACACATTAGGTGTTATAGTACATCTAGGAAGGAACTAGGAAGGAACTTAAGGGGAGGCTGAGGAGAACAAGAAGGGGACATGAAAAGGCCTTGGCAAGTAGGGTTAAGGAAAATCCCATGGCTTTTTTCACTTATGTGAAGAGCTGAAGGATGACGAGAGTAAAGGTAAGACCGATTAAAGACAAAGGTGGGAGGATGTGCCTGGAAGCTGTGGAAGTGGGTGAGGTTCTCAATGAATACTTCTCTTCAGTATTCACCAAAGAGAGGGGCCTTGATGACGCTGAGGACAGTGTTGGTAAGGGTAATGTTCTAGAGCATGTAGATATCAAGAGAGAGGATGTGTTGGAGCTATTAGAAAGTATTAGGACAGATAAATCCCCGGGGCCTGATGGTATATTCCCCAGGCTGCTCCGCGAGGCGAGGGAGGAGATTGCTGAGTCGTTGGCTAGGATCTTTGAGCCCTCGTTGTCCACGGGAATGGTACCGGAGGATTGGAGGGTGGCAAATGTTGTCCCCTTATTCAAAAAAGGTAGTAGGGATAGTCCAGGGAATTACAGACCCGTGAGCCTTATGTCCGTGGTGGGCAAGCTGTTGGAAAGGATTCTCAGAGATAGGAACTATGAGCATTTAGAGAATCATGGACTGATTAGGGACAGCCAGCATGGCTTTGTGAAGGGAAGATCATGTCTCACAAGCCTGATAGGATTCTTTGAGGAGGTGACCAGGCAGATTGATGATGGTAGTGCAGTAGATGTGGTCTACATGGATTTTAGTAAGGCGTTTGACAAGGTTCCACATTGTAGGCTTCTTCAGAAGGCATGGGATTCAGGGACACTTGGGCAAGTGGATTCAGAATTGGCTTGCCTGTAGAAAGCAGAGGGTTGTGGTGGAGGGGGGTGCATTCAGATTGGAGGGCTGTGACTAACGGTGTCCCACTACTCTACTTTTCATCTGCATCTGGTCTTTCCAGTCCTATTAGACTTTTTTTTAGCATTCCAAGGTCAGTGAATGCAGACCTAATCCAATTTCTCCTCATACGCAAGTTCTGTCATACCAGGAATCAGTCTAGTAAATCTACATGGCAGTCCCTCTGTAACAAGAACGTACTTCCTCAGATAAGCAGACCAAAACTGCATTCAAAATTCCAGATGGCATCTGGGACCTCTACTTTTCGTGATATTTATTAATGACTTGGATGAGGGGGTAGAAGGGTGGATTAGCAAGTTTGCAAACGACACAAAGGTTGGAGGTGTTGTGGATAGAGTGGAGGACTGGAGGAGATTGCAGAGGGATATTGATAGGATGCAGAGCTGGGTTGACAAGTGGCAGATGGAGTTCAATCCGGAGAACTGTGAGGTGGTACACTTCGGAAGGACAACCTCCAAGGCGGAGTACAAAGTTAATGGCAGGATTCTGGGTAGTTTGGACGAGCAGAGGGATCTAGGGGTTCATATCCACAGATCCCTGAAAGTTGCCTCGCAGGTGGATAGGGTAGTTAAGAAAGCTTATGGGATGTTAGCTTTCATAAGTCGTGGGATCGAGTTTAAGAGCTGTGAGGTAATGATGCAACTCTACAAGACTCTGGTTAGACCACACTTGAGTACTGTGTCCAGTTCTGGTCACCTCATTACAGGAAAGATGTGGAAGTGTTGGAAAGGATGCAGAGGAGATTTATCGGGATGCTGCCTGGTTTGGAGAGTATGGATTATGAGGAGAGACTAAGGGAGCTAGGGCTTTACTCTTGGGAGAGGAGGAGGATGAGGGGAGACATGATAGAGGTGTACAAAATATTAAGAGGAATAGATAGAGTAGGCAGCCAGCGCTTCTTTCCCAAGGCACCAATGCTCAATACAAGAGGGCATGGCTTTAAAGTAATGGGTGGGAAGTTCAAGACAGATATCAGAGGGAGGTTCCTCCACTCAGAGACAGGTTGGGGAATGGAATGCGCTGCCTGGGGTAGTGGTGGAGGCAGGTACACTGGTCAAGTTCAAGAAATTATTAGATAAGCATATGGAGGAATTTAGAATAGGGGGATATGTGGGAGGAAGGGGTTAGATAGTCTTAAGCGAGGTTTAAAGGTCGGCACAACATGGTGGTCCGAAGGGCCTGTATTGTGCTGTATTGTTCTATGGTTCTATCTACATGCATTTTCCCACTCACCCAACTTGCTGAAGTCAAAAAGGAGCTCTTTGGATCCTCCTCACAGCTCACAATCCCCATAGCTTCATGTTATCTGCAAACTTGGGTACACTACATTTAATTCCCTCTTCCAGATCATTGATATATATCCTGAATAGCCGAGGCCCAAGCATTGATCCCCAAGGTACCCCACTCGTCACTACCCGCCACCCAGAGACCCATCTTTTCCAACCTGGTTTCCTGTCTGTCAAGCAGTTCTTAATCCATGCCAGTAAATTACTCACAAACCCATGTGCTTTACTTTCTCTTGTGGTACATCAAAAGCTCATTAAAATCCAAATATAAAACATCCACTGGTTTCCCTTTGTCAATTCCAGTACAATGTTAAACACGACTTCCCTTTCATTAGCCCATGTTGATTTTGTCTAATCCTATTACTGCTTTCCAGTGTTCATGTTATTATATCTTTCACAATGATTTTCACCACAACTGATATTGGACTCACTGGACTGTCATCCTGAGACACTAAGAGGCAATACCGACTCAAAATAGAGTCCCTGACCAGCCGTCAGTTATGGCAGGGCTTACATGCCATAACAGGCTACAAGACGAAGTCAGGCTGCTTGGCTAACAACAGCGCATCCCTTCCGGATGAACTTAACGCATTCTATGCGCGTTTTGAACAGAAGGGAAGTGGATTGTCACCATCCACCCTGACAGCCGCCAATGAAGCTGAACCTTTGATCACAGTGGAAGACGTAAGATCAGTCTTCTGGAGAGTGAACATGAGGAAAGCATCTGACCCAGATGGTGTCCCTGGCCGTGTGCTCAGATCTTGTGCTGATCAGCTGGCAGAAGTATTTGCGGACATACTTAACCTCTCCCTGCTTCAAGCTCAGGTTCCCACCTGCTTTAAGAAGACCACCATCATCCCGGTACCGAAGAAAAGCGAGGTAACATGCCTCAATGACTACCGACCAGTGGCTCTGACATCCACCACCATGAAGTGCTTAGAGAGGTTGGTCATGGCACGCATCAACTCCAACCTCCCAGACAACCTGGACCCATTGCAATTCGCCTATCGCCGAAACAGGTCTACAGCAGATGCCATCTCCCTGGTCCTACACTCGGCTCTGGAGCTTCTGGACAGTAAAGACACCTACGTTAGACTATTGTTTATTGACTACAGCTCTGCCTTCAATACTATAATCCCAAGTAAGCTTGTCACCAAACTCTGAGACCTAGGACTCAACACCTCCCTCTGTAACTGGATCCTTGACTTTCTAACAGACCACAATCAGTGAGGATAGGCAGCAATACCTCCGGCACGATTATTCTCAACACTGGTGCCCCACAAGGCTGCGTCCTCAGCCCTCTACTCTACTCCCTATACACTCATGATTGTGTGGCCAGATTCTGCTCTAACTCCATCTACAAGTTTGCAGATGATACCACTGTTGTAGGCCGTATCTCAAACAGCAATGAGTCGGAGTACAGGAAGGAGATAGAGAGCTTAGTGGAATGGTGTCATGACAACAACCTTGCCCTCAATGTCAACAAAAGAGCTGGTCATTCCCTTCAGGAAAGGGGGCGGTGTACTTGCACCTGTCTACGTCGATGGTGCTGAGGTCGAGAGGGTTGAGAGCTTCAAGTTCCTGGGAGTGAACATCACCGACAGCCTGTCCTGGTCAAATCACGTAGAAGCCATGGCCAAGAAAGGTCACCAGCGCCTCTACTTCCTCAGGAGGCTAAAGAAATTTGGTTTGTCCCCTTTGACTTACATCAACTTTTACAGATGCACCATAGAAAGCATCCTATCTGGATGTATCACGGCTTGGTACTGCCACTGCTCTGCCCAGGACCACAAGAAACTGCAGAGAGATGTGGACACAGCCCAGCGCATTACAGACACCAGCCTCCCCTCCTTGGACTCCTTGTCTTTACCTCTCGCTGTCTTGGAGAAGCAGCCAGTATAATCAAAGACCCCACCCACCCAGGTCATTCTCTCTTCTCTCCTCTTCCATCAGGTAGAAGATACAGGAGCCTGAAGGCACATACCACCAGACTTAAGGACAGCTTCTACCCAACTGTGATAAGACTATTGAACAGTTCCCTTATACAGTGAGATGGACTCTGACCTCACGACCTACCTTGTTGTGACCTCGCACCTTATTGCACTGCACTTTCTCTGTAGCTGTGACACTTTACTCTGTACTGTTACTGTTTTTACCTGTACTACATCAATGCACTTTGTACTAACTCAATGTAACTGCACTGTGTAATGAATTGACCTGTACGATCGGTTTGTTAGACAAGCTTTTCACTGTACCTCAGTACAAGTGACAATAATAAACCAACACCAATACCCCATTTCTTTTGTTCTCTCCCTCCTTTTAGGTAATAGGATGAGATTTGTCATGCTCCAGAGTCTAAGGAATTTTGGATGATGATCGGCAATGCATTCACTATTTCCAGGGCCACTTTGTTTTGTTCTCTGGGATGTAGATTATCAGATCCTGGGAAACAGTCAGTCCTTTGCCTCCCTAATTTCTCTCAAATTATTTTTTTTCACTAATACTGAGTTGCTTCAGTTTCCCCCTCTCTTTAAATCTTTGACTCCCTTACCTATCTGGTAGGTTATTGAGATTTCCTTTGTGAAGGCAAAACAAAGTGTGCTGAATTGTTCTGCCATTTCTTTGTTCTCAATTATAACTTACCCCTTTTCTGACAGAAGGGGACCTACACTTGTCTACTTATCTTTTTCTCTTCACATATTTAGAGAAGCTTTTACAATTGGTTGTAATGTGCAGTGGAACCCTATACTCCGACTCCATCTTCCCCACTAAATCAATCTTTTTGTCCTCGTTTGAAGAATTCTAAATGGCTCCCAATGCTCAGGTCTGCTGCTTTTTCTGGCAATTTGATATGCCTCTTCTTTAGATCTAACATGCTCTCCAATTTTTTTTTCCTTAGTCAATATTGAACCTTCTTTCCTAACTTATATTTGTGTCTGATAATTGTGGTAGTTCATGTCTACACTCTAAGTCTTCTCCATTGCCTTTCCACCAATTTATTTAGTGCACTTCCCAATCTATCATAGCCAACTTGCACCTCATACCTTCATAGTTTTCTTTGTTCAGGTTCAGCACTCTAGTTTCAGCTTCATTCTCTATCTCCATGAAGAATGCCATCAAGTTATGATCGCTCTTCTCTAATGACTGTGCATAACAAGATTGTCAATATTCCTTTCTCATTGAACAATATCCAGCCTATGTTGGATTAGGGTCTAAATTGCTATTTAAATTGTTATTTTTCATGTAGTTTAACTTTCTTTATGCTTGCTTATATGTTTGTACAATCATCTGTTTATCTGTAACTTTTCAGTAGATTTTCAGTAATTTGTAGTATAGTTGGTTCTGTACTTCCATAGTTTCTTTGTCTGTAAGGCTGAGATGTCATGGCTGCATAAGTCAAGGCTATCCTTGTTGTTCCTATCAGAGAAGACTCCCTTGTCAAAACAGCTTGAACTCGTTTGCAGGGAGAGCACGAGGACAGGTTCTTTGTCACTTGCTTGCTGTTCTTTGCTGCTACTTACCGTTTCAAGCTGACACTGCTTGACCTGTACCTTGATGAACATTTAATAAAACAGCCGTAACCATAAAATTTGCACCTCATTCTTGATTTTCGAAGAACCTTCTGGACAATATCATCTCCAGATCCAACACCTGTGATAACATTTTCTCTAACAGGTTCCTTTTGGTGTAAAACAAAAATCATGCACACACTGGAGACAACTCACACATTTTGGCTGTTTGGGTAAAAGAAATTTGCCCTTCCAAAATTCACAAATCACTACCCAAAATACTTGATAGATTGGAAAATTCACTATCACAGAATTTATATGGAAATAAATAAACAAATAAACATACCTTTTTTCAACTCAAGCTTCTTGATGCATCCGCAGATGACATGGCTTTGCATAACAGAAAATTGTGATATGGACCATTTTCTGGAAATGCACCCCCCCCCCCCCACCACCCCCAACAACAATGTGGGTGCCATCTGTATAGGATTTTTTGACCAATACAGGTACATTGAAGCCACTGATGATGCAGTTGTACCTCACTGCACATCTCTAATTTCCTGTTTCATTTTATTTCCTACATTACTGATTTGGGGTGGGGTTCAACAAATAACTCCCACCAACAATTTCTACCCCTTGGAGTTTCTTAGTTTCCCACAACTGAACCTAACCATTATCATAACTATTACCTCCTGTTTCTGTTTCTCTCATCATCATTTAGGGCAAGAAGGGTTTTACTTAAAAGGAACAGATTTTCACTTTTAAATGTAATTTCTTTACACTTTTTAACAAAACAATTCCCTTAACATTCTACTGAAATATCCTCAAAGATACTGTTTAAGCATGTGCACTTCCAGACATCTTCATATATAATTCAGTTGGCACAATCTGGACTTATTGAGGAGCAAATTAGCTTCCTACCTGTTCTGGAGGGAAAAACTCACTCTTTTAAAATTCCCGTTGAACAATGTTCTTCACTTGGTCAAGTGCTCAACTCCACTGATACGAAATATAATCATCCCTCACTGAATCCAGCTGCCAAAAGGTACCTATCATCAAATCAAACTCCACACTTCAAAGAAATCTTAGTTTTGAAAGAAAATTAATTTAATTGGAGTTGGTATTGCAATAGAAAATGACAAAGTGAAATCAGGGTACAAATTCAAACCTTGAGTAAATACAATCTTATTTGGCTGAAGTGGTTAAGCAAAAATAGACTGCAAACAACTACTTGAAGGTGAAGCAGATTCAGAGCAGGTGGTGTTCAAGAGAAAGATTCATGGAGTTCAAGGTAAATATGTTCCCACAAAAAAAATCTGCTCCTTCCAAATCTAGAGTCCCATGAATGAAAAGGCGCAAAGAGGTAAGACAGTCAAAACAAACAATGGAACGTTTGTGAGACATTGACAGCTAAGTGCAGCTGAAATCCAAGAAGAGGATAGGAAGTGCAAAAATGAAGTTTAATAGGGAAATTAGGAAAGAAAAAGATAGTATGGGAAAAGGTCAGCACATCTAAGGAAATCTAATATATTGTAAAATTACATCAAGAGCAAGAGGATAAATAAGAAAATGACCTATTTCGAACCTAAAATGCAACTTGCTTGTGGAGGTGGGTAAGATTCTGAATGACTGCTTTACAGCTGTCACAGAAGAGAACAAATATTGATGCTGTTGCAAAGGAGGACGAGTGTGAAACAATGGATGGAACAAATGAGATAAAGAGGAAGTATTGAGGGGTTTAGCATCTTGAGAAGTGAATAAATTATCAGGCCTAGTTGAAATATACCCCAGGCTGTTGGAATATGCAAGGGAAGAAATTGCCAAGCTCTGACCATTACTTTCCACTGCTCCCTCCCTACAGGGGTGGTGCCAGAGGATAGGAGGATCTCTACCAATGTACTATTGTTTAAAAAGGGGAATAAAACAATGAACTACAGGGCGATTAGTTCAATTTCTGTGGTGGGCGAATTATTGGAATCAAAGGGACAGAATAAGCCTTCATTTCTAAAGGCAGAGATGAACCCAGAACAGACTGCATGGATTTGCTCAGGGATGGTCCTATCTGATTAATGACTGGATTTTTTGAGAAGGTGGGGGGATGAAGGAAGCGCTTTTGATACACACAGGCTTTAGCATTGCTCCACACAACATGCTGGTCCTGAAAGTAGAAGCCCATGGGATCCAAGGAGGAGTGGTAAATTGGATCCAAAATTTTCCTCTTTGGAAGAGAGGTGGTTGGGGGGAGACTAAGTTGAGGTGTCTAAGGGTTCTCCACAGAGTAACTGTGGAGAACCCATTTCACTTCGCAGAGGAGCATTAAAAAATACAGAGGGCATAGATTTCAACGGTCCCTGGTTCGAGACATCCCAACCAAGGAAAATATCATGCCGACATCTCTCCTGTCAAGCTCTCTAAGAATGTGGTACATCTCAATGAGAATTCCTGTCATTCCTCCAAATTCTTGAAAGTACAGGCCCAAACTGCTTAAGCTCTCCCCATGCAACAAACTCACCATCAGAAGAATCAATCTCGCGAACCTGTGCTTCATTCCCTCTATTGCAAGTGTAACCATCTTGATGAGCTTGGTCTCGTCTTCTTTTTCCCCAAAGCCTGTGCACTAGCTGGTGTGCAACAATTGCCCCACACTAAAAGAAACTGCACACAAGCAACCTTCACTGCGCAATACAAAGTCCAGAACAAGATCCAACAGTGAGAGACTCGAATGCCATCCACTACACAGATACACTGACACTGGATTAAATGTGGTGGATACACCTTCTTTGGTGGGGGAGGGGAACCACAAACTGCAGAAGAACATCATCTTCACAGCTAGCATGGGCTAGTTTTATATCAAGAATGAGCTACCTTGAATAACTCCCTCTGTGATACTAACCACACTATGGTCATCAGCAGCCAGTCCTAGAAAATTCAGATCAGATCAAAGAGGCTTAAAGTGAGACAAACTCCTGGTCAACTTCAACACCAGGATGGGAAACTCCATAATCCTCTGGCAAGGTATTATCAGGAAGGAAGGAGTAGCAAAGGCCACTGCCAGAAGTGTCCTTCCCTTGACAAAGTGCTTGGTACACAGCTTTGTTATGACAAACACCATTTCATCAGAAGGACAAGCACAAGATAAGATGGGAGCGCACCTGATCCAACATAAACTTACACAGGCTACTTCTTGATTTCTGGATATCCCCAAGTGCTTTATGGCTAATATAAAAAAAACTTTTAATACAGGAAACATAACAGCTAATTTGCCCACAGTGAGTTCCCAGAAATGGCAATAAGTTAATGACCTGAGAAATAACTTTCAGCAATGCTGAGTTGGAATGAAATATTAACCAGGACACCATACAACCACGTATGTCTTGGGTCAAGCTCATGATTAGCCCTGATTTTAAAGCGATATTTGAGGAGTTATGCTAACCCTAGAGATGTATGGAAACATTCCACTTAGCTAATTAAACTAAGTAAAATGAGAACAAATCACTATGTTACTTCTTGGCAGAACTCTTTGCCAGGACTGGCCATTTCACAGACATCTATCACCCTCCAACATATCAATATTACTTAAGACAGCCTTGGCTGGCAGATAAATTCATAGTGTCACAGCCTGGCCCAGTTTCATCCTTTTCCAATGACCTGCATCAAAAACTTGATAATGTATATTGCTTAAACATTGTAAAATGTCCCAAGGAAACATTACCAATAAAAACTGACTATGAACCACTTCAGTTCTGAGGACATCCAGCCAAAAGCTTGGTCAAAGAGGCAAATGATAAGCATTTTGAAAATGGAGTGCAGAAGTTAAGGGAATGAATTCCAGAACGATGTCAGGGTTACTACCAGAGGCATGGCTCTGTAGCCAGAGGTTATGACAACAATATAGGAAAAGAAGATCATCTTGAAGTTTGGTTCTGTTGACAAGTTTGGAATATTTCAGAGGAACAGCTCCCCATTTTAAATGGATTTCTCAAAATATCTATTCTACAGCCTGATTTTAAGGCCAATGATTTTCTTTAGTCTACATTAAATGTGGTGTATGTACACATATTTTTCCCATTCCCTTTATTATATTTAAAGAGAGCAACTAATTAATTTTTAAGCACTGTTAGCTTTTGGCATACACTTAAATCATTCAAGTACAACACCTACCGTATTCTCATTTTTGATGATACTTTCTCTCAGATTTATCCATACCTCACATTCAAGTACACTTTCTTACCTTCCTAAGACTGTATCATAATTAAGATGAGATTTTTCTTTTCTTTAAATTATTCACAGAATGTGGCTGTCCCTGCATCTTTATGTGCATATCTTCTCTTAAAAAAGTGGGGGTGAACCACCTCCTTGAACTGCTGCAATCCATGCAGTGAAGGATCCTTCTTGTTTCCTGAAAGGGCTTAAGTAGGTTCAAGAGCAATTTTACAAATACAATTGTACATAAGTGGAGTAGTAGTCTGTTTCAGAATAAATAATTTTTGGCCTGTCAAATAATTTTCAAGTTCAGTTCAACAAAATAAGTTATGAACAAAACTGCTGAGCAAGCAACCATAAAGCACATTTCAAATATGTATGCACATCAACACAACAGGTTTGCATCTTGGTATTGTTAAAAATTCTCACTTGCAAGTTGATTATCTATTCTCAAGTGCATGGGAAAAAATTCTGCTATTTCAGTGTTCAGACATCTTGCTCTGCTACTGGATCAGAGTTTATTGATGTGTCTCCTAGTTTGTGGTATAGAACAACTTTGGAGTGAAATGAAAGCTTCTTGCCCTCTGGCAAATGAAATAGATTAAAGCATGTTGGTTAAACAAGAGACAATATTGTAATTCCTTGGTATCCAGTATGGCTGGTGTGAAATCTGAGATGTAACATTGTTAAGAACAATATTAAATGATATATTTTGTTTCTGTTAACACCAGATCAGATGTTTTTATTCAATCACTGGATATGTAAACAGCCAAAAAGCTCTGCCCTTCCTTCAAGAGAATACAGCAAACATCATGAACCAACCCACATTAACAGTGAAAGCCACGGTGATAAAAATGAAAAGGCATTTTCTGTTTATTTTTTTGTTAAATGAATGAACTTTATTTTGAATGAACTATGTAGTGGTGTCAGAGGTGATCAGGACTTAAGATATAGATTATATACCTAAAAGACCACATGGTGCCTTCACATGTTAAAATATAATGCCAATTACTGAACAAAGAAGATGAGAAAGTTTGCAGTGTAGTGGTAGAACCTACCTTATGGTCAGTGATTCTATCATTCAGATGGCGGGGGTAGATGCTTTTTGTAGAATGTAGGGCAGATCCTCATCAATTTTTTTTAGCTATATAATCAAATAGAAGTGAAGATACCAACAAGTCACAACTGACCAAATAGTTGGACCCTTCTGCCATTTGGTATGATGCAAAATGAAAGCTTAATATGCAGTGGAATGCACTGTGTGAGAATGATTACAAAGGAAGGAGGGTCTGAGGTAGAAAGGTGGTCATGGCTTTACATTGCTACAATACATTAAAATATCTTTCCTATTCATAAAATTTGCTTGGGCACAGATCATTAAAATTCACACTGAAGAGGAGAAAATTTCTCCTCCCATATTTGCAAGACTTTGGCAGAACTTCAAAAATAAGCTACTTTCTTTAGCGAACATTCAGAGACACATTTGTAAGGCTATTTTCTAAGAGGCTGGTGTTAGAGAGAGTGTAATTTTCTTTAAAACAGTGTAAAATGCACATACGATTTGTGAATGTCTCATCAATATTCTCTCACACCACAAGTAAAAAGTGGTAAAAAGTTCTCCTCCCGAAATGTTGCATGTTTGTACAAATAATGGTACTTTTTTTTGCAGACTCCAACATTTTACATTTCATTATTTTACAATTGCATAGCAAAAGCAAAGAAGAACAGACAATAGTTAAAACTACTTGGGCTAGGTCTCCAGAGTTAAGCTCCTTCAGCAAGGCAGACTTGTGGAATGAATGATTCTCTTCAGGTCTGATTCAGTTTTCCTTTTCTTCACAACTGCTGTTAGTCATTACAAGAAATGGTAATCTCAATGTTTCTGGTGAGTGGGACAAATTGCTGCATCATTATCTGCAGAACGTAGAAAAGTGTGATCAATTTCGGCTCTAAACATGACAACCAAACATGCAGATGCATACAGCACCAAAGCTACCTCTGGCATGTGTGTCTTGTAATATATAACATTTGCTTAAAATGAATGTTCTTAAACGTATAATCATTTGGAATCCACAAATTTTTCAGTACAGAGACGGCATTTAGACCAGGCAACAGCAATCTTTTAAAATGGTTGTGTGGCATAGTAGTTTGTGATTGGGAACTTTTCAAGTACAATCACTCAGATATTTTTAAGGATTGAATTCTAATTTACCACTGTGTAAGCCCCAACATCAAATACACACACATAAAATGGAGCCTTTTCATAAATTATCAGAGACTGAGTCAAACCTGGAGTGTTCCATGGAGCAGCATCCCAGAAATCAAGAATTCAAATCCCACGAGGGCGAGTTATGAAATGCTGTCAATTTGTAAAACAAAAACCCATGTATGTGTAGAACTCATTATCTGATTTGCAAGCCACAGTTCCACGTAATCATGACATTTGCCAAGGCCCCATCTTGAATTCTTTTCCAAACACATCTATCTGTATACGTTTATGTGTTGAGGAACCAATCATTGCCTGTATAAACATCATGGTCAGTTTCCAAACACTGGTGTTAAGTGACTCCCTGCTGTGCAATGCTCTAATAAAGGTGAGTCATCGCTTACACAGTTGCACCTTGTGTTTTCAAAACCAATCACTTTCAATGGAAGTCGTCTGCTAGCTAATATCATTTCTTTTAAGGTATATAAACTTTATAATGTGTGATTATTGTTCTAATGCTGTTGTAATGTGTGAATACTTCCAAAACATTATGGGCCATTATGTTTGTTGTGAGCTATATTGGGTACAAAGAAGATGGACTTAATGGCATCTACCTTTTGTTGTCCATGGGAAGTTCATGCCCGATCTCTCATAGATAATGAGGACTTAATGAAGTTCAAAGTGCGACAATTTTGCACGATCAGGCCTATCAATGACTCTGGTCCCAAACCATATGACTGATACTTCATGCCATTAAACAGATAAAGAGTACACAATAACCAATTATTTAAAATATCTAAAACAATAGTCACCAAGCAATTATTTAAAATATCTAAAACAATATTCCCGTATGCCTACCACCCTTCCAAGTGGTTGAGGATTGCATGTTTGGGAGATGTTGTCAAGGAGACCAAAGCTAGTTGGTGCAATGTGTTTTCCAACTACAGCATGGAGGGAGAGAATGCTCAATGTGGCGAATAGGTGCCGAGTGGAATATCCTAAACATTGGAAGCTTCTCAAGTACTGTTGGAATTGCATGATACTCCTGAGATACCTCATAGGTGGGTGTGGGGGGGTGGTTAAGGAGTGAATGACTTGCCAGAGTCAGTTAAGGTGATCCCCAGAATGTTGATGAGGGATTTTATTTGATGGTCATGTCATTGAGTGGCAGGAGGGCAAGGTGAGACTCTTTCTTATTTGCAGTGGTTATTACCTGGCACTTGTCCAGCTTGAAAGTTCCTTACCACTTAACATTCCATGCCTGAATATAGTCTAGGTCTTGCAACATACATGCATGATTGCTTCACTAAAATAAAACACTATTCAATCAGCGTAAAACTCCTATTCTGACAATTTGATGAAGAGAAGGTAATTGATGAACAGCTGAAGATATTTGGGAGCAGGACACTGCCTTGATGTCCTGGGATTGAGATAATTGGAGTTCAACAACCACAGTTACCTTCCTTGGGCTTGGTAGGCCTGTAGCCAATTACCCTCTTTTAAGGCTACTTATCGTAAATTCAGCCAATGCTACATTGGTGTTTAGGTAGTGACACTCACTTCACCTCTAGAATTTAACTTCTTTGTTCATAGTTAGGTCAGATCTGACAGGTAGAGAGGCTTTGAGGAAGGAGAAGCAGAGTACAGGCTATAAAAGTAGTAAGGTGGATGGGTTAAAGTGCA
Organism: Pristis pectinata; assembly: GCF_009764475.1. Taxonomy (NCBI): domain Eukaryota; kingdom Metazoa; phylum Chordata; class Chondrichthyes; order Rhinopristiformes; family Pristidae; genus Pristis; species Pristis pectinata. Next base: position 95,069,447 of record NC_067407.1, on the reverse strand, counting down.
TTTACTTAAATGCGAGAAGCATCAGGAATAAGGGAGATGAACTGAGAGCTTGGATTAGTACATGGGACTATGATACTGTGGCTATTACAGAGACATGGCTGACATCAGGGCAGGAATGGATATTGAATATTCCTGGTTTTCAGTGTTTTAAAAGGGATAGGGAGGGGGGGAGAAGAGGAGAAGGGATGGCGATACTGGTCAGGGACACTGTTACAGCTGCAGAAAGGGTAGATAACGTAGAAGGATCCTCTCTAGAGTCAATATGGGTGGAAGTTAGGAACAAGAAAGGGGCAGTTACCCTCCTGGGAGTATTCTATAGGCCCCCCCGGTAGCAGTAGGGATACTGAGGTGCAGATTGGGAGGCAGTTTTTGGAAAGATGTGAAAATAACAGAGTTATTATAATGGAAGACTTCAACTTTCCAAATATTGATTGGCACCTACTTAGTGCCAAGGGTTTAGAAGGGGCGCAGTTTGTTAGGTGTGTCCAGGACGAATTCCTGACACAGTATGTTGACAGGCCGACTAGAGGGAATGCCATATTAGATCTAGTTTTAGGTAATGAACCGGGACAGGCGACAGATCTATTGGTGGGTGAGCATTTGGGGGACAGTGACCATTACTCCATAACCTTTAGAATTGTCATGGACAGGGATAGGAGCAAAGAGGACAGGAAGATATTTAATTGGGGAAAGGCGAATTATGAGGCTATAAGGCGAGAACTTGGGAGTGTAAATTGGGGTGACATTTTTGAAGGGAAATGTACTATGGAGATGTGGTCGATGTTCAGGGATCTTTTGCAGGATGTTACCGATAAATTTGTCCCGGTGAGGCAGACAAGGAATGGTAGGGTGAAGGAACTGTGGGTGACGAGAGAGGTCGAACAACTAGTTAGGAAGAAGGCAGCAGCATACATAAGGTGCAAGCAGCAAGGATCGGACAGGGCTCGTGAGGAATATAGAGTAGCAAGGAAGGAACTTAAGAAAGGGCTGAGGAAGGCGAGAAGGGGACATGAAAAGGCTTTGGCGAGTAGGGTTAAGGAGAATCCCAAGGCTTTTTTCTCATACGTGAAGAGCAGAAGGATGGCTAGGGTAAAGGTAGGTCCCATTAAAGACAAAGGTGGGAGGATGTGCCTGGAAGCTGTAGAAGTGGGTGAGGTTCTCAATGAATACTTCTCTTCAGTATTCACCAAGAAGAGGGGTCTTGATGATGCTGAGGACAGTGTTGGTGAGGGTAATGTTCTAGAGTATGTAGATATTAAGAGGGAGGATGTGTTGAAGTTGTTAGAAAATATTAGGACAGGTAAGTCACCGGGGCCTGACGGAATATTCCCCAGGCTGCTTCGTGAGGTGAGGGAGGAGATTGCTCAACCGTTGGCTAGGATCTTTGAGTCCTCGTTGTCTACGGGGATGGTACCAGAGGATTGGAGGGTGGCGGATGTTGTCCCCTTATTCAAGAAAAGTAGTAGGGATAGTCCAGGGGATTACAGGCCGGTGAGCCTTACGTCTGTGGTGGGTAAGCTGTTAGAAAGGATTCTAAGAGATAGGATGTATGAGCATTTAGAGAATCATGGACTGATGAGGGACAGCCAGCATGGCTTTGTGAAGGGAAGATTTTGCCTCACAAGCCTGATAGGGTTCTTTGAGGAGGTGACCAGGAAGATTGATGAGGGTAGTGCAGTGGATGTGGTCTACCTGGATTTTAGTAAGGCGCTTGACAAGGTTCCGCATGGTAGGCTTCTTCAGAAGGTCAGAGGCCAAGGGATCCAGGGAGGCTCGGCCGTGTGGATTCAGAATTGGCTTGCCTGTAGAAAGCAGAGGGTTGTGGTGGAGGGAATGCATTCTGATTGGAGGGCTGTGACTAGTGGTGTCCCACAGGGATCGGTTCTGGGACCTCTACTTTTTGTGATATTTATTAACGACTTAGATGAGGGGGTGGAAGGCTGGGTTAGCAAGTTTGCAGATGACACAAAGGTTGGTGGTGTTGTCGATAGTGTGGAGGGCTGTCAAAGCTTGCAGAGGGATACTGATAGGATGCAGAGCTGGGCTGAGAAGTGGCAGATGGAGTTCAATCCGGAGAAGTGTGAGGTCGTACACTTTGGAAGGACAAACTCCAAGGCGAAGTACAAGGTAAATGGCAGGATTCTGGGCAGTGTGGAGGAGCAGAGGGATCTGGGGGTTAATATCCACAGATCACTGAAAGTCGCCTCACAGGTAGATAGGGTAGTTAAGAAAGCTTATGGGATGTTAGCTTTCGTAAGTCGGGGGATCGAGTTTAAGAGCCGCAGAGTGATGATGCAGCTTTACAAAACTCTGGTTAGGCCACACTTGGAGTACTGTGTCCAGTTCTGGTCGCCTCATTATAGGAAGGATGTGGAGGCGTTGGAAAGGGTGCAGAGGAGATTTACCAGGATGCTGCCTGGATTAGAGAGTATGGATTATGAGGAGAGACTAAAGGAGCTAGGGCTGTTCTCATTGGAGCGAAGGAGGATGAGGGGAGACATGATGGAGGTATACAAGATATTGAGAGGAATAGATAGAGTGGACAGCCAGCACCTCTTTCCCAGGGTGCCAATGCTCAGAACAAGAGGACATGGCTTTAAGGTAATGGGTGGGAAGTTCAAGGGAGATGTCAGAGAGAGGTTTTTCACCCAGAGAGTGGTTGGGGCATGGAATGCGCTGCCTGGGGTGGTGGTGGAGTCTGATACATTGGTCAAGTTCAAGAGATTGTTAGATAAGCATATGGAGGAATTTAAGATAGAGGGATATGTGGGAGGAAGGGGTTAGGTAGTCTTAGGTGTGGTTTGAAGGGCGGCACAACATGGTGGGCCGAAGGGCCTGTATTGTGCTGTATTGTTCTATGGTTCAACACTGTTATACAGTCTGAAGCCAAGTGGTCTAAAAGTAACCCACATTGAGCATCAGTGAGCGAATTACACGTCACTTGACAGCACTGGTGACCACAATACTGATGACTGAGTGGAGACTGAAGGCCAGTAATTGACTGGATTAAATTTGGTCACAATCACAAAAAAAGAACCACCTGGGAATGTTTCCACATTGTAGGGGAGATAGGAGTATCATAGCTTCATTGAAATAATTTTGTTGGAGAGGGTCACCTAACTATAGGAAGGATATCAGTAAGATTGAAAGAGTGCAGAGATTTACTAGTATGTTGCCAGGTCTTCAGGAGTTGAGTTACAATGAAAGATTGAACAAGTTAGGACTTTATTCCTTGGAGCGTAGAAGAATGAGGGGAGATTTGATAGAGGTTTACAAAATTATGAGGGGTATAGACAGAGTAAATGCGAGTAGGCTCTTTCCACTTAGATTAGGAGAGATAAGTACGAGAGGACATGGCTTTAGGGTGAAAAGGGGGAACTTCTTCACTCAGACAGTGGTGGGAGTGTGGAACGAGCTGCCATCTGATGTGGTAAATGCAGGCTCACTCAAGTTGAGATACATGGATGGGAGAGGTCTGGAGGGTTATGGATTGGGTGCAGGTCAATGGGACTGGTGGAATAAAGTTTCGGCACAGACTAGAAGGGCCAAATGGCCTGTTTTCTGTGCTGTAGTGTTCTATGGTTCTCTGCAACTTGCTGTGAAGCACAAGTCTTCAGTAATACAAATTGATATGTTGATGGGGTGCAACTCTTTCGGCCTTTGTGCACCCAATGAAGCAAAGTGAAACACTGCAATATAAAGAATGTGGTAGAGGAATAGAGGACAGACCAAAGTGCAAATATGGTGACAAGAGCCATGTTCTGACTGTGATGGTCTAGTCAAAACAAGAGGTAGAATGGTGACTGGGAAGACACTATTTTGATAAGGAATTGAGACCCATCATACTGCAATAGGTAGCCATAGCAAGTATAGTGGGTCCACTCACTTTGATGTAGTTTTGATAGTAGGTTGAGAGGTGGGAGACAGTATTAATATGGGGAAGATTCTTCAATTGGTCAGATAGTTCTCCAGAGAACTAGGAGTAGCTATACATTACTTTATCCATGACCTAGATGAGGGAACAGAGTTGCATAACTACATTGGCAGATAGTATAAAGATAGGAAGCACATCACTGATAAATGAGAGCAGAAGGAAAGCATTAAAGAATCATGTGTCCTATTCCCATATATAAAATATACAGGACCTCCTGTTAACCAGGTTTCAATGAGATCAACTGGAAACAGACAGAATGTAATTACCTCACAAAGATGAAAATAAGTCACAATTGTGATATCCAATTTAAAAACATTTTTCAAAACAATTTATTGTAAGTGGGAACTATGTTATGGAGAAGCTCCACTAGAATTTGTGAAAATTGATATCTTAGGAACAAAACTACACTTGCGTGCAGACTGACCTAACTGGAGAACTGGTGGACTAAAGGTGAAAATGCATTAAAGCAGCTTGAACTTCTAAAGCAGCTTCAAAGAAGCACAACAATGCTGTCTGGCTTGGAAAGGCATTGGTTAATTTTGTAAAGAAACAACATTTTATGTCAGCTGGTGGTAAAGGGAGGAAAGGAGGTAGAGGTGTTGAGGGAGGAAGTTCTTAAGAGTAGGACTTAGGCTGATAATGGCCTTTGACTGATAGTGGCTGAAGATATTCCTATTTAGATTTGAAGTATTTTTCTATGCTTTATTAAGGTAGCCTGTCTACATCTCATTGGTTAAAATCAAAACTTCCTCATAATGTTTCTTGATTTTTGTTCAAATTTTACATCTGACAAAATCTTATTCTCAAGGTCACAGGGAGAAATATTTCAAAATAGAATTTTTAGATTGCTAATTGACAAACCGAGGAACAGTAAACTAAGAGATTAAATGGGAAAAGACATTTCAAATGCCAATGCCATTCTTGATTCATCAGACATCTCTAGTTCCCAGTGCATTATCTTCAAACAGAATGTGGATTACTTCTAAATCACTTTCAAGCTATCAATGTATTTCATAAAACGATTAAACCGGAATTGCAGCAGCTAACACAGAGCACTTTTACACAGAGCTCTGCATAGAATTAAGCAACAGTGAAACTTCAACTTTCAAGAACAAAACCTGCAGAAGCAAAACGGATAACTGGGAATTTGATCAAATTAAATATTAGGGGAAGAAACTGAAAGCAAGACAAACTCAAGTCTGGTTGGCAACTTCCTGCTCAGTAAACAATTCAGCACAATGGGTGAAATTTTGCAGCCTTTAACATTCTGCCTTCTATCTGACAAGGTGTTATGCCACAAATCTTTTCCTCTTAATTATGCTTAGGTATAATACACCTGAAAAAAACAAGTTGAGAAATCTTAAAACTTTGGAAGACTGTGATAAACCCTGGCTTAATAATGGCAGCAACGATGCCTGCATGTTACTTGTGGAATGACAAGTTTCTGCAGCTGCTAAGGACAGATGAATCAATAATCATGATGGAACTTGTGACAGTCGTAAGGTCTTTAGCACAAATTCTATAGTGATTATTGATTCATTTAACATGTACAAGGAAATAAAGTATAAAAATAATATATCTTTTGGGAAATCCATCAGTGTACTTACGGCTGCAACCGGGGAAAGAACTATTGATTTGCTCCATGACATCTGTGAGGTCTGTATTTGTGTCCTGGGGCGGGATCAATAATTCATCTGAAATCGGGAGAATCAGAGATCAGAAAATTCAGAAGACCCACACACAAATTAAAGTACCTACTTCTAATATGAAAGTGAAGAGCATACACCAATTGTACAGACAACTTGTATGATTCCATGAGACATAGGAGCAGAATTAGGCCATTCGTCCCATTGAGTCTGCTCTGCCATTTGATCGTGGCTGATTTATTTTTCCCTCTCAACCCCATTCTCCTACCTTCTCTCCGTAACCTTTGATGCCCTAACTAATCAAGAATCTATCAACCTCTGCTTTAAGTATACCCAATGACTTGGCCTCCACAGCCATCTGTGGCAATGAATTCCACAGAGTCACCACCCTCTGGCTAAAGAAATTCCTCCTCATCTCTATTTTAAAGGGATGTCCTTCTATTCTGAGGCTGTGCCCTCTGGTCCAAGACTCTCCCACTACTGGAAACATCCTCTCCATGTCCACTCCATCCAGGCCTTTCACTATTTGGTAGGTTTCAATAAGATTCCCCCTCATCCTTCTGAACTCGAGTACAGGCCCAGAGCCATCAAACACTCCTATGTTAACCCTTTTATTCCCAGGATCATTCTCGTAAACCTCCTCTGGACCCTCTCCAATGCCAGAACATCCTTCCTTAGATATGGGGCCCAAAACTGCTCACAATACTGCGAATTCCAATTACAAGTAACAATATTTAAAGCCAATAAAATTTGATTGATGAAAGAACATACATATACAGTGCCTTCCATGCCTCATGATGACCCAGATTGTGATTTTCATTTTGTTTTAATTTAGCACAATTGACACCATAGAACAGCTCATCAGAACTAAAGGTCATTTGGTTCACTGAGTGTGTGTGATCTTCTTTGAAGAACAAGCCAGTTAGATCTATATCCCCAGTCATTCTTGCAAACTTTTGCTGCCGAACAGCAGACAATTTTCTCAGAACAAGTTCCCACACAAACAATGAGATAAATGACGGGATGATCTGCTTTGGTGGTGTTGGCTGAAGGATAAATATTGCACTTGAAAAATATTATTTCCTTTCCTGTTGGGCCTTTGATCTTGCCCAATTGTCTCAGCAGACAAATATAACACTTCATCCAGAAGATGTCCACAACTGTGCTGTGTTCTCCTAATCATGTAAAGTCAGAGGCAGTTAGATTATGTGCTTAAATCTTGGTCTGGAGTTTAAATCTACAACCTGCTAACTCAGAACCAAGAATGAAATCATTAAGCCAAGCTAATGTTCTGTGATTTAAACAGAGTAGATATTTAACTCTGTTAAAGATACTTGTTATACATTGCTGTAAATGGAACATTTCATTTTTAAATAGCCTGGGAGTAACGTTTCTGAGCTCAATTATAGAGGTGGGAAAAATTTGTCATGCCAGTACAACCTTCCGGAATTAGTTAGCTGAAAAATCCACATTTCTAAAATAAATTAACTCCTTCCCCCTAAGATTTCTCCATCAATAAGGCCAAATAACATATGCCTTATTTGTCAATCGTGTGCAAATTACGTGTCCCACTTACTAAATCTGGGCAAGGTCACATCCAGCATGTTCAGGCAAGCAAGATGGACTATTACAAGGCAAGATACATATAGTGAGAAGGAATGTGTTTAGGTTTTCAAACTTGTCCTCACTTTTCAAGCTGTTTACTTGAAACTTTTTGTCCCACTCTTCCATCCTTTCCATCCTGCACCTTCTCTGCAATTTAACATTAATTTGCTTTCTCTTTCCCAGTTCTGACAAAAGATCTTCAACCTGAAAAATTAACTCTGTTTCACTTTGCACAAATGCTGCCTGACCTGCTGAGTGTTTCAGGCATTTCCTCAATGTCATCTCAGAAATATGACTCAGATGGGCAGTGTCAAACAATGTATTTTTTTCTATGTAACAAAAATCCCCCACTGATGTTATGGCACAATGGGGTTACAAGTAGATGCAGAAAGGTTGTGGAATATATCAAAGCCTGTAACCTCTTAAATCTCGCATTAAACCATACTGTAGTCTAATTTACCAATATTTTGTTCTTATTTCACTCAGGCAGCATTGTTGAGATTCTCTTGTTTCAATATCTGGTCTAAATAACCTTGATAAACTCATTTCGAAGTGGAAGAACCTACTAATGTGAATGACAGCTAGGATTTAAACCTGGATCTAATGATCTGTGGCAGAGCATGTTAATGAGGTGCACTTAGGAACTGCTCAGCAAGAATCATATAGCTTAGAAGGAGACTGTTTAGGTCATCATGCTTGTGCTAAGTCTTTAAGCAATTTAAATGAGTCACATACATCAGCTATTTCCCCACAACCTTGCAAATTAGTCCTCTTGAAGTACATGTCCAAATGTCTTTAAAAGTCCCTATGGAGGCTGTTTCCATTATCATTTCCAGATCATTTCAATCCTCTGAAAATATTTCCACCTATTCTTCATTTTGATTTTGCTTATTATTTTAAATCAAGAGCCTCTTGTTACTAATCCACTTGGAAGAATCATAAATCCCCATGTGCACTCTCAAAATCCCCTCTAATTTTGGACACCTCTATTAAATCCCACTTAACCATTCCTAATCAAAGGGGAAATATATTAGCTTTTCTTGCCATTCCATGGGACCAGAGGCCCTCATCCCTTGTATTATTCTTGTTAGCCTCCTTTATAACCTCTGCAAGGTTTTGACAATCTTCCAAAAATGTGATGCCCACGAGTGTACATAATGCTCCTCCAAAAGCCAAATCATAAATTCTTGAAGTTCAATAGTGACTTGATTTTCTTTTAAAATTTGTCTACAAAGTCAGGTATACCATGTCCTCTCTTAACACATGATCAAGTTGCCAATCATCTTCAATCCTGATAAACATGGACCTCCAGATACCTCTGCAATTGTAAACACCCCATTCCCTCCCAGCAACCAGATCGCCCAACTCCAAGTAATACCATTTATGCAAGACAGAATCTCTTCCTTTCACATTTATGCCAAGTGGGATTCAGTCACAGTTAATGCCATTCTCTAATTCCCATTAAGATGATGACGGTGATCTACCTTGCAGGGAAGGAACTCTCGTGGAGTAGGAAGCTGAGGATTTCCGACATTTTGACCCAGCATGGGAGAATAGTGATGTATTTCCAAATCAGGACGGAGTGCAATTTGGATGGAAACCTGAAAATGGTTAGCCCCCATGCATCTGCTTCTCCGTTAGTTCCAAGTGCTATTTTTGACAACTGTTATGGGTGAGTGGTTGGGGGAAGGGAATGTTAAGCTTGGTCAATGAGCTGTCAATGAAGTGCACTGCCATTCCAAGATGGTGCTGTGCTTCTTGAGAATTGTTGGAATTGCACTCAGTCAGTTAACTATAGTGTATGTCACACACCTGATTAAGAACATAAGAAAGAGAAACTGGAGTAGGCCATTTAGACCTTGACGCCTGCTGTGCCATTCAGGATGATTGTGGCTGATCTTTTATCTCAGTGCCACTTTCCTGCCCTTGCCCCTTATCCTTTGATTGTTCTAATATCCAAAAGCCTGGCTAGATTATACAAAGCAACTGAGCCTCCAATACCATTTTGCAGAGTGAATTCCAAAGATTTATCACCCTTTGGGTAAAGAAATTTTGAGTCACAGAGAGATACAGCACGGAAATAGACCCTTTGGCACTGACCATCAACCACTCATTTACATTAATCTTACATTGATCCTACTGTTTTCCTTCGCCTCAATTCCTACCAGTTGTATACACACTAGCCAACTAACCTATCAACCCGCATGTCTTTGGGGTGCAGGAGGAAACCAGACCACCCGATGAAATGCCACCTGATCAGAGAGAGAATGTGAAAACTGCACAAAGATAGCACCCAAGGTCAGGATAGAAACCAGGTCTCTGACACTGAGGCAGCAGCTTGACGAGCTGCGTCATTGTGCTGTCCTTTCTTCTCATTGCTGCCCTGAATGGCCAACCCTTAGTTTTGATACCGTGACCCCCCTGCCAACTTGTCAAGTCCCATGCCTTGTAGACTGTGGAGAGGCTCTGAGCTGTCAGGAGGTGAGCCAAGTTAACAACTTCCAAGATTAACCCATCCCACCTGTTTATCACTGTACTGCTACCTTATGTGGCCTGTCATTATGGTGGAATCTATCAGGGACTGTGATAGTGGGGTCAAGCTGTTGCATGACTAGTTTGAGAGACAACTCTCCCAGTTTAGATACCAGTTCCTAAATGCTTGCGAGGAGCATTTCCCAAGGTGAAATGAGCTTGGAGTAACTTTGTTGAACCCCGATTTGATGTCAAAGTTGACACCAGGTATTCTGTCAGGCTTTACTCTTTATTTGTTTATGAGTGTCTTGCGAGAACATTTGAGGTTAGTGAAATATCAATCACACTGTTGCATCTGAATCTGATGCTCAAGTTTATTCTAAATGTTCCATCTGGTTTTATTGCAATTGTAGCAGTTGGTTTCTTTTGAGTCACTTGGTAATTGGTGTAAAATATATTTTAGAGTCAACCATATTGCTGTAAAAAATTGCTGATGCTGGAAATCTGAAATAAAAACAGAAAAAGCTGGAAAAAAACTCAGCTAGTCAGGCAGCACCTGTGGAAAGAGAAACGTTAATATTTTAGGTCAAAAAGCCTTCATCAGAACTGGTGAACAGTCATCAGCCTGAAACTTTAATTATATTATTTATATATTTGAACATTGATATTATGTTGATCCTTCCACTAAAAGAATACATGCTTGCTATCTTTTTTCAACTGCAAATTAACAAGCCAGGCCACAAACAGTTCAGATACAGACAGTGTGACGGGCTCTTACAAAGAATGGTCTTAAATTTATGGATGGTGCAAGATGAAGGCTTGTCACAAGGTGATAAGAATAGTGCCTGCAAATGATGAAGATGCGAATAACACAGTTGAGCTGAAGTTGGGGCGGTAGCAGGTATTAGAGGGGTGAGAGATAAGTATGCAGAATTTCTGAAGGAAGGGACTAAGTGATTATAGCTCTGAGGACCACCACATTAATTTCAAACTCTATACAGTTGCCCCCCCTCCCCCCCCCCCGCCGTTGCAGAGGGGTCGTGTTCCGAGAAAACTGACAAGGCAATCTCTTAAGTGGCCAGCAGCTGCGGTTGAAGATACAAGTGAATGCAGATGCTTATCACCTTCCAGCCTTTTGTTTGAATGGAGACATAAACTTTTAAATTTACCATCAAGTACAGGTAAGATAGTCTCAACAAATCACAGTGGTTGTTTAGGTTTACAACTTGCTGGTCCTATTTCAAACATCTTGAGGGAAAATAAAGTGGAAAACCTTTGGGGGAAAAAAAACTGCTTGACAGCACTACTGTGCTTAAAAAAAAACCTACCACATTATGTAATCATGCGAGTTGAAAAAAAAACAGCCAATATTTGTTGTTTCTTTCACATTTTATTAATTTAATTTTCCCCATATAAATTCTGTAAGAACAAATTTTATTCCATTGCTCAGATTTTTGGAGTAGTGATTTGTGAACTCTGTAAGGGTGAATTTCTGTAACCCAAACAGCTGTAATGCGGGGTTGCCTGTATTTTCTCTGTTATATCAGATTTGTTTTATAATCCCTATAAATGGAACACCAGTATTATATTTTTTATTACTTATATTGGAGTGGAGAATTCTCAAGTTCATTGTTTATGTAGCTGTCAGGTGATTTGCAACTATTAATTGCACCCATATAAACATTAGTAACTTGGCAGTAATGAACCTTTTATGTCTCATTACAAGTGTGAGCAAACTAACACAAGGGCAGCAATTGTGTTGAATAACCCAAGCCTCAACCATCCCTTTGCCTCCACTGATGCTGCTCGAGTTCTTCCAGCAGTTTGTTTTCTGCTACAGACAGAATCTCAGAGCAGACTGGTATTAGAAGGCAGCTGCATCATCATGCTAACACGTCTCCCAGTCTTTCTTGCTTTCAAAATTAATGACTTGAATTCAAGAATATATTGAATAATTTTCAGATATACATATGACATGCAACCTCCAAATACAGAAAACATTTAAAGTACTAGATTTTGAAAGGACAACATCAAACTGGAGAAATGGGCAGACGAAATTGAGTGCAAGAAAGAAGTTTCAGGTGGTGCATTTTGGTCAAAAGAATGAGACAAAGGCACAATATTTAAGGGGCATACTTTTAAAAGGTGAGTGTAAAAAAAATAGATCTGCAGGATTTTATGCTCAAATCTTGATAGATGACAGGAAACATTAAAATGTGATGAAGTACAAATGCTTCATAAGAATGCATAGAGTATAAAAGGAAGTTATGTTCAACTTATCAATAAAAACACCAGTGCAGTCTCAGTTGAAGCATGGTTCCAAGTCTAATTCTGAGCACCACACAATGAAAAGGATGTGAAAGGCTTTGGAAAGGATCAACTAAGAGATTTACTTGAATGGCTCCATGGACAAGGAATTGCAGTCACATGAATAGACTGAATGGCCACCTCCTTCCATTCCATATGTAAATCTGCAGAATTTTTTAAGCATCAGATTTTAGCCAATCAAAAGAAATAATATTGAATGGTCCCACTAATTAATTTGTGGATTTTCTGTCAATACAGAGTCAGTGCTCCAAGTTGCACTCCAGACTGAAATTTTTGATTGGTTTTCAATTTAATCCAATTAACCTTCTTTTCATCAGAACCAAATCCAGGAAAGCACCAAGGAAACAAAATAACTGAGTGCAATACTACAGAACACCTGGAAAGAAAACGCTAAAACAAAGAAAAACTATTTTATTTCAAAAGAGATTAACATTAAGTTGGTTTTTAAGAGCAGTGTAACAGCAGTGTTGGTTAGCTGACCTACAATGATCATTCCCTATGATGGTACAGCTGAGATTAAAAAATTCCACTGTCAGAAATTGTGAGTGTGAGCTCCATTCGACACTCTGCCGCAGTGCAGGTCGGCTACAGCAGAGCATCATTCGTAAACAGAAATACATTTCAACAAAAATTAAATCAGCTTCATAATCCAGGTACCTTGCAATTAGTGGCAAAATGTTTTCAAGGCATGATACATTCAGTTTTGAATATATGCTTAAGAATAGGGCAGATGGCTATAAAAATAAGTGCAACTAGTTAAATACTCTTCAAGAAAATTATGTCGCATGGCTCCTGAAGTACCATATCACAAAGAAATAACAGAGTCAAACATCACAGAAAGAGGCCATTCAGCCTACAACGAGCATGCTGACCATCAAGTACACATCTTTACCAATCCCATTTTCCAGCACTTGGCCGTAGTTTTTCTATACCATGGCAACACAAATGCTCATCTGGATACTATTTTAAATGTGGGGTAGTCTCTGCCTCCACTACCTCCTCAGATATTGTATTCCAGATTCCAACCACCCTCTGGAGGCAGAAAAGCTTCTTCATGAGATCCCCTTTTAGCTTCCCTACCCTTGACCTTAAACCAATTCCCTCTGTTTTCTTCCCCCTTTGCTATGGGGGGGAGTGGTGCTGTGGGGGAGATTCTTCCTACCTACCCAATCTATTCCACTCATAATTCTGTACACCTCATTCAGGCCCCCCTTCAGCCTCCTCTACTCAAAACTAAAGAAACCCAGCTGTCCAGTGTCTCCTCACACTGAAATGCTCCATTACAGGCAACATCCTGGCTAATCTCCCCTGCACCCTCTTAGTGTAATAACATTCTGCCTATTAAGTGGCAATAGTGCTGCAGCAGTGACTCAAGTAATTCAGTCCCAGGATCATTCTTGTGAACCTCCTCTGGACCCTTTCCAGGGCCAGCACATCTTTCCTTAGATACATGGTCCAAAATTACTCTCAATATTTCAAATGCAGTCTGACTAACACCTTATAAAGCCTCAGCAGTACATCCTTGCTTTTATATTCCAGTCGTCTCGAAACAAATGCTAACATTGCATTTGCCTTCCTTACTACCAACCTATACCTCCTACGTTCATGTCAAATATGTATACAGCAAACAGTAAGGTCCTAGCACAGATCCCTGCAATACAACACAAGTCACAGGATTCCAATGGCAAAAATTCCCTCCACCATCTCCCTGCCTCCTTTTACCAAGCCAATTTTGGATCCAATTTGCCAGCTTGCCCTAGATCCCTTGGCATTCTAACCTTTTGGACTAGATTGCTATGCAGGACTTTGTTGAAGGCCTTAATGAAGATCATGAAGAGTATTTCAACCACACTGCCTCCATCAACACACTTTGTTACCCTTCTTTAAAATATTCAATTGAATTGGTCAGAAAGGATGACTCCCCCCCCCCACCACCCCTACATGCTGACTATCTTTGATTAATCCCTGCCTTCTCAAGTGTAGATTAACCTTATCCCTCACAATTATTTCTAATCATTGACAATGGACTCACTGCTTATAATTACTTGATTTATCCCTGCTGCCTTCTTGAACAAAGGTATCACATTTGTTGTCATTAGTAATCAGACACCCATTCTGTGACCAGCAAAGATTTAAAAATCTGTCAGAGTCCTTGACTCCCATTGTAGCCTCATGCATCTCATCATCCCGATACATCTCATCAGGACCAAGTGATGTAACCACCTTTTAGCCTGCAAAGACATGTAATACTTCCTTCTTTTTAGTAGCAACTTCTTCTAGAATTTTACTTTCCCTCTCTCTGAATTCCCCAACTACAATATCCTTCACCTAAGTGAATGCAGTGCTTAAGGGTTGTATAATATGGGATCCAAGTTTAATGGAACAAACGCGGAGCTTTCGTCCATCAGGAAACTGTTGGACAGAAGTGCTAAAGTAGACTAAGGGGCTAAGTGACTCTGTGCAATGCGTTGACAATGGGTTAACTTGTCTGAGTGGTAAGGGGCACTTCTTCGGCATTTCAGCATGTGAATTTATAAAATAATCATCACTAACCTGTCTGTGAGCTGAAGCCCTCGTTAAATGTTTGACTGTTTTCAGCAAGCTGAAAGGATGCAGGTGGAGTAACAGCATTGACTCCATTCAACTTTGATTCTGTTAACGGCTGAAAAAAAAATTAGTCTAAGTTACACAGTAATAACATTACATTGTCTTAAATCTTGGTGAAATATTCAGAGAGGAGAAAATTTTAAGCAAAATTAAAGACTATGGGTTATTTGTTTGTCATAATTCTGATACCATAGCCCTTGTTTGGTACACAGCAGTTTGTGATTATCATGCAACAGAGTGAAGTACTTATACAGAAAGGCCAGCTTCCTTTAGGCCATGGGACAAGTACACTGATATCACTTAAGGTATTGACACCTGTCAGTAATGTTTTCATTATTTGATATATTTTCTGAAGTCCAGTGTCCTACATGGTCCCAACTCCACAAACTTCACTGAGGTGGTTGAGTGGATGAAGTTTTTCAATTCGCTGGAAGAATTGGAAGAGTATTCCCAATTAGCTAAAAGAACTGAAGTAGCATTCACATTTAGCTGCCAAGGTCAGAGCAGTATTTGTGATTGACTAACATATTATGGCAGGCACTTCAAATTAGTTGGTTAGCAATGAGCATCATTCCCAATTAGCTGGTACTGTGGAAATATGTGGACAGGTATTTCCAATTAGATCATAAATTGAGAACACCTTTCCCTATAAGTAAATTCAGTGAAGACTCCCAGTAAGTTGATAGCATTTTTGCATCTTGGTCTAATGGGTTTCAGATTCAAATCCTACTCCAGATGCTGGAACCTAAATATCTATGGAGGTACCTCACCACTACAGCAGGGGACTATCGTACTGTAAGAGATGCCGTCTTTCGTCGAGATGTCACACTGAGCGTCCACCTATTCATTCAGGTGGATGTAAAAGATTTTGTAAGAATATTCTGAAGATGACCTATACAGGTAACATTACAAAAAAAAGACATCACACTCACATTTGTGGGAGCTTACCATGGATTGAGTGACTGTTGTATTTTGCATTTTTGAAAAAAAACTAGATATCAAGAATACTTGATTGGTTGCAATGTTCTGCGGGATAATTTGAGGCCTTGGCAAGTGCTATATAAACCTACAATTAGTTTGCTAATGGAAGCAGAACCAAATATTTTTCAAATGAGTAGGTGGACCCTCAGTTTGACATCTCATAATTATCATTAGAGAAGGTGTCATGTGGGCAGATGGAAGTACAATTTAGCACAGCAACACCACAGCCACGTTCTCCGATCCTGTCATCTCTAACATTTGACTCAAAACTACAGCATGACTGCAAGTGGGAATTTAGATGTATCAATTCATTAGCAAATACTTTTGCCTGAGTCCTGATGGACTGTCTTCCAATTGATTGGGGCGATTATGATAATTTGTCAGATTTTTATTGACATTCAGCTTCAAACTTTCTCAAACATTAGCTTGTGAAAAGAATTCCAAATACAGTGAATGCATACTTTTAATTTAAAATGCTATTATAAAATGTTGAGTGAAGCACATTGAGATAGCTTCAGATGTGGCATGTCAATTTGTGCTGGTTCTTTAAAAACCTTATTTTGTGTTTCAATTATACTTTTGTGTAGAGTCTGTTTCATCGTAGACATCCTACTTCTGATGATCTCAGAACATGCGAAGATATCAAAGAATTTTCTGGATAGTCCAGAGGTAACCAGCTGTTCAAGTATTTTTCCTCAAATTTGCAATTTCACCAATTGTGCCAGCAAATTTCCAACTCCACACTCACTTTCTGTGATAGGAGAATCACCCCCTTGTGTCCAGGCCAAAATCCAGGCCAGGCCAGGCCAGTATTACTAAAAATACAAATTACCTAAGTCACTTTTACATTGCTGTTTGAGGGACCTGCAGTTACACTTTCCACTTGACAACAGAAACAATGTTTCCCAATGATCTTGGTGGTTGTATGGTTCTTTTGAGACGGATGAGAAATGCACTAAATAAATTGCAAGTCTCTCCCTTGGCAACTAGCGACCTTTACCTTTGCATAAAGTCAATTTCAATTGGCTAAAAATCTAAGCACTACCATGGCAAAAATGAGTATGGTTACAACACGAGCATTAGGAAGGAAGTCAGCAAATACAGCACAATTCCGAAGTCCTGCACACTTGGCAATATGTAATCCATTTAATTATGATAAGCATCATTTTTGCAGTAAATTTTAAAATAAATTTTAATGGAATGAATTAAGTTCTGTCACAGACATAATCACTTAATGAATTGTATGATATTTTAGGAAGTAGGTTCAACAACACTTACATTAACAAAAGATCCCCCTGGGTTTCACAAACAAAAAATGGATATCAAACAGCAATGACAATGAATTTCAGGAAAAACTGAGTGTCATAATCACTTTTTTGGGGAAACAAGACTAATTTGACAGATAGATTGAGAATGAGAGGTCAATATGGCTGAAGGCCATGCAGCCAGTAAGGATAGATGATGACTAGAGTGGTAAAGCAGGTCAGAATTAGGGATGTTAAGTGTTGTTAAATGTCCTAAGAAGAGTGTTGCCCAGAGTGAAAGGGTTCACGGGGGTATGTAACTGAGGACAATAGTTTTAAATTTACACTGAATGCATTGACCTGTTATTAGTGTTGGTGAAGTTTGTTTTTGTGAGTCAATGATGAATATGGGCAACCACTTGTTTGCTGCATTTAACTTGGATGCCTTTTATTTTGATTTGTCAATGCTCCCTAAGTCTTAAGCAATTCCACAGCAATTTTTTCTTTGTATTTGTAATACCAGCACTTTGGGATGCTCAAAGCGATCATCGTGAAGAAGATGACCTAGTTATGTGTTATATGTACTTACAAAACTAGTCCCTGTCTATCAGAACCAAAATAAACCTGATTTCTCTCTCTTATGGACTCTTGGTGACTCTTCAAATGTAGTTTGCCTCAGGTCATTGTCAATAGAAAATTCCATGTTTTCACATATGGGAAGAAGGTGCACACAACAATTAAACCACACATGCCACAAAAATAAAATTGACAAATCCCTTAAGGATCACATCACAATAACCAACCCAAATGAGCCTCAAGTGATGCAGAATTGACATTTATATTAAACATTTAAAAAATTAGACACACAATTGTTGAAAATAACATCCCCATCCCAAATTACACTGCCTCAATTTTGTAGATTTATAGTGAAAGTGAGATGGCAGGATTGCACAAGCACACCAAAGTTAATGGTGAGCAAGTCAGGTGATATTCACTGTACTCACTCAGGAATGATAGTTCAGTGAATAAAGGCAGCTAACATCTGCACAACTTACCCAGTCATGGAAACCAATCAACTCATTTAGCAAAGGAAAGAAAAGTAGGAAAAATATCCTCCAGAACCTCAGATGTATTATTGACCAAATAAACACATTGTCAGCTTCAACCAGTTTTGGGTAATGGCTTTGAGACTTCTACAAATAATGAAACATTTTGTTCCGCCACCTCAAATTATTTAAAATCAGCCTTTGCTCCCAGGCTGCTGTTTCCTTTTACAGATTTCTCCTATTTTCAGCTCAGTTTCATGCACCCAAAGTCAACAGCTGGAGATTGAACCTCAATTAATTCAACACCGAGAAAGCACACAGAGCACAGCTTCACCCACTTATTTTCATCAGACCACATGCCTGATTAAACCATACCTCTTCCAATAGATTTCTCAGTCGGCACAACTGTGATTCAGTTGTTTGTTGTGGTCCTCCAAAATCTGCATTCTGGCCTCCAGTCTCCCCTTGTGTTGTCGTAGGAGTTTAGCTTCAGCCAGTAGCTCAGCATCTTGATAGCTATGTTGAGTTGGTGAGAAAGGTGGTGATGGCAGGGGTTTTACACCTCTTAGAACCTGCTGTTGCTTTAACCGTTCATACTCGGATTGTAGATTCCTGTGGTAGCATAAACAATGAGAACTAGTCACATCACAGAGTCATACAGCACAAAAACAGGCCCTTTGGCCCAAGTTTGCAATGACCATCAAGCGTGTATTTACAACAATTCCACTCTTTTCTCCACATTCCCATCAACTCCTCCCCTTCCCCCTGATTCTCCCACTCACCCTGCATACTTGGGACAATTTACTGCAGCCATTTAATCTACCAACATGCCTCTTCCATCATCCAGAATCTTGGACAATTTTTATAGTGCCAGATAAACACATTTTGAATACTTAATCAAAAAAAAAAAGCCTCTGTAACAAAAATGTTTCTCCTCTCCCCAATACTTCAGCAAATCCCAAGACTAAAAAGTTGATTGTTTATCCAGAGACCATGGCCTGTTGTTTTTGACTGTAGTCAGAGTAAACATCTTCAGCATTCACCTTATCAATCCCTTTCGAGATCTTACACTCCACAGTAAGGCTGCCCCTCATTCTCCTAAATGCTGGAGATGAAAGGACACTCCAGTCCCTGTTAAAAACTGCAAGTTTTTAAGTACTGCCAGATGAGAGAGAGCTAATTTTGCTCTATATATAAACTTTCCCATGCCACTTCTGCTTCCATGTACAGTAACTGTGTCAATTAATGACAGCATCTTTTCCCTTGCACTGTATGTAATGCATCAATCTGATCTGAATATCGTATAAACCTGTGTGAGGTACATTAGACTTGACACACGGCTCAAATTCAGCCCAAATTCAAGTGACGAAAAACTTGATTTTTTTTTGTCTGAATCAGAAGTTCAATGACTGTACTAACTGGCAGTCACTCAGACAGCTGCATGGGTGTCTTGGAAAAAAGTACACTAAAGTATGAACAGATGCTGCTGCAAGTTTTGTGTTGAAATGAAAGTCACAAAGCAACAAAACAGGCCCTTTGGCCCACCAAGTCCCTGCCGGGACATCAAGCACCCATCCTACACTAATCCCACTTTATTTTCTATTCCTTCCAGATTCTCTTCAACTCCGCCTGGATTCTACCAATCATCGACAGAGCAGGTGCAATTTAGTGGCCAATTGACATGACAACCTGCATGCTTTGGGATGAAACCAGAGCACGTGAGGAAACCCACCTGGTCATAAAGAGAATAGGCAAACTGCACACATACAGTACTGGAAGTGAGGACTGAACACGGCTGCTGGAGTCCTGAGACAGCATCTTTACTGGCCGCATCACTGTACTGCCACAAACGGTGGCACAGTGTTGAAGCTGTACTCCATCTGCCTTTGCTAGATTTGAAACAGGTTAATTTATGTGCTCATTTAGTTTAGGAATGCATATGGGTACTTGATACCTGAAAATCAGAGTGATGAGCACAGGAATATATCAGGTCAGAATCTGTTCAGATCATCTGCCTTCCTGCTTTGTGAATCCCAAAGGTGATCCAGATTTTGTTTGGCTAGCAATTCCACATGTAACTCAAGGTATTTACTGTCTTGAACTACTGGTGAGTCAGTGACTACCATGTGATTGTGAGAGCCCAAGCAACTCTGTTGGCTCTCACCCAGCTGCACTCAACAATGAATCTAGTATGGAGTCAAAAGTGGAGTGGGAGTTCCCAAAATATGCAGGGGAAAAACTGCTTGTAGATATCTGACAGGTTAAACCTGTCAAAAAATCCTTGAGCCCAGTCATTTCAATGTTGACTTTATGGCTACAAGAAAGGGAAGACAATACGTTTTTGTTAAAATAATTGATCTTGATTATTTAAGTCCTATACAAGATGTTTAAAAAAAATAATTAATAGTACTGCAAACAAATTTAATTTAAAAAAAAAACTTTCAAATATCACATTAGGTTAATTATGTCATTGCTAATAGTTTTTAAAGTGTTTTTAAAATTCATGTACAATTAGAAGCAGCTAAAACATTGACTCATTTGACAGTCAGTAAAGCTGGGGATGTTGCTTTGTCTTCAAAGATTTTCAGAGGCATTCCATGGGAGGGCATGATTTTGGATCATCTGTCTCCCATTTATGGTGTGCAAGGTCTGGCCCCAGGTTAGGCCTTGCTGCTCAGCTGCAGGATGGTCTCATCAAATGGCAGAGCAGGGGTGAAAGGCCAAATGTCCAACTCCCCAACTCCTGTTTCTGGTTATTATGTTCTTAAGTTGCCTGTTTACATGACTAGAGATCTCTGTCACTCTTGTCACATGTTTTGTTTTGTCTTGGTTGGCAAGATTAACTTTCCAGATGTGGACAAGATAAATAGGAAATTTTAAAGCAGTTCACAGCTCCACTCAGTGATTCCAGACCACTATTTCTTTTTACAAGATCGCCATCCATTCTAATAAAACTCCACAGAAGAAAATAAAATGGTTTTAATGAAATTTGGATGTAATGAATACCTGTCACTTTTGAAGTATAGGTTTCTGCAAGCCTAGAGACTTATGAACGTTATCAGGCTGTTTAAACAATTCCTTGGACATTGATTGAAATAGTAATGGTTATTAGTTGGTTTGAACAAACACAACTTTAATCATCTGTACAAATATTGTTGTGGTACTCTTCATCGGTCTCTTGGCAAGGTTCCAAGTGATTGCATAAACACACACACACCATCTTGGGCCCAAGGGTTGAAAACCAATATTGCAATCTTTTCTCAAAGAAAGGGGTGGGACATTATAGAAGGATCGTCTTTTGAGTCAGTGTGGGTGGAAGTCAGAAACAGGAAGGGAGCGATCACTCTATTGGGAGTATTCTGTAGGCCCCCAAGTAGCCATCGGGACACTGAGTAGTTAAGTAGGCAGATTTTGGAAAGGAGCAAAAATAACAGGGGTTGTTGTCATGGGTGTCTTCAACTTCCCTAATATTGCTTGGCACCTCCTTAGTGCAAAAGGTTCAGATGGGGCAGAATTTGTTAGGTGTGTACAGGAAGGATTCCTGACACAGTATGTAGACAGACCGACCTGAGGAGAGGCCATGCTGGATCTGGTATTTGGCAATGAACCTGGTCAGGTGAAAGACAGGCGAGCATTTCAAGTATGGTGACAACTCCCTGACCTTTAGCATAGCCATGGACAAAGATAGGAGCAGATACTATGGGAAAGTATTTAATTGCGGGAGGGCAAATTACGATGGTATTAGGCAAGAACTTGGGAGCGTAAACTGGGTACAGATGTTCTCTGGTAAATGCACTGCAGAAATATGGAGGTTGTTTAGGGACCACTTACATGGGGTTCTAGATAGGTTTGTCCTGCTGAGACAAGGAAAGGATGGTAGGGTGAAGGAACCATGGTTAATAAGACAGGTGGATGGTTTAGTCAAGAGGAAGCATATTTAAAGTTTAGGAAGCAAAAATCAGACAGGGCTCTTGAGAGTTATAAGGTAGCCAGGAAGGAGCTTAATAAGGACTTAGGAGAACTAGAAGAGGACATGAGAAGGCCTTGGCAAGTAGGGTTAAGGAAAACCCTAAGGCATTCAATGCTTATGTTAGGAACAAGAGGATGACTAGGGTGAGGGTAGGAGTGCTCAGGGATAAGGGAGGAAAAATGTGTCTGGAGGTGAAAGAGGTAGGGGAGGTCCTAAATGAATATTTTGCTTCAGTGTTCACCAGGGAGGGACTTAGAAGAATGTGAGGTTAGCGTAGAACAGGCAAATGTGTTGGAGCATGTCGAGGTTAAGAGAGCTACTTCTTTCTTAAAAACAAATTTGTTGGAGCTACTAAAAAGCATTATGATAGATAAGTCCCTGGGGTTGGACAGGATATACCCCAGGTTACTATGGGAAGTGAGGGAAGAGATTGCTGGAGCATTAACAATGATCTTTGAGTCCTCCCTGGCCACAGGAGTGATACAGGAGGATTGGAGGATGGCAAACGTTCCATTATTCAAGAAAGGTGAAGGGGATAATCCTGGGAATTATAGACCAGTGAGTCTTACATCAGTGGTGGCAAACTACAGGAGAGGATTCTTAGGGACAGGATTTATGAGCATTTGGAGAAGTATAGTCTTATTAGGCATCTCTTCAGTCATTCATTAAAGTAGTATTTTTTTTTATTCATTCATAGAATATGAATGTTGCTGGCAAGGCCACCCCATATTCTCCATCCCAATTTGTCACCAGTTCTGAATGGATCACCAAGCCAGTTCAGAGTCAGAGGCATTGGTGGTCTGGAGTCAAGTACAAGTCTGACCAGATAGATTTGACTGACTTGGTAGATTTACTTCACCAAAGGGAAGAAAATGAGATTAAAGAACAAGATGGGCTTTTACAGCAATCTGGTAGCTCCATGGTTACCAATGTTCTTACTACCTATTGATTCCAGTATTCCAGCCAATGCTCATTTATCACAACATCACAAAAGCAGACGTCAGGATCTGAATTGCTCTTGGGCTACTTGTGGAATGCAGTTAGCTGCCACATTACAACAGTGACAACATTTCAATGGAAATTCATCATGGCCATTCAGCCCATAATATCCGTGCCAGATACATACCAAATATTGGTGAGCAAATTCTGAGATTTTGTTTGACAAATGGTTTTGTGATAAATGCAAAATCTGTCTCAGTAATATCATTGCTGACGCTCAGCAAGCATGAAGATTTTACTAAACAAGCTTTACATAATGATGGATTTGATCACATCTGAACATTCATTTTGAATTAAGTTTTGTCACATTGATTGCGCTGCATAAAAAATAATTGGACATGGAGGTATTCAACAAAGATGAATGGAGTAATATTTGAACTTGAGATTGAAAACAAGAGTGCCAAACACTGGAAAATAATGTTATTTGTTTAAAATCTGTTTTGACATAGGCTAATTTTTTCACCCACCATTGCTGGTGGATGTCAAGTCCACTGACTGAGAGTGTTGGATGATTAAACAGGCACTAATAACAACTACTTTCTTCAAGGGCATGAGGGGAGGATGTTTGTGATGTGTCTAGTTCTGGGAAACCGGAATTCCATCAGTTCTTTGCATCACACTGGACAAGTCAGGTCCAGATCTAAATTGGTGCAAATTACCTCAAGAGCCCTGGTGATTACTGAACAATAAGCATAGGTTTCAGCTGACAACGTACACTGGAGGTAAACCGCTTACCAGAATGCTGAAACTTCCTGATTGCAAGTCAGTTGCATTCTCTGTACATTATAGTTAACAATCAGAACTTGGGCTTGCATCAATGAGAAAGTGTTTGTTGCCACTGCTCTGTGTTTAGGCTCAAACTGACATTCACAGGAACCTTTCACTGCTGATAGGATGTGAATATGACAATAAAGCCAGAAAATGTCTTTGTCCCCTCCCAATCACTTTCTTTGAAAATCCCACTTGATTTTTTTTAAAGCAGGATGTTACTCTGATTCTATTTCATTTTATACTGATCTGACCAACTTCACATTGTTTGCAGTATGTATTAATTCCCACAAGATATTTTCAAATAAGCCAAAAGAACACTGCTTTCACCTCTAAGCCTTCCCTGCATTCAGATAAGCAGCCACCAGGCTCCAGTTTTAGATTCCTTATGACACTGGTTGGAAAGGCAAGATAATCACTGGCTACATCATTTGCTGTCAAGTCTGTCCAATTGCAATCATGCAGACCCAGTAGCAGGTTTCATGTTCACAAATAGCTTCCTTTGGCCAAATGCCTTGGTAGAATCATTCATAAAGTCACAACTGAAAGACAGCAACTGCCTCAAGGAAAAGGTTAATGTGTCTGTAGTCTGAAACGCTCACAGCAACAATGAACTACAGACCGAAGTTGCTGATATCAGTGGAGTGCACTTGAGAAAGGAACTATCACAGAGGTTTGAGTGGAGTAGTGTTCTTAATTGGAGGGGAGATAGAAAAGTTGGGTAGAGAGGCATATAGGCTCAGAACAAACAATTTATTTTGGCTGGGGAGAAAGAAATATGGAAACATTTGGTGAGACTGTAAAACCCACACGTAAAGCAATGCAAAATATATTATCATGAACATGCCATATTTAAGTGAAGAAGAAGTGGAAGTACTTTGCTCAAGAAAACACCACCAACATGTATTATGTAGATGCAAAGCTGAAGACAACATCTGTTGTAAAGATATAAAGCCCATTAAAAGTGAAATGAGAACTTTTTTTTTGTAAGTTATTGGAAAAGACAGTACTCTGAATACAATCAAAATGACGCTAAGTATGACCAGCAGAAGTCAAAACATCTGTTGACATATCCTGTTTCACTTCAAAAACATTATGTGGGTACTTTTATTTGCCCAATGTAGCACAATATTTAGTTTAATTCATTTAGGTTCATTACAAATTTCAGTTAATTACTGCAAGAATTAAAATGTGCTGTTTCAAATTTTCAAACAATGCTGCAATTACACTGCCAAATACTTAAATCAGCAATTACGACAGCAACTTAAGAATTTGCACACTTTAAAAACTTTTGCTTTTTCATTGCTGAACTGAACATCTTGCAAACTCTTTGCAGCTTAATATGTCCATTATTTGAAGATAGTTGAACCAAACAACATCATGTAAATGACTCAAAGGTAGAAGATGTGGTGCCAATCAAACAACCAGTTGTGTTCTGTTTGGTGTAAGGCGCTGAGTTTCATTCAGGCAAGTAGCTAGTATTCAATCAGACTGATGACTTTCTGCAGATAGATGGTGGAAAGACTGAGTCGCCAGGAGGCAGTCACTCACGATGGACCTAGCTTATGTGGCCACAATATGTACATAGCTGGTCCAGCTGGGTTTCTGATCATTGGGAAACTCAGTATATTAGTGGTGGCGGCGGGTGGGGGACCCTTGAGTGTCAAGGGGACATCATCAGGAGATTGCATTGTGCAAATAATACCTGGCACTTTTCATACAAAACCTCAATGTCATCCATGTATATGTGCATGAAAGCATAGACTGCTTCATTATCAGAAGACCTGAAAATAAAACAAAACATTTTGCACCCACTGGCAAACACTCCCACTTTGAACCTCATGATAAATACAAGGTCATTGATAAAGCAACTGCAGATGGCTGGACCAAGGCACAGGTTAAGAAACTATTGCAGTGATTTCCTGGATCCAAGATGATAAACCTCAAACAATCATAGGTTTACTTTGCAATAGACACAACTTCAGCTACTGGATAGTTATCCCTTCAAAACGCAAAACACTGGAAATCTGAAATAAAACGAAAAATGCTGGAACTACTCAGCAGGTCAGACAATACTTAATGTTTCAGGCGAATGACCCTGGTAACCACCTGTTTCTCTCTCCACAGTTCACCCTCCAATTCCAATTCATTTCAATTACAAGGGCTTCTTGATACTGAACTTTGTAAAATACTGCTCTTACGTCATGGCAGAAACACTCACCTTACCTCTGCAATTCAGCTCTTTTATTCATATATGAATCAAAGTCTAATGTTGAGTGGTCAAATCCAAAATGAGCATCAACGAGATGGCGATAGGTGACTATGTACCTATTGAGAGCACTCTCAGAGATCCCCTCTAGTAATTTGCTGATGATTGAAAGGAGGCTTGTATGGCAGTTATTTCTGCACTGCACATGTCTGTGCAATATTTGCTGCCTCCAAGCAAGCCCAGTCTTGCATATTCAACTGATTAGTTCTGTGGAACTGCTACCAATATGCTCTTCCTCTCCTTATTAAACTAGGACTAGAATTGATCAACCAGATCAATAGTAGCAGGAGAGAAAATGGATTTAACAAGCCATCACACAGCATAATCAGATCTCCCCACACCACAAATGTCCTGGAGGTCACCATTGATCAGATGTTCTGCTGCGGTTGCAGGTGGTTCACAATGCCTCATGCATGGTAGTTTTGAGATGCAAAAACATTTGAATCTTTTCCCTTCAGCACAGTGACTGTGCCACATAACAGTATTAGCATGATTACAGACTTTATTGATAGAAGGTAGTGGTCACTCCTATCTATACTGTCATGGACAGATGCATCTTCCACATATAGAATGGTAAGGGTGACGACAAGTCATTCTTCCCTCTCATGTTGGTTCTCAGCTGGTGTTGGATTCAGACAGTTCCACTGTGCCAAATCTCACTTGATTGGCATTAGTGTCATTCTGTAACAGTTCATTTCAGTGCAATTTCATTCCCTGAAAGCAAAGCCAATTGATCCTCAGCACAACAGAGTGTATATCCAATGTGAAGACCCAAACAGGTTACAAATTGAAACCTTCATCCACTGATCATTTTGTTTGATCTCAACTTCCAATTCAATCTGCTTTTACCACACAACTTCAGCATTTTTGTAAGAATAAAATCATTCATACCTTGAAAGTTCTTACAGCTGGAAGTGTACTTTTGAAGAAAATTTACATTGCCCTACCCTTATTCGTCATGACTAAATATTGCATGGAAAATGAAATCAGAATTTCAGCCTACCTACCTGCAAAATAGTGAACAATGCCATGGAACTACCTCTGATTGAAATGTACACCACAAAAGGGTAGGGACATGTTCGGCACAGCTTTGTGGGCCGAAGGGCCTGAATTGTGCTGTAATTGTTCTATGTTCTAAATGATGATTCAATTGGCAGTGAAGGTTCTATTCAAGTATTGTCTTATTTTTCCTCCAATTATTTTGATGATAAGCTCTTTATTAAGACAGGACTAATCTTGTGATGAGGAAATTTCTGCAATGGTTTTGCAATTTAAAGGCTGTTCAATAACAGAAAAATGCCACAGCTAACAGTTTATCTGGGATCAATCTCCAATTTGTTCTCCAGTCATTGTTCTTAGCCTAAGAAATTAGCTGGTGTTCTTTTTTTGATTGCTATCCTGCTGTTGGTGGTAAAGGAAATACCTGAATGTCTCCATCTCAGCCAAATGTGTTCAAAACTATTGGATTCATGGGCTACACTGTTGTGTATTGAGAACCTACAGGAACCCCAAATAAAGGATAAAATCCACATTAATTTGCTTATGTTCTAAACTGCTGATTCTAGTTTATCCATTGGGAGAGAAAACCAAGATCAGACCTTTTCAATCTTCCAGTGGCATGAAATTCAAGCAGCTTAAAACAGAATGAAATATATAGTACTAGCTTTTAGATAATGCCCACAACAGAGAACAAACACACTATGGTGCTTCTCAGAGATGAAATTGAAATTTAATTTGGAGCTAAAGTATTAAAGAGGATCAGCCAAGGAGAGGGAGGAATTTCCTGATTCTTCAGAGAGCAGAATGAACAAAGTTTGGGTGAAGGGAAGTGAATGGACAAGATTCAGAATCTTAAGAACAAGGAGTTTGGTGGATGCTGTGGAGGTGGAGTTGCAGAGGTTGATGGGGCTCAGGATAATGGGGTATATCCTGAACACTGCTGACCCAATCTTGAATTTGAATAATAGTCACTTAGAGGATCGTGGAAAAAAAAAGAGTAAGTGAGTGCCTTCATCGGGTTAACATGATTACAAAAAAAATTGCAAGAATAAACAAACTCACCTTTGCTCCTCCTCAAGATCGGCAATGATGCGTTCCAATTCACTCCGTTCCTCTTTCTCTACTGACTTGAGGATCTGAACAGGACTCTGGGGCTGGCTTACAGGTGATTCACTTCCCAGTGTTTGACAGAATTGTTGAATTAGCGCGTGTTCATCATCACTGCACAAAGAACAAATTATGCAGTCTCATTTTACAGTTCTTGTCATGTAAAAATAATTTTAAAATAATCTTTATAATTTCATGCATCTGTCATTGTCCCCTCTCCAACAGGAAATAACAAATATCTTCAGCTTATTGATTCAATTACAATTTAAAAATATTAAATTTTTATTCAGTAACTTAATGGTGTGTTCCTTACCTATTACCAGAAATTAATTAAAATGCACTGCATTTCAAGCTGCTATGTATAAATCACACTTAATGCCACTTTTCCCAGCTCTAATTGTTCAGATTACTTACACACTTCCTGTGGCAGAACTACTGTCGGTGAGCAAGGATCCATTAGTTCTCTCCATCTGTGCCAGCCTGAATAAAAGGTGCCACATTATGTTATTAGATTCCAATAAAATCAGAAGTACACTTCGGTTCCATTATTGCTAATGTCTTAGAAAGCAGTCAAAAAGAGTCCAATGTTTATATATTTGAGAAAGGCTAGACATTGGGGAGTTTGTTATCCAATGAATGTGTTGGAAGCAGTTCCGAGAAGGTTTACTCGACTGATACTTAGAATGAGCAAGATGCCCTTGAGGAAAGATTGGACAGATTTTCCTTG
This sequence comes from Pristis pectinata, assembly GCF_009764475.1. Taxonomy (NCBI): domain Eukaryota; kingdom Metazoa; phylum Chordata; class Chondrichthyes; order Rhinopristiformes; family Pristidae; genus Pristis; species Pristis pectinata. The sequence goes on along the minus strand of NC_067407.1, from coordinate 95,040,745 downwards.
AGACCACTGGAGTCTGGAAGAGGGGGGACGATTGAAAACAACCAGACCCTATGGAGTCTTGACAGCATGATTGTTGGAAGATATTTTCATATGAGAGCAAATCTAGAACTAGGGGATCACTGTTAACAAAAAAAAATATGATGATTTTTTTTTCCCCTCAGAGGGTTGAGAGTCTTTGGAACACACTTCCTTAAAGTGCAGTGGAAGCACAGTCTTTGCAAATTTTTAAGGGTGTGGCAAACAGATTCTTGGAGCAACGGGGTGGAATGTGACTAAGGGTGAACAAGAATGCAGAGTTGAGGTTATCATCAGATCACCCCTGACCTTATTAAATGGTGAAGCAGGCTTAGCAGCCTCCTGCTTGCAATTCATATGTTCATTTATCCACTCGAGTGCATAATGATTCGAAGTGATTCCAAGTTGCATATTACGTCCCAGAGGTCAAGAATTTAGATAAAGCACTTAAGCAACATTATTGTTTTGGCAGTGTCAGAAAGCAGAAATCAGTGGAAATTCTCATACATTATTTATTTACAGCAATGTATCAGCCAATAAGTTGGTCTGATGTTTGGCTCAACAAACCATCAGAAGTCAACTTAGAGGAAACAGGAACTACAACACCCAATAAAAGAGAATGGAGGATAGTTTTATATAGTGAGCATAAAAATCAATCTCTGTCGTTCACAAGAGTGTGATTACTCAGCTTGATAGACAGTGTATTTGTTGAATCATCCACACTTTGAATGACTGGAACATTGTCACTATCTGCAGCAACTGATTAAGTTTTCAGCAAAATTAATACATAAGATATTATGTATTAATGGTAAAATTGCTATCATCTGTTTTTTGTTTGTGTAACTGCAGAACTTAATTTGAAACCAAATCCCACTTGGTTAAAATGAGCACTATGAAACCCCAAAGACTGTACAGTAAGAACCAGTTTCATCCCATAACATCTTAGAAAAACATATTAGAACTGCAATGTAGCAATTGTGAACATTTTTGTTACCTGTTGGCATAGTGTTCTATTCTGGAATGTGTGTCATCTTGGGACAGCCGTGGAGATTGTGTGGGGCTGCAATAATAAAACTTCTGATAATTAATATTCCAGTTTAAGTATCAAAACAAAAATATTGCATCATTATCTTAGCATTGATAAAGCTTGTGGTTGTTACAATCTACTGCAATACAAATGAAATGTGCAGTAAAAATGCAGTGGGAATATTTCCTTTTCAATACTAGTGTAACACTATCTTTAATCAACCATTTTAAGCAGCTTTCTCTATCTTTTGTTTGTGATACAAGACTGAAGTGGAAGAATGTTGCAATTTCATGCTCTGCATGATATAAAGCAAAAAGTGTATGTACGATGCTGATCAGATCAGCTCAATACCTTGCTTCTTAATGATGTAATGCTCGGGTTGAAATATCCCTTTGTATTTAATAATTTATAGCAACAGTTTTATTTTTGACTAATGGAGTAGGGTTGGCAGGGGGCTTGAGAAAGAGCACAGTAAGTTCACATAATAGAAAATGGAATATCTAAGTGCTTTATGATTATTTTCCATTTAAAATGAGCAAATTCTTAAAATAATCATGTCAAACGCATTGACTGGTAGCACAAAAGGGAGATGATAAATTCTCCAGTACGCTCCAAAAGGAAGAAATTCAGTACTTAATGCAACAACAAACTGCTATTCGGTTGAGACGACGCATTTGGCATGCAGGACAGATACATATACTCACTCATATTGCTCGGGCCACATGCTGATGAGTGTGACAGGACTACAAAAGAGAGAAAAAATACAGAACATTGTTTATGTGGCTCAAAGAACGATGAAATATTTTACAACAACGCACAGTAATGAAACAGAAGCATGCTAAGGAAGTTACCGCAATTCAAATAATCATCAATAGCAACACATCTATCATTAATAAGCCTGGCCCTTGGTGCCTTAAGGAAAATATATTCAATCTTGTTGTTAACTAATGTTCTCCCTCTTCCTTAATAGGACACCTATATTTTCCAAATTTTCCATGCGTTTCCCTTGTACTACTCTTGCTATAACTTTCTATCTTCTTCAGAAGAGCATTCATGTCCCTTCCTTTTGTTCTTCAAGGAGGTGTGCTTAGCCCACTGCTCTACTCTCATGACTGTGTGGCTAGGCACAGCTCAAGCGCCATCTATAAATTTGCCGATGACACCACTGTTGTTGGCAGAATCTCAGACGGCAATGAGGTGGTGTACAGGAGTGAGATAGATCGGCTGGTTGAGTGGTGTTGCAATAACAACCTCATACTCAATGTCAGCAAGATCAAGGAACTGATTGTGGACTTCAGGAAGGGGAAATCAGGAGAACACACACCAGTCCTCATTGCATTGCAGGCATGGTAGTGATGCTTTACAGCGCCAGCGACCCAGGTTCAATTCCAGCCACTGTCTGTAAGGAATTTGTACGTTCTCCCCATGTCTGCGTGGGTTTCCTCCCACATTCCAAAGACATACAGGTTAGGAAGTTGTGGGCATGCTATGTTGGCGCCGGAAGCGTGGCGACATTTGCGGGCTGCCCCAGAACACTACACAAAAGATGCATTTCACTTTGTTTCTCGACGTACATGTGTCTAATAAAGAAATCTTATCTTATCTTGAGGGGTCAACGGTGAAAAGGGTGAGCAACTTCAAGTTCCTGGGCATCAACATCTCAGAGGATCTATCTTGGGCCCAACACACTGATGCAATCATGAAGAAGGCACACCAGCAGCTCTATTTCATTATCAGTTTCAGGAGATTTAGTACATCACCAAAGACTCTTGCAAATTTCTACAGATGTACGGTGGAGAGCATTCTGACTGGTTGCATCCCTGCCTGGTACAGAGGCGCCAATGCGCAGGATCAAAAGAGACTGCAGAGGGATGTAGACTCAGCCAGCTCCATCACGGGAACAACCCTCCCTGCCATCAAGGACATCTTCAAAGACAGTGCCTCAAGAAGACGGCCTCCATCATTAAGGACCCTCACCACCTGCGACATGCCCCCTTCGCATTACTACCATTAGGAAGGAGGTATAGGAGCCTGAAGACCCACACTCAACGTTTTAGGAACAGTTTCTTCCCCTCTGCCATCAGATTTCTGAACAGTCCATGGACCCATGAACTCTACCTCGTTATTCCACTTTTGCACTATTTATTTTTGAAACTTAGAGTAATTTTATGTCTTGCACTGTACTGCTTACAACAAATTTCACAACATACGTCAGTGACATTAAACCTGATCTCGATTCTCCTCTTCCGCACAGACCAACAAATGAACTTCAGATCAACCTAGTCCATAAAGCCAAATATGATGAGATGGACTCTGACCTCACGATCTACCTTGTTGTGACCTTGCACCTTATTGCACTGCACTCTCTCTGTAGCTGTGATACTTTACTCTGTACGGTTATTGTTTTTACCTGTACTACATCAATGCGCTCTGTACTACCTCAATGCGCTCTGTACTACCTCAATGCAGTCAGTACTAACCCAGTGTAACTGCACAGCATAATGAATCGATCTGTACGATTGGTATGCAAGACAAGCTTTTCACTGTACCTTGGTACAAGTGACAATAATAAACCAATACCAAACAGCCTCTATCTGCCATTCTCTTTTGAACTACATCAGCTAAATTTAGCTTTTGCGCCTTCCAGTTTGAACCCAGCAACACAGCAGACTGGTGTGTTCTGCATTATCAGCACAGCTTACTTTTCCAAATGTCACCTACCTACTCCTGAAAGTGTCAAACTTGTTGCTCAACATTACTTCCATAGGTGTTCTTCAGAAGCATTGACCACATTGGTGATGAACCAACAGTGCTTGAACCTGGACAACATACCATCCAGACGTTCATTCATGGGACAATCGCAAGTAAACATGGTTACCAAGTTTCCGTGTGCTTTTCTTGAGAGGCCACTGAATACCTTCCATATTGTGAGTTTTTCTCTGTAATCCAGTTACCCGTCAGTAGAACATAAGCTTCTCTGCAGGACTCAGCTTCATTCCATCACTCGCCAAATCAATTTATGATTAAGGGTAAAGTGCTATTAATTTGGAACGTATTTCAGTTTCTGACAATTGACAGTGAAAGTACTTGAACAAGCAGAATCAGCAAATGAACCAGTTGGCCTGTTCACCTCACTTTGCTGCTTCAAAACACTGCAAAAATCACAACAGTGGACCAGCCGAAACAGATAAGGTTATCAATGGCAGAATTCAGTCTCACGGAACCCGAGACTGTGGTACAAAAATAGCTGGCAAAGTTGCTTTTACTGTCTAAAACATTGATAACCTGTCCTTTGCAAATATAATGTCGAACTCAATGACTGTCATTTTAGAAACAAGCATGAAGCAGACCAATGTTTCCATCTCCTGGCTGCCTTACTTTTATATACTGCAATAGACCATATATACACACTCATACATATATAGTTTAAAATATTTCTTTTCCCTTCAAAGGGTGGACAATTGTGCAACATTAATCATTCATCAGCGAAAAGCTACACATATGCAAACCTCACATTGTCAAACTTACATCTCAAGATTCTCGCCTTCTAAGACTGTTTGTACTGGCAGGTAACCCAGTCGGGGATGTTTGGCAAAGTACTTCTTTGATCTGAACTTATTTTTCAGCACCTTAGTGAAATCACGTACGTCTTCGCCTGACGTTGTCTAAAAATGCAAAAGAAATAATGAATTGCCATAATGCAATCTGTTAATTTAGCCATTCATCTTATGCAGACTGTGTGAATGTTTACTGAACTAAGTGTTGTCAGGGAAGTGATAATGTTTGTACCAGAGGATCAGGCCTAACTTTTCTTCATAATACTTCTAAGGTTATGAAAAATGATCATAAGTGCCAGAACGATCACTGGTGGACTACTTAAACTAGTTTCAATAAGTTAATGCAAATGATAGGGAGCAACATATTGAAAATATCCTGACTGGTTGCAGGATCTGGTACGGCAATTTGAATGTGCAGGAACGCAAGAAGCTGAAGAGGGTAGTGGATTCAGCCCAATGCATCACTGGCATATCCTTCCCCACCATTAGTATCAACACAAGGCGCTGCTTCAAGCAACATCCATCACCAAAGATTCCCACCATCCAGGTCATGCCATCTTTTTGTAGCCACCATGGGCAGAAGATACAGAAGCCTGAAGTCCCACACCACCAGGTTCAAGAACAGCTGCTTCCTTTCAACCATTCGGTTCTTGAACCGACCTGCACAACCCTAATAACTACCTCAGTCGAGCAACACTATGACCACTTTGTACTACAATGTAATTTTTTCCTTACTCTGTTCTTTCTTGTACAATTTTGTATGACTTATGTTTATGTTTCTCTTGTGAATGTTGTCTATCTGATGCCATGTACCTGTGATGCTGCTGCGAGTAGGTTTTTCATTGCACTTGTGCATACATGTACTTGTATATATGACAATAAACTCAACTTTGATTACTGCTTTCACTCAAATTTGAGAATTGTTTTAAACTATAAACCATTTTTAAACCAATTGCCATATTCTCCCTTCACTGTTCATTCACCACTTCCCAATTTAGCACAGGATACACAATCTGATCCGAGAGCTCAGTTCAATGCCAGCCTGCACTGAGTTGTTTTGCTACTTCTTCGGCTTTGACAGTTCCTCCTAAGGCAACATCTTGTTTGTATTTAGTCGCACTTGAAGCTAAATGATAGAACAAGGAATTCCTCATAATACTAAGAATGAAGCATCAAACTGGGTCAATATGGGGACAAATGGTTAAAAAGTCAAAATTTAAAGCTCTTTGTCCGAATACACAAAGCATTCAATAAAATATGACTGAATTAATGATCCAAGTAAAGATAAATGGGTGCGATCCAATTGCTATTACAGAAAAATGGCCTTAGCTGGAAATATAACATTCCAGGTTACAATGTGCAACAAGGAGAGGCAGAATGGAAAAGGAGGTGGGGAGCTCTGGCAAGGAAGGTTAATATTACAACAGTGGAGTTAAATTGTCTTGGTGCATGATATCTGGAAGTAGGATGTCAATCAAAGCTCCTTCAGTATATACGCTGTTGGATGGAGCATTAATCAAGAAATATTGGATGCTGTGACAAACGTAATGCGATAATCATGGACAAATTTAATCTTCCTATAGATTGGACAAATCAAATTAGAAAAAGTAATCTAGAGGACGAGTTCATGCAATGCATTCAAGACAATTTTCCTGAAAAGTACTTCATGAACCCAACTGGGAAGCAGGTTATTTTATTATGTAAAGTGCAATGAGACAGGATTATTTCATGACCTCCTTATTGAGGGTCCTCCGGGAAGAATGATTACGAAATGATAAAAAAAAACACACATTTGGTTTGAGAGCAATAAACCTTGGAACTAAACTAACTTCTGAATATCATCAATTATATGGCTGTGAAGGGAGAGTTAGTCAGAGTGAATTGGGAAACTAGATTAAAATGTAGATGAGCAAAGGCAAACTTTTGAAGAAATATTTCATAACTGTCAACAAAGATGTGGAGCATGGAGAAATAAGGGCTCCACAAGACTAAGGATCTATACATGCCTAAATAAAAGGTCACAAATGGCATTAATTTCAAAAAGACTTATAATAATAAACCTGGGGATTAGGATAAGTTTAGAAAACAGGAAAGGTTTCCTAAAAAATTGACAATGAGGGAGAAAATAGGAGAGGAAACTAGCAAGAAATATAAAAAGAGATTCTAAAAATTCTACAAGTATATTAAAAGGAAGAAAGCATCCTCAGTAGTTAGTTGCTCATAATCTGAGAAGGTTGATTTGAAAAGGATGAATAACAAAACAACAGGGGCATGAAATATTTGTTTTGTATCTTCCTCCATAGCAGAGGATAAAAATTAAGAAATCATGAGGAAAAGGGAAGGAAGTAATAAAAAAAAAGTCACCAAAACAATGATAGTAGGCAACCTAATGGGACTGATAATCCAAAGCAAAGTGGCAGTGTGGATTGCAAAAATATGCAGAGATGCTTTGGGAGATTTTGACAGATTAAGTGAATAGGCGAGGAAATGGAAAACAAAATGGAAAAATTTGAAGACGTTTACTTCGATAGAATAATAAACTGAGAGACTGAGAGGTCTTGGTGTTCAGAGGGACCTGGGTATGCTTCTACACAAATCAATGCAAGAATGTGCAGGTACAGCAAGCAATTAGGAAGTCAAACTGTGTTGGCTTTTATTGCAAGAGGATTTGCGTCCAAGACATCTTGCTCCAATTACATAGAGCTGTGGTTAGAAACATCTGGAATTTGTGTAAAGGTCTGGCCTCCTTACCTTAAAGGAGGATATACTCTGAAAGAGAAGTGGAGGAAAGGCTCACCAGATGGGATTCCTGGAAGGGTGGCTTTGTTGTTGGAGGAGAAATTAAACAGACTAGCCCTGAATTCTTGAGCTTAGGAAAACAAGGTGAAACATACTGAATTCGATTTGAAAGGGCAGATTCGTTGATGCTTCTCCTGCTTGGGTGTCAGGAACCAGGAGTCACAACCTCAAAGTAAGGGGACAGGTGAGAAGAACGTTTGCACTCAAAAGGAAGTGAATCTTTGGAATTCTCTATGTAAGAGGGCCATGGAGGCTCCGTTGCTGAGTATACTCATACTCTGTTTTTCGCACAAAATTGAAGGTGGCTAATACATCCATCCCTGGGTGCTCAAAAAAATCCCATCAATCCTATTCCTCCACTTACTTCCCTGTAACCTTTACAGCGTCACGCGCCCATCACCTCCACCCCAATTCTCCTACAACCCACCTACACCAAAGATCATTTGCAATACCCAATTCATCTATCAACCAACCATCACATCTTTGAGATGTGGGAGGAAAGTGGCACAACTGAAGGAAGTCCCCTCAGTCACAGGGAGAACATACCAACTCCCTCCCGATGATACCTGAACTGAGGATTGAACTGGGGTCACTGCAGCTACAATGTATCAACATTATCTGTTTTAACAAGACTGCTTGATATTAGGGAAAATCAAGGGATATGAAAATGGTGCAGGAAAATGTATCAAGTTAAAAGATCGGCCAACATCCAACTCAATGGTGGAGCAGCCATGAGGAGTCAATTGGCTCACTCTTGCTTTTATTTATGATGTTCATATTCTTAAGTTTATAAAGGAAGTGCCTGCAAAGACAGTGAATACATTGACTGTTGATCTTCCAAAGTTGCCTCAAATCATGAAAGGTCCTGACACACTGGAAAACAGCAAGTGTAATGCCACTGTTCAAGGAAGAGAGAGAGAGAGAGAGAGAGAGAGAGAGAGAGAGAGAGAGAGAGAGAGAGAGAGAGAGAGAGAGAAAGCAATGAGCTTAACTAGTCAAGTTCAACATCTGTCATTGGGAAAGTCCTGCATTTTATTTGGAAATGTGGAACAGCAATCTTGGAAAATCATGAAATGATTAAGCAGGGTGAATGTGGTTTTATGGAAGGGAACTAGCTTTTGAAAATTTAGTTGAGGATCTGACTGGCAGGATGGACAATCGGGAACCTGTGAATGTAGTTTTTTTTGATCCCCAAAAGTCTTTTGGTAAGGTTCCAAATAGAAGCTTACTGGACAAGATAAAAGCTAGTGGTTTTGAGGGTAATATAACAGCAGAGATAGCAGATTCATTAAGTGACTGAAATCAGAAAGCAGGAATAAATAGCCTTAACCACTGGGGTGCCACAGGAATTAATGCTGGGGCCTCAGCTATTTACAGCTTATTTTAAATGTCTCAGATGAATGGACCAAGTGCACTGTATTCAGTAGTGCAGATGATAGGTGGGAAGCTGTGGTGAGGAGAACACCCAAGGAAATATACACAAGGCAAGTTAATAATGACAAAATGGTTGATGAAGTATGATATGAAGAAATACAAGGTTATCTATTTTAGTTGAAAGAACAGAAAAGTGGATTATTACTTAAATGGCATGAGACTTTTCAATACTGAAGTTCAGAGTATTGTTGCAGAAGAAACAAAATTAGGATGCAGGAAGACAAACTTGATGATGGCCTTTATTTCATGAAGTAATGGAGCACAAAAAAAAAGGTAAATTTTGCTGTAACTACTTTGGACTTCAGTATAACCACACTTGGAATACTGCACACAGTTTGGTCTCTTTACGCAAGTAAGGCTATGTTTACCTTGGTGGTAGTAGGTTCACTGTGTGGTTTTCAGTAATGAAGTGTTGCTTTTTTTAAGGACAAATTAAGCAAATTGGATCCCTGCTCTCTGGAATTTAGAAGAATGAGAGGTGATCTCATTGAAATATAAAAGTTCCTTCTGTGGAGGAATGCAGATTTGGGAGGCATCTCAGTTAAGCGTGAGATTAAGGAATAAATTCTGTACAACTTTGGTATCCTCCAGTCTCCAAAGATCTCTGGGCTGTTATTAAATAAGTTCATGGACGCGACACGTTTTTAAGACTTGAAGGGAATTGAGAATTGTGAGGCAAGGCGGGAAAGTGGATTTGAGGCCTCGATCAAATCAACGACCATCTTGTTGCATGGCCTCACTTCTGCTCCTATTTCTTAGGCTACAGTTAATTGGACATTAGCAGCATTCATCAAATTTTTATCTGGAATCACAGGGAAGTGTACATGGGGAAACAACAACATCCAGGCACAAACACAACAGCTCGTACATGTAGGATATATGAAGTCACATTAAACCCTTCATTTATACATTTCCAAAACAATGGCTGTTAACTCGAATTCTGCCTTCAGCATAACTCACAGTTCTGGTCATCCACTTTCAGTTATGATAAATGATTCATGGATAATGTATCCTGAAAGTCTATATCAAGTGAGCACGACTTCCACTCAAAGATTCTTTTGTTCACTGGACATGTCCTGCAAAGGTCTAATTATTGTCTGGAGTTCAGAATCTATTTCAAAGATTTTTGAATGTTTTCCTTTTGCTGGGTTGCAGGGTGATGCCAAAGGGCTGGAGTACTGCAAGCATTATCCCTTTGTTTCAAAAAAAATGAATAAAGATAAACCCAGCACGTGCAGGCCAGACAGTTTAACCTCAATGGTTGGAAATTTTAGATACAATAATCCAGGATTAAATTAACAGTCTATTCCACGATGCTTGGAATCTCAGATCAGAAAAAGCCAACCTCATTGTTTTTTTGATAAGAGAGGGCAATAGGATAGTGTAGTTGGTGCACTGTACATGGAATTCCATAAGATTTTTGATAGCTGGTCTGTTAGCACAGCTGAAGCTCATGGAATTAAGGGGAGAATGGCTGCATGGAGAAAGAACTATCTGAAGGATAGAATATAGAGTTGTGTTTTTTTTTAAAGACGGGTGTTCCCCAAGAGTTGGGGCTAGGACCACTGCTGTTCGTAATACACGTCAATGGCTTTGATTTGAATGGACCAGGAGGAATAATGAAACTCTGCAGATGACAAAATTTGGAGGTACAGTTAACAAGTTACTGATAGACTTCAAAAGGCATAGATACACCATGATCTCTCGATCCTTCTCCCAAGAGCCACACGGACAGGGAAAACAAAACAGCGCATTCCAAATAAACGAAGACCTGAACTTCTAGCATTCACTTCCAAGCTATATCAGTCCTTCAATCTCATTGAAACATACTGTACCATCCCCAACAAAATGTGCCAATTTATGATCAACCATGAGACTAACCACTTCAGTGATTTCATGAAGCTGGTAGTACCCACCAGTCAAATCAGTTGCATTCTTGTTCAAAGGTCTGATTATTTCCATCGTGAAATATTTTCAAGCAATTAGACCAAAAATGATTATCCATTTATCTCGAGTCTTGGAGCACTGATACCAGCACTTCAGCTGTAATATCCATGTTGATCAAGTACCCATTTATACTATTCCCATTTACCAGCACTAGGTTAGTGGCCTTCTGTGCCTTGGCGATTCGAGTGCTGATCTTAAACGTTACAAGAGTTCCACATTCCAACCACATACTGAATGAAACACCTGTTTCTCAGATCTTGTTTCAACCTCCTATCCCTTACCTTAAACCTATGCCCTCTAGTTTCAGACTATGGGGAATAGTTTCCTGCTATCTACCCAATCTATACCCCTCAGTTTTGTATGCCTTGATCAGCTCGCCTCCTCTGCTCCAATGTATAAAAAGTCGATCCTCTCTATCCTCAAAACTGAAATGCTCCATTCCAGGGAACATCCTGGTGAGTTTCCTCTGTTACGGACTCAGTGAAAGTCCCTTTAAGATAGAGAGTGTGTGTGTATGTGTGTGTGGGGCGTGCTTACGTCAATAGAAGATAAAGGACGTAATGACGTTGTTGAAGAAGCCAGAAGGAGAGAGAGAGAGAGAAGGGAGAGAGACACCAGCCTGCTTGTTTTCTCTATCGATGGATGAGAAACAATAACTGTGTTTGCCACTGAAATCCATGTATGGAAGTTGGAAGTAATCCGGTGGAGTTCACTTTGTTGCTGACCTGTAGAAGGAAACAGGTATTTGTGTCTGGACGACCACGGTTCGGATGCTTTTCGGGGTGAGGAAGTCACTACCGAGTAAACACTGAAGTGTCGTTTGGGTTCCATCGTGGAACATTTGGATTTCGTATTTACTCTCCCTATGTTCTCTACACCTACGTCTTATCTTCTGACAACGGTGGTTGTTGAAGAAGCCCTTGCTCATGTTTCACCTTATGGCTTGCGGAACTGAACTTTAAGAACCATTCCGGAACTTGGAGTTTGGGACTTTGTCACACACACACACACGACGAGTTTAGTTTTGGGGTTAACGTTCGAGGTTTAACATTTTTGAATTCTAACATACTAACATTTTTACTTTTATTTTACGTATTATCATAAGTAGTGATTAATAAAATAGTTTTTAACACTGAATCATGCTCAGTGTGTTTCTTTTGTTGCTGGTTCGTGACAAAATTGGGGGCTCGTCCGGGATAGTTCCCAAGGTTAACGAGATTCATCCAGGATCCAATCCAAACATTAACGAGTGTCGTCTGGGATCGTTCCCCAGATTGACGAGATTTGTTCGGGATTCAATCCAAAGATTTTTGAGGGAGGTCTGATAAATTCTTTTTAATTGGCTTGTGTGTGTGGAAACCAGCAGCAATGGATATTAAGGCATTTTTGGAGTGACCAACCCAAAAGGGACTGGAGGTGGCGAAAAAGGATGATTTGATAAAGATTGCTACAAGGCTAAACCTTACAGAAGTAAAGCAGTCTATGAGAAAGGCAGATATTCAGAGACTGATAGCTGGCCATTATGTGGAAAAGAAGGTGTTTGAGAAGGAAGTGTTAAAACAGTTTCCTGGCAGTGAAATAGCAATTTCTGAGGCACAGGTGCAGCTGGCAAAGATAGAGGCTGAACGAGAGCAAACCCAATTAAAGATAGAGGCTGAATGAGAACAAAGGAAATTAGCTGAACGAGAGCAAACCCAGTTAAAGATGGAGGCCGAACGAGATAAATTAGAGGCCGAACAAAAGATAACTCAGATGAAGATAGAGGCTGATCTAGCAATGAAGCAGATGGAATTGAAGAGGATGGAGCTGGATAGTGAGGAGAAGGAGAAACAGAGGCAGCATGAGTTACAAATGAAGCGAAAGAGTTTGGAATCTGATTCTGATGATGGTTTTTCAGCCAGCAGGGAGGTTCGATTAGTCCCTCCGTTTGAGGAAGATCAGGTTGATCAGTATTTCCAACATTTTGAAAAGGTTGCTGTGAGTTCAAACTGGCCAAGGAAAGGATGGGCTCTTATGGTACAGAGTGTGATTAAAGGTAAAGCTCAAAAAGCTTATTCTGCTTTGTCTGCTGAGGACGCAGCTGATTATACCAAGGTAAAACAAGCTATTTTGAAGGCCTATGAATTGGTCCCTGAGGCTTATAGACAAAAATTCAGAGATTTGAGGAAATCTGCAGATCAGACTTATATGGAATTTGCCAATGGAAAGAGAATATGTTTTGAACGATGGTACATGGCTAAAAATGTAGATGGGGATTTTGATAAATTGAAAGAATTGATATTAGTGGAGGACTTTAAAAGATGTGTTCCAGCTGAATTAACAACATATTTAAATGAAAAGGCAGTGGAAACTTTACAAGAAACTGCTAGGTTGGCAGATGATTATGCTTTAACCCATAAATCCAAATGGGGACAACCTAAAACCTTTCAAAAGAGTTACAAGGACAATCCAGGTAAACTGGAGATTAAATTGGGAGGTAATCATAAAGGAAAGGATGAAAAGAAGCCAGGGCTGGAGAAACCTGTTGAGCGTACTTGTTGTTACTGTAGGAAACCTGGCCATGTGATATCTAATTGTGCCCTTTTGAAGAAAAGGAAGGAAGCTGTGCCCAATGCTTGCTTTCAGGCAATTAAAAATCAAAAAGGTTTAGGAGATGCTGTTAAAGATCAGTCCTTGCAAGAGGGAAAAGCGGAAAAGTTGGAGGAGGTGAGAAAAGAATTCCGTTCGTATGTATCAGAGGGTTTTGTTTCACTGAATGATGAGTCACCCCAGGTGCCAGTGAAAATTCTTAGAGATACTGGGGCTAGTCAATCTCTCTTGCTGGACAGTGTTTTAAATTTTGGTGAAGAAAGTGACACTGGTGAGGTAAATCTAGTGCGAGGCGTTACAGATGACACCATATCTGTCCCTTTACACAGGGTGATTTTAAAGTCAAAGTTCGTAGAAGGACCAGTCGAGATAGGGATAAGACCTAGGTTGCCAGTGGAAGGAGTTTCTTTGTTATTGGGAAATGACCTTGCAGATGGAGAAATTGTTCCTGTGGTACGGTTAACGACCAAACCAAGGATTGATGAGTCTGAGAATGATCCAGATGTTTACCCATCATGTGCGGTGACTCGAGCTAGAGCTAAAGAATTAGCCAAGACAGACAGTCCGATGCAGTCTGATGTAGTTCCTTGTGACAGTCCTGAACAGGAAGAAAATTATGATGCCTTATCTGAGACTTTTCTGTCTTCACTGGAGGATCAACATCCTTATAGTGAATCTGAATTTAAAGATTTGTCTTTGTCGAGGAAGGATTTTATGGTGGAACAGACAAAGGACCCTGAGTTGACAGAATTGAAAGAAAAAGCACTCTCATGTGAGGAGATTGAAAAAGTGCCAATTGGATATTATGTCAAAAATAGAGTGTTAATGAGGAAATGGAGATCTCCTCATGTTCCTGTTACTGAGGAATGGGAAGTTATTCATCAGGTTGTTGTTCCAAAAGTTTATAGGGATGAGATTTTAAACCTGGCCCATAGTATGCCTTTGGGTGGTCATTTTGGGGTGAATAAAACCGTAGGGAAGATCTTGAAACAATTCTATTGGCCTGGTTTGAGAAAAGATGTGGTGATGTTTTGTCGAACCTGCCACACATGTCAGATGGTAGGTAAACCAAATCAAAAACCCCCTGTGGCTCCGTTGAAACCAATTCCTGCTTTTGGGGAGCCCTTTTCGAAGGTGATTGTGGACTGTGTTGGCCCATTACCAAAGTCTAAGACTGGAAATCAGTATTTGTTAACCATCATGTGTGCCACTTCTAGATTTCCAGAGGCAATACCCCTTAGAAATATTAAGGCCAAGACGGTGTCAAAGGCTCTTGTAAAATTTTTTACCTTGTTTGGTTTGCCAAAAGAAATCCAATCTGATCAAGGTAGTAATTTTATGTCAAAAATTTTTCAACAAATAGTCTATGAGCTGGGAGCAAAGCAGATTGTATCATCTGCATATCACCCAGAATCTCAAGGAGCTCTGGAGAGATTTCATTCTACTCTCAAAAATATGCTGAAGACTTATTGCTTTGAAAACACCAAGGATTGGGACGAAGGTATCCATTTACTTTTGTTTGCCGTTAGAGAATCAATCTAGGAGTCAATAGGATTTAGTCCGTTTGAGCTTGTATTTGGACATAGGGTGAGAGGACCTTTGGAATTGTTAAGAGAGCAATGGGTTAATGAGGAAGTGCACTTGAGTCTTTTGGACTATGTCCAAAAATTTAAAACTTGGTTGGAGAGAGTCTGCCAGCTAGCGAGAGAGAATTTGAAAACCAGCCAGATAAGAATGAAGACATATTTTGATAGACGTGCTCGGCCTAGGACATTCGCAGTGGGGCAAAAGGTGTTGGTATTTTTCCCTAGCCAAAATAATCCCTTGCAATCTCGTTTTTCTGGACCCTATGTTACTGAATCTCGAGTGACTGATTTAACATATATAATCAAAACACCAGATAGACGCAAGAAAACACAACTCTGTCATGTAAATATGCTAAAACCTTATTATGAGAGGGATTCAGTTGTGGCCTTGGTGGATGATGTAAAGGTTGTTTCTAGAATGCCTGATGTTGATGTTGAGGAAGGCCAATTTAGACCAAATATTGTTCCATCGAAACTAAAAAACCAAAATATCATGAAGAACCTTGAAACGAAATTGGACCATTTACAAGTTTCACAAAAACAACAGATGAGAGAATTAATTTTAAAATTTTAAAATCTGTTCCCAGATGTTCCAAACAGAACATCGATAATTACCCATGATGTTGATGTTGGGGATGCAAAACCAATCAAACAACACCCATATCGAATGAATGTGGAAAAAAGTAAACTTGTTGATCAGGAAATAAAGTACATGTTGGAAAATGATATTATTAGACATTCAACTTCAAATTGGAGTTCGCCCTGTGTTATTGTACCTAAACCTGATGGAACTGTCAGATTTTGCACAGATTACAGGAAAGTGAATGCTGTAACGAAGTCAGATGCTTACCCTATTCCTAGGGTGGATGATTGCATAGATAGAGTGGGAAAGGCAAAATTTCTTACAAAGATTGACCTATTAAAAGGGTACTGGTGTGTTCCATTAACAGATAGAGGAAGGGAGATTTCAGCCTTTGTAACCCCTTCTGGATTGTATGAATACAATGTTTTACCATTTGGAATGAAAAATGCTCCGGCAACATTTCAAAGAATGATTAATTCAGTGATTCATGGGTTAAAACATACAGATGCCTACATTGACGACTTAGTGACTGGGAATGATACATGGGAGGATCACATCTCTGCGTTAGAAAGGTTGTTTGAAAGACTGTCCAAGGCTAACCTTACAGTTAATTTGGCTAAAAGTGAATTTGGCCATGCCACTGTGACGTATCTTGGTTATGTTGTAGGTCAAGGCAAGCAAGCTCCTGTTCAGGCAAAAGTTCAAGCAATATCTGAGTTCCCTATTCCCACAGGTACGAGGACTGTTAGAAGATTTTTGGGAATGGTTGGATATTATCGAAAATTAATTAAAAATTTTGCTGATATTGCTCTTCCCCTAACTAATCTTCTGAAGAAGGGAGTAAAGTTTGTTTGGACAGATTCTTGTCAAGAAGCATTTGAGAAGCTGAAAGCCATTTTATGCTACCATCCTGTGCTCAAAACACCTGACTTTGAAAAGCCATTTTCATTAGCAGTAGATGCCAGTGATGAAGCTGCAGGAGCTGTGTTGTTGCAGAAGGGTGACCTTGATGATATTGACCATCCGGTAGCTTACTTTTCAAAGAAATTTAATGAGCATCAAAAGAATTATTCCACCATAGAGAAAGAATTACTGTCGCTTGTTTTAGCCTTGCAACATTTCAGTGTATATGTTTGCACTGCTCAGAAACCATTGACTGTATATACAGATCATAACCCATTGGTGTTTCTGAGCCGAGTCAAAAACAAGAACAGAAGGCTGTTAAACTGGAGTTTAATTTTGCAAGAGTTTGATCTCATGATAACTCACATTAAAGGCAAAGATAATGTGATTGCTGATTGTCTTTCTCGATGGCAAATGGGAAACATGTATCTGTACTAATCTGATAGTCTGTAGTTGTGTAGCATGATAATTATTAAAATTACTAACTGTATGCGCGGTTAAATTTTTCTTGGGAAAAATTTTTTTTAGGTGGGAGGTGTTACGGACTCAGTGAAAGTCCCTTTAAGATAGAGAGTGTGTGTGTATGTGTGTGTGGGGCGTGCTTACGTCAATAGAAGATAAAGGACGTAATGACGTTGTTGAAGAAGCCAGAAGGAGAGAGAGAGAGAAGGGAGAGAGACACCAGCCTGCTTGTTTTCTCTATCGATGGATGAGAAACAATAACTGTGTTTGCCACTGAAATCCATGTATGGAAGTTGGAAGTAATCCGGTGGAGTTCACTTTGTTGCTGACCTGTAGAAGGAAACAGGTATTTGTGTCTGGACGACCACGGTTCGGATGCTTTTCGGGGTGAGGAAGTCACTACCGAGTAAACACTGAAGTGTCGTTTGGGTTCCATCGTGGAACATTTGGATTTCGTATTTACTCTCCCTATGTTCTCTACACCTACGTCTTATCTTCTGACAACGGTGGTTGTTGAAGAAGCCCTTGCTCATGTTTCACCTTATGGCTTGCGGAACTGAACTTTAAGAACCATTCCGGAACTTGGAGTTTGGGACTTTGTCACACACACACACACGACGAGTTTAGTTTTGGGGTTAACGTTCGAGGTTTAACATTTTTGAATTCTAACATACTAACATTTTTACTTTTATTTTACGTATTATCATAAGTAGTGATTAATAAAATAGTTTTTAACACTGAATCATGCTCAGTGTGTTTCTTTTGTTGCTGGTTCGTGACACCTCTGCAACCTTTCCAGTGGAATCACATCCATCGAGAGTGCACGCAGTACTCCACTGTCAAACCAGTGTTATGAAGTTGCATGATAATCTCCCTATTTTCAATCCCCTGGCTAACAAAGGCAAGTGTCCCGTATGCCTTCTTCACGACTTATTTACCTATGGTGTCACCTTCAGAGATGCCTGCATTTGTACTCAGAGGTCCTTCTGTTGCTCAATACTCCCTACAACCTTGCCATTCATTGCATATTCATTATTCAGTGCTCAATTATTCCATAACCCTGGTCTAGAGGTTTGGCATTCTGGCTCAGTGAAGTGAAGTTTGAATATTCTTTCAGCATTCAAGCTTGGGGTGGGTGTCATTTAAATAACTGATCAGACCTCCTGCTGGGGGAGTGGGAGGAGGATAGAACGAATGTTCAATAATCCTGCTGGGAGTGGGGGCACAGAAGAACTCGTCCCTCTTCCTGGTGGGAGAAGGAGGAAGAAGCTTGGAAGAACCAATGAGCTGTTCTGCCTGGGGAGGAGGCACGGAGGAATTAATCGGTACGACTGTGGAAGGACAAGTCAGCGTTTCTGTTTGGGGTGGTTGCATGGACCCAAGGAGAATAGGACAAAATTATTGCTCGGGAGGCATGGGAAAGTCAGTCGGCAAATTTGCTTTCAGGAATGTGCTTGGAGGACAGAGGGTGGCAGAGTTAGAAACAGATCACAACATTTGGTCATTTTCTTTCATAGGTTATTTACTGGTGATGCCCACTTCCCTCTTTACCCTGCATTTCTCTCTGCTTTAGGTATTCATCCAATTTTCCTTTGCAAGAGGCAATAGTCTCTGCCTCCACCTCCCCTCCTTGACTCTGTCTGCACTTCCTGCTGCCTCAGCAAAGCCTCTACTATTATAAAGGTCCCTTCCCACCCCGATCATTCTCTGTTCTTCCCTCTCCCGTTGCGCAGAAGATACAAAAAAACCCACCAGACTCAATGACAGCTTCTATCCCACTGCTATCAGACTCTCGATCTCCCAATCTACCTTGTCGTGGACCTTACATTTTATTTGTCCCTGCACTGTACCTTCTCTGTAACTGCAGCACTATATTCTGCATTCCGTTTTCTTTTTACTACCTCGACGTAATTATGTATGGCATGATCTGTCTGGATGGCATACAGAACAAAATCTTTTCACTGTATCTCAGTGCATTTGACAATAATAAACCAATTCCAACCACCAACAATGGTGATGTATTCCTGCTCCAACCACTTTTTAATATACAAAATTCTCTTAACTCTTCTATTCACTTTCTTGCTGACTCTCTAATACTAATGACCCCAAGCATTATTTTTGGTTCAGGGAGCATGCTGTTCTGGTATCAAGAGTCGAAAACGGCTCTTTGGATAGTAGCTTGCTGGAGTACACGTAACTACTCTACAAGATCAGTGTTTTAGACTGGAATACTGTTCAAACAGAAACATTGTTACTTCCATTAATCTAAAAATTCAAAACAAAGAAAAAGAAAGAAACAAACAATCTCATCAGGTAAAAACTCTGAAGCATGTTCAAGTGCTGCTTAGGGATCAGAAGTCCATCAATAACTTCCCCACTAAGCACAGCAATATCCTCCTGTAAAATGAAAAAACACAAGGCTGATGAATCGGTTTTCAATTGCCAAACTGACCAGCCTCAGAGCAGGGTTCACTGGTATCATTCATTCTCAAGTGATCCAAGGCATATTATTTCTAAAAGGAAAATCAGCCCAATAAATTTAATTATAAAATTTTGGAAGAAGTTTTTCAGGTGGGGTGTGATGTTTGAACACCCTTCCCACCAATGCACTGCTCTTCAACCAGAGGAAGTATTTATTATCTATCCATTTTAATGTGCAAAAAAACACTATTAAATCACTCCTTGCTCATTTAAGCTGTAACCATATTTTGAAGAAATGCATTACTCACAATGCCTCACTTATATTAAAAAGTCAACAAACTGACCTATATTCTGGTGAATTGTCCATTTAATACCTAGAGCTCTTTTTTCATCTACACCACCTGACATCTATACACATTAAACCTTACATCAGTGGTGGGAAAGTTATTGGAAAGGATTCTGAAGGACAGGATTTATTTGCATTTGGAAAGGCAGGGACTGATTAGGGATAAGTCAGCATGACTTTGTGCAGGGGAAATCTTGTCTTATGAATCTGATTGAGTTTTTTGTTTAAAAGAGGTTACCAAGAGGATTGACAAAGGCAGGGCTGTAGATGTTACCTATGTGGACTTTTGTACTGCCTTTAACAAAGTCCCACATGGTAGGCAGGTCCAGAGGTTAGAACACATGGGATTCAGGGTGAGTTAGCAAATTGGATACTAAACTGGTTTGGTGGAAGGAGCTAAGAACTTGGGTGCATAACAGGCTGTTCTAGTGATGACATCAATTTAAAATAATTCTAGAACTCAACAATGTGCGAAACAGGCAATCATCAAACATCTCTTGTGGCAATGCACATATCCACCTATAGTGAAGGAAACACAAGTTTTTTTTTCGCAGTGATTTAGTTGCACATATTGCAGGTAATGACACAAAGTGAATATGCACTCATACCGGGGTACAGTATTCCACCATTGGATAATGCAATTTGTGTCCTTTTGCAGTACGTCCTGAAAAGAAACAACTTTGGCAGATGTCATAGTTGAAGTGCTTGAGGCTCCGATACCTGCAAAGGGAGAACAAATGTCAAACAAATTTTCTGTGAAGTGCAATTCTTCTTTGCAAACTGACTCTCATTAAACCTGCTCTTTCACTCACTTGCATGCTGCTTCAGAACTGCAACTCCTGTTATCTATGATCAGTGCCTTGAAATGAAATATCCAAAACCTGCAGGATTTAGCTCTTCTAACATTGTTAATATCTTTACATTTAATTTGTGCTAACTGCATCCACCTCCTCACCCTCCAAAGTCTCAAAGCTCCAATCTGAGATTCAAAAGCATCTGAAAATCATCTTTTTCCCATGAGACAGTTTAAATGTAAACAACTCCAATTATGTATCTCCATTTGCAGAGATTAGGTTGCTACTCAGCTGCATTGATTTTTGAAAGCTTAATTCTTTCTATGATAACTTTTTCTGGCTTTGGAACTTGCTGAACTAACATTCAAATGTGGATTCTTTCCTTGCAGCACACTACTCTCTACAAGGTTGTACATCTCACCTAAAGCCTACAATTGGGCATTCTTTGCAGATGTTACACTTCGCCTGATGTTTTGCAGTTTCAGCAGCTGCCACTCGGTGTAGAACAGGTAGCCAGACCATGGACTGAGGCTCTAGTCTCATCCACTCTACAAACAGTTTAGCATCAATCTCTGGTTTGTTCTGAGCCTAGAAAAGGAGAAATTCAAGCTGCATTAATAGTTAGTCAAAGTTTATTGTTTCCTCCAAACCAAAACATTAATGGATATTTACTCTTTTTTTGTGGGCAAAATTAATGTAATTCAAATGCCTTAAATACATTGTTTCAGGCAGCTGCGGGTTATGGATAATAGGAGCCTGTCTGCCTCTGAATCAGAAGCTTTTGGGGTCAAGTCCCATTCCAAGTCAAAATCACAAAACCTTGGGAGAGAGCTCTGAAGGAATCCTGTCCTTTTAGTAGACCAGTGTTGAGGGTGAACCAGGCTACCCAAGAGGCAGGAGTAGGGGTGAGCCTCAACATTGGAAGGACAGGAGCGAGGGAGAGCTGGATGATAAAAAAAAATTTGCTTCTAACTGTTACACCTTTGGAGGGGGTGTACTAAGGGAATGATGCACTGAATCAGTATTAACTAACAACGTTAACAAAATTTAACAAAAATTGTAACAAAGATTAAGGCAATGATATGAATGTTGGAAGGTTATACGGAGTGTTATAAATGGCATCAAGGAATGTTCTAGAAAGACTATCATTCATTTTCATAAATATTAAATGACAGTAGACTGAGTGCAATCTCGGAAATCTTGCAAATTTCATTTTTGTCATGTTCTCATTCGATAAAGAGTTTCATCCCAATTTTTTCTAAAATATCATTTACCCATGAACTATACTTTGATCTGATCTATCAGATTTCTTTTACGAATTAATGTCAGACCATGGACAATTTTGTTCTGTGAGCCCTCTTCAAATATGAACTGGAATTTAAAGCAAGCTTACGTATTGGAAACAACTGCGGACGCTTGGTTCTATGTTGCTACCTCCAAACGAAGCTACTTCCCCAAGCTGGCGAGGGATCTGGACTGCATCATGAAGCAAGAGACTCAGGTTTCGCTGGTCACAGAGATCAGTGGGTCCACTTACTTGTTTGAAAAGATCTGTAAAAAATTAACAGCAAGGAAATACAGCTATTGTTAATCTTCAGAGTGGCAGCTAAGAATTCAATAACTCCAATTTTTCTTGATTATCTGTTTTGAAGTATTTCATATTGTGACATACTTCCGTGTAAGTAATGAAGATTCATCTGATGTAAATTTATCTTTTGCTCTTTTATCATCTTCCCTTTCTACATCCTTAGTCCATTTTGAAACAACAACTTACTACTGCATATCATACGCTTCTGAACAGTCCCTTTGCCCTTCTTTGAATTAATGTCAACTTAAACTGCTCATCTTATCTGCATTTTTTTTTCCAAAAGAAAGGAATTTGTTTTAGTCACGTACATAATGTTGTGATGAGGAGCTTTTCATCCAAATGGAAGTTTACGCCATGAATATGGCTTGAAATTATAATACAATTGTTTTCAACCCAGCCTCTTCATCTGTTTCTTCAAGAGATAATTTATAGCAAGCTCAATCATTTACTCGTGCTGTTCAGTGGGATGGCAGCATGTCTCCAGCGATGGCCTTTGTTAGAATGAAGATGGTAACACAAGCAAAAGGAAAGACTTCCACCATATATCAATTATTCAATATACGGATATTGATTATTTCTGAACTACATTCATTCAAAATAAACACAATGCCGTTAATATGGATGGAACAGTGAGAAATAGATGAGGTGTGATTAAGGGCTTTGTCAATGATGGTAGAGGGGAACTAACTCAGGAAATAGGGGAATGGAATGGAGACTTACACGAGGCAGGGTGGAAGGAAGCACAGCTGAGACATTAGTGGGAATCTGTGGTCTTATAATGGATGTCTTTCACAAATCCTACCCAGGAACAAAATGAAAACTAAAATTTTGCACAAGTGTCTTAAAAACACAACTGCCCTAAATTATATATTTGAACCTACTGGTGCTTTCTAACTCAACTATAGAGCAGACAGCATGTACTTAAATTTAAGATTTTTAAATGAATTTGGAAAAATTTTATAAAGCTTTTAAAAGAAAATTGTAGGTAAAAGTGCAAACAACGCCCATTTTTCCATGTTTTTTCTTGTGACAATTATGAATGAAATATTTAATTCTCAGTACTTGACATGCATATAGATTCGCATCTCTTTTAGGAGGCATCACCAAAAACATACAAAAGCTCTTCTCAGGAAGACTACTTATCTTTGCTAACAACACAACTGTTAATTTGCTAAATTGCAAACATCTGATTTAGGGGCAGAATTAAGCCTCAGAGCCCCTTGAGATCACGGTTGATCTGACTGTAACTTCATTTCGACATTCCTGCCTGCAAGTACATATCTACCTCTCCACTGCCTGTTGAAGGAGAGTTCCAATAATGCACAATCCTCAGAGGGAAAAAAAATTACCTCAATTCCACCTGACATGGTTAACCTCTTATTTTTAAATACTAACTCTAAGTTCTTGATTCTCCCACAGGAGGAACCATCCTCTCCACATCTACCCTGTCAAGATATCTCAGAAAAGTGAGAGGCGACTTGAATGAATCATATACAATCTTAAACCCTAGTGGATGCAAGCTGAGCTTATCCAATCTTACTTCACAGGACAACTCATCCATTCCAGTCATCAGTCCAGTAAAACCTTTGCTGAACTGCCTCCAATGCATTTACATCCCCAATAAGGAAACTGGTATTACTGATGTGGTCTCACCATTGCTCCATATAACTGGAGCATAATCTCCCTTCTTTTGCATCCAATTCACCTAGCAACAAACAACATCATTTTTAGCTATCATAATTACTCGCTCTAGCCTTTTGCAACTCATCCACCAAGTCACACAGATCCCTTTACATCTCAGGGCTCCACAACTCTTACCATTTAGATAAGATACATTTTCCCATCAACTTGCACAGTTTCACATTTTTCCACATTACATGCCAGCTACCAGATCTTTGCCTACCCACATAACCAAGATTCACCAGTAAAATTCCTTCACAGTTTATTCCTACCTGTCTTTATGACACCAGCAAATTTAATATACCTTTCATCCCTTCATTAAAATCATTTATATAACTTGTCAGAAGTTGAGGCCCCAGGACTGATCTGCAGCATGCCACTCATTACATCTCGCCAACCAGTCTAAGACCCAATCATGCCTACTCTGTTTCATGTTAACAGCCAATCTTCCAGCCTTGCCAAATGTTACCTCTTACACGACAAACTTTTATTTTCCATAATTACCTCTGACGTAACATTTATTCATAAGCTTTCTGAAAATCTAAGTACACAGATGTATTCCCCTTGATTCACAGTATAAATTACTTCAAAGAACTCAAATAAATTCTCTTTCACAAAATGTTGATTTTGACTCATTACTTTAAATTTTTCTAAGTGCCTTCATTTAACATATTCAACCATAGCCTCTGCGTTTTCCCAATGTCAAATGTTCAGCTAAGTGGCCTGTAGTTTCCTTTTCTTCTTGCTCCCTTTTTGAATGAAGGAATTACATTCTCTTCTTTCCAATCTAATGGAATGATACCCAAATCAAAGGGATTTTGGAATTTAGGAATTATAACTAATGCATCAACTATTTCACTTGTCACTTCTTTAAGCCCCTCAAACACTTCAAAGAAATCACTGCATGGCTTAGATACAAATAAGTGGTAATGGCTTTCATTTAAAAAAAAGGCTTACAATGCAGAGAATTTTAAGTTTTCAAGTGTGAGCAATGGTAAAGCCACACTGATGAACCAGTGAGTAGTCTTCAAATCCATACTGTGTGAGGTAGCACACACGCTTGCATCTGCTTTAAGCAAAACAACACTCAACCCAGTACCTGCAGTGAGTGGTCCAATACTTACACTTATATTTTTCCTCCAGAAGACCCTTGGATAGGCACATCAATCCGATCCTTAAAGATAACACTCTGATTCTTCCACTCCTACCCCTGATAGAAGAGAACAGATTGATTTTTTTTTACTTAGATTTCAGTATAGCAATGGTCCACTCTGCATTGACTTGTTTAGAATTTAACTCTTCAAAAATCAAATACTATTTTACCCATGCAGATTAATTGGAACTACATGTTTGTTCCTCAATTTTCTTCTGTACCTTAACCAGGTGAAGAAAAATTGTATTTTACCTTTCCACCATTGCCAACCTGATTTTGAACCAAAAGCCATGTTTATAAGTTATCAGCTTACATGTGGATTTGTACCACTTTCACGTGTGCGTGATTATGTCTAATGAAAACACTCACACTGGATAGGACCCCTCAAGGATAGAGCTTAGTTTGAGGTCCACCTATTTCTGCTGTTCAAACCATACTCAACCTCCATCAGCAATAGCAATAAGTTGAGCAGGAGTGCCCAGAAGATTTCTTTCAACCAAAGGAACCCACAAGATTTAGCTAGCCATTTACTTTGTTATTAATCGCATGGTGAATGAGATTAAGTCTGAAGAACATCAGTGATAAAATTCAGTTAAAACTCTGAAAACCTAGAAATCTTGGAAATGAACAAATTATTTTGAAAAGCCACAATTTTATTGTGAAAATTATCATAGCGATTCCAAACACAAGACAGTGCTTAATAATTTCAGATTTAATTTCCAAAATAAACTATGTTAAAAACTTGCAAATCACTTTAATAAAGAATATGCAAGAAAACATTCAGCCCAACTAGTCATAACTACCAAAAGAAAGATGAAAACTTCTTTGTGTGAACTAGCCCACTGGTTTTATGACTCACTGCATGGCATCAGTGAAGTACGGCCAGCAACTGAGTACAAATCAGTCACAATTGCTAACTCAATATATCAACTTGTATTTACTGACATTAAGAATAAAATTTTAAAAACACAAATTATTGATACAACCTCAGTACAGTAGAAACTGACAAGATACATCAGTACTAGAATGGTGAAATCACCTTCACAGAAGAGCATTAAGTAATTATTTTATAACACATGTAAACTGACGTTTCCAATACCACAACTGAATCAAGTTATTCCTTCATTCTTCTGTGTCAGCTCATTAATTATTGTGAAAGGTTTATGAAATAACATTAAGCTACTCTGTTAGCTATGGAAACATTTTAATAAAATTGTTCCGTTTACTTGATTAGAACTTTTGAGTTATGTCCTAGTTTGTGAATATCTGGTATCAACATTGAGTCATAGCAAAATATATATTGCAAACAGAAGGTCAGAGGAGATCCAATTCATCCTAAACTGAAGAAAATAAGAAAACAAGTCTGTATTTGTCTCTTTGTCCTCCAAACAAGTACAATAATAAATAAAAAGTTACCTTTATGAACAAAAGCTACGCCAATTTAAAATGCTTCCAAGAAAAGGCAAACCAGAGACCAAGTCCAAGAGAAGATTTTAATTTACTTCAACAATCAAGCTTGTCTATGGTTTGATTTAATTAGATTTGAATTCTTGGATCTGGATAATTAAACTTCTTATTTGGCTACACTAACTCAAGAAACTGGATCAATTTTTGTCAGCAAATGTAATTAATATATATTTTATGAGACAAAGATATATTGCTTTCCAGCTTTCATGCGCATGAGAAACAACCTAAGCATCAATGCAAACATCATTTTAATTTTTCAAAATGCCAGCCATAATCCTAGATACAAAGTCACATAAATAAACATAATTCCTCCAACTTGATTGATTCTTGATCAAATCTAAATCACGCTAGGATATCTATTCATTAATTTTATATCCCTAATTTCATTCCTCATTCTTCTGTTGGTTATCCCAATGTACTTTTCTAATTGGGAAAAGGGGCACAAAGCTAGAATTATTTAACTTTCCTGAACAATCCCTAAGAAGAAGAATACATTGAGAGCAAAAAAAAGAGGTGACCAAAGCAGGAGAGACCTGGAGTGGCCCTAAGAGTCTTTCTGCTTGCACCATTCACAGAATAAACCAGTACCGTTGTGCCAGCTGATGCAAGGATCCGTGACTTTGGTGGATGCTCAGAAGCAGTAGCAGTCAATTAAAGAAGCCTAATCATCCTTAGCCACTTCACCAATGACCCTGTTTTTAATCGCAAGGGCAAAAGTGAATCCATTTGTTGATAATTGCAGAATTCACTTTTGTTTGCTACTCTTCAAATATTGAAGCTGTCCAAGTGCATAGGCAGCAGGAGGCTAAAAATAAATAGTGGGAGGTAATGCCGCAGCTATACAAATTCTTGATTAGATCACATGGAGAAGTGGGCAGCTCCAACTACCACGTCATAGAACAAATGTACGGGTCCAGCAGGGAGCATAGGCTAGATTTACCAGAGGGATATCAAGTCTCCAACAGTTAATTTACCAAAAATCAGGCTTGTATTTCCTGGAATTTTGAAGGTGATAGGGTAATTAAGCAGAGATGAACTGACAGAGTAAACACTGGGAAACTCTTTCCCTTGCTTAAACAATCTAGAACAATGAGGCATTCTTTAAAAATTAGAGCCTTTCAAAATTGGAGTTAAGAATCACTTCTGTGTGCAAAGAGTTAGACAAGTTTGGAATTACCTTCCACATAAGGTAAATTGATGTTGAAGGATGGACAATCCCCATTAATGGCATCGTGGTACAGAAGACCACTGAAGATGAATGAGATGCACCATTCCAGCAGTAAAGGGCAGTGATGCAGGGGAATTGATAATGCTTTCTGCAGTTGTTGGAAGGTAGCCCAGTGCCAGGGTTAAGAACATCCAGGGGGACCAATTATCCTATTTCCAATTCTGAGGTACAGAGGCTTCAAGGTGAAATAGACAAGCTGAATGAGTAGACAAGAATGTGGCAGATGGAACATAAAGTAGAAAACTGTAACGTCATTCACTTTGTTGCACAAAACAGAAAAGCAGAGAACTTTAAAATGGTGAGAACTGGCTAATGTTGATTTTAAGAAGGGACATATATGTGCTTTTACAGAAGTCATTGAAAACCAAATGCAGATGCGGCAGGTGATTAGGAAGAGAAACACTAGCCTTTATTGTCACAGGATTTGAATACAGGTACAAGCAAGTCTCACTGCAATTATATTGGTTCTTACTGAGAAGACAGGTGGAGTTTTGGTCTCCTTGCCTAGGAAGGATGCACTTGCCACAGGGGGAGTTCAACAAAGAATCACTACGCCAATCCTAAGGACGCAAGGTTTGATGTACGAAGAGAAATTGAGCAGACCCAACCTGTATTCTTTAGAGTTTATAAGAATGAGAAATCACCTCATTGAAACTTAAAAAATTCACAAGGCTGAACAGGACAGGTGCAGAGAGGAAATTTCCCTAAGCTGAAGGATCTACAACCAGCAGTCATAGTCTCAGAATAAGTAGTAAATTGTTTAGGACTCAGCCAATGGTGGTGAATCTTTGGAATTCTCTACCCAAAAGAGCTATCAAGGCTCAGTCATTAAGTTCATTCAAAACAGAGATGGATAAACTTCTGAATATGAAGGGAATCAAAGGATAAGGGAATAGTAAAGGAAAACAGTGTTCAGGTAGAAAACTAGCTTGGTCTTGATGAATGGCAGAACAGGGAAGCAAAAAACTAGGTGCCAACCAAAGAGGCTATTTTGCCATAAATGGTCCCTAAGAACATAAGGAATAGGAGAAGAGTAGGTCAGAGATGTACTCAGTCTGCTCCATCATTCAGTATCATGGCTTGTTTTGGCTTCAACTCTACTTTCCTGCCTTTTTGCCATCACCCTCGACTCTCCTGCAGTCCAAAAACATCTATCTGAGCCCTGAATATAATCCATTATTCAGCCTTCACAGCTCCGCAGGTTAGAGAACTCCAAAAATTAACAATCCCTCAGAAGGAATTCTTCCTCGTCTCCATCCAATTCTGAAATTTTGTCCCAAGATCTGAAGTCTTCCATGAAGGGAAACAACATCTCAGCATCTTTGCCATCAAACCCCCTCAGAATTCGTTTCCATAAGATGACTCCTCATTTTTCTAAACTCCCACACCCATCTGGTTCCACCTATCATCTGCTACTCTCTATCCCACACCCCTGCCCCTCAGCCCATACTGCAAAATACTGCAAATCATTACTCTTCCTTCTCAGTTCTGATGCAGGGTCTTGATCTGAAACATCAACTTACACTTATTGCCTCTACAGATGTTGCTTGACCCTCTAAATTCTTCAAGGGTTCTGTCTTTTTGTTCCAGATTCCAGCATCTGCAGTGTCTTTTGTCTTCTTATTTATGTAACTACTCCAGTTATGTTTCTGGTCAATGATAACCACTGTGATGTTGAATTGGAGCAATTTACTGATAGTGATGTGAATGCACGTGAAGGGAGGTGGCTTGGCTCTCTCAACCTGGCAATGTTCTTTGCTGAGAACTTTTATGCAAGTTTTGCTATGTGTAGGGGTTAATTCCTTCCCCTAAAAAAGCTGCTGATGGAATTAACCACTGCACAGTCATCAGCATTCATGCCCTCTCTTGAAGGTCAATAATGAAGCAGCTGAAGATAGTTGGGCCGAGGACAATGTTGAGGAATTCCTTCAGTGGCAGAAATGACTTATTTTTGAAAACCAGTATGCACATATTCTTAAGGTGATTCCAGTTAGAGGTAATTAACCCCCGATTCCCATTTACATCAATTTCACTAAGATTCCTTGATGCCACACTTCATCAAGGTTGCTTTTTATGTCAGTAGCATTCACTCTCATCTCACCTTTGGAATTCAGCTCTTTTGAGTACATTTGGACTAAAGCAGCAATGAAAACTGGAGTCAAGAGACCTTGGCAAAAGTCAGACTGAGCATTGTGAATTGATTATTGGTGTTTAAACACAGGTCAGTAACACAGAAGGCAACACTTGCCATCACTTTGTTGATGATTGAGAGTACACTGAAATGGCAGTAACTGGCTGACAAAGCTGGGCAATTTTCCACATTGCTGGGAAGATGCTTGCGTAGAAGTTGTATTGCAGCATTTTGGCTAGAGGTGTGTCTGGTTCCTGAGTACTTTAGGTCTTCAGCACTACACAACAACTGGAATGTTACTGGTCCCAGTTGCCTTTGCTTTATTAAATGTTCTTGGCTATTTCTTGGTGTAGCAGACCAAACTGAATTGGCTGAACCAGATTCTGTAATGGTGTATAACTTGGGATGATGCCACTTTCACTTTTGGTGAAGGTTTTTACAAATGCATCAAGCTTATTTCTGGTACTCATGAGCTAAGCTGCACCATTGATGAGAATGGGAATGTTCTTAGACTTCATTACTAGATATGGCAAGACTGCAGAGCTTCGATCCTTACAAGAACCTTCAAGGACAAACTGTGTGGAATATGCCTAGATGGTGATTTTTGTGTATTTTGATAGTTAATTTTAAATATGCCTCAACTACTTTGCATTTTATCCCGAATGATATCTTATATAAAATGAATTAGCACCAATTCTATTCAGCTGACAGCCGCCCAATTTACTTAACTGATAAAGCATGTATCAAAAGCCAACATACAGTTTAATTAACTTGAGGTCAACTGAAATTATAAAAGCAATACAGATTAAACAGTACTTACGTATCAAAGACATTAAGCAACCAGTTCAAGCACATGTCAACACAGAGTGGCACATTAACCAAATCCTTGTGATTTTGTTCCAAGCCGTCATAAATGGTTGTTAAACAATTGATCACCTCAGTCACGTTTAGAAGCTGCTCATTTTGTACTAGTTTATGTTGTTCAAAGATGCGATGTGCTGTATTCAGTTCCAAGAGATCCACTGCAAGGATAAAGAAAATTGAACTGAATTAAGGCTTCAGTTTACTTGAGCAATTTGAACAAAATTTACATTTGTATTGTTAATTCAAGAAATAAATACAGTGACTCAGAGAATAATTTGGAAATGACAAACACATCTTCCAAAAACAAGACCTTCAAATCTAACCAGCATGTTCTTAGAGTGGTCTATTTACTGACTTCCACTGAATGAAAGATGGGGAGGGATAGCATTCTGCATCTCGGGCCACTCAATGATGGCGGTGCAAGACTTGGAAACATTTAAGCTGTAATATCTTTACTTTTAACCAACGTGCATTCTTATTGTGTTCAAACCCAATACATCAAGTTATTTCTTCTAGGATTCTCTGTAGCTTTCTTCTCCTTCCTTTTGATCTATATGTTCATCTTAATCTTACATGGGATTTGGAATATTTAGCCTGTACTTAGGTTTCCCAATTAAAAAAAAATCATATTGCTGTTTAATCCTATTTAGAGAACATTCTACAGTGGCTAATAAATAAACTGCTCAGGAAATCTTGATTCAATGTTCGTTCAGCCTCCAGTCAAAGTAATCTTGTTACATTCAGTTGACACATGGAATATCAAGATAACTATCCCAGTGAAGCAGAACCTACATAAAAAATCTTGTGGCAATTTAAATGATGCCCCCCCCCCCCCCACCCAGAGGTGTCACTTTGAATGACACAGAGAAACTTCTATACTGATAAATCATGTATCATTTTGTAAAAGAACAATTTAGGGTAAAATGAATGCCACACAAGAGTCTGGGGTAATGTTAAACACCAGAGGCAGCTTACGCTTTGAAAAAAGCCCACATAATCTTTATAATTCCCACAGTTAGCCACAGATTAATACAATCAAAGGCAGAGGCTCATTTCACTGATGTAATTACAGTCAAGCTCATCATGATCCCTATCTTCCCTATTGCATGAGCAACAAAGCCACTGGCTAGAAAGAATGTATTCAAGCACACTGATCCAAAATACACTTATAATAGACCTCAGAGCAAATGGGAAAAAGCATAACAGGATACATGATCTCTAAATGAAATTCCCAAAATGTGGCTTTACAAATATCCTGGTAATAATTGTTCAAAAGCAAAAAAAAAAGAAAAAAATAATATTGCAGAACAGTAAATGCACTTGGCAAATTTCTTTGGGACATGCAGTGACCGCTGCTATTATAAATGCACTTTTCCGTGAAACAAAGTTAATCATCTAAATTCCATTTAATTTTGACTTTTGTTAAGCTTTGCCTTCTCTCACATACAAGTGATAAATCTTAGATTCTTGTCTCTTCCAGCAAAGCATTTTTTCGACATCATCCCCACTGACTAGTCTCAAGACAAGCTATTCTCTGGCAGCTTCCAAAAAATAATTTTATTATGTAACAGAATCAGAGAATGTCACAAATACCCAGTAGGTCAGACAGCATTTAAGGAAAGAGGAACAGAGACATCATTTCAGGTCAATGACCCTACATCAGAATCAGACAGGTGATAAAACCTGTACGTGTTTAATTTGTTGGGGTGGTGGGGTGGGGGGGGAGGGAAGGGGAAGAACAAGTGAAAGGTCTGTTCCACAGATGTAGCCTGACCTGCTGATTATTTATAGCACTTTGTTTTTATTTCAATTTTCCAGGAACAGCCATTTTTTTCTTCAACCCATATTGCGTATCTTTGAGATAAAAACATCAACTTCATAACATAGCTTTTACATCCATGTCATTTTCTCCCCACTGGTTGTTTACCTTCTTGGCCTATCTCCCCTAATTTCTCAGGAAGCTATTAGTGTATCACCATATCAGAACATTCTTAGAAATGTTGATACTTCAGCCAGATCTTGATAATTTGAGTTCAAGATCCAAATACAAGTTACAAAATAGTGCTTCAATTTTTGTGTCATTTAAATCTCTTGAAAAACTGCCCTGGGAAACTACTTTTAACCGTAAATGAGGCACATTCCTTAAAAAAAAGGGAATTAATCTGCTGGATTTTCAAAGAAATATTTTAATATTGCTGCTCTTTTTGTGTTCTGAACTATACAAATAAGGACTGTCGATAATATACCCCAGACCCTAATAATACTCTGGAATCTACTTACAGCTGGATGAGAGACATGGGCAACTTCCCCACATGTGGATGTACCTCTCTTGATAGTATGATTAGATGTGAGCAATCATTCACAGAAATACACACCACATCCTACTTTCTATATTGTGTTCTGTATCTCCAGAGCTTTGTCTCCAAATCAGTGCATTAGCAGTTCCATCTTGCACTGTCTACTTTATTCATTGTGTAACTCTCAATTGGCCCAACAGTTGCCAAGAGCGCAAATCTAAATTAACATGTATTATATTGGACTACCAGAGCTAATACAAATATCACACCATGATAGCTACCAGGGGAGAGCAAAGCAATAACTCATGTCTAAAATCATCCACATTTGTTCAATTATTTGTTTTGTCTAGAATAATTCACCCCACCATCTCAAAACTACCATGTTTGTTTGATATTTTTAGTAAGAGGTGAAAGATTTATATGATCCAAAGACAGGTTCAGCAGAAATTCAGGAGACTGCCTTAGAGTACAATCACAAACCCCATTACCACCCAACTCCCTGGCAATTGTTTAAAACAGAGAGAGCCTGCAACCTTGATATCGTAGCTGAAGGGATAAGCAAAACTCTGCTCCCCACGTCAACCAAAAAAGCACTATCCCCAATTTAATCCTCTGGTGGTTGTCTGCACTGAGTCCCAGCCAAGCAGCAACTCACGTTTCAAAATTCTGATCCTCATTTTCAAAACCTTCCATTACTATCCCCATCTCTGTCAAAATAACAGCAAGATTAATGGCATTTTCCAATATTACGCTCAAGTAACACAATGAAGTCATTCTTGACCACAAGGGACTGCTTAAGTACCTCAGACAAGGGGCAGGCATGTGGTTAAATGTGAATATTCTCAACTTGTTCATGGAATTGCTTCACCTTTTTCAAGAAAATTCTTCTATTTTAAGAATCTTTAAATTTGCCCAGTAAACTGTACCTCTAAGTTAGGTTGTCATTGCAAAACATAGCCTTATCATGACATGGTACGTGTTAATGGCTGCCAATCAACCTCTCTTCCTTTTGCCATTTTATTCACAATTTAACTTCCTTTACTTACCTTTATTTTACTCTATGTACCTGATTTAACACTCATCCTTTAATTCACATTTTCTCAGCCCTTTCTGTGGTTATCTTCCTATCCATTAATAAAAGATAATCTTTCAGTTTCCCTGTTCACTCAGGTCCCTCTGTAGTGTTTCCCTTATACCACTATCAACGCACATTTTGTTGGTCAAAATTTAATCAAGCTGAAGATGGAAAATCATATCCAGCTAATTGCCCTGTTGCTGCAAATTCTTCCCGATTGTAATGAGTTAAACCTGTAAATAGGCATTCAAAGAACCTGCAAATAAAGATGGACATTATTGGACAAACAAATATAAAGGCAACTCACAACAGAGTGCTTTTTGCAGTCGGCGGATCTTCATAGCAGTCCGGTAAGCAGAAAAACGCACATTATTTAAATCACCTGCATCAAAAAAAATGCTATTGTAAAAATGTTCAAGGATAAACAGAATTGCTTCAATGAGAACACACATCTGCCTTAAGAAATGAATGGCTAAAAGTGAGGAGGCGCTGAAGAATACAAAGCAAGTGAAAGAAAATGAAAATATGCAGCTCCATTTTTAATTATTAAACATGAAATTTGCAGCACATATTTTAGTGGTCCATTTTAAGAGCAGAAGGGATAATAAACTGTATCATTTCCTTTAAATGGTCTGTTGGTGAACATTGGTTTAAAAAAGTGTGGAGAAGGAAGAGAGAAGACCATGGAAAAGATTGCGGGCAGGAGCTGCCGCAGAGAATAGAAGGGAGGGAAACAAGAGATGGAGGCTTAGGGGCAGGGAAGAGGTGGTTTGGGGTCAGGGCAGTGGGCGGGGAGAAGGAGGCAAGTCAAGACATAGGATCACAGGCTTTTATCAGTGAGGAGCACAAATACATGTTGCTTTTTATTAAAAAAGTAACATGTATTTGTGCAGGACATTTAAAGTAGTAAATTATCACAATATGCAGTAAAATAAAAAAAACTTCAAAATGGGGCAAATAACTGGACAGATCAAAAATATAGGTTTAAAATGAACATCTTAGGAGGGAAAAAAACTGAGAAGGAAAGAAAGGAACTGTATGGTTTTGGGCCATGGCAGCTGCAGGATCTGATCATTTAACCAAAAAGCCTGAAATTTAAGAGGCTATTTTCAAGTTACTGAAACGACGTTGACATGTTTTATGCATTCCTTTCACCAGTTTTTGCAAGTTGGAAATTGAAGGGGCAGATCATTATTAACGTCCATTTCAATAAATCAGCAACATTGATTTTCACAGCTATATCACAGTATATATTTCACAGCTATAGAATCCACTAATAATTATGCCACTGTTGTAACCTGCTCATTTGTTGCTTCAAAATATTGCTCTGTGCAGAAGCCTACATTTTTAATAGATGTAAACTCAAATGTTTCAACCCTGCTTGTTTTCACTGCACTTTATTTCACAATAATAGGACATAGAACAGTACAGCACACAAACAGGCCCTTCAGCCCACCACGTCTGTGCCTATCTAAGTGCCTCTGAAATGTTGCTATTGTATCTGCTTCCACCACCTCCCGAGGGCGCATTTCAGGCACCTACCGTTCAGTGTTTAAAATAAAACTTGCTTCGTAAGCCTCCTTTAAACTTTTCCCCTCTCACCTTAAATCTGTGCCCTCCAGTATTTGATATTTTCATCCTGAGAAGAGATCTCTGACTAGCTACCCTATCTATGCCTCCCATAATTTTATACACTTCTATCAGGTTCTATCAGCCCTCAGCCTCTGATGCTCCAAAATAAACAAGTATTTCCAACTTCTCCTTATAGCTAACAATCTCTAATCCAGGCAACATCCTGGTGAAGTTCTTCTGCATCCTCTTCCAAGCCTCCATATCCATCCTGTAAAAGTGGCAACCTGAAATGCACGCAAATGTGGCCGAACTAAAGTTTTACACAGCTGCAACATGACTAGTGAACTTTTATACTCAGTGCCCCAACTGATGAAATACGCCATACACCTTCTTTACCACCCTATCTACTTGTGTTGCCACTTTCAGCGAGCTATGGATATACATCCCAAGATACTTCTGTACATGAATGATCCCAAGGGTCCTGCTATTTACTGCACACTTTCTTCTTACATTTGACCTTCCAAAAGGCAACATCTCACTCTTGTCTGGATTTCTCCATCCATATTTCCAACTTATCTATATCATGCTGTTTCCTTTGACAACCTTCCTCACTATCCAAAACTCTGCCAATAATCAAAGAATATTTACACTGAGTTCACTTACCCAATGAAAGGAAAAGTTCTGTCATTTTTGGGTGATCCCAACAGGTACTCTGAGTCTGGTGGCTAGAAACAGAATACAGAGATCAACTCCAAATCCAAAGCAAGCTCCACAAAATTTCTTGCAGATTTTTTTGTTATCCAAACACCACAATTAAGCCCGAACTGTTTAAGAATAAGATCTGTAAGATTTTTTGTTCATTATCTTCTTGGTGTTTAGTTGGAGGAAATTCTGCTCATCAATAAATAGACGTCTGAAGCTGTCTGACAACTCAGAGATAGTGGTGAATCTCGTCAGTGCACATGGAAGATATTGATGTTATTAATGATCATGTCAGTCTAAAACGTAGCCAAAGATTTGATGATGTGCTTAACAATGACCTGCCTTTTCTGAAAAATAGTCTTGAAGTGCTGCTAGCTGTATTTATCCTTTGCCAAAAGAAGTAATTTGTAATCCAAACCACACTTTCACTTAAGCAGGTAAACTTTGCAATTAACTGATCATTTGTGAAAAATTTCTAAATTAGACACCTCCTAACATTATGGTACCAGGTAGCATACATTTACACACAAACATGGCCATATCTTCCATTTCAGAAATAACAAATATTTTAAAAACTTTGAACTCATCCTGCACACTATTTAGAATTCTACCAAAAACATCAGCTGTATGATCTAAACACAGGGAACAAATAATGTACAATTTGGAGAGAAATATGCAAAAAAAACTGCAACCTACTCAGCAAGATACTGCACATGTCTGCTTAAGTAAAAGCAGAATTGGCAAAATGTCAGAAGAGTACCTAAAACAGGCTAACAAGATGGTCACTGCAACACTATTTCAAGCCAAACAAGGTTTTGTACAATTCCACACCACAACTTTTATTTTTGATATTTGTGGTAGCTTTTGATCCCACTATGCAATACTGGCTTCACATATGACATTCTTAGTTGTTACTTACTTATTTTATAACACAGCCCAACAAAATGAAAATGTGTTAAGACACATTCTTTAATGCTACTCCTGGCACCAAAATAAAACACAAGCCTAGTACCAAGAGGCAAGTCAAATCAGAAGTTCTAATCTCCAAGGGAAGGGACTTCCTCTAATATCAGCCCCTCTGTTCTCAGACATTCCTAACCCGACATGCACACATCAGCAATACAGGTTTTATGGTACCAGGTTTATAATCATTAGAGTTTTCTAATTTAGTACTGCACCAAAGATATATCATTATTATTTTGTAAATATTTTTCTGAACAAACAAGCAGTTTGGCATATTTACCAACTGGATATTCTTATGATCTTTTTTGAGCCCGTGTGATCTCTGCACTCTGATCCTCAGGTCACTGATCAATGCTTTCTTTTTCAGCCATTATGTCATAGACATAAATAATGGCTGAGAAAGACTCCTTAGACTGCACTTTTCAAACCTGAGACCTCTGCCAGCTAGAAGAACAAGGGCAGCAAAGGCATGGGAACACCACCACCTGGAAGTTGCTTTGCAAGCCACATGCCAATCTGAATTGGAAATATAGTGCAGTTCCTTCACCGTTGCTGGGTCAAAATTGTGGAACTCCCTCCCTAACAGCATTGTGGATATACCCATTACTCAAGGACTGCAGTGATTCAGGAAGACACCACACCACCACCTTCTTGAGGGCAACTATGACGGGTAATTAAATGCTGACTCAGCCTGTGAAGTCCACATCCCATGAATGAATATACAAGGTTTTCGTACTGAACATTAGTCCACAAGACAAAGGAGCAGAAGCAGGCCATTCGGCCCATCGAGTTTGCTCTGCCACTTCACCATGAGCTAAACTATTCTCCCATCTAGCCCCAATTCCCGACCTTTTCCCCATATCCCTTGATACCCTCACTAATTAGATACCTATCAATATCCTCCTTAAACACCCCCAATGATCTGTCCTTCACAGCTGTATGTGGCAACGAACTCCATAAATCCACGACCATCTGGCTAAAGAAATTTCTCCTCATCTGTTCTAAATGGGTACCCTCTAATTCTAAGACTGTGCCCTCTTATCCTGGACTCACCCGCCAAGGGAAACAACTTAGCCACATCTACTCTGTCCGGTCCTTTCAACATTCAAAATGTTTCTATGAGGTCCCCTGTCTTTCTTCTGTACCCCAATGACTATAGTCCAAGAGCTGACAAATGCTCGTTGCATGTAAGCCCTTTCACTCCTGGAATCATCCTTGTAAATCTTCTCCGAACCCTCTCCAATAGTCCCAATAATTATAGTGTACAATACTCTTCTGACATATGACAATCATTGAGAAACTTATGCATTCATCTTCCAACCTGCAATAAAGGGCTAGGACGCACTGTTGATTGGCCAGCAACTCTGTAGGAAGCTAGCTGCAGTGTGTAGGCCCATGCATCCAGACTTCTGCACCTGTGCTCTGCGGTGCTGATCCATGGAACTCACTGGAGTCGGATGTGCCACATCTCATTCCATCCCTGGACACCACTGATTCCAGGAGCATTCCTTAACTTGCTGAGCTGTGTGGTCAAACACACTTCCTATCTGGTCCCTCATTGCTGGCACATCTCACACAGCTCCACTGATTTGAATGGGCAACTCACCTTCAGAATAAATGTCAGTAAAGTTTTGAAGTTTTTTTTGTGAGAAACTAATTATTTTAATTATTTCAAAAGCATTCTGGGAAGGACCTTACTTTCAGCAACCTGCGACCTTATTGCCTGCTGCAATTCATGGAATGACCACACACTGGCAGTGCATTGGAAGCTGTGCAGCTGCAAAGTTCAATCTGGTTATGTCACTAGACTGGTGGAAAACCAAAAGATCCACAACACATCCAAAGTGACCTGTCCCATTACTTTTTTCTTCAACTACTTGTGACTGTCGGCTGCCATGTCTGCTGGTATAGTGGAGAAAGCCAGAGCAGAGAGAGAGAGAGGGGAGGCCGCTTCAATACGCCACAGCAGCAATCATCCAAATTAACATATCAATTGCACACATTCAATTCTTCCTGGAGTTTTAACCCTAAATATCTGAAAATTTTCACCATTTCATTTGCATTCACCAAATGATTAATATTTAAAATTAATCAGAAGTTAATTCAACATTGGTTGGTTCCACAAATTTTATTCAATGCTTCTGGAGCACAGTTTTACTTAATAATCCAAAATGGAACTGCTCCATTATTTTTTTTTGAAATTATGGCTTCAAGAGCTATGATAGTACTTCCTCGTTAAGAAAAAGTTGTTAGATAATGTTGACAAAAGCACAATTTTCAAAATTATTCAAGGTGTTGAAGGTTAATGCGGAAAGATTGTTCCCACTGATTGGCAAATCATTACCAAGAGGATACAGTCTGAGGTACATTAACGCAAGGATAAAGTTGAAATTAGATTTTCCTCAGATGGGTGGTACTGAAGAGAACACTGTCTTTTTAAAATCAGTGGCTATAAATGCAGAGATTACAAAATTATTTATAAAGGAATAGGTTAAATACTTCAAAAATGAAAAACCAGAACAGAAAGATGCAGGCACAGCTCATAGTGCTGCTGCCTCAGCTCCAGCAATCCAGGTTCAATTGACTTCCAGTGCTTTCTGTATATAGTTTGCATGCTCTTCCTGTGACAACCATGCTAAAGATGTATGGATTGTTTAATTAATTGATCATTGTAAATTGCCCTTACTGCAACTGAGTGTAGTGGTAGAATCTAGGGGAAGTTGGGACACTACGTCTATGTGGAAGGGATTGAAAATAGATGCAATTCAATTGCATGTCAGTGAACACTCTAACAAACTTCTACAAATATCCTGTTGAAAGCATCCTGACTGGTTGCATCATGGTCTGGTACGACAATTCAAATGCACAGGAATGCAAGAAGCTGCAGAGTAGTGGACTCAGCACAATACATCACAGGTACATCCCTCTCCACCATCAAAAGTATCTACAGGAGGTGCTGCCTCAAGAAGGCAACATTATCAAAGATCCCCACCATCCAGGCCATGCCATCTTCTTATAGCTACCATCGGACAGGAGGTACAGAAGTCTTAAGTCCCATACCAGCAGGTTCAAGAACAGCTACTCCCCTTCAACCATTTGGTTCTTGAACCAACCTGCACAACCCTAATCACTAGTTCAGTATGGCAACACGATGACCATTTTGACCATTTTACACTACAGTGGATTTTTTTTTGTTCTAGTTGTGTTCTTCCTTGTATAATTTTGAATAATTTATGTTAAATTTATGCTTTTCTTGTGAATGTTGTCTCTCTAATGCTATGTGCCTGTGATGCTGCTGCAAATAAATTTTTCATTGTCCCTCTGCATACATGTACTTGTGCATATTACAATAAACTTGACTTTGACAAAAAAAATAGGACAGGCTGAATGACCTCACATTACAATGTATGAAATCCTGAATGAATTCAGAACAAATAATTATCTTTATACCTAGCATGTCAAATCAATACAACTCTTTTGCTTTGAGTTTTATTACAAGTCTAGCCACAAAGATTCCAAAGGGAAGCAATGGGAGAGGAGGGACAGTGAAGCAGAGGTTTAAAATATTGGGACTGAACAAGTCTGACATTGATCCAGAAGGCAGAAATATATATTGCTAATTTACGTACTTGTTTCATCCCTGCAAAAAGGTGGGCAGTGAACACAGAGCATACAGAAATGTCATCCTGCAATTATTGATGTCATAACATTCTAATTACACTTATCTGACTCACTACCCATGAACTTCATCTATGGCAATCACTTGTACCCATGTGGAAAACACATCTCTATCTAGCAAGTTGATTATAACACAAAGAAAACTTACTTGATGTAGTATGGCACCTTATTGTTGTGTGACACAGCTCTCTGCCATGGCAACTGAACAGAAGCTAGAGAAATAAAAAAGATAGATTATAACTCAACTATGACAAAAATATGCATAAACCACTTGCATTGCTCACAACCCATTAAACATACAGCATCAAAAAAAAACATTAATCCCTGCTTTTTGGTGACAATGCACACAGTTCACTTTTCAAATGCACAGTAAATATATTTCATACTTTGACAAATAAGCACATTAATGCTTCAAGTACCATCTACCTGCAACATTATTATACATATTATACATTTTATGTTGTAGATTTCCAGACATCTGACTTACTGGAGAGGAAATGTTGTGATGATGGACCAAAGTCCCGGTATGCTTCTTGCAACTGCTTGATCCGATCCTCAACGGCAACCTGGAATAATAAACAGAGCCAATGTTTATTTATTAATCCCACTGAGACTCACAGTGACAAAGGAATTATCACATAGATTTTCTCAAAAGAGAATGCAGAGTGTTCCTCTAAATCTAGGCTCTGATTAAATTCAACCTTGCCATGCAATTCACAATTCATGTTGACCACACTGCTTTTTGAAATTATGCAGCCATATCCCAGTTTGAACTAAGAAACAAACACAATCAGGATTCTATCCGCACGGGTGACTGCAGGAACCCTCAGAACAAATAGCCACCTGCCTGTTGAGTTTTTTTTCCTCCAAGTCAAGCAACAACTTTCACACCGTTATTTAGGTACTGGGAGCTATCAAACACTGGGAAAGGCTAGTCAGTAGCTCTTGCAAATTCCAAACAGAATTAATTATCTCTCCTCATTGCACAGAAAAAAAAGTATCAGAGCTAACGCTCATGGAAAATAGGCAAAAAGCAATTTATATTTAAGGAACAGGAGTAGATAGGATGACTTTAAAAGGATCTTAAAGACAGAAAGGGAAGTCACTAAGTGAATGTAAGACCACTGACCCAAGAGGAGAGAGTGAAAGTTTAGCCCTCAGTCATGAATAAGCAGTAATGTGAAGTTAGAGGAGCACAAGCCACACTCAGGGATTGGCAGCAGAAGTTTGTCCAGATCAAGTGTTCATAACTGCTGAGTGTGTTTTGAAAGCAAGAATGAGAAACTTGGAAATGAAGAAGCCATCGCACCTTCAAGAGCACAGATATTGACCATTCCTTCAACATTTCTTCTTGATCCACAGAATAGAGTAAGATTGGTTAAGTTCCAGGAATTCCCTCAGTAGCTTCTGATGTGAACGATATTGCAGCACAGATGAACAGAAACATCAGAAGGCTGCAATTTTACTTGCGTCAGGATGTGCCACTTATGTATTCAACTGTGAAACTATACCAGTTGTGAAGCTGAGGCAGAATATCTTTGAACTCAAATTTCCATTTGTAATTGATTGCTGATAATCCAATGTAATGAATTTTCATTAACACATTGAATTCTAGCAAATTAAATAACCAGGGCTGTAGATAAGGCTTTAACCTAAATGATGGGTGGGAGGATTCTGGTGAGGGGAAATGTAACATGTGAAAGACAAGGGACAAGGCATAGTGCAGGGTAGCAAAACAGATAATGATAACCAGAGTATGTCTGAAGAGGCAGTGCATACAAACTTAACAGTATTGTATAATTAGACTCACAGCAAGGGAAAATGATAAAACAGAAACATTGAAGTCTCTTTATCTGAATCCACGCAAGTAGATATATTAATGTCACAAATAAAAATAAATGGGTATCGTCTAATAGCCTTTTAATAGACATGGTTGCACAGTGTCCTGGATTGGGAATTAAATATTCCAGAATACTTTCAGAGACAGATAAAATGGAAGAGTTGCATGGGCACCCTGATGACCAAGGATGATATAAAAACAAAAGAGAGAAAGGACCTTAGCTTGGCAAATAAAGATGAAGAATTAGTTTGGTTGGAGCTGAGAAATGGGCAGAAGACATGGATGATAGTTGTATATAGGCCCCCAAACAATAGTGGACATGGTATGATTAAAAAAGTGGAGGCGCTTATCATGAGGGTATAGCAATCATCACAGAGGATTTAAATCTCTGCATAGACTAGGTAAACCAAATTACCAGCAATAGAGCAGAGGACAAATTCATGGAGTGTAAAGAGATGGTTTTCTCAATCAATATGTTGAGGAACAAACAGAGAAACAGGCTACTTTTGATCTATTAATGTACAATGAGAGAGAGTTGATTAATAATCTTGTGGTTAAGGGCTTTTATAGATCCTAATATGATAGAATTTTACATAAAGACACCAAGTCATTTAAATAATAGTGTATCTAAATCTTAATGTGCATATTCAGCAACCAGTTAGGAACAGCATATTCACTTTTAATGCCACAGTGTTTAAAAACAAGAGTAAGGGCTACAGTTGAAATTTTCCAAACAGATCTGGCTTCCCGACTTAAGGAATGATAAAATGGAGATAGGATTCACCAGATTCATTCCTGGGATTCCAGCAGTCTGAACCTGTACACTTTTCAGTTCAGAAGAGGGAAAGGTGATCTCAGTGAAATGCATGAAATTCTTTCAGGGCTTTGCAGATGCAAAGATGATGCTTATCTTGGCTGGGGTGCCAGGAACCAGGAGTTAGATTCAAAAGTGTGGAGTTAGCCATACAGGACATAAATATGAAGAAACTTCTTCACACGAAGGTTAGTTGTTCTTTGGCTCTACCCAAAAGGGCAGGAAGGCTCAATTATTGACTATAGTCAAGAGAGCTATCAATAGATTTTTAGATATTCAGAGAATCAAGGGATATGTGGTTACTATGACAAAGTGGTGGTGAGGTAAATAACATGATTTTGCTAAATGGTGAATCAGGGAAAATGGCCAAATGGTCTAGCTCCTGCTTCAATAGCACATACTATGTT
Organism: Pristis pectinata; assembly: GCF_009764475.1. Taxonomy (NCBI): domain Eukaryota; kingdom Metazoa; phylum Chordata; class Chondrichthyes; order Rhinopristiformes; family Pristidae; genus Pristis; species Pristis pectinata. The sequence continues at coordinate 94,996,823 of NC_067407.1, read as the reverse complement.
CTTGCATTCATTTTTAATTTGAGTTATTGTCTGGTGACCTCTCAGCAGCTAAGTCCATTATGTAGTTCAGCTTCAACAGCACCAGCTTTGGATGGGAAGACAATATATGAGTTTACATTGCTGACATGTGATTAATGAGTGGTAGATCTGAGCATCAAGATGTACTATGATCAGAATAGAAAGCAATCGGAAAGCCTGCAAGACTCACTGAACTCTCAGATTCACGAAACCCATCTTGCCTGATTATGGCTATGAAACCAAATGAACCAGCAAACAACTGATACAAAAATATGACAAAACCACATTTGTTTAAAAAATGAAATCTTTTATATACTGGAGATGGTGTTGTAAATTTCCTTTATGTTCGTTTACCAAAGCTGATGATTCATGGTTTGAAGGATGATACCAGCCACTGACAAGTGTGGCCATGCTAAATACCCACACATGAATTGCTTCCAACCAAAAGATCTGAACGGAGACCATGGAGTAAATTACTGAATTTACCTGTGTGGAACATAGGGAAAATCTGGAGACGTTTGTGCCAAATGCCAGACTGAACAAACCAGCTGCACAAGACTGAAATTATTTTTCCAAAATCTGCTTGCATTAAGTCTAAAGAAAATTTCCAAATGCGGCACTGCTGAGGTTAAAATTAAATTTGATTCATCAAAATAAAAGAAACCCATTGGATAATTGGAATTCTTTTTCTTTCTATAAATCAATTAGATATTTTTGGTAATTCTTTGCAGCATGCCTCTGCCAAGGATTTAAATTATCAGAGATAACTCTTCAACACTGAAGTGATCCCAGCAGCCTACCTCCAAATCCTTTCTGATGGATGTGCAAAGAAATCGAGCCATTAAAATTCCAGGTCAATGCTAAACCTATTTAAGTTGATCCACTGAATGTACCTTTCAGCAATATGGTTTGTATAGTCATTTCTGACAGTAATCGAGCTATGGCTCTGTAACTGCCTTTAACTCTGAGATCCAAAACTACAAATCAGCAGAGGACATTAACTTTATTTCGGGTAAAGGACGATACAGTATAAAAAAACTGAATCCCTCATTATGCTGAGGCACTAAATAAAATAACTTGTTCTATAAAACAACTCTTTAATTTATTCCCAGGTTTGGAAACAAATGATTTACTATGAATTGTGGAGCAGTACATCTTTCACTTCCTTGTACGTACAAGCATGCAGATTAAATCTGCAAATCACCTTTTTCGCTCTTACCTGTATCAGTTTCCACCGCATATTTAGGTCATCAAGCTGGTGAGAAATCTTTGGAGATAAAGTGACATCAAGTGGAGATAACTGACCAGCCAGGTCATTAACCATTTTGACTTCTTGCTTCAAAGGAACAATTTCTTCTTTAAAAGCCTAATGGAGATTACACAAGAAAAAAAAGTCTGAGAATTCTCTTAAAGAGTTTAAAAAGATAATTGTTTGCAATCTGCATCTCAGAATGAAATACTAAAATCAAGTTATTTGAGTCATTTGGAGCATTACAAAGCTGATGTAATATTGAGGAAGTGTCAACCCCAAGATATTTTTACATATCTTTTGTTTCATTACACATTTTAATTTCTAATTATAATTACACAGATCCTTGAATTAAATCAATATGCTAACTGGGAAGCAAAATGGAACTAGATGCAACAGAGCTCTAAGTTGTGCAATTTCGAATTTGAGCCTCTGTTCACTTTCTCTCAATATGCACAAGAAACCCATTACCACATTTAAAAGTTGTTAAATTCAAGCTTCTGGAAATTCAAAATCCATTTTTTGGGCTTACATGCAACTGAGAGTGCACATTCTCTTCCCTGGAAGCAAACTGCACTCAGCCAAAATTGATCTGGTTCAGTTGGCGAAGGATTAACCATTTCACAGGTCATCAGATTTTTTTTTGTAAACTTCTGGACATTTTCCCTGCCTTGTTCTGACTACCTGACAGGGAAATGGCTTGCAGCATAAACTGGAAATTGGTGGAACAATTATCATTCCTCAGCATCCACAGTTTTATCTGCTCAAAAGAGCATCAGGGTGGTAGGTTGGTCCTGGTGACAACTCTAAGGCTGTGGATTAACTTGATTCTTCCGATATTAGGTGTGTGATTGTACAGACACCTCAGTCTACCTTCCCTCTGTGGGTGAGAGGAAGGGATGATTTACTCCTAACATGTGGGTTCAAGTTCTGATTAGTTAGAAATCTAAAGGAGTAGATTATTGAGCATCACAATTTACCATAAAGCACAAGTGCACTGTCACCATATTTTGTGCCACAACAATGACACAATTGAATCACCACGAAAAGTGGTGTGAAATTTCAGCATTAGAGGCCTGCCTCTCTGCAACCCATACCAGTGGGCACTGGGTTTAATTACTTAGATAAATATTTTCAAAGTTGGGCTCCAGTTAGGGGCTCATGCAGGTGTTTCAAGATTCCAAGATTTAGAGCTTTTCTAACAACCTGAGACCTGATTTCAACTTGGTTGAGTGATCTACACATTAATGATTTCAATCTGAGAAATGTGCCTTGGTATCTATGCCCTTTACATCTCGGGTATAAACGGCTCATTGAGATTTGGATTAAGGAGCTTCATCCCAGGGACTGCCCATCCAGAGAGTTCTGTGGGAAGTTGTTTTGCTACCTACTGCAAGCCAACAAGTCATGAATCACACCCTGAAAAGCAAATGACTAAATCATGATTATCGCCTGAGGAAGAAGAAATAATGATAGAGAAAATGGTTTTAGTTCTTCCAAAACCAGAGGGCACAGATACAAGACAAGAGGGGAGAGATTTAAAAAAGACCTGAGAAGTAACTTCTTTACACAGAGGGCAGTGAGTACCTGGAATGAGCTGCCAGAGGATGTGGTCGAGGCGGCTACAATTGCAACATTTAAGAGGCATTTGGATAGGTTCATGGAGGGAGGGCCTTGGAGGGTTATGAGACGAATGTGGGCAACTGGGACTAGCAAGGAGGATGCTGTGGTTGGCATGGACAGGTTGGGCTGAAGGGCCAGTTTCCATGCTGTATTATTCTATGACTCTATATGGAAGATCATGTAGGTTTCTCAAATGTCAACTTTTGGTCACTGAACAAAAAGTAGAGCCTCAAGTCACTTTAGCTCAATTACTTAAAAAATTGCAACCAGCAGACCTATTTTGCAAGCCAGATACTGACACTGGCTTTAAAGGAGCAAGGAATTGTCCTCTCTTTTAAAGGTCTCTTGAAAATAATACTTATGACTGGGATCTTCTGAGTTCTCCCAGATCATATTTTTGGGTATGAACGTATTGTGATGCATGAGATATCATAACAATATGAGTGAAGTTAGATAGAAAGTTTAGTCTTGAAAGAAGTTAGAAATGGCAAAACAATATTTCCCAAAGGCTTTTCAACAGGAGAGGGAAAGTAACAGGTAATACAGTACAAACAGAGTTGTGTGCTGCATCATAAGCTGTTGACATTGCTGTGTACATAACTACTCCAAATGTCCAATTGCCCAGAGAATCCAGGACTCAATTCTGCAGCTTATTTGATAATTTAATAAATGTAGCCAGTCATACAATAAGTGCCAAAGACAAGCTCCTGGATTCAGAATTCTTGGGTCCTTTATAAAGACACAATCGACCTTTGCGCAAATCCATCACAAATTCAATCCATTAAAACATAAACATTCAATAAAATGCTGGTGGGCTGTGGATTATTTATATTGTATTAATGAAAAGGCAAATCAGATCACAGCATAGTGCACTTAATAATATAGTGCACTGGACTCAGGGCATAGATCAGATAGGTCCGTGTGTAAATGGTATTTGAATAGAAGACTGCCGTTAAGTACAATCTGAACAGCGAGCCACTGAAAATCTTAATTTCTAAATAATTCATGGGATGAATGAGCTGGACAAAACAGAATAAAGTATAAAGCTATTGCTGGCATCTCATATCTAGGTAGCTATGTGACTAAATTTGAGAACCATTTCTTGCAAGACTTAACAGGTGTCTGACAAAGGCCTCCTCTGAGCCAAGCAAGTTACTTTTAAGGCTGCACAAGTTCTAAATGCCATGCCATGAACAATTAACAGAAGTCAGGCGAGGGATATCAATGACCTTCGTCAGGAGTATAATAAATGGCAAATTTTTTTTGAGATTAATCCAGGCAACAAGACAAACGACTGAGACCATCTGCACACAATTCGAAGAGGGGATTGAGAGAAGCTAGTATGCACATGGGTGAACGTGAAGAAAAGACAGGCATCAGTGGAACAGTTCAGCTAATTGAAGCAGGTGCTGATGCATCGGCAGAACTTGTCACAGTAAAACAGATGACGTACTTATCTATTGCTACACTTGGGTATGTGTAAGCAACCCGCAGCAAATGCTGAGGACTGGTTACATAAGAGAGTATACCATACCCCATCCAGTTGTTGCAGTTTATAATATTACTATGTAACAGAAGCCTTCAAATAAGATGGACTGATGAAAGCAAAACTAAATCAGATTTTATGCACTCATGCTTTCTTCTCAACATATAGCACAAGCCAATTTAACTTTTTGCTCTCATCCCCAAATCCATTTCCATATTTTTGAAATCCAGTCACATACTGCAATGTCTAAATAATGCTCAATGTTACAGACATTCGCTTAATTGAAGCTTCTTGAATGCACGTGTGAAATACAATCACTCATTGGAATTTTCTGTCAATTGAGGAGTAATGTGTCTGTCTTTGAAGTGCAGTCATCCATCTGCAAGGACCATTTGGGCCACTGACCTGCGAGTATTTCCAGCATTTTCTGTTTTTTTCATTATTATTTTGATAATTAATTTAACTTTAATTCAATGTTTTTAATGATTTCTAACCATCTTAATCAACTTTATACACATCAGTTTTAATAGTTTTGAATGTGTCCAAATTTAAAAACTGTTACAAAGTTCACATAAGGGCGGGCTCCATTTCTTGTCTTGGCTTCAGTAAACCTGTCAGGACACCGTGGGGTAATGCATCAAGTCATTACCCGACGCCAAGTCACCAGAGACCTCGCTGCCCAACTCCTGGGTCTGAAGGGCCAGGTCCAGGGAGATGCAGTCTAACCCATGAAATTCAGTGCAAGTGGTCCTTAACTCTGATGGATAGAAGGGCAGTACTAGACAAAAGAGTGCAATAAAATTCTCCACTCTACACCTGAGCAACCATACAGATATTTTAGGTCTGTGCAGAATATTAAAGAGCTGCTTCTGCAATGCCATTCCTGGCATAGATCTGTTTTGACATTTCTCTCTAGTGAAACAAATAATTTGAAAACACCTTGGGCTATCAGTATTTTGAATGATACTTGACTATGCTAGCCTTTAAAGTAATTTCTCTGAAGTGTGAAAGTCTTTTACAAAGGCATTTTCTGAACATTACACAGCTATATAATGTAACCATTGAGAAAAGCTATCATGAATAACAGAATTACAAGAAGACAAAACATCAATGCATTTTCCAGTACATTATTGAGGGATGTAAGTTTTCCATTTAAAGACAAAGCCTCTTCAGAGTGCTGATTAAATCTCACTGTAAAGACAAAATATATGTAAGGATTTGATTGACATATCAAAGACTGGTTCCTGGCCCTGAAAAACGGTAGTTAAAAAGTGAAGAAAGCCTGCCTAAATAAAACAACATACATAGAATTTTTTTTTAAATTGTAATATCAAATTTTAATTTGCAAAAATATTGCAGTTCAATTCACACAATGACATTTCATCTATACATGACCCTTTGTAGCAGCTGGGAAAACAGCAAAACTGATTTTTCTTTCTTGAAAGAACACAAGTAAATTGCTCAAAATGCAGTGCCCAAGTGACTTAAAAAAAAGTTAGTTAAGATTATTAATTACCTTTTATAATGGAATGTCATATTTGCCTAAAAAATGGCTAACATTTGATAATAAAGCTCTGAAGTTCTAGAAAACCTGCATCACCTTATTAAATGAAGGAATTCACCTCAGTGCATCAATTGTGGTTCATTAAGATTGCACTTTTTCTCTGAGTCAGAAGATCGCAAGTCCAAATTCCAGTTCACAGTCTTCAGCCCAAAATTCTCAGCTGAGATTTCAAAGCTATAATGAATCAACACTGCACCATCAGAAATCACATCTGTCCGATCAACTGTTAATCAAGGGCCCTGAATATTCTGTCAGGTGGGAGCAAACAATCCCACCACACTATTTTGAAGAATGGGCAAGTTATCTCTAGTGTCCTGAATATTTATTCACAAATCAACACCACTAAAAATATCACCTGCTCTTTATCTCTGTTCTCTTCCAATTCTGCTCCCATGATCAACTCAAGCTCAATTGCTCCATCTCTTATTGCCATGCTTCAGCTACCAAGGGCCAAAATATCTCTCCCAATATCTAACTGCCCTTCCAGCTTTTTTCTCCTTTAAGGCAGGCATTAAAATCTAACTCTTTGGACAACCTATTGATCACATGGTTATGCAACTCACTGTCAATTTTGCTTGATAACATCCTCTGAAGGACTTTGGGATATTCTGCTACGTTCAAGAGGCTACGAGAATACAACTGACTGTCAAAGCAATATTCAATCAACTGCCAAGCAAACTCAGATCTCAAGATATATTCAAACCAAAGGCTGCTGATATGTAATAATGCTATACTGGTTTGCAAATAAATTGTGCTTTAACTTTAGACAGAGTTGCAGACAATCGTTGGGAATGATAAACATTTATTTATGTGCCTACAATTCTGATAGCAGTGAAACAGCACACTGTGGAACCAACACAAATAACTGAAAAATTCTTTTGAAACAAATCCATCTCTTGATATTGTGAGAACACTACAGAAAGCCTTCATTGATTCCTGCAGCCTTCACGAAACTTATTAGCTTGTATGGACAGCATTTGTCTTGAAATATTCAATAGATTTTGAGAAGAGAGTAGCCCCAGCTCTTTTGGTCACAGAGTTAGAAGCATTTGTTACAGAGAGTCGAGCTTTATTTTGTTGTCTTAAAGCTGAGAAAGGTTTAGGACTGTGAAACAATTGAGGCAGTGGAATGAGTTTTGCATTTCTTCAAAACAGACATGGATCAAATGGCCTCAAGTGCTGTTAACTTGTATAACAGTCCTCAGCTTAAGTAAACAATTAGCATCCAGTCAATGTAACTGAGAGGTGAAGATGGTTATATTGATTAGTATAATGGAAATATCCTATACTATTTAAGGTATACTTTTGCACTTGGTTTTCTCCTATTTTCAGTCATGACACTTGAATTTGCTGACTGTTTCAAGGATTCTCTGCTTTAATTTCAAATTTACAGCAGCAAAGAGCTGCATAGCTTTCTGCAAGTATGGTGATTAGTCAGACCTGAATCACTGGTGATGTGGTCTGAGTGAAGTGTTCAAATCAAGTTGACCTTGGTTTGATGTAAAGACCTGCTTTTCCCAACAGCTGCAACATTTCTGAAATTCAAAGACTGCCACATCTAATCCCAACATTTTCTTCTTTCTCAACATCCTTTATCGCTATTTTCATAATCTATTCTAGTTAACAGACATACCTTAAACAACTTACAGCATAAGAATTCTACATTCTAAACAATTACATAAAGACTTTTGTTTCCGAAACTCCTCTATAATTCAAAGTTTGAAGTAGTAAAAATTTGGAGTTGCATTCCACCTTTAATATCGAAAATGTTCCAAACCACTGATCAGAAGCCTACGAATAAAAACAAGGCATCCAATGATATTTTACCAGTTAATTAGAAGTTCTGTCAAAGAGGTACATTAGAATGAACATTTTAAATGGAAAAAAAAAGAGGTAAAGAGCTGGAGAGGTTTATGCAGAATTCCAGATATAACAACTGTGTAACTGAAGACACTATTAGTACAAGGAATAAAATCAGGGATGCTCAAGAAATTATAATAGGAGAGGTGAGCCCACAAGGGGTTTAAAAACAAGGAGGAAATTTTATTTAAATCAAGGTGCTGCTGAAATAGTTGTCAATTTAAGTCAGCAAGCGGGACATTGAGAGTAAAGGAAAAAGTGGCATAGCTTTGGATTACCTTAAAATTATTCAGGGTAGAATGTAGATGCCACACAGGAAAGCACAAGGACCAATGTGGATTAGAGACACAAGAGACTGTGGATGTGAATGAGGTTTTCAGAATCAGGCGAGTTGAGATTGGGGTGGAGTTAGACAATGTGACAAAGATCTTATTGAAAGGTTGGCTCATGGCCTGAGAGCTCAGCTCAGCATTAAATATGGCACCTTAGTAGTACAAACACTAATTTAGTCTCAGGGGGTTGTCAAGGATGGTGACTGGGGAACGAAGCTTGTGACGTGGACTGAAAATGACAGCTTTGCTATCTCCAATGTTTAATTGAGATAACTTTCTATTCATTGTGCAGTGAATATCCAACAAATAATTTGGCAACTCAGGGACAGCGAAAAGTTTGAGAAATGAGCTAGTGAGGTTGAGTGGATATCATCAGTATACTTATAGAAACATATATATTTTGGATGATGCTATAAAGGTAGATGAGCAATAGATCAAAGATAGTGCATAAGTGTTAACTGAGACCAGTGTACCTGATTCTCTGCTAGAATTAAACCAATAAGAATGGTACCAAGGAAGTGTGGACACATCTGGATAACTGTGAAGAGTTGGTGGCAAAGGATCAAGTGCTCAACCAAATCGAAGGTTGCCATCTGGTTGAAAGGAATTGAAATGTTAAAGTCAGGCATCAGTAAAGGATATACCATTTTGGGGAGAGATGAGGAGAAATTTCTTCACGTAGATGATCATGTAGCTTTAGAATTCCCTACCCCAGAGGGCAGTGGAGGGTCAGTCACAGAGTTCATTCAAAACAGAAATAGATAGATACTTCAAATATTAAGGGAAACAAAGGTGTGAAATTGGCCCAATGATAGAAGATAGCTATGATTTTGAACAATCCTGGAGCAGTCTCAAAAGGACCCAATGGCGATTCCTGACTCTTTTTCTGATGTTCCACATAATATTTAAGCTATGTCACAAAAAGGTGCAAGAGGAAGAGATGGAAAACAATTTATCTGTGTCCTCTTTTCCTTAAACCAGATAACCAGCTTGTCCTTTTGTGTATATAAAAGAAGAACATGGAGATAGTTACATTTCTTTTGGTTTTATTAAGGATAAGCTTATTATAATACTGATTAAGAATACTCGAGGTGGCTGGCAGACATGGGCCAAGCAGGATCCACGGGAGCTCATACTTGTACCTTCTCTGCTTCTAATTTCCATAAATGACAGATAAGAAAACTGTAGCTTGGTTAAACAAGCCACTTACAGAAAGTGGAAGATGCAGAGGCACAGAAACGTTAATAAAGGGATTAAACAGAGTTGTACAGTTAGGGAGAGACACTACAATGAAATTTAGCATAGCAAAATATAAAGTCTTGCATGCAAGAGTAAGAGCTGGATGGAGGATTTAAGTGGCAAAGCAACAAGGAGCTCTCTGTCAAACCCTGTTGACTAAATGAAGGTGCACTACCCAACTCGCATTTGGCTTTTTCCAATGTAAAGGAAACAACAATGTGAACAACGAATGCAGTCAAAATTAGTCTGCAATTTCTGCTCCCTTCACCCACCCCCACTTTCAGTATTCCCAAGTGACCCTTCCCTTCACACCCCCTAATCCCATTCTCCCAACCACTCCCCTTCTCATAGCACTTTCCCATGCAATTGCAGGAAATGCAACAGCTATCCTTTCAGCTCTTCCTTTCCTACCATCCAAAGATCCAAAGAGATCTTTCAGGTGAAGCAGTGATTCACCTGCCCTTCCTCAACACCTCCCCCTGTAACTGGATCCTTGACTTTCTGGCCAACAGACCACAACCAGTGAGGATAGGCAGCAATTTTTCCAACACGATTAATCTCAACACTGGTGCCCCAGAAGGCTGCATCCTCAGCCTTCTACTCTACTCCCAATATACTCATGACTGTGTGGCCAGATTCTGCTCGAACTCCATCTACAAGTTTGCAGATGATACCACCGTTGTAGGTCGTATCTCAAACAGCGACGAGTCGGAGTACAGGAAGGAGATAGGGAGCTTAGTGGAATGGTGTCATGACAACAGCCTTTCCCTCAATGTCAACAAAACAAAAGAGCAGGTCATTAACTTCAGGAAAGGGGGCAGTGTACACGCACCTGTCTACGTCAACAGTGCTGAGGTCGTGAGGGTTGAGAGACTCAAGTTCCTGGGCGTGAACATCACCAATAGCCTGTCCTGGTCAAATCACGTAGATACCATGGCCAAGAAAGCTCACCAGTGCCTCTACTTCCTCAGGAGGCTAAAAAAAAAATGGTATGTCCCCTTTGACACTCACCATGGAAAGCATCCTATCTGGATGCATCACAGCTTGATACGGCAACTGCTCTGCGCAGGACCACAAGAAACTGCAGAGTGTCGTGAAGACAGTCCAGCGCATCACGGAAACCAGCCTCCCCTCCTTGGACTCTATCTTTACCTCTCGCTGCCTTGGCGAAGCAGCCATCATAATCAAATACCCCGCCCACCCAGGTCATTCTCTCTTCTCTCATCTTCCATCAGATAGAAGATACAGCAGCCTGAGAGCACGTACCATCAGGCTTAAGGACAGCTTCTATCCCACTGTGATAAGACTATTGAAATGGTTCCCTCATACGATGAGATGGACTCTGAACTCACGATCTATCTTGTTATGACCTTGCACCGTATTGCACTGCACTTCCTCTGTAGCTGTGACACTTTACCTGTACTATATCAATGCACTCTGTACTACCTCAATGTAACTGCACTTTGTAATGAATTGACCTGTACGATCAGTATGCAAGACAAGTTTTTCACTGCAACTCTGTACAAGTGACAATAATAAACGAATACTGCCAATCGAATGAACTGCATCTAGTGTTCACAATGTGGTATCCTTTACATTGGTGTACCAGAAACAAAATATTTACTCTGAGATACAAAAGCAACTACAAAATCATATTATGTTACGTTAGATATCAGATTCCACGGATAAGAAAACTAATGCAAAGGGACTCACTTTGATGAAGAGCATTTTGATGTACTACTGTCATAATCGACCTTTTTATCTAAATATTTTGTTGAATTCTGACAGTTTTACTTAGGACAAGTAACAAATTTGGCAAAACAACCAAGAACATTGCCCAGCCTACTCGCACCTCAATTTCCTTCTCGATTTGCTTGTTTGACAGATTTGGATCCTTATGTTTATAGAATGAGGTATCCATTCCTAAATGACTTTACCAAAACCTTTGTTGAAATCTATAATATCAGTATTTCCAGTTGAGCATTTCTAACCTTGAGTGCCAATAGAAATTAAAATTGTAGCCACAACAGAAAGTGACAATATAAGGTGACAACATTTAACTCTGTAAAATCTCTTCCATCTTGAACTCTTCCTCCCAGTCAATGAATCTCCTGTTTGAGGGAAGACAGATGCATCCCTCCCTCGAAGTCCAAATCCTCAACCTTCACATTGGCATCTATCGTACCTTAGCTCTTCATTTAGGTTTTGTATAAAAATAAGTTTTATTATTGATTTTTTTTTTAGCAACCTCCAATCTCAAGTCATAATCCAAAGTGATACAATACAGCAACTATTCTAAACAGCACCTTCAGATGTTTTGATAATTCTTGGAATACATGGTAGAAAACACTAGGCATTTTGACAAAAGGGATGAAATTATCCTAATTTCTATTTCCCATCAGTAATACATCATAAATTGCGGAGAAAACAGTGCGGGAACGGGACTAACTGGATAACTCATGGGAAGAGCACATTGTGCCAAATAGACACTTTGTGCTATCTGATTCTTCACTAATAATGATTGCAAGACCAAGGAAAGCAGGTTATCAAGGATAAGAAGATTGTTCAAAAGCTTCAAACAAATCAGTTTTGCCCAAGGTTTTTTAGGCCGAGATTCTAATTTCATGAGATTGTTGAATGTATGAACTTAAATATTTTAGTTTTGCTTTTTCCTCAATTCTCCATACTTTCCATAAGAGGAACAGTGGGGTATGCCTTTTCTACCAGCCAAAAAGACCACAGTTAATTTGTTACCCAATCTCCACTTCCTGTCTTCTTCCCTCACACCTAATTCTCCTGTGCACTCCTGAAGATACTTATATACTGGGGTGTAATCTCCTCCTTAATTGAATGAGGACTGCAAAAAATATTGGAATTCTAATCTCGTGCCAACAGGGATCAACTGATTCAACAGAAACAATGCATGAAATTAAAACTAGACTCAACTTGCGTGGTTGAGCTGGTTAATGTTTTAAGAAGTCAAACTGCAGTGTAGCCTACATGCAAGAATATACATTAGAAATACAACTGTACAAGTTCCAACCCAATTCCGAATTCTATTTACAAAGTATTAATCTTAGCAATAATGGAGCCAATCCATAAATCACCCATGTCACTGAGTTCTGCTGTGACACTAATTAATGCAGTGTGATAATCAGATGTAATGGTCAATTAAGTAGCTCCATTTTATCAAATGTCAACAGCCATACAAATAATAACAATATTTCAGTGTTCTTATTGCTTCCTGTCCATTAGGAGAGTTCTGTTTGGAGAAGCTCATAAATGCAGAATGATCTGAATGTACTTACTGTGGTTTTGTCAATGTGATCTTGTAAAGAATCGATAAGTAGGTCTCCAACAGGTTGCCAGTCATTGCGGACACTTTCTGCTGTTACCACATGGGCCTCAAAGTCATCCATAGCTGTTTGCAGTTCTTGTAGCTTTTCTAGGGCCTTTTCTACCTGCTTCTGCCAGCTGTTTGCATGAACATTCAACTGCTCCCAATTTTCCTTCACTTCTGTTGACTGTTTACGCACCGCTTTAGCAATCCTCTGAGCTTTCTCTTCAGGGGTAGGCTCTAGAATTGTACAGATGCAATTGCTGGTCAACTTTCCACTGCACAGATTCTTTTAACCCATTACCCCCTTTTTAAACTTCATTCCTTCAAAGGTCTTTTGGCACCTTCTAGGAATGAGGATTGGCCACTGGCCTTGTCACACACACAGCCTCATGAATAGCAAGTAGCAGAGGTGGACCTTTAGTTTATTAGTCCTTTGGTGAGGCAGTCTGTTGCAAGGGACGCCAAAAGTCATAGAATACCCAATTGTGATTTCCAAATTAAAAAGGGATTAGAGTGAATAAAACAGTACAATACAATAAATATTTTTAAAAACTCTTCATAACTTCTCTGCACAATAACCACAGTAAAAACATACATCACACACCAACTTTCATCCTTCAGTAGTTATAAGTTCAGAGTAGATGAGGATATTAAATCTTATCATCACTGCAGGGGAGACTTTGATGAGGCTACAGATCCAATTAAGCCAAGGGGAGAGTTCCAAACAAGTCACAAAACCTCTGTTTTATATCATCTATTCAGCTGAAACACAAAGACAATCCCTCACTGTCAAATAATGAGTATTGCTTGCACAGACATAGTCTTCCTAGAGACCAATTGGCCTCATTGTTTACCCAATTATATTTGGCATGTCAACACTTGAAGGTTCAATAATTATTCAAATACCAATAAGAGGAGCAAATAGTACCATCAATATTTCAAAAAAAATCATGCTGCTGACATTTTATTGCACAAAGCACAAGTAATAGAGCTGCTTAGCAGGATCATATACAAGAGGTTATAAAGTTAGTGGCAATTGCATTCACACATATTCATAATGAATTCTTCCAATTTGTTTTAAAGAAACAGCTCTTGTAGATCAATAATAAATTATGGCACTTCAAAGTAAATATAGCCAAAAAAAGTAGATGATCAATTGGAAAAAAAGATGGAATCTTTTAAAAGTATCTATATTAACAATTTGGATGAGAATGGAGTTGGCATGGTCAGTAGGTCTGCAAAATTACACCAAAGCTGGTGGTATACCGGACAATGAGGAAGGTTATATAAAATTACAACAGGATCTAGATCAACTGGTAAAGTGGGCCAAGGAACGGCAGTTGGAATTTAACTCTGACGAGTGTGAGGTGATGCATTTCTGGAAGTTAAACCAGGGTAGGATGTGTACTGTCAATGGCAGGGCCCTAGAGAATGTTCATCGAAAGTGGCGACACAGGTGGACAGGACGGTGAAGAAGGTGTTTGGCATGCTTACCATCAGTCAGGGCATTGAGCACAGGGGTTTGAACGTCATGCTACAGCTGTACAAGATAATGGTGAGGCTGAACTTGGAGTATTGTGTGAAGTTCTGAGCACCTACCTATAGGAAGGATGTCATTGAGATGGAAAGGGTGCAGAAAATATTTGCAAGGATGTTACTAGGACAGGAGGGCTTGAGCTATAAGAAGAGACTGGCTCGGCTGTGGCTTTTCCACCCCCCAACGTAGGAGGCTGAGGGGTGGACCATATAGAGATGTATAAAATCATGAGTGGCATTGATAGGTGAACTGTTAGTCTTTTTCCCAGGGTAGGTAACTCTAAAACTAGAGGGCATAGGTTTAAGGTGAGAGGGGAAAGATTTAAAGGGGACCTGAGGAGCAACTTTTTCCACATCGTGGATGGCTTGTACATGGAATGAATTGCCAGAGGAAGTGGTAGACACGGATACAATTACAAAGCTTAAGAGACATTGAGCTAGGAAAGGTTTAGAGGGTATGGGCCAAATGCAGACAATTGGGACTAGCTCAGTTAAACAACTTGTTCGAGCTAGCTCCATGACTCTATAGGTTTAAGGAGTTTTAAACAGGATCTGAGGGATAAGTTTTTGTTTTACATAGGGAGTGGATGATGTCTGGAACATGCTGCCAGAGATGGTGGTGGAATCAGATATAACTGCTAACTTTAAAAGGCATTTAGACAGATACTTAAATAGGCAAGGCATAGGAGGGTACACTTCTAATAAAGACAAATGTAGTTAGTGTAGATGGGTAAAAAGGTCGGCATGGACGAGGTGGGCCAAAGAGTCTGTTTCTATGCTGTTTGACCCTATGACATGATGAGAGATGAAGTGTTTCTGCAGTGGGAACATGTGTGACTCAATGTGGGATCATGGGGATGCAGAGACTTTCATTTCAAGCTGAAACAATCTAAATATGATTTTAATCAAATGAAAGCTCAAAACATTCGTGCGTAGTCTTATGTTCATGAACAATACAGAAATTTGTGACATACTTCCTGTCAAAAAGGTGCCCTGAATTGGCAAATTCAGACAATTATTACAGGTGGTACACTTTGGAAGGGCAAATTCCAAGGCAGAGTACAAAGTTAATGGCCGGATTCTGGGGAGTGTGGAGGAGCAGAGGGATCTGGGGGTCCATATCCACAGATCCCTGAAAGTTGCCTCATAGGTGGATAGGGTAGTTAAGAAAGCTTATGGGATGTTAGCTTTCATAAGTCGAGGTATCGAGTTTAAGAGCTGCGAGGTAATGATGAAGCTCTATAAAACTCTGGTTAGACCACACTTGGAGTACTGTGTCCAGTTCTGGTCACCTCATTATAGGAAGGATGTGGAAGCGTTGCAAAGGGTGCAGAGGAGATTTACCAGGATGCTGCCTGGTTTAGAGAGTATGCATTATGAGGAGAGACTAAGGGAGCTAGGGTTTTTACTCTTTGGAGAGGAGGATGAGAGGAGACATGATAAAGATATAGTAAATATTAAGAGGAATAGATAGAGTAGACAGCCAGCGCCTCTTTCCCAAGGCACCAATGCTCAATACAAGAGGGCATGGCTTTAAGGTAATGGGTGGGAAGTTCAAGGGAGATATCAGAGGAAGGTTTTTTTACCCAGAGAGTGGTTGGGGCATGGAATGCGCTGCCTGGGGCGGTGGTGGAGGCAGCTACATTGGTCAAATTCAAGAGATTACTAGATAAGCATATGGAGGAATTTAAAAGAGAGGGATATGTGGGAGGAAGGGGTTAGATAGTCTTAGGTGAGGTTTAAAGGTCAGCACAACATTGTGGGCCAAAGGGCCTGTATTGTGCTGTAGTGTTCTATGTTCTATGAGTACTTAAGGCCATTTACAGAAATTATCAGGAAATACATAAAATATCTGATTCAAGTTCAGAAGTACTTCACATTAAATATCTTTGGATTTGTGCAACATTTGGGTTTGATAGGTTTGTATCAGAGCTAAAAAATGATTTGATATATACATTGATGCTTTGTAACGTAATAGATTTTCAAGGGCACTGACAAATGAATGAGTCCAACTGCATTTTATTTTCAGTGTTTGTGACATTCCAACATAACTTTGCAATTGCATGCATTTTTCCATGGAAACATCAATGGCCTTGATTGTTTAACTTGCATTTAAAAACTAATGTACCTAATTTTATCTTAAAATTTTTGAGCAGTGATAGATGGCAAGCCAATGGCAGGAGTCCATCTTTAATACATGATGTTAAACAGGCCTCCTCCTGCTGACTTTGATGGATAGAGAAGATATCAAGACATTGAATGAAGAGGAGCAAAAAATCCCCCTACCCTCTGTCCAACATTTCTCTGTCTATATTGAGCAGAATAACTGATCATTTTCAATTACCATGTGCTAACCCGCTGCCAGGTAACATACAGACTTCAGAAGCATTCAACTGGCATACACTTTGCAATGACTTGAGGATGTGAAAAGTCTATATATAAAGTACAGGCTCCCAGCTATTGTGTTTAATTGTGGTAGTCATGGTTCTTAAACTAATTGATGGGCAGTCATGGTTCTTAAACTAATTGATGACTGTGTTTTAATTGTGGTAGAAGATCATGACTGAAACTGGTAGTGAATAGAGTAGTAGTTAAGGAAATGGATCAATATTTCTTGAATAAATAGGTAAGTTTATACACTTTGACTCATTTCATCACACCTCTTCTCATTCTGTCTTTTACATTCCCTAGTCTTTTCCCCTTTGACCTTTTCCCCCCCTGAACTAGTAACATTTTGGAAATCAATTAATATCAATGATTGGTCTTGCTTCTGGGCTCCATTTCCCACTTTGAACATGCAAACAGCTTCCAAAAAGCACACATTTCTTTGCATGGAAACTACCTTGAGGAATTTTCTTTTAATCCATTCCCCATCACAGAAATTAACTGCCTTAGCACTAAAGACTCAAGTAGCCACTTAACAGATAAAGCTACATTAATTACATTTAAAATCTCAGCAAAATAGTAAAACTGGATGTTCTATTTAACAATTCACAAACATACTGCAGATCAGTCCTGGATCAGTAAACTCATCCTGTAAGGGAAGATTAGTAAGTGAATATAGAGATGACACATGCAAAGCAAACCAGGTCTTGGTCTCTGACATTGAAACTAATTGTGAAAACAGAGTCATCAATTAGTTTAAGAACCATGACTGCCCATCTGCTGCACAGCTTGTAATAAATGTATCATGTATCATTTCTTATGGAACAGTTCCACTTGAGAAATGTCAGGCTGCTAGAGATGATGAGAAACCAGCAATCATAAAGCACTTTTTTGTGTCAAGATGTCCCAAATGCTTTACATTTAATCAATTATATTTTGAAAGTGCAGTTACTGTTACAAATACAACAGCCAATTTACACACAAGTTGTCACAAAGAACAAGGAGAATGATCACCAATTAAACTGGTTTTAGTGAAAGTAGGTGAGGAATAATTTTGGATAGGATATCAGAAGAACCCCTTTTCTCTCCTTTAAATAGTATCATAGGATCTTCAATATCTACTTGAATCAAGAGGACCTTAACATCCCATTTGAAAGTTGACATGTCAAACAATGGAGTGTTCACTCTATATTGAGAAGATAACCTCAAATGGAGATTATCCTTCTAACATTCCAATGCAAATTGAAGGGTTAGGACTTAATTAGAAATTAAGCCCACAAAGTAAAGCAGAATATTAGTTTTATCTTGGATATATCCCACGTCCAGATGTGGTTTTGACTTGATTTCTATAACAAGAATTTAAAGATTTTACAAACTGACCAAAACTGACAGATATCTTATCTTATAATGAAGGATAAGTAAAATATGTGCATTAATATAAATTTTAAATGGGTTACCAAACCCAAAAAGAGAAGAAAATGTTCAGTGAAAGGATTGGTTTAGAAACAGTTTTGAATTAGTTTGACTGATTTTACCCAGGGCAATGACATGGCACTCCAGTTTAGAGAAGGTAAACTATACAATTGGGACTGTTGCGATGGATTGTGCTATATAAGCTGTCAAATGAGAACCCAATTAGATTCAGTTGTAATTCCCTCTTCTCCCAGATTTGAATTGTGGGAACTTTGAGAGGGCTTAAGAATATTTGATGGCACTTATAAAACTATTCCCTGCAAAGAAGGCACATAAATATGCTTCCAAAATATGTTTGATCACATAAATGAATACATTCTTTGTAGACTCAAAAGGTATGAAGTTGAGACCAGCACATTTCAGAAGTCAGAGCTATGTATGAGGGTTAAATGCAAATCAGAATCATAGAAATTTACAGAACAAGGCTATTCAATCCATTATGTCAATGTCACATTTCAACATCCTCTTACCAGAACATTTCAAGATCCTCTCACTAGAAAATTTCAAGTAACTGGGCTCACTTGTAAACAATCACATTCGGAAGACTGTGGCAATACTAACGCAATGCAACATCATCTTTAAGCTGTTTGTTCACCACTATTTTAACAAAATTGCTTGGTGGATCAGAGCTCCTGCAGAACTCTTTACTCTACAACTTGCCATTAATTTACTTTTCATCACCATGACAGGATGAAGGGCCAAGGGAGTTTAAGCAAAATGGTTAACTCTTGATGAGAACTTTTAATTCACTGACCAGTTTTAACATGCAAATGACGCCGTGGTTCCTCAGGCCCCTCTATGGGCTGATCTGCAAGGAATAATCGTGCAGAATCCAGTGCAGTTAAGATTGCGTCTTCCTTATCCAGTAGCTCACGCTTGAGTCCCTGCATGAGAGAATTTCATTAAGTATGAGAATTTCACTTTATTTATATTCAATATACCTAATTTTCTAGCATTACTCAAATATATAATTAAGTCCAAGGATTAGGATATCTTTAATACAGAGTCTAATTATCACAATAACATTAAACTACAAGAGTCACACACATGCAGAAGCATTCTCAACATAAACCGATCTTTTTTTTTTGAGGAGGTAGGTAAGTTGAATGCCAAGAAAGGAGGACATGATCTAATAACTCTTCAAAAGGAAGCTGGCAATTAAGATGTTTTTTGTCCCACTGCCTGGCACTATAAAGCTAAAGGTGGTAGAAGAGATCAAAAAGAATGATGACCACCAATGGCCACATTGAAAATTAAGTCATGTCATAGTGGGGAGGGGTTAAAATAACTCAACACAACTTCATCGCAGGGACCACAGTTAGCTGCTAAAGAATTATGTTTGATCTTTACTATGTGTCCACTGTGCCAATTGTTTAATGCATCTATAAAAAGTTAACAGACAATTGGCATGTAGCATTATAAACAATATGATATTAATTCCAAGAATCCATCTCTGCAGCACTGTGACATACCCACTTGAGCAACGTTGGTACTAAGTTGGCTGCATTAACTGTGTTGTACTTTAATCTGCAATAAATACCATCTCTACATTGACACTAATCAAAATAACCCAATTTTAAACTGTCACATTAGCATCTTAGCTTTGAAAGGAGCTGAAAAATGCAAAGCATGTGATAAACATGACCTGACCATAAGCAGGCATTTAACAGCTGGACTCTGACAGTGCTGCCACATTGCAATAGCATTAATGTGCTTTTAGATGTTCCTTCATTTCTTCAACACTCTATGTCAACTATGTCTCAGTGATCACACACCATTAGCAGAGGGTTCTGATTTCAGCTCCCACTCCTGATGCTTGAGCACCAAATCCAGCTTACCCCACTGTGTTATTTTGAGAGTGATGCACTGCCAGAGGAATTATTTTTCAGGTTAAGCAACCAAGGCTCCTCCTGGCCTCTCAAAAGGAGGTAAAAAGATTCCATGGAACTGATTACAGCAGAGTAGGGAAGCCATCCCTTGTGCCCTGGCTGATATCTTCTCCTTCACCAACATTATCAAAACCATTTAATTAACAGTTTAGTCATTAAGCTCTGCTGTTTTGGGGAGCTTGTGACAGCTGCATTCCCCAAATAACAAAACTAACAATATTCCAGAGGTAATGAATTGACTGAAATGCTTCATGACGTTCCACTGTCAAAGGTGTTGTATAAATTGAAATTATTTTCAACTTTTATAACTACTCAGAATGTATCCTACATGCCCATCCTGGTACTTATGCTTTGCAATATTCTCTTCCTATACCTCTTTGAACAATCTTTTTGGCAAAAACATTCATTCCTTCCTCTTTCACAAATACCCAAGTTCAATCCTGGTTTATGCAATGAAAAGCAGGTGAAATCTTGCTCCTGAAATGTAACCAGCTTTCAGATTCTTTCTGGAACAGAGACCCGATTTCATCAAATGCAACAAGTATACTGTTTTACACAATAATATTTTAACAAAGTTAAGGATTTGTCAGAAAAAATAAAAAAAATTGTGAGAATGAAGTCAGGAAAACCAGTAGCAGTATCAGTTCTTCCAAAAGATTTTTCAGCGGGATTCCGAGATGTCAAGGGCTATGACTTAATGGTGATGGTTAATAGGCAACATGAAGGTGGCTTCAAATCACTGGCTATAGAAGTCCATTTCAAAGGAGAAAAACATTCACCTCCAAAGTGACGCAAGATCACAGCAGAGGCTACAAAATTCAGCATAACTCATGACTCCATTGTCTAATTCTAAGGGAATTGACAACTTGATTATTGTTTCACTAACAAAGGGCAGCACTGACAATCAATTCCACGAGGTGCTCTGTGATCCACTGGTACGTTTTTGGTAACTGTCTAGTTCTGGGATAGTACTACAATTCAAATATCTGGAAAACAATTCTTCACTCAAGTAAATAAGGACCACAAAATCAACAAAAAAAGTTATCTTTTCTTCAATAATATTGTACAAACACATTCAATATAAAGTGATATTTTGAAGCAATTTTTATGCTTACTTGATCTAGTTCATGCTTCAGGTCAATGATGCTTCATCAGAACAACAAAATGTCAGAAAACAAGCATGTTTTAAATTGCAGAGAAGGGAGAGGGCTGGAGAGTACCAAAGGCACATCTATGATAGGGTGGGGAAAAGAATAAAATTGATGACATTGATTGGTGTCAGCTGTAGGAGGAAGATGAAGACGTGTTAATTGCAGCCAAACCATCTGGAGGAGATGGAGGCAGAACGGAGGAGGGGAAAAAACAAACAAGCACTTCACTTAAGTAAATGAAACAAATTACAATAATATAAAAAGAAATTAGTTGCTCTTCATCTTTGCTGCAGCACCAGAACCCACATTTAACTCAATGGGCTTCCAGATTCTTTGCTGGTTTGGACAATGATTCTATTTGTGGTCTTCATAATCAGCACGATTACAAAGCTCTGCTGCTAAACTAGACACACAGCACAGAGGTGGATACAGCACTAGCTATCAATGAGCAACTTCTGCATTTGACTCTGCATAGAAAACCTGGACTTGCTGGGAAATAAGTGAATGGCCAAGACCATAAAGCCTACCCTCAGCTCTATTGGCTTGTTTGATTCATTGGCCTGTATCATTGCCTCAATACTCTTCTCAGTTTTTCTCACTGTAACACTCCACCTCACCTCCAAAAGACATCTTATGAGAGTGGAGCTAATTTTCAGAAGGTGGGAAACTATTCAACCTATGGTGACTACAGTGCAGACCCAAACTTCAGTCGACTCATTTTTGATCAGTCCCTTGTCAATTCTGTGATCCCATCTAAAATACCAAACACGCGAACAATATTTTTCTCTAAGGCCAAAAGGACACATGATTACATTCTAAAATTCATTAATAACATGATTTAAGGTTAGGGCTCCATCACAGAATCTGGCACAGAAATCCCCAAAATCGGTTGTAATTTTTGCATGAAACCTAGAAATTCATCTCTTTAGCAAATATAAATTTTGTTAAGTTTATGGTTCACACACCTAGATCTGTTGAATTATACAAACTAATCAAACTACTTAAATTTCTAAATGGGGAACAAACAATATTTTAGCTTTGGCATAATTTGGTTTGTAATGCAATAAAGGACTTGAGATATACTGTACATAATTTGAAAAAGAGTAACTGAAAAGGAAATATTAAGCTGTAATAAATATTCATTTTTCCTCCATGAAACATTTCTTGTTCATGGCTTTCTTCCTCTCCCATTCTCATTTAGCCTTTCATTTCCCAAACCACCCTACCACCATTGAGATGGCCAAAAAAACATTACAGCACTTAAAGTACTCTACATATTAGGCAGCAGCTGTGGAGAGAGAAAGCAAAGTCAACCTTATATTCTGCAGATGTGAAAACAATGTTTTTGGATTAAGAATGGTGTGTGTGTGTGTGTGTGTGTGTGTGTGTGTGTGTGTGTGTGTGTGTGTGTGTGTGTGTGTGTGAGAGAGAGAGAGAGAGAGAGTGTGTGTGTGTGTGAGAGTGAGAGGTGTGTGTGTGAGAGAGAGTGAGAGTGTGTGTGTGAGAGAGAGTGAGAGTGTGTGTGTGAGAGAGAGTGAGAGTGTGTGTGAGAGAGAGTGAGAGTGTGTGTGTGTGAGAGTGAGTGTGTGTGTGAGAGAGTGAGAGTGTGTGTGTGTGAGAGAGTGAGAGTGTGTGTGTGTGAGAGAGTGAGAGTGTGTGTGTGAGTGAGAGAGTGAGAGAGTGTGTGAGAGAGTGAGAGAGTGTGTGTGAGAGAGAGTGAGTGTGTGTGAGAGAGAGTGAGAGTGTGTGAGAGAGAGTGTGTGTGTGAGGGAGAGTGAGAGTGTGTGTGAGAGAGAGTGAGAGTGTGTGTGAGAGAGTGAGTGTGTGTGTGAGAGAGTGAGTGTGTGTGTGAGAGTGAGAGTGTGTGTGAGAGAGTGAGAGTGTGTGTGAGAGAGTGAGAGTGTGTGTGTGAGAGAGTGAGAGAGTGTGTGTGAGAGAGAGTGAGTGTGTGTGTGTGAGAGAGTGAGAGTGTGTGTGTGAGAGAGTGTGTGTGTGAGGGAGAGTGAGTGTGAGGGAGAGTGAGAGTGTGTGTGAGAGTGAGAGTGTGTGTGAGAGTGAGAGTGTGTGTGTGTGAGAGAGTGAGAGTGTGTGTGTGAGAGAGAGAGTGAGAGTGTGTGTGTGTGAGAGAGAGTGAGAGTGTGTGTGTGTGAGAGAGAGTGAGAGTGTGTGTGAGAGAGAGTGAGAGTGTGTGTGAGAGAGAGTGAGAGTGTGTGTGTGTGAGAGAGAGTGAGTGTGTGTGTGTGAGAGAGTGTGTGTGTGAGGGAGAGTGAGAGTGTGTGTGAGAGAGTGAGAGTGTGTGTGAGAGAGTGAGAGTGTGTGTGTGTGAGAGAGTGAGAGTGTGTGTGTGTGTGAGAGAGTGAGTGTGTGTGTGTGTGAGAGAGTGAGAGTGTGTGTGTGTGAGAGAGTGAGAGTGTGTGTGTGTGTGTGAGAGAGTGAGAGTGTGTGTGTGTGAGAGTGAGTGTGTGTGTGTGAGAGAGAGTGAGAGTGTGTGTGTGAGAGAGTGAGAGTGTGTGTGTGAGAGAGAGTGAGAGTGTGTGAGAGAGAGTGAGTGAGAGAGAGAGAGTGTGTGTGTGTGTGTGAGAGAGAGAGAGGGAGAGGGAGAGGGAGAGAGAGAGAGAGAGCGAGATACTGACAGTATATATATTCACATCCATCTGAGACAGCATGCATGTTTATGAACATAAGAAATAGAAGCAAAAAGGACATTCAGCTCCTCTTGCCTGCTCTGCCATTCAATAAGACAATGCAAGAGCATTAAACCTCAACACCATTTTCCTGCATCAGCTCTGTATTCTTTGATTTCCTTCACATTCAAAAATATATCCACATTGTAAATAATCAGCAACTGAACTTCTACAGGTCTCTTGGATATAAAATTCCATGCATTAACTCCCTGCTGAGTGAGGAAATTTCTTTCTATCTCGGTCTTGAATGGTCAACTTCTAATTTAAGACTATGACCATGGTTCTAAACACCCTAGCCAGTGGAAACATCAACCCCACATCTACGCTCAAATATTTTTAAGAACTGTGTTTCAATGAAATACTTCTTACTTTTCCCAACTTTAGATAGTTTTGGCTCACTCCGCTTTCTCTCTTTAAAGAACAATCCCATTATTCCAATCTGGAGAACCTTTGTTCAACTCCATTTCTTTCAAATATATCCTTCCATAGTTTGAGAGACTACAATATTGCAGGTATATCTCATCAGAACCTAACATTCATTTTATTAAAACATCTTTACTCTTGCACTCAATTCTTTTTGCAATGAAGGTTAACCTACAGTTCCTTTCTAATTGTTCATATGCACGCACATACCTTTGACCACCAACACTTTAAATCTCTCACCATTTTAAAAAATGCTCTGAATTTCTACATCTTCAAACAAAGTGGGTGTCCTCACATTTTTCCATGTTATATTCCATTTGGCATATCCTTGGCCATTCACTTTGTCCATCCATATTCCCATGGCTTTGTTGAATCCTCTTCACAACTCACACCACTAGCCAGTATTTGTATCATTCAGCTTTGAAAGAGGTGAGGACTGCAAAAGAGGCTGTGGTCTTCCTACAACTCATCTCAACTGAAATTCTCAGGATGCCTTCAAATTACTATTTAAGAAAAATCAGCAGGTAAAATGTTGAGATTTGAACAGAGGATCTGGCCAGATTTTTACCAATGACAGGCAGAAGCAACAAGGAAGTTACAACCCCACCCCCCCCTCCGCATAATAAAGTAACTATAAATAAAAATTTTCAAGTTCTAAGTGTGGAGATGGATCACATGCAAGACAGCACAGTCACCCTCTGATGGTATGCGAGGCTTTTATAAAGAAAACCTCCAAAGTTTTAGGATAAGTTTGGATTATAAAGGCAGGCAATATTGCTTGCTGAATTCAAGACCCATCACAATAAGTTTGTAAAACTGAGGAACAAAATGCAAATGCCATTCAATACCAGGTAAACTAATTGAGTGCAATCTTCAAATTTTTTTTGTGAGAAGTTGATCAAAGATCAGAACTTGAGAGGGGGTTTAAAAATCAAATTTCTCTAAGTCAGCAGCACTGAAACATCCACTGTACAGAATGATGTACAATGGATCAGGAAGTTGTAATATATTTGAGATGGGAGAAAACACTGGTGCACCTAGCCTTTCCACTCATTATTTCACTTTCTGCAAGATATAATTGCAAAATGTATATCCTTTAAAATGACGGAATTTAATCATTTTGTTTTGAAAACCTTGAAATTTATTTTTCGCAATTGGGTTGCAAGTTTATTTCCGGTTATACACCACTTGGTTGAATAATTCTGTGTATGGCAAAAAAAAATCAATTTGTTTCCAATTTATATTGCAGCTACATAATCTTTGGGATACAATCACTCAATGCAAACAGAAATCAACTGTTCTCAATTTTGGTGCACGAAGATAGAAAAAGCATTGCAAATATGTTTGACAGACACTATAACACATTTATGACATTACCTCCACGTTGACTGAATTACTTTGGGACCCAAAAACTTCAAGTGGGGTAAAATACTGTTCTAAATCCTAACAATCTTGAAATTTAGTCCAATTACACGCAACTGCTCCTTACCAATTTTGCAATAACTTTTGATATCTGGTGTGTTGATTCAACGTAAACCAATATTTTGTTTATTCTTTCTGCAGTGGTTGACTATCTCCCACTTGCTATACTATTTTTGTATAATGTTTCCATATTCCTATCAATTTTGCCAAACTCATCTGCTGTTCATTTATCTACGATATATTGCAGCTGCCAAATTTTGGCCCATAAACACCACATTGTTCATATCTTTTTGAATTTTTGGATAAAATTCTCATTTTTACTGCTTCTGTTTAGATTTCAATCACTGAGCCCAGATGACAAATCATAACGATTATTACAACAAAAATAAAATCGATCCCCACGCTACAACTTAAGATGTAGATGACAAATTGGAATTTAGCTGCACTTAGATATGATTTGGGGATTAAATAAAATCACAAGAAATGGTGAATGATGTGTGGAAATTTACTTCTGGCTACCAGGGAGATAAATATTTGAAACAACGTTAGATTTTTTAAAAAATTCATTCGTTTTTCAAAATCTGATCATAACTGGCAAGGCCCATACCTAATTGCACTCGAGAAGGTGATGGTGAGCTGCCTTCTTGAACCACTGCAGACCATCTGGTACAGGTGCTCCCATGATGCTTTTGGGTTGGATGTTTTTTGGACCAAGTCATAATAAAGGAGTGATGTTACATTTCCAATTCAGGATGGTGTGTGATGCAGAGGGGAACCTACAAATGATGTTGTTCCCATGCATAGGCTGCATTTGTCCTTCTTGGTGTATAGTTCATGGATTTGGAAGGTCCTGAAGCAGCAACTCAGGTGAGTAACTGCAGTGTGTTTCCTAAATGGTACAAACTGCAGCCATGGTGTGCCAGAGGTAGAGGGGATGAATGTTAGGGGTGGTGGATGAAATGTTTTATTCTTGGTGTCAACTTTTCAGTGTTCTTGCTGCTATGCTCATCCAGGCAAATGGGAAGTATTCCATTTCACTCCTGACTTGTGCCTTGTAGATGGTGGAAAAGCTTTGGAGTGTGAGGAACTGAACCATACACCACACGATACTGAGCCTCTACGTGGCTGGTCAGGTTGGGTTTTTGGTCACAATGTGTACATGGTAATTCAATTCATTGTTAAGGGTAAGTAATTGGACTCTCTTGATGAAGATGGTCATGGCCTGGTATTTTTGTGGTGCCAGTGTTACTTGTGATTTGTCAGCATGACTAAATATTGTTTACATTTTGCTGCATTTGGATTACTTCATTTGCCAAGGAGATAAAATAGAAGTGAACATTATGCAATCAGCAAACATCCCCACTTCAAACAATGATGGAACAAGGTCATTGATGAAGCAGATGGAGATTGTTAGGTCAAGAACACTGTCCCGAGGATTTCTTGCAGTGATGTTTCTGGGGCTACGATGATTGACTTCTGACAACCACCATCCTTTGGGTAGCGTACAACTCCAATCATCACAGACCACAGACAAGATTTTTATTTGGGAAACCTAATGCCACAGTAGGTCAAGTGCTGTCTTGATGACAAGGACAGTTGATCTTTTGAGAACATTTGGACCACGGCTGTAATCCAGATATATCCCAAACTGGGCAGCAATGAGGTTATTGGAGATCATGCTCGACTCACTTTCTAGCGACAACATATGTGAAAATCATAAAGTTACAGCCCATATACAATAACAGAGTCATGCATATATTATCTCCCGTGTTTTTTGACTCAGCTGCCTCAAAGTTCTCATCAATGAATGAAGTATTTTGGAAGAATCATTGCTGCTTTAAGGCAGAAGATGCAACAGGATATTCTTGCACAGCAAGCTCACTCAAAGAGCAACATGTCTACCTGAAGGGACAGACTGGACTTCGGTTTACTGATAATACTACAATGAGGCATCAATTTCACTTCACATCAAATTACCAGATGAATCCACAAAGCTCTGACCCAGTGACAAGAGCAACTAACTAAACTACGACTGATACCATTAGCAATTAGTTATTTTGATCCTTTTCCTGCTTTCTGAACACCTAAAAATGATAGCCTTGTAAATGTTCAGAAGGATGGCTCTTCTCGCATATGTTCACGTCCATAGCTTCCTGAAAGTGGCAACACACGTAGATTGGGTGGGAAAGGTGGTGTACAACATACTTGCCTTTATAGGTCAGGATATTGAGTATAAAAGTTAGCAAGTCATGTTGCAGCACTATAAAACTTTGGTTAGGCCACATTTGGAGTATTGTTTGAAGTTCTGGTAGCTGCATTATAGGAAGTATGGAGAGGCTTTGAAGAGGGTGCAGAAAAGGTTCAGCATGATGTTTGTACATTCTCCCCGGGTCTGTGTGGGTCTCCTCCGGGTGCTCCGGTTCCTCCCACATTCCAAAGACGTACAGGTTAGAAAGTTGTGGGCATGCTATGTTGGCACCGGAAGCGTGGCGACACTTGCAGGCTGCCCCCCAGAACACTACGCAAAAAATGCATTTCACTGTGTGTTTCGATGTACATGTGACTAATAAAAGATCTTATCTTATTAGAGAGTATTAGCTATAAGGAAAGGTTGAACAAACTTGCATTGCTGGAGGCTGAGGGGTGACAGAATAGAGTATATAAAATTACTGGAGGTATAATTACGTGAGATAGGGTGGAAATATCAAATACCAGAGGGCACAGACTTGTGAGGTGGGAGGAGTCAAAAGGAGATTTGCAAGTCAGTTTTTTTTACACAAAGGTGCCTGGAATCTGTTGCCAGGGAAGCTGGTGAAGGTAGTTATGATAGCAAAGTTTAAGAGTCATTTGGAAGACACATGAACAGGCAGGGAATGGAGTGATATAGAACATGTGCAGGCAGATTCGATTGGTTAAAATTGGCAAAGTCAGCACAGACATCATGTGCCAAACGGCCTGTTCCTGTGCTGTATTGTTCCATATTCCACTGGGATTCAATTCCTTCAGTTATTCCCACACCCTGCATAAACAATGAATTCAATATCCACTCATATTTTAATGAGAGGAATCTGGCAAGAACTATTAGTGAGCATATTAAACAAATGCTGGGATTCATCCCAAACATTGGAATGTATTAATTCAAACTCAGTGCAACAGCTAATCTTGGATTCATTACTTGGATGAGTTGCCAGAGTTGCTCACAAGCAATCAGCAGGTAAATGAGCAGTTTTCTTGGATTATGTGCACAAAACTACTCCCAGTGACTTGCATTAGTGAGGCCACTTGGCATGAATCAATGGGAAACTATCCATTCCTTCCCATTCTACCTGGTAATCATGGTTTCATAATATACTGTCATTATTAAGAGCTAAATATTCTTGGGAAAAATGATGGGAAAGATGGCAAAGAGAAATTGATTATATTAATATCTTTAATAAAGTTACTTTTCTTAATAAAATTGTAGAGGTAGAAAATGGTATTTCTGGGTGATTCAGGCAGTGTAAACAGTATAGAAAAGTACCCCATGATTAAACATCTTTAAGCCAAGAACAGGTCTGTCAGGAGAGGTGGGGGAAGAAATCTTACCCAACAGTGGTCCCGCTGCTGCAGTAAAGTCTGAACATCACCTCCAACAGGCATCTGTTTTGTCAGTGTTTCATCTTTGAGATTTAACCACTTGTTTAATTCTTCCAATGACATCAGTAACCTGTTCCATCGTTCTGCATTAGCTTCCAAATGAACCCTGGAACAAAATCAGGAAATGGATGTTGCCAACAATCCACATTGTGCACAATGAAAACATTTATTTTCAGCTCATAAATTAAAAACAATCAATCTTGTTTTTGTTTAAAAAATGCACGATTGCAGCAAAGCATACAACTTGAGAGAGGATATATCAAGTAACAATTAACTGTCCTTTTCTGAACATCACAATTTTCCCTAATTCAGTAAGAACTTACATTTTACATGGATTCTAGCTACTATATTTTGCAATTAAACATTCATACTCAGTATGCTGGGAGACTAGGATATAGAATTTACTTGTTTATTTGGTTTTACAAATTGATAGATATATGTTACTTTAAATCTGTTACTAATCCAAATATCTCAGATCAAATGTGCATTAGAACCAATGAGTGCTTGTTTAATAATAATACAAGACAGCACCAATTTGGGGCACCACCTTAGCATTTTACCTCCAATAAAATTATGTACGTGAGGAGGACTACTGAATAGGCGGGTAATGATTTGGGGTCACAAAGTCTCAGGCTGTTAAGAGCTTGCATTTAGCTTCTGAAAGCCAACCCCATTACTTATGATAAACTTTAAGTAAACTTCTCGTTTCTTCCAGATATATGACTTACTCCTACTTCAAAAGGAGTTAAATTCCAATGACAATTCTTAAACTTTTAAGACAAAATGCAAGAAAATCATCTGATACATGATCTCTCTCAGCTCTAGCCAACATCTTTTCCATTCCCCCATAGCCAGTCATCCTTCCTTCCCGTTCTACCTGTCACCAACCTTCTTTAGAAGTATTAAGTATGCTATCCAACATTATTCTTCCTCCCAAAACTTCTACTGTGTTGAAGTTAGGACTAATTTCACATAGTAATAGCATATCTGCTGAATTTAAACATTGTTTTGCACAATTCACTCTCATCTAACCATTTTCATTCCAAAGAGTTGAAAACTGAAATTCCTTGTGTTCACTCATTTGCTGATTTTGATTTCCTCCTGAAGTATTTTGGCATTTAAAGTTGAAGTTTGTTATCACCTCATTGCTTTGTTTCATTTTATCTTCAGTGCTTTACAAACTGACATCCTTCAGCTTGGATTTAAGACCTTTGTCTAAGTTTTTCAAGAAAAGAATTCATTACAACACCTGTTTCAGTCTACAAACCTGATATTGACAGATTTTGTCTTCAGATCACTCCATCGCTGGTTCATGTCATCAAGTCGTTGCTGGAGCAAGGCAGCTTCCTCTGAATTGCCCAAGACCTTCACCATCTTTTGCCTGTTGCCATCAATATTCTTAAAAATGTCATTGTGAGCATCAATCTCAGCCTGGATATCCTGAGAAAAGGAAAGACAAAACAGTCAGAATACTGATTCTCTAGGGATACCCCTTCACTCTAACAACTGTGCATTATGTCATCTGAGCAATTTGTTTAGGATCCACACACACGGTTGAGTAAATGACCCTGGGCCTTGTTTGTTACCAAAGTGGTAATAATTTTGGCAGTTCATCTCGATTATATTCCTGCTACAACACTTATTTTCATCTTGGCGATACAATGCCTGATGGTGTGCTGTTTTGCAATCATATTAGTATAACAGGATGAAGTATTAAAATTCTCTTTACTTTTCCCCCAGCAATAGTGTACTTCCATCACCCCAGCAGTTCCTAATCTTGATAATGTCTTCAGAAGTGATAAAATTTGGAACTCACTACCAAGGGGAGTAGGTGAAATAAACAGTAACGATGCATTTAAGAAGAGGCTTTTCGTTTGTTTCTTCTACATTAGCGAGACCAAGCATAGACTAGGTGGCTGCTTCTTATCAAACTTAAATGAAAATCATAAGAATGAGAATTCGAGCTTAATTTGTACAAAGATACTATCAGACCATACATTGAGTGGAATGCCCAGTCACACAAAGCACAAGGACAGCTGAAGGAACCACAGCATACCTATGTTGCAGGGTCAGGTTTAGAGGAAACACTGGAGACTTTGGGCTTTTCAGCCGTTCAAGGTAGCAAAAGAAAACAAATTCAGGAGATGAGAAAGCCAATGCAGGCAGTCCCCAGGTTGTGGCAGGGTTCTGTTCCTGTGAACTGTTCGTAACCTGAACAGATCACATCAGAAATGTGGCTACGAACCAAGCTCCCACGCAGTAGATGCCGCCTCCAGCCCCACACAGCCGGCAAATCCACCCTGCCGGTCTCCTAAATGCTCATTTTTATGTATTGGCTGTGCGTAAGTTGGGTGTTCATAGGCTGGGAAGGACCTGCAAAGGGTCCAAAAATGGTACACACTGCAGTCTTCCAGACCTCTGGCATCGAACCTATAGCCAGAGGGAATAGCAATTTTTTTTTGATTTAGCCCCCACTATTTCTTTAAAAGCTTGGGATATCTTTTATCAGGCCCATTTCCACTCATATCTAACATTTCTCCCTGGTCTTCAGCTACCTAATTTATGAAGGCAGCATTCAATTTCATTCAGAATTGTTTGTGGAGTAGCAGCAATTGGAGCCTGCAGAGAACAGGTCTTGGGCCACACCGAGACACTGATCAGTGCCGACCAACATTTGTACCACTGATGTGACAGGTCATAACCATTTAAGCTGAAGCATTACCCCTTGTGTTTAACAACATTACTATCACTAATCTCCTACCATCAACATCCTAGGAACACTTAATTGCATCGGCCTTGTGAAAAAGCACCCTGGCTACATGATGAAATTAAATGTTGGAAATCCTGTGGCAATCATTTATCTTCTGGCTGTCCAAAGGTTTTCGACCATATGGAAGCCACAGGACAGGGGCGTAGTGGAATGCATGTCATCTGCCTGGATGAATACAACTCTAACTCAACAAGCTTGATGACAAACTGGACAAAAAAGCCCACTTGACTGGAACCCAATTTTTTTTTAATGGAAATAGTCACTCCCTTTACCATCAGCAAACTGTGGCTTTCGTGTGTACCACTGACAATATGCATCTAAGACTTCAACACATCTTTCAAATGCAAGATAACACCATCACCTGCAAGTTCCAATGCAAGTCTCACACCATTCTTAGCTGGAAATATTGGTTCTTTGATCATCACTGGACCAAAATCTTGGCATTCCCTATGCTACAACATTAGAGGAGTGTGTTCACCAATTTAGAAATGTGGCTTACTGCCACTTTCTCAAAGGCAATTTGAAATGACAGTAAATGCTGTCAATCAAATTCCCATCCTATGTACAGTTATTTTAGAAAATCATGGTCAGTCTACACATGGGTTCTTTAGAAGATGATTGGTATTGATTCATTCAAATTAGACATTTATTTTGGAAAATAACATTTCGGAATCGGGTATGAGTAATTGGTTACTTGCAGCAAATAAAGCATGCTCAGAAGGAGCAGATTAATTTAGACTTAAGGTTTCCAAAGTTTGTACACAGTGCACCCACCCAATTGTTTCCCTACGCTCTCTTCAAACACAACTGGTTCAGTTTCCCTTGCTCCCTAGAAACTTACTGGGGTTTTGATTCCACAATGTACACTCTTTCCCACAAGAGATACCACTGTCGTGGCATACAATTTAAAATGAGTGTACAGGGGAGACCACATTTAGTCTGGCCCCTATTCAGTCTCATGGTTTCAGGTCAACACAGGGTTTCACACAGGCATGGAAACCTTCTAATTTGCACTTGCCGCTCAGCTGATGAATCAGGACACTTCCAAGTTGAACATGACTTACTGAGGATATCATGACCAAATAATGTACTGTGGGAGGGAGTCTCCAATACCCATCAATTCAGATTCATTTGCAGTGATTGAGATGATATCCCAAGGACACAGCTGTCAGAATGGACAAACTGGAACAACAAACATGAAGAATATGCCTGCTTATCCTCAACAATGGGTCACAGATATATTTGGCTCTGGCAGTGTTAGGAGTGACATTCACACACCTGCAGTGGAAATGAAATCTAGTCTTCACCATGAGTAAGCCCCTCGTGTTCCATCTTAGTTCCAGTGTGCTGGATAGGTTGGATTTAGAATAGATTTAGCAGCTCAAAGCTGGGCATTATGAAGCATTCTAAGTACGTGGGAGCAGCAAACTTGTTATTGCAGCACTACCTGCAATCTAACTGCAAGGCTAATTTCCTCACTTTCTCGTTGCCCTTAAAGCAGAGAAATATCCCTAGTTCAATTTAAGAGTGAAAAAGGGAAACAATTCTTAAATGTGAGGTATCAACCAGGTGAAGCTCCAACAAAAGAAAACATGCATGTTAAATCACAGAAGCAGTTCTGTGATACCCTGTTGTGATTATAAGTGGAAATGCAACAGCTAACACAAAGCTGTGACTCCATGAGTATCCCCATCCTCATTGATGGTAGAGTCCATCACAGAAATATCAAAGTCAATACAGAAGTTTTAACCAGAAGACAAGTGGATTATCCAGCTCAGTCAATTCAATTCACCTTACCATACATTAAAAATGATTCAGTGCATTGGACCTGACAATATCCTGGCTAAGCTGCTGCCAACCTGCAGACAAGCTCATCCTGTAGAGCTACAACAACAGCAACCAAAGGATTCAAAATTCCCCACTCATGTCCTGCCTATAAAGCAGGACAAGATAGTCTAGCCAATTTCTGCCTCATCAGCCTACTCTCAATCATCAGCAGAATGACACTGACAGTGCTATCAAGTGGTTCTTATTCATTATTAAGATAAGATTTCTTTATTAGTCACATGTACATCGAAACACAGTGAAATACATCTTTTTGCGTAGAGTGTTCTGGGGGGCAGCCCACAAGCGTCACCACGCTTCCGGCGCCAACATAGCATGCCCACAAATTCCTAACCTGTACGTCTTTGGAATGTGGGAGGAAACCGGAGCACCCGGAGGAAACCCACACAGACACGGGGAGAACGTACAAAATCCTTACAGACAGTGGCAGGATTTGAACCTGGGTCGCTGGCGCTGTAAAACGTTATGCTAACTGCTACACTATTGCGCAGCTTGGTTTTCGCCAGGCCCACTCGGTTTCAGGCCTCATTGCAGCCTCTATCCACACAGAAAAAAATGCTGTGGTTGAATTTGACTGACTGTTCTTGACGTGAAGATATGTTACATTCAAAGAAGTCGATGGGAAAACTCTGCACTGGCTGGAGTCATAGCTAGCAGAGAAGAAATTAGTTGTGGCAGTTGAAGGCCATTCATTTTGGACTCAGAATATCATTGCACAATTTTCTCAGGAAGGTATCGGAGGCCAGATCACCTTTTCCAATTCCTCCAACGCATCGTCAGAAATTAGAATGTTCGCTGATTCTTGCGCAGCGTTCAATTCCATTCACTGATCTTCAGATAATGAAACAGTATTTGATAAAATTTTCACCACACATGCCAGTTAATGACCATCTCCAACAAAATAGTCTAATCACCTCTTTATAATATTTAACAACATTAACAGGCCAATTTGTGAATGGGAATTAGACGCTGGGAATTAATGCTGCATTGGCATCAATTACTAAATCCCATGAAAGAAATTAAAGTAGGCATGAAACGGAGTGGAAGAATATGAATTTCTTAGACTTTTAATCAACAAAACAAGAGCTAGATCTGTGTTTGTGGTGAAGTATTTCAATTTAAAGACTTAAATTTGAGGATCCAATTTAAAGTTAAGGATGCAATTGAGTTACACAGTGCAGATCATGATTAAGCCAGTGTTGGTTGCAATTATATATACTGTGTTCACGCACCATGCAAATTAACCTGCAACACAACAGGAAATGGCGCAAACATTGCCTCGAGCAATTAAACCCCCTTCCAAACACAGCCCGATTCTTGTACATTTGAACAAACCTTGGTTCTATCAGTTCACGTTCTTGACGTGCACAAATTTCCCAGTTCCTGGTGTTCAAGCATCCATATATTAATCATAGAAAGACACCCAAAATTATTGCAATTACAGGCATATCTACGTCATTCTGCCTCAGAAGTACTCCTCAATCTCAAATACAGCACCTAAACCTCCAACTCTAATACTTTTGTGAATGCCATCAAATAAACAACACTAATTTCATAAAATTAGAAAACAAAATGTTATTCAAAATTTTCCCCAATTATTGCCATATGGAGGAAGTATGTTCAAGTTCAGGAATAAAAGATTCAATTTCTCCAGCTATTGCACAGGAAATGGATGCACAATTGGCACAACCCATTCTGTGGTCCAGTCACAGAATGTTGTGAATAGGAAACTTTTGTTGGCTCAGGATCTGCTTTTTCTAAATTGACTAGGGCAATTAGACCTTGGTAACAGAACCATGAAGGTAATTACAAGCTCTTGGGAGTGAAATCCAGACAATGTGAATCATTCATCCAGTGAATGGCGAAATATTAATTAGTCACAGAATATTTTCAGGACCCCAATAAATTGTCACCCCTGCTGTTAGCAGCTGGCAATTGACAGTCGTAACCAGAACTGGTGCTCTTACAGTTTCCCATCCTGTCAATGGCAAATCCTATCTCCCTTTTCATAACAGCAGCTAATCACAAATGTCCTGAAATAATATTAAATATCACACAAGTATTCACTTGGTACACTTCAAATTAATGATTAAGCCTTCTCCTCTGGCTGCCCACTCCATGAAAAGTCATAAAAGTTTGTAGTTGTTAACACATTATTTTAACTATGGCCTTAACTACTTCATTTTACACTGCAGAACCAGTGAAAGATTAGAACTAACCAAATTCACGAACAAAGGAAGCATTGAACTCTCCACTTCATGGCAATGCTCTCTGCAACCGTGGCAGTCACCCCAAATTACAAAATGCAAATAAACCAAGTTTGTAATCTTTTATAACATTAAAACACATTACAATTCTCTGCAAACTCAAGGGAAATTCACATCTATGTTTCCCCTATGAAGCACTCATTAATTCCCTTGCTGTGCAACAATAACTGTTCTTAACCTACTGAAAGACAAAGGGATTAATAAATTATTAATTTCAGTGTGCAAAGGGTATTCACATGATAAAAATGCAACAACATAAATGAAACCCACTGTATCTTTTTGGAAAATTAAGTAAACATCAGGTCATAATAAGATAAAATAAATTTTTTCTTACTATACCTGTTCAATTTTTCTTAGTAATTCCTGCAAGCTGAAGTTCAGGCCAATCATCCTTAAGTCTCACCTTGACGCAGCCTACATCTTTCTACATAAAGCTGTACCATTACTGCTGCTTTTGCTGCTGTTTTACATCTGCAAACAGAAGTTTCACCTGCTGCTTTCACCTGTCCTAAATCTTCACATACACACTAAATCCATCAGATTGTGATTTACATATTATCAGCTTCACACATCTATCAATTCAAAAGAACTCGCCCAAAGATACCTAGATCCAGGATGCTGAGGAATCTTCTGCAGATTTTAGCCAGCTTCCATTGCATTTTCATTTTCTGAGTTACTTCTCAATCTAAAATTTAGTCTAAAACTTCACTGATCCACTTTTACGTGGCAGCCCAGTTGTTGTTTCTTTAAAGTATTTGTTCATGGGCCCAGCCTTGATCGAAGAACTGATCTCAACCATCGACAGCTTATAAGTCAAAAAAAATTGACGAGTGTTGCATGTGAAATTTTCTGACAGAGTTTCTGTGCAGAGGCAACAGCAGTCCTTCAATCAACTCCATCATAAACATGCATCCAGGAGATTACATCAAACGGGACTTTGGTCCACTGGGATGGGAGGAGAACAGCAAAGTATTTGACCCGAGCCACTGATCCGCAAGTAGGCACATGCTGACGAATCAAGAGCTTGATTTTCCCAGAAGCCTCTGACTTATTCTTTTCTTTGGCAGAAAGGGGAAGGCAGAGTATTCAAAGAACTGTGCCCATTAGTTCAGCTCAGATTGCCCGTCTCCTTCAACTGATTACTGCACTGTCTAGTACGGGACACTATTTTTATTCAGGCACAGCACCAATAGTCTATAGTAACCATCTATTTTCAGCAGCTGTTTATTGTTTTAATCAGGAGCCTGGACCCTTCCCATTCTCTGGAGCCAGATACACTCCCACTTCCTGAGGCCTCATTTTTGGCAGGACTTCAGTGGTGGCAAAATGTGCAAATAGCCAGACCTTGACTTAATAATGGGAAAACACACACAAATAAGGCATACTGCAAAACACCTCTAAGTTTCAAACCTTCTCTGCCCAATCAAAATCTGGCATAATTTTTTTGAGACAATCAAAGATCTTGTACTTTAAATATTTCAACCAATACATTGAGGCATAATTCAGTTAAGAAATTGTGTTATTTATGAATAAATTACTTTACTAGCTAATTTCTGTGCCACTTTTCCCAGATGTATTCAATCTACATTAGTTTCCTGGGACTAAGGACATCTTTCAACTCATGGAATAAGGATATTCGTTTAATTAGAGAAATTCAAACTATGAAAAAAATATCACCTGCATTTAATTGGTTAATGTACATCAACCTTCTGAAGAAATTAAGGTCTGGACCAATATAAAGAGAAGGGATTTTAAAGGAGGCTCTAAAGTTTACAGAAATTGTCATCAATGAGCCTGTGTGGCGAGTTAAAATATAAATTCATCAGCCATGGAATAATTTTAAATGCAAATGTTTAATGACCCAGAAGAACTGAATTGTATTTGCTAAATATGTCACAACAGGTTCAGGGGGAATTCACTACCACACCACACGGATGCTTTGACTTCAACTGACTCTTCCTACCAACATCCTCAGTCCCTGTACTTACATTTTGTCAATGATACATCAATATTTCATCCACGTAAAGGATATTTTTATTTAAATTCCTACAGATTGGAAATTATTCTTGAAGCTTCCT
This sequence comes from Pristis pectinata, assembly GCF_009764475.1. NCBI lineage: Eukaryota > Metazoa > Chordata > Chondrichthyes > Rhinopristiformes > Pristidae > Pristis > Pristis pectinata. Next base: position 94,958,553 of record NC_067407.1, on the reverse strand, counting down.
TTGGTCATTACAGGAATCTCTGACACTCAAGTGTTGGAACACGAGATTTTCCTTGCCCTTTTAAGTAATAAATATAAAGCAATTTGAGTTATTCCTGGCAAAATAACAGGGAGATGATTCCATTTGTTTTGCTTACATTATAAAAGTTTACTATTCAACTGGCACAGAATGTACACCAGGGAACAGCAAATTCAAACAACTCCCAAAATAGAAACCCATGGCTCAAGAAAGCAGCAACTGAAAAATACCCCAATAGTTATGCACGAAACAAAGTGCCAACTGCTCAGAAAGGTGCTTGGGCAGCAGCAAAATCTTAAAGTTCATCAAGAATTACATCTTCTGAGCATCAACTTTCTGTGTTTCATGCCATCCTCCTCTCAATAAACCTCAGGCCTTTGATGATGATGTTGCCATCTGCTTGCACAAACATGAATTCAGCTCAAATAACCTCATGAAAAGTTTACTACATGCAATCCAAAAGGGAACTTGTTTAAATAAATCTCGCCACTGACTGTGGATCATCATGTTGCACACCCCACGTTGTTGAGTTTGCTGTTGCAATTGATCTGCCAATAGAATGAAGAACTTCAATTATACAGGTGCCTTTTACCCTCCACTTCCCAAGAATTTTTCAACACTGAAGGACATTTTTAGAAGTTCATTCACTGCTGTAATTTATAGCCCAAATTTCATTTCATCCCACACACATCTAATGAGATACATTTCCAATTAATTATGTCACTTTATGGATAAATCTTTACCAAGATACTAAATATTAAGTCAAGGATTTCTTGGACTGGTGCTATGGAACTCATTATGTCCATTCCAGAGTGCAGCCTCTGCTTAGTTTCTCATCTGATGGACAGCAGCCTTGGTTCAGCTACACTCCTACAGTATTGCACTGAAGTGTCAAAAAAGAACATGCTCGTTTCTTTACAGAACTTTAACACTGACATAGAGGTGACAGCATTGCCCACTGAGCCAAAGCCGATATTAGTGAGGTAACTGAGTTGACACTGCCCAACTGAAATCTCCAGAGGCACAAAATTCAACAGGGAGAGACAGAAAATAAGAATAGGAATTTTGCAGACTGACTGGTCTTCAAGGCTACAGTGTTATGGTTCAGGGGACCATGGGCTGATCATTTCTACAATACGGCATTCTAAGCACTAAGGTTCTATTGTATACAGACAAATCAATCCAAAACCTGAGCACCAAGGATAAATAATCATTAACAGATTTTGAAAAGAGTACCAAAATAACAACACCAGCCTTCTGCTTCATTCGGAAGTTAATGACTTACAAATGCATTAAGCTAAGCATAGGAATGTTCCCGAGTTATATATAACTCAATGATATGAAAGTAACAGCCTTGGGTATTGTTAAATTGCTGAGCGTCTACAGAACAGACATCATTATGGCACAAATGGATTTGTGGAAAACACAGTATTAGCTGACACCCACCAGAGAGCTTCAGGTGGAACCAATAACATGGCTATAAATGTTTGTGAATTTAATAGGAAAAATGCACTGCTTTATTTGACTGCTAATGAAAAGTCATCCTTTCTAATATTCTCTATGCATTCTTTACTTAGTAATTCTCATCCAAAAACTTTGCTGAAGAGATTACAAACTCAATTTAAAAAAAACAAGTGCTTAAGTTGAGCTGCATTCTGGATAAATCTATGAATTATATTCCTCAATAAAATTACTTGCACACACAGCAAATAAAAAGACTCTGGATCATATGATGCTGTCAATATTACTTATAACAAGTGACTTGTGCAAATAACACAAGCAAAGTAATTGCACCACAGTAGATTGCAGATCATTAGTTTCAAAACAGAATCCTGCAAACAAATGCAAAATTTTGTTTTTCTTCCAGTATGAAGATAATGAGTGATCCTGTTAAAAAAAACCAAGACAACATTCCAAAAGCGTAGTTAGCAATGTTAAAGTAAACAAACAACCAAAACATCCCATGTCAATAGGAAACAATTTCCCACGCTCTCAGCAAAGGAAGAAAACTGTAAAAGAATTCATCAGCCTTTGCAGCATGATTTCCCATAAATACTTCACAACTAACAAATTACTTTTGAAGTACCATTCCATAAGCCAACATGGTAGCCAATTTGCATAGAAATGCATCACAACCATTAATGAAATGAGTAAACAATTTATTGGTTTTAAATGATTTTGGTTGAGGGTATGCTGCTGGTCAGGACATGCCAAGGACTTCTTGCCCTTGAAACAGTGTCACTTGATGTTTGCTCAGCCAAAATTAGGTTGAAACTTAGGGAGAGTCAAAGAGTGATACAGCACAGAAACAGGCCCTACAGACCAATCCGTCCACGTCAACCAATTTGTCTAACTAAGCCAGTCCTATTTGTCTGCATTTGGCCATTATCCCACTCAACCCTTCCTATCCACATAACTGTCCAAATGCCTTTTAAATGACCTAACTGTACCCACCCCTACCACTTCCACTAGCAGCTTGTTCCATATACACACCACCCACTGTGTGAAAAAGCTGCCCTTCACGTCCTTTCAAGTCTTTCCCCTCTCATCTTAAACCTATATTCATTTTGGACTCTCCTATCCTGGGGAAAAGACTTTGGCTATTCACCTTATCTATACCCTTCATGATTTTATAAATCTCTGTAAGGTCACCCCTCAGTCTCCTATGTTCCAAGGAAAAATGTCCTGACCTCTCCAGTCTCTCCTCGTAACTGAAGTTCACCAGTCCTAGTAACACCATCGTAGATCTCTTTTGAACCCTCTCCAGTTTAATGACATCTTTCCTATAGCAGGGCAACCAGAACCATATGCAGTACTCCAAATGTGGCCTTACCAAGATCCTGTACAATTGTAACATGACATTCCAAACTTCTATACTCAATATTCTGATCGTTGAAGGCAAGCATACCAGCCGCCTTTTGCACCACCCTGTCCAGCTGTGTCATTACTTTCAAGGAACTGTGGACACGGACCCTGGGTTTCCCTGTTCCTCCAACACTCCCCTACCATTTACTGTGCAAGTCCTGCCCTGTCTTACCAAAATGCAACACCTCACATTACCTGAATTAGACTCCATCTGCCGTTCCTCAGCCCACTGGCCCAGTTGATCAAGATTCCTTTATAATCTTTGATAACCATCTTCAGGGTCTACTAAACCACCAATTTTAGAGTCACCTGCAAACTTACTAACCATGCCACCTACGTTTTAATCCAAATTGTTAATATAAATGACGAACAACAGTGGACCCATTGTACTGATCCAGTGGCACACCACTGGTCAGAGGCATTCAGTCTGAAAAACAATCTTCCACCATAACCCTCTAGCTCCAACCGTCAAGCCAATTTTGTATCTAATGGGTTAGGTCACCCTGGATCCCGTGATCTAAATTTCCAGACAAGCCTACAATGCGATACCTTGTTAGAGACCTTGCTAAAGTCCATGTAGATGACGTCTACCACATTTCCCTCATGTGTCTTCTTGGTCACCTCTTCAAAAAACTCATCCAAATTCATGAGAGACAACTTCCCCTGCATAAAGCCATGCTGACCGTCCCTAATCAGTCCTTGCCTTTCCAAATGCTGGTAGATCCTGTCTCTGAGAATCCCCTCCGAAAACTTATCTACCACTGATGTTCAGCTCACCCAGGCTTTTCCTTGCAGCCTCTCTTAAATATAGGCACAACACTTAGCCACCCTCCAGCATTCTGGCACCTTACTGATTGCTACCCATGATACAAATTTCTTTGCAGGTGGGCCCTGCAATTTCTTCCCTAGTTTCACCTGATCAAGCCCTGGGGATTTATCTACCTTTATGCATTTTAAGACCTCCAGCACTTTCTCTTCTATAATGTCGACTCTCTTCAAGACATCACTGTTAATATCCCCGAGTTGCCCAACATCCATGTCTTTCTCCACAGTAATACAGATGAGTAATATTCATTAAGGATGTCACCCATCTCCTGTAGCTGTACACACAGATGACCTTGTTGATCTTTAAGGGGCTGTATTCTCTCCCAAGTTATTCTTTTGTCCTTAATACACTTGTAGAATCGCTTTGGATTCTCCTTTACCTTATCTGCCAAACCTATATCATGACCCTTTATTGCCCTCCTATTTTCCCCCTTTACTCCTCAAGGGATTCACTTGATCCCAGCTGCCTAGACCTTACCCACATCTAACCAGAAGTACAACACCAAGACCACTACACACTCATTCACGATTGCATACAAGTGTCATGCAGAATAACTTGGCACTAAATTATTTGGTTCCGATTTTTCTTTTTTGCTGGACAGCAATACTCATGAGCTATGCTTCATAATTAAAATCTTTCATACAACTATTTCAATGTTATGTTAATGCATAAATGATTGCCATATGTTAATAAATGTAGGTTTCTGATGAACAAAATTATTATCTTTGTTAATCAATTTCTCTCTAATAATGCCCAGAGGACATTCATAATGCAAATATCTCCATTATCACGGCTAAGGAGATAGCATTGTTATTATGAGAAGATGTAAACGTTCAAGAATATCTGACATTTAGCAAGGACAGGCAAAAAGGAAACTGAAGGATGAGACCAGTGCAGTGGTAAGGAATGATCTTGGCTCAATTTGGATCAAGCTTAGAAATTCCCAAGGACAGAGTATCCAGGTGCCTTTAATCTACGTATACACTGGATAAGACAAATGAGCAGAAATGAGGTGGAAGGCAAATTCATGGAATGTATACAAGATGTTTATTTGGGATAAATATATTGAAGACCAACTTGGGAGAAAGCTATTTTCAATCTTCTTTCCCACAGTACAAAGGAGTTAATTGATAATGTAAAGAAACCATTAGGGAAGAATGACTGGTAGCGTAGCGGTTTGTTTCATGCTATTACAGCGCCAGCGACCCAGGTTCAATTTCCACTGCTGTCTGTAAGGATTTTGTGTGTTCTCCCCATGTCCACGTGGGTATCCTCTGGATGCCTCCCACATTCCAAAGACTTACAGGTTAGGAGCTGTGGGCAAGCTATGTTGGCGCTGGAAGAGTGGCGTCACTCACGGGCTGCCCCCAGCACATTCTCAGTAATGCAAAAAGATGTATTTCACTGTGTTTTGATGTACATGTGACTAATAAATAAATATCATATCTTGCATCTTAATTTTACATTCAATTTGAAAGTGATGTTATTCAATTGAAAAAGTCTTAAAAGGAACTATGAAGCTATATGGGGGAAAGTTACTTAAGGTTGATTGGGAAAATACATAGAAAGACAATGGTTTTATTTTAAGAAATAATGGCTACATTGCAAAAAAACAAATTCCTTGAGGCACAAAAAAACCAAAATGATAGAAGTGATTCGTCCACACCTGACGAGTTAAAGATAGCATGAAGTCAAAGGAAGCTTATAAGAGTTTAAGAATAGTTTCTCTAAACTTTCATCAAGTTAGAGTAATGTGCAAAAGGATTTGCAAATTAATCTCAAACACTATACAGTTCTTCCTATAAACAATAGAGTGAATATTATAAAGACTGCAAACTTCCCAGAGTGCAGGGAAGATATGTTTCACCACATTTTAGATAGCAGCCAAAATATTCTAGATGGTACTTCAAAACTCTGATAACCTGCTATCCAGACTATTCAGAAATCCCAATGATTCAGGATCTGGCTGCAGCGAAAGGAAGGAATGAGGCGGATGGACAGGTGCAGCTACTCAGACTGATGCTTGTTAAAAGGTACTGTTGATTACTGCAACCAGGTGACATTTGCTGCTCTTCATGACCACTTGACAGGGTTCCATGTTCCCTTCCTCCTTATCAAGTTGCATTTAAGCAATGTAAACAAAGCAATGTAAGTAAAGTAATGTAAGCAAAATCTTAACCTTCCCTTTATCGTTGTGTCATCACTGCATTGGCCATGCTAATATTCTCTGTATTCTTCTAATTTCAGTATATGTGCTGATTAGCCATTCAACTCCCAATAAGATTAAAATTCTGGTTCTACTCGCTGGTCAAGTTTTTGAAATATAGTGGAGATTCAGTATAAACCATCAAGTTAAGCTAGATAAAACAGATAGATCAAGAGACTTACACACAAGCACAGTGTTTCTTTGTCCAAGGAAATTCTCTCAAAGGGAAACATTCACAAAACAGGGTATGAGTACAAGTAGTCATCCAAATGTGAATCATGCCACCATACAAGTGGAAAACAGATTGCTTTGGAAACTGAATTTAAAATAGTTCCTATGTGTGTTATTTTTGGTAGCAGCAGGACAATAGAGAAACTCTGTACAAGTTGTTCATGGTACTATTCTGATCTTGCTATGTTCCAGTCCGTACTGAACTCTTTAAAATCATTTGAAAAGGACCTCCGTGTTAAATCACGAACACAAATTTCCTGGTCATCATAGCCATGGCATCCTCTGAAAGAAGCCAAACAAAATCGTGGCCAATTTAGGAAAAGTTCCATCAAGTCCATTCTCATTTGCTGTAGCAATCAAACAATTTCTATAAACATTTTTTTTTACAAATTAAACAATTCTGTCTCTATAAGTAGATTTAGATTTATCTGTAACTGGACTTACATTTAACTGTAAGAAACTTGTCAGGGGGTTTTAGTAATTCAAAATACTGTAGTGACACTATGATCACTATACATTTTTCAAGTTTTTTTTCAGATGTTGGAAAGTAATATTTACATAAAAGAACTTAAGAAATAGGAGCACCAAGCCAACTCCGCCATTCACTAGGGACTCAGATCCACCTGTGCTAGTATTTAATGATCCCTGTATACAAATTCAAAGAATGCAAGATGACTTTAATTAACTTTCCAAAGGAACTTTGTCTAAATGTGACATTTTAAAAACTTTAGTCAACTCAGAGTCAGTATTTCTTCTAACAATCTTCGAGCTCATCTTCAAAATATAGTGCTCCGTTTGTCCTCTACCCACCTTCTGCTTTCTTTCAGAGTCTTCATGTGATAGGGCCTAACACCACCTATTCTGGTGTTGGCTTGGTAACTCATTAGTCTTAATGAGTTATCATTTTCATATAGTTCTGCATGTCAACTTGACTTGATAAAGATAGATAATTATCAACTACCTCAATCTCTTTCCACATTACTTTTTAATGGAATAAAAGCAGAAAATGCTGGAGATATTTAACAGGTTAGGAGCACCTGCAGAATGAGAAACAAAACTAAAATTTCAGGGTTATGACCCTGAATTGGAACTTTTCGGAAAGGTCAAACATAGCGTGCAGATGAATGATAAATGATAGAATATTAGGAAATGTAGAAGAACAAAGATTGGAGTTGTGGATCATGTAGTGGGCCGACAAAGGATACAGCAGAATATCTGTTACAGATATGGGTGGAGAAATAGCAGATGAAGGTTAATCCAAGTAAGTGTGAGGTGTTACACTTTGGGAGGTCAAATGCAAGGGGAAAGTATACAGTTCATGATAGGACCCTGAACGGCATTGATCTACAGAGGGATCTTGGGGTCCAAGTTCATAGCTCACTGAAAGTGGCCACGTAAGTTGATAGTGTGATGAAGGTGGTGTATGACATGCTCGCCTTCATTGGTCAGGGCATTGAGTACAAGATTAAGAAAGTCATGTTGCAGCAAAATAAAACTTTTGTTACACCACACTTGACAGTAGTGAGTGCAATTCTGGTTACCTTATTTCAGGAAGGATGTGGAAGCTTTGAAAAGGGTTCAGAGGAGGTTTACAAGGATGCTGCCTGGATTAGAGAGTATGAGCTCCAAGGAGAGATGAGTCAAACTTGGGTTGTTTTCTCTGGAGCACCAGAGACTGAGGGGAGACCTGACAGAAGTTTATAAGATTATGAGAGGCATAAACAGAATAGACAGTTGGAATCTTTTTCCCGGGGTAGAAATGTCAAGTATTAAAGCACATGCATTTAAGGTGAGAGGACGGAAAAGTTTCAAGGAGATGTGCAGGGCAAGTTTTTTTTTTGTATACAGAGCGGTAGGTGTCTAGAACAGTTGTGGTGGAACCAGATGTGATCATGGTATTTAAAAGGCTGTTAGACACATGAAAATGCAGAGAATGGAAGGATATTGGTCATGTACAGATGGGAGAGAATTAGTTTAATTCAGTACAGTGTTCAGCACAGACATTGTGGGCTGAAGGGCCTGTTCCTGTGCTTGCTGTTCTAGGTTTTATGTAACAGGGGGATCTTCAAATCCCTGAACATGCAGGACACGTTGATGAGATGGTGAAGACGACAAAGGATGCCTACTTTTATTGAGCAAAAGAAAACGAGAGCAGGGAGGTCATACCTGAACTGTATAAAAATGTTAGTCTAGGATACTATTGACACTTCTGGAGTACTACATACAGTTCTAGCATCTTAGCACAAGGAGGACATGAAAGCATTTGAGAGGATGCAGAGCAGAATTTCCAGAATCCAGGGCTGGATAGTAATAGTTATGAGAGAGTAGCTCAGCTTGAGTTGCTTGCACTGAAACAAAAGAGGCAGGTGGGGGGTGGCAGGTGAAGATGGAGCTGTACAAAATTATGAGAAGCATGGGGTAAATGGCAAGGACCTAACTCCCAGAGAAAATAGGTCATTAAATTGGAAGGGGGAAGTTTTAGATCAATTGGTAGGAATATTTGAGTGAAAAAAAATGTTGCTCAATTTCCCTCTGCAATTCACTTCCTGAAAGGGTGGTAGAAACAACAATCCTCGACACATTGGGCAAGTACCCAGATGAACACTTAGAGCCATAACTGGCAGAGCTATAGACCTAGGACTGGAAAGTAGACTTGAAATCCATTTCTGATACCACCAGCATAATGGACTGAATGGCCACTCCTTTGGCTGTAAATTTCTATAATTCAACCATGTCGAATTCTGGTCAGAGATACAAGAAGGGATTTTAAGTCTGCAGGCAGTGTTTAACACAGCCACAAGTCTGGTATCAAATATTGAAGGCCTGCTTTATGGAAAAAAAAGCAGAAGGTGCTTTTATGGATAAGAGAAGCCTTAGAGACCCAAATATTACTTTCAATTAATTTACTGCAATAAAACGAAGATGATAAATGTAGCAAGTGAATGTTATAGTGGGGACACTTTTGGTTCTTGATGCATAAAGTAACAGAGATAGGCTAAATCAACTTCCTCATCAAGAATTTTCTTGTGTCTAAACAACGGTGATTATTCTAGTTAATAATAACCTTTCAAACAATTCTATTTTTAATTTTTCAGGATGACTGTTCAAAATAGATTCTTTAAAAAAAATCTGACATTTTTGAAATCAATCCCATAGCCATCAGAAGCCTACAAATATTTGCACATGGCACTGCACAAACTTGATTGTTTCAGATAGCATTGAAGCAGAACACATGGTGACTGAAATAACATCTCCAAAAGTCTATTACATTAGCACACAAGTCAGAATATTCATTACGAGCTGACTTATAAATGTACACACAAATGTCAGTTTTGGAGAGCAGGCTGATTTTCTCATTACTTGTAATTACTTTGATTCAAACATTTGTGTATACAAAAAAAAATCCACAAATAGACTCGTCAAATAATGCACTTTCAAGGTAAGAAGTTACAAGCCTAAGGAATGCCGCACACAAGAGTGAACAAATTACATTTGAGTACAAATTCTGCTGTGATATTTCATGGATTTCTGCATATCCTGATCTATCTTGACAGCACTGGGTTTTATGCATGCATTTATAAGCACACTCTTAGAACTTTCATAAATCATCAAAATAGCTGGTTGCGCAGCAACTTTCATCTGGCCTTCAATTGTACAAAATAGAAATGTGAACTTAAAAGTATTTTTTTTAGAACCACTCTTTCTGCAAGCACCTAAAAGGGGTTTAATTTAATCTTTGTCAGAAACTGTGCAATTATCAAATTGGGCATGTCATGGCTTATTCAGAAGCTTGAGTGAGAAACAGCACAGCAGGAAAATGGCCATAAATTAGAAGCTGAATGGAAATTCTGAGATAGACAGATTTAAGAATCTTTCATTGGACATGAGTCATTACTAATATCACTAATTTTGAGTCACAGTTCAGAACCGCAATGTGCTAAACTAGTTAACCTTTTATTATTTTTAATTTATACATGAATATCATTGATCTGAGACTCAAGGTTCTGACAGGAATAGAACTGCAATAACAGCACATCTCTGAATAAAAGTAACCCACTTTGAATCATAAGAAATTCAGCTATATGTGCTTTGACATAAAGAAAACATAATTGAAAATATCTACATTGCATGAGCTGATCAGAGTACAAGCACCAACATGACACGACTGTACAACTGGAAAGGCAGTAACATAAATTAAAATCTTCAGTGCTGAGCTGCCCAAGTGACTTGAGGCCACCTGTAGCATTCTGATATTGCCTTACATACTGCAGAATCAAAAATTTTTGTTTCTCTGTTATAGTTTAGAGGTGTGTTTTATGGTAGAAGTAGCAAAGATTCAATTCACTCCGCTTAATTTAAAAAAACACATTTTTGTAAGGAAAAAGAATAAGCTACATCATTGGCAGTCACACAGACATTTATGGCCAGCAATTATGCTCCCTTCAGACCATTATTACAAAGTTCAGAAACTGACTTTGGCACAACAAGGAAGGACTTATTTTGTCATTCTTCCTCTTGATCATGATGCATTCAGTAAGCAGCTTATTTATAAGCACTTGAATCTACGCAACTGTAGATCGCTCCTGCTTCCTCCCAGATAATCCAAAAATGCAAAGGGAGTTACATAACTGGTTTAAAAAGCAAGTAGATCAATACTTCGTTACCTTGCATTAATGGGTTGCATCATGCAACACGTCAAGCAAGTATATATTTTACCTTACAGTTAAACGAAATAATTAGTTTCACAGTTTTGATGTGTTCATCAATTAAAACACTTGAGATGGATCTCAAATCAAACAGCTTGTGACGGCCAGACTAATCAATCCTTCAACTTTACAGCTCAGATTCCCTTCTCAAATGGTCCTTTACACAATCAGATTGATCTTTGAACTGAAATAAAAAATGAAAATGCTGGAAACACTCAGTAGGTCAGGCGGTATCTTTGGCCAGAGAAACAAATCAGATTTCCACCATCTAGTTTTCTTTAATTTTCATGACCTTTGTATTGGACCAAGATGCAATTCTACATCTCCTCACTGTCTGAGATATGATTGACAACATTTAATTTCTAAAACGATTCAAATAATCAAAATATACCAAAGCCAAGCTTGATATTAGCAAAAGTCAAATAGAAGAGCAGCCAATGAAAGCAATTATCTAAACTACAAAATTGCAGAAAGAGTATCCACCAAATAGGATTTACCAAGCTTCTGATATGCCTCTGGACCAACTGATTGCCATTACTCATGCTCTCGAAAGACATAAACATGCATGCTTTAGAACAGAAGTGATAACAGAAGCGATAACAGAAGCAGACATTTTATTGCCTGTGTTGGAGCAGCTCAATTATGAGGAGAGACTGGAGAAGCAAGGTCTGCTCTCCCTGGAGTGAAGGTTAAGAGGAGACATAATTGAGCTATATACAATGATGAGGGGTACAGATAGGGTAGACTGCAGGAATCATTTCCCCACATCAGAAGTAGATAAAGCTTGAGGACAAAGACTTAGGATAAGGAGGAAGAGAGTTAGAGGGGATACGAGGGGGATGTTCTTCATCCAGAGCGTGGCAAGTACCTGGAATGTACTTATTGAGTAGTTGGAAGCTGGGTCACTGATAGTACCTAACAAGTGTCTAAATGAGCAATTGAATCACTTAGGCATAGAAGGCTATGGATCAAGTGCTGGAAGATGGGATCAATGCAGAAGTATGTGCACTGCTCCACCTGCACTATTTGGGCCAAGCAGCACATTTCCATGCTCTATGATTCTATTACTGGTCTCGGTCGAGCAAAGAATGAATACAGTATGTTGCACATGGAAACAAACCTGCTTTTAAAAATTTAGTGCTTACATCAAGAAATCTTTAACTTCAAGTCATATGCATCCTCCACACACCATTTTCAGCTCTGTAGGTTCTGGGAAACCACATAATGTGCACTGGAGTACTGGAGTTAAAGCCACTACACACGTGCCACATGATTTATAAACTTAAAACAAATTATTTAAGATAAATAACCACAATATTTCAGAAGGATGCTGAGTAAGAATGCCAATTATGGAGCATGTGCATCACTGGAGAAAAGCAAATGGTCTTTGTTTCTGACTGGCTGCACTTGGTTAATAAAAGCTAGACATAAATAACAAAGAATCAGAATTGGGTTTACTATCACATGAAATTTGCTGTTTTGCAGCAGCAATACAGTGCAAAGACATTAAATTACTATAAATTACAAGATAAATAAATAGTGCAAAAAAAGGAATAAAGCAATATAGATTGAAAAGGGCCATGACTCCTTTAGCTCATCTGGAAGAACCAATCTACGCAGAGAGTGACGACTAGAATTTAAATAAGTACTATTGCTCAAGGAAGCTTTGAATAGCTGATTAATTGAAATCTGATCAGAAGATTCCACAAAAACAAATGGATGAAATGACCCAAGCCTGCAAGATGGCAGTAGTGTGGGACAATCATCCATTAACTAATTTTGTCTCTTACACAAATAACCGTTGCTGCTTCCTCCATTGCCATGGGTGATATAAGGATTTATGAGCACGTATAGCTGGACCAAGCTAGTCTTAATCTATACACTGCCCATGTCACTACTGTTGATGCCCTGCCAAGTGCAAAGGTAAATAATTATTAACCAAGTGCAGGCAGCAGAAAACAAGTCCCAGACTACACTAATGGTTTTCTGACTGCTTATCCAATCAGACGGCATTTTCATTGTTTCCAAATGTCTGTCAGAGACATTTTGAAACAGTTAAAAGTTTTAAATTAAAATTTATTAAAACATTAATAATAAATTCATGTAAACACCATTTATCTGACATTAACATTGATTACAATGAGAATTTTTTTCACCCAGAGGGTGGCTGCAATGTGGAACCTGAGACAATAGTGGGAGCAGGTACAGATACTGCATTTGAGCATTTGGACAAACAGTTGAATCGCCAAGACATAGCAGGCTACAAACCAAGTGCCAGTAAATCTTTCCCAACTGATTTTAGCTAGTTTGGTCCCAGGAACTGTAGTCAAGTGATGAAATGCTTTCCTCTGCCATATCTTAAGGAATAACATGACTAGTAAGAGCAAAACAAGATTTGATTATCCAATGTTGAATTTATGTGGCATTCAACTGAAGATACTTCTGAGAACTTATCTTTACTTCCCTTGTACCCTGCCAGAAACAGACATAGAACATTTCAAAGGCCGGATGCTGTGCACTACATCTTATAATAACGTGCTGTTCAATGATTTTTGTTTCTAATTGCAGATTAGAACTTGCAGATTCCAACTGATATAGTTCCCTACAAACTGCTGGTTGGTACTGTACCCCTCTTTGACAATCCCTCATTTGCTTCCAGAACATCTCTGTAGATTCTGGTATGGCTTGTGGCCAGTGTTGGATCTGCAGACACTGACACAGGTGAAGCACATGTGCTTTATGGACTAAGCAGGTACACTGTATAGGAAGTGGCATTCTACTTCTCGCCCAAACTCAAGATTCTCAGTATTATCCTCGATTCTCCTCCTCCTTTTTGACTGAACATGCACCAGGATTCCCCACTGGTCAGTGAGGATATTAAATATTTTCCAAGAAGATAAAGAGAACATTCTTGAAGCATTTCCCCTTCTCTTCTGGGAGTAGTGCATTCATACTCAACTTTGTGCATCTCAATAAATTAACTTTTCATTCAATACTTATTTTACTATAGAAACCTAACTAATTTTTTGTCCACTTACTTTGCCAAGTTGAGCTAAAGCCAATGATAGAATGGCATTGGCTACCTTGCTAGGATTAACCAAAAATGCATAGATTCCTGCTGGTGCCCTTTGTTGGAGTCAATATTTCAGAGGCTCCCAACTGGGCCCTCTGTTGGTTCTAAATGCACAGACTTTAATTTAGGCCCTCTGCCAGGATCAAGTAACACGAATGGATTCTTCAACCATGCATAAACTCCCACCCAGGCTCACAACTGGAAAGAATTAACGGTGTATACACTAGGCTTTCTGTTTTTCAAACATTCTACCACATACTTGATTTTTCCACTGGTATCAAAGCAGATACATTAGGGTTGAAGTGGAAAAGTTAAATCATGTTCACAGAAATTAAGTTAAGCTTTGAATTTACCTGTCAATGATCTGAAGGGCAAGGTTTCAAAAGCTAAAAATAGGCATATTGATATCTTTGTATTTGACTTTACCAAAGGTCATATTCCACAATTCATAGAGACATTTTTTTTCATGACACCAGGACCAATTTGCAATATAAAAGACCAATAAATAAAACAATGCAAGAGCATAAGAAACCAAATGCTCAGTTCTCAATTTTTTTTATATATATTTAGGATTGAACGCAAGTTAGCTGTGATCGGGCAGACCTGAACTTGACAAAGGGAAACCTAGCTTCAGTAAACTGCAGTCTAAACTCTGGCCATCGCGCAGATGCTTGCTTTCTCTCAGCCAATACTTGAGATGATCAAAATACAAACATACAGCTGTAGCATTTCCAGAGAAATGTCATATTTGTCCGTCTTTAACAGAATAATTAAAATCAGACATCAGTATTTGATTTTAATTTTAAAATAATCAAAGCAAAAATAAAAGGTTGTTGGCACTGACAATAAACAACCCAATTTTAAGTCAATGATTAAGTCCTGAGCAAAAATAGCTCAATGATTGATTTTGAACTAATGCAAGAAACCAATGTATCAGAGATATAATGGTCACAGAGTTCATCAAACAGAATCACCACACCTGATCTTTATAACCTTAAAAACAACTCAGTATTAGTTGGTCTTCAAAATTCCAAATCTCATTCATTGATAGCTGTGATTGGCCTCTTCAATTTTTAAATATTGTCCTATGTCTTCAAATCCCTTCATGTTTTCCCCTCCAGTCCTGTAACCCTCAGCAATATCTGTACTTTCCAATTCTGGTCCCTTAATCAGCACTGAACTCAATCGCTCCACCACAAATAATTGTACCTTCAGCTTTAAATATCCTATGTTCTTCAATCCTTCTCACAAACTTCACTGCTGTTCTTGAACATGTTCCTTAAAACCCATTTCCCACCTGCCCAAAATGTGGTTCAGAATCCTTTTTTTTTTTGTTGATAGTCCTCTCAAGATAGAAAAACGGAGGGCTATGTGGGAGGGAAGGGTTAGATGGATCTTAGAGCAGGATAAAATGTCGGCACAACATCGTGGGCCAAAGGGCCTGTCCTGCACTGTAATGTTCTATGTAAATGCAATGGGGCATTTTACACATTCAGGGTCATTTCTAAATCGGAGTTACCATTATTGACTAATTAAGGCCCATTTGCAAATATGAAGTGATATTAGTGTCAGAAAGTATTTGAAGGTGCTACACAGAGGCACAATAAAAAAAAATCAAAAACGTAAAAATCAGTAAAGAGACAACTAGCAAAAAGCTTGTAAGAGAGGCTGGATTTAAGGAAAGATAAAGGCAAGACAGGGGATGGAGAATCCAGAACATGACGTACAGACTGCTTTAAACATGGTCACTAATTGTTGGTACAACAGCAAGAGGAATGCACAGGTGGCCAGTGTCAGAGGAATGGAAAGATCAAGATGGGGGTAGTTTGCTGCTGGTAATGGAGAAACAGTTGCAGTTGAGGAAGCTTACAGAGACTAGTCAAGGACGTGAAGGGATTTTAACAATGTATCTAAAAGAGAAGTAGGAGATGATAATTAAAATTAAGGACAGGAGTGAGGCCATTAGCGTGGGGATGAAGAGACACTGGCCAAAGTTATACATGAGAGAGCAAAACATTTAAGCACAGTCACACTGAGCACTGCAAAGGGGAGAGGTATAGAAAGTGAATGGTATCATTACCGGAGCCAAAGGTTTGCAGGGATAATGCATCATGGTCAGTCACATGGTGTTCAACTCCAACTCTGGTTAAGGCAGTTTTGGTGCGGATATCTGACTGTCAAAATTCAAGCATGAAGCCACAGCAGAGAGACATAAATTTAACAGGTAACATATTTGTAAGGAAACTGACAACTTGCATCATAGTAGCATTAATGTCATGACCACGACCTTCAGAGGATTTATCAAACAGGAAACTTGATATCGAGTCACAAAAAGAGATCTCAAGCACACAAGATAGGTTTAAAGGAAAATGTCAGAGAGAGAGAGAGACAGAGGAGGGAATACAGAGCTCAGATACTGACATGTCAGAGCGATTTAGACTGGAGATATGCAAGTAACCAGAATTTAAGAATACATTTTTCTCAATGTTTTGGGACTGAAGGAGTGGCTTGAAATCAAATAGAATTTTCAGATCTGTATTGTTGATCATTGTGAGTCAAGGAACAGAGAGGTGACTGACAAAAGGACCTTGGTCCAGATTAGAAAACAGCCAGCAAAGTTGAGGATCACAATGAGTTTTGAATCAGAAACCAGCAAGGATTATAGTGGCATAGAATTTGCAAAAGGTATGGCTTTCAAGAGTTCGGGGAAAGGAAAAGATATAGAGAGGCTTGTAGTGACAAATATAGATGACTTAAGGTATGGGTATCTGAAAGACTACAACAAGGTGGCAAACAATCTGGTTCAGCCTCCATTGGCAGTGAAGAGGAAAAGGGCATGGAAGTTCACAAGCACAGAATAAACAAGGGAATCTCAACTAGCTCAGAAACTTAATATAGTTAATCAACTCAACCATTTGGAAAACTGAAACCCAATCTACCTCGATATGTAATTGCAAAGATCTCCAGGCAGATCTACTCTGCTTTAAAACACACCACTTAAATGGCAAATATTTTACACCAGGTGCATTTTTATCTTTTATCATTTTAGATGTGTTACTGTATTTGAACGAACAACCACGGATTCCACTGCAATACTCCAAATTCAGTCCACTTTTAAAGACCATCACAACATGCTGAATTTACAACAACTGAATTTACAACAAGTGGTTACTTTTTTCCTTCGACAACATTTTATTTCTACTTTACCAAGTTTGTGTGTCATTGGCCGCTTAGTCTTTTTAAGAATCCTGGGTGCGTTTTATTTATCAGACAGGACTACATTTCTAAATTAATTCAGTGCAAATATAATGTAACAAAACTACACCCTTATCAACGTTGAAATAGCAACAACACAATTTCAGGAATTTTGTTGGTATGAACAACTTAACTTACTGTAAAATTATGTGACCTCTCCCAATTTATTTAAAATTTTTAAATGGAGAAATTTATGCCAGTACAAGTTAAAGGCTGCAATAACATCCAAATTATTACAAATTTCATCAGTGTGACAACTGAAAGCTCAGTGACATTGACCTCTCTCTACAATCTTTAATTATAATGGCTGTAAATTATTTTTTTGGTAATTTGCTTTAGTCCTGGTATTAAAAGGTCTTTACTTGTAGCAACAAAAATGTTGAAATGGTTTGCCAGCTGCCCACACACAATAACATTATGTGTTGTCAATATCTGGATCTTGTTAAGAGAAGGTCAGGCTGCTAGCTTATTTATTTGTGTATGCTTGCCACTGTTTCTCTAGACACCATTCAATCTCACCATGACAGACCGACTGAATGAGGCATTATTAACAATGCCACTAGCTTGACAGCTCCAAACCTGCTACATCTGTTGTCAAATGGACAGGTGAAATGGACTAGAATAACTTCTGCACAGTGATCTTTTCTCAGGCAATTGTCAAAATTCTCGATTCCATATGGACCAAAGATCATTTTGGCAATAGACCTTTAAAGGTCAAGAAGGGAAAAAAAACAATACCTTTAATTTGTTAACTAGCCACTTCACTTAGAGGAAATAAAAAATTCCAAGAAATTACTAGCTTTCAAGGATCTGCAGAAAGTGACAGATGGCTTGCATCCTGTAGATAACACAAAGAAGCAACTTAAGCAAATCATCTAATGGAACAAGGCAGATCTGGCAAAAAAAATCAAAAACTTACTTTGTGGAAAGATCTGCAACTACACGTCTTCCCAAATCTTAAGTACAAAAATAGGGTCTTGCAGGTTAGCTTCATGACACAAACATAAACAGACATGGAACAGGTTGCAACAGCTTGACACTTCAGCAAAAGATCAGTGAAATGATTGAACATTCCATAGACAGTGTTCCTAAAACCAATATTGCTTCAAACACATATAAAGTTAGCCAGCTGTTCATCACTGTCACATCTGGTGCAATACCAAGAAAGCAATTTATGCAGACAAAAATATCCACATTTAGCCTGCTCAGTTCCATCTCTCCTCCCAGCAAAATGTGAGCTCATTCAAGCTCTTCTGTTTAATAGCTCAACTCCGATCATTGTCCTTTTCATCCATGATCGCGTAGTCAACTGGCCTACGTAGGTAATGTCTCAATTTTAAAATTTTATTTCTCCTTTTCAAGTCTTTCCATGCCTTCCCACTCCACCTCTGTTGCCTTCTTCTGCCCTTGAATCTTCCCAATTTTCTCTGCTTTTCCAACTGCAGCATCATCCAGCTGCTCACTTCTTTTGATGCATCACTGAGTCATCCCTGCAACTGTCCATGCCCTAAATTTCCTCCCTCAACCAGTTATCCTCTCCCCTCTTAAAATATTGCAAAAAAAACTTTCCCCTTTGGCCAGAAGTTTGATCACGTGGCCCAACATTCCTTCAGGTGTCAAATACTGTTTGCTAATGCTTCTGGGATTCACTTTACAAACGCAAGTTACTGTTGAAAACGTATCAGAAATCCCAACACCTAAAGAGGTCAAAGGATTGTGATACCCAATACAATGTACAAACTTAAGTTTGTGATTGTGGTGGCATGGAGATTTCCATATCACAGAATGCTTTGGGGCATCTGTATATACCTGCATCGAGATCAGTGTCCCTGAAATCTCAGTCTTGAATAGTCAAATCCTCATCCTGAGACTACCACTCGACTCGTCTCAGCCTATGGAAAACAGTTCCCCGACATCTGCCCTGTAAACATATTTCAGAATTTTCCCATTTGATTAGGTCATCTCTGATCTTCAAACCTAATCTTGCTCCATCTACTCTCATAGGGAAAACCTCTTGCAGTAAAAAATCAACCCACTTAATCTCTGACGTGGTATCTCCAAGGCAAGTATACCCCTTTTAGGCTTAAACCCAAAAATAACACACAATCCTCCAGCTGATGTAGAACCAAAGCCTTGCAAAAGTGTACCAAAATATTCTTATTCTTGTTGTTCATACCCCTTATAATATCAAGGTCAGCATACTGGCTGCTTTCCTCATTACCAGTTGCTGCTCATTTCCTGCTCATCATCCACCAGCACAGCAACATCATTGTGTTAATTGAAATTTACTAGTTTTATGATTTAATGTCCTGTTTTTCTATTCTTGTTACCACTAAGAATAGCCTTACATTTTCCCAATTATTCTCCATCTGCCATTTATTTGATCGGTCACTTTACCTGTCCATCATCTCCTTGCAGCTTTTGGTTTCCCCCCTCGGAGCTCACTTTCCCGTCTAGCTTTGTACCCTCAGAAACTCTTGCACATTACATTCATCTCTTAATCAAAGTCATAAATATATATTATAAACAGCCGAGGCTCCATTATTGATTTCACTAGATCAATAATTGTTAGGCTGTATTCAGGAACTGCTATACAATTTAATAACTTTATTCAATAGGCACAGATATTTCTAGTATGAAGATAAAGACATTGCTAATAATGGGGCTGGTACTCACAGTATATGCATTTTTTGTGGCACAATACAATGGGTATGTATGGATACATCTGATTAGTTATTGTAGTACAGCACAGTACAATGCATCATATGGTATTATATTGTATTAGTGGTAGTGATATAGTGCCTGGTAAAAACAGAATTGTTGAAGAAAGGTGAGCTACCAAATATGTTTGCCTTGAACTACTAAGCTTATCCAAATTTTACTGTGTGATTTCATTGGCCTGGCCTGAATGTACAGTCTAAACATGTTATCAACATGCATTACACTGTTGACACCAAACAGGGAAAAAGAAAGTTCCTATGATATCACAGGAATTTTGAGATTAAACACACTGACAGTCATTCAACCACGTTAAATGGCATGATCAGCCAAACACAGTAGCTTATGAACTGCACATCTTAATTCACTCAGCAATATCAACCAGCCAGTCTTTTGTCATCTCGCCATGTACATTTTAAAAACCAAAAAGGCAACTGTAAGCATTAATAATTGAAACTAATTTTGTCCTTGGTTTGCTTGCACAATATTCACCCCCACCTTTTACTCCCTGGGATGTAGTCTGCTCGGAGCTTTTCCTTCCCCACAAAAACTTATCAATACAAGTCATGCAAAGGCAGCCTCTCTTCCTCATAGAAGATTTACTTTTTTTTTGAGTTAGATATTGAAACAAGATGACAAAGCAGTTGAGAACAGTGCATAAATTGAACCAAACAAAGATACCATAAAGCATGACCTGGTACCCTCATTACAAGGACCTCATTATTAACATGATTATTTTTGAGAGCAGCCAAGTTTAAAATCCAAGCAACATTTTATAGTCAGGAGATACTACGAGGCCTGAACAAATAACAATGCATCAATTGATATACCACTGAACAAAGACATTTCATTCCTTTTGCGTCACACCCTATTTGTCAGTGCCAAGCAGCTCACCATGGCCAAAATTACTTTGCTTCGATATCACTGTCTCAGACGGCCTGGTCTGTGATTAAATTCCAATGAAGTCTAACCTGAATTAATGAAGTTCAAACAAATTCGAACAGATACTGTCCATGTGATCCATAGAAAGGTTTATAACTGTGCCTCTCCAAAGCTCATCACATCGACTCCCTGAGATTTTGTTAGCAATCCAAGTAACTTCAGGAAAGCTAGAGTGAAAGCTGCAGATTTGAAAAGAGGTCTTCATCAAGAAGTACTCTGCACATTTAAGTCAACATAAAGAAGATAAATAAATAGTAAAATCTTTTGCAGCAACACAGTAACACAGCTAATAGAGACACCTCCTCACAGCACTGGTGACCCAGGTTCAATCCTGACCTCGGGTGTTGTCCGTGGAGAGTTTTCATATTCTCCTTGCAGCCACATGAGTTTCCTCAAGGAGCTCTGGTTCTCTCCCATATCCCGAAGATTGCTGGTAGCTTAAACAGCAACTTCAAATTGCCCCTACTGTACCGGTGAGTGGTAGAATATGGCAGAAGTTGATCAGTAGGTGGGAAGACTAAAATATGGGATTAATACAAGATTAGTGTGAATGATAGTCAGCACAACTCATGGGACAGAGGGCCTGCTTCCATGCTGTATCCCTCTATGACTCAACACTGAGGCAGCTGCAACAATGAACATTAAAACCTGACATTCAACAGAGGACATCAAGAAGCCAACCTTTAATAAACCACAATTTCAATAAATTTCTTGTAGTTTTTATATCTTCATTACTCCCAAGATCTCCATCACTGCTCCCAATATCATAACCAGTTTAGTCGACAGATGCACACAGGATAGCAGCCAACATCAGCTTTGCTCATTATCTTAACAACTAGCATTATGCTGGGTGGGTGCCGATAGTAAGATGGGGCATATTTCAGTGTCCAATGATCATGGTTTTCAAAACCATGATTTTCTGGCTATGGAGAAAGCTTCATTAAAGTCCTATATTGCCAGTACAACAATATTGTGTCACAAACTTAAACATCATGGAAAGAGGCCCTTGGTCCCAACATGTCCTTACTAACCAAGTTGCCTACCTGGACTAGTCCCATTTGCCTGTGCTTGACTCATATCCCTCCAAACTTTTCCTGTCCATGTACTTAACCAAATAGGATTGTAATTGTAGCCACTTGCATCACTTCCTCTGGCAGCTTGTTCCACATACCCACCACCCTCTGTGCGAAAATGTTGCCCTTCAGGTCCCCTTTAAATCTTTCCCGTCACCTTAAATCTATGCCCTCTAGTTTTAAATTCCACTACCCTGGCAAAAAGACTGTGACCATTCACCTTATCTAAGTACCTCATGATTTTATGTATCTCTTTCAGGTCACCCCTCAGCTTCCTATGCTCCAGGGAAAAAACCCTAGCCTATCCAGTGTCTCCTTATAACTCGTCCTCCAGTCCCTGAGAGCTTCATGACATTCTTTCTAAAGCCAGGCGACCAGAACTGCACACAATACTCCAAGTGTGATCTCACCAACATCTTGTACAGTTGCAACATGAAGTCCTAACTCTTGATCAGGTTCCCGGGATTCATCCACCTTTATGCACTTTAAGACCACCAGCACCTCCACTTTTGTAATGCAGGTATTTTCTAAGACTTCACTATTCTCTTTCCTTAATTTCCTAACTTCCATGACCTTTTCCGTAATAAGTACAGATCAGACATATTTATTTAAGACCTCACCCATCTGCTGTGGCTCCACCCATAAATAACTACATTGGGGCGGGGGTGGGGGGGGCATGATATAAAGGGGCCCCATTCTCTCCCTTGTTACCCTTTTGCTCTTTATATACTTAGAGAATCTCATTTACCTTATGAACCAAAGCTCCCTCATGTCCTCTGTTTCCCCCTCCTGATCTCCATCTTAATTGTACCCCTCCATCTCTATACTCCTCAATAGGAGGCCCAGTGTTGCTTGAGGTACATACTGCTTGAAAAAACTTCCCTAGATGCACTTAAATTCTGCCCCATCCAACCCCTTTGAACTATTGCAGTCCAAGTCAACATCAGGGAAGTTAAAATCACCTACTACTACAACTCTATTGTTTTTACAGCCATCTGCCATCGCCCTACATATTTGTTCCTCTAATTCCCACTAACTTGGCTGACAAGAGATATTGAGGCTCTGGTCAATAAAAAGGGAGCATACATTGTGTTTAGGAGGTTGGGGACAAGTGAATCCCTGGATGACTATGAAAAGATTAAGAATACTCTTGAGGGAAATCAGGAGAGCAAAGAGAGGGTACAAGATGGATCTGGCAGGTAAAGTTAAGGAGAATCCCAAGAGGTTCTATAGCTCTGTTAAAAGGGTGGCCAGGGAGAGAGTAGGGCTCCTTAGAGATCAACAGGGCCGCCTACATCTTGAGCCACAGGAGATGGATGGGATTTTTAATGAATATTTCTCCTCAGTGTTTACTGAAGAGAAAATCATGTTTGCTCAAGAGATAAGGGGAAACTAGCGGAGATGTCTTGCAGAATAGTCATATTACCAGGGAGGAGGTATTTGCAGCCTTACAGCACATTAAAGTGGATATCCCCAGGACCTGACTGAGTGCATCCTAGGACTTTGTGGGAGGCTGGAGGAAAAATTGTGGAGGCCCTTGCAGATATTTTTGCTTCATCGTTAGCCACTGGTGAAATTCCTAAAAACTGGGTGGCTAATGTTGTTCTGTTGTTTATGAAAGGTAGCAAGGACAAGCTAGGGAACTACAGGACAGTCAGCCTGATATCAGTAAGTGGGGAAGTTACTGGAGGGAATTCTGAGGGACAGGAGCTACCAACATTTGAACAGAGTCAGCATGGCTGTGTGTGTGGAAAGTCATGCTTGACGAACCTTTGAGTTTTTTTTTGAAGGGGTAACCAAAAAGGTAGAGGGTAGGGCAGTGGATGTTGTCTATTTGGACTTTATCAAGGCCTTCAACAAGGTCCTGCATGGCAGGCTGGCCTGAAAGGTTACATCTCATGGAATCCAGGGAGAGCTAGTTAGGTGGATTCAAAATTGGCTCAGAGGTAGGAAGCAGAGATGGTTGAAGGTTGTTTCTCAGAACGGAGGTTGGTGATTAGTGGTGTGCTGCAGGAGTCAGTGTTGGGACCTTTGTTAGTCTTTATTTATGCAAATGATTTGGATGTGAATGCACAAGGCTTGATCAGTAAGTTTGCAGACGACACTAAATTGGAAGGTGTTGTTGATAGTGAAGGAGGTTATCGTAGATTATAGGGGATCTTGATCAGTTAGGGAAGTGGATTGAGGATTGGAAAATGGATTTCAATACAGATAAGTGTGAAGTGAAGCATTTTAGAAAGTCAAACCAGCATAGGACCTATACTATGAATTGTAGGGCACCAAGGACTGAGATAGAACAGAGGGACCTAGGAGTACAAGTGCATAGTTCGTTGAAAGCAGCGTCACAGGTAGAGAGAGTGGTGAAAAAGGCATTTGACCTGCTGGCCTTCATCAGTCAGGGCACCAAGTACAGGATTTGGGACATTATGTTGCAGCTGTACAAGTCGTTAGTGAGGCTGCACTTGGGAGTGCTGTGTACACTTTTGGTCACCCTGTCAAAGGAAAGACGTATTTAAACTGAAAAGAGTGCAGAAAAGATTTATGAGGATGTTGCCAGGACTAGAGTGCCTGAGTTATAGGGAGAGGTTGGCCAAGCTAGGTCTTTATCCCTTGGAATGTAGGAGAATGAGGGGTAATCTTATAGAGGTTTATAAAATCATGACGGACATAATAAGATGAATGGTAGCAGTCTTTTCCCCAGGGAAGGGAGCATAGATTTAGGGTGAGAGGGGAAAGATTTAAAAGGGACCTGAGGGGCAACACTTTCATGGAGAGGGTGGGGAGTACATGGAATGAGCTGCCAGAGGAAGTGGTTGAGGCTTAAAGGAATATGGGCTGAACGCAGGAAATTGGCACTAGCTGGGTGAGCACGATGGTTGGCATGCACTTGTTGGGCCGAAGGATGTATTGCTCTATGACTCTATAACTATTGGGAGTCCTATTGTACAATCCTATTCCCCTGGAATATCCTCTTTAAGCACCGCCTGCCCATCCCTCCACCCTGTAATATCCCAGTCCCATCTATGGCTCAAGTTTCATCTGCCTTATCTGTTTGACCTCCTGCATTAAAATAATAGAATTTAGCCAACCAGACTTTCCTCCCTCCCTGTCCTGCCGACTGAACTTGCTCACTAACTTCAACTTTGCCTCAACTTTCTCATCTGCCATACTATGCTTTGGGTCCCATCTCCCTGCCAGACTGGTTTAAACCCCAAGTAGCACTAGCAAATCCCTCTGACAGGATATTGATCTTCCTCCAGTTCAGATGCAACCTGTCCTTCTTGTACTGCTTACCTCTGCCCCAAAAGAGATCTCAATAGTCCAAGAGCCAGAATCCCTCCCTCCTGCACCAGCTCCTCAGCCAAACATTCATCTGCCCTATCCTCCTAGTCCTATGCTCATGTGCACATGGCACTGGGAGTAATCCAGATTACAAGTCTTGAGGTCTTGCTTTTTAACCTTCTGCCCGAATCCCTATATTCACTCTGCAAGCCCTTATCCCGTGTCGTTGTTACCAATGTGCACACCCCCAACCACCCCCCCAAGAATGTTCTGCAACCACCCAGAAACATCCTTGACCACAGGAGGCAACACACCATCCTGGAGTCTCATTCACAGCCACAGAATCTCCTGTCTGTCCCCCATTACATCACCTATCACTGCAGCTCTCCTCGTCTCCCCCCCCGCCCCCCCCCCCCCCCCACCGCTGTGATTCAGAGTCAGTAGTGATGCCAATAATCTGGTTGCTACTGTCATTTTCTCTCGAGAGGCCAAACAGCATCCAAAGTAATACACTTGATTGAGAGGTGAATAGCCAAGGGAGAATCTGGCTTCCCCTCCTGGCAGTCACCCATCTATCTCACTGAACCTTTGGCATGACTACGTCCCTGAAACTCCTGTCTATAACACTCTCTGCTTCCTATATATCACCAAGACAAACTACTGCTACAATAGATCAATGTGGTCTAATGGGAGCTGCAGTTGGACACACTTAGTGCAGACATGGTCATCAAGGACACTAGACTTCTTCCTGACCTCCCACATCAGCAGCATAGTACTCCATTGACTGCCATCACTGCCCCTTTTAACAAGTCAAAGAAATTGAGAAATTCTATCTTGCCTTACCTTCTTGCTGCTTGCCCGCCTCACCCAAACCTGAGACTCACCGAAGCCCATACTTTGCCCTCAGCAGAGCCCTTCTCAAAATGGCCACTCCAATATGGCTGCTGCACCAGATCTTACCTCCTTTTTATTTGCTGCTCGGCCCCACAGTGACAAGACAAACAGCTCCTCACCTGATACACACTTATTAAAATGGTCTCTGCTGGCCCTCCTCCTTCCTGAGCCTGACAGTAACTAGACTTTCTTTCCTAGTGCTTTCTTTTCAAAATTCTTATCACTTCTAATACAACTGATTGAGAAACTACAAAACCCATTAAGAGTAACTTAAACCTGCAAGAGAAAAAAAATAATCAACCAAGTGTTTGCCATGTTGAGGGAGGAGCTTGCTCAACAACAGACTTATTTCTAATATTGATTTTATATTTTCAATTTTGTTTAATAAGCTTGTCAGAAATAAAGTTAAGAAATAACAAGGCCTTTGCTGCTTATAATATTTATAAATGACTTGGACGAGAATGTAGATCATCTGATTACTAAGTCTGCAGATGTCACGAAAATTGGTGGAATCGCAGAAAGCGAAGATGTCTGTCTTCGGGCATAGATCAGCTGCAAAGTTGGGTGCAGCGGTGCCAGATGGAATTTAATCCAGACAAGTGTGACATACTACACTCTGAGGGGTCAAATTCTGGTGGGGCATATACAGTAAATAGCAGTAACCTTGTGTGCATTGATGTACAGAGGGACCTTGGGGTATATGTCCATAGCTCCCTCAAAGTGGCAATACAGCTGGATGGGCTAGTGTAAGAGAGATTTGGTATACTTTCCTACATAGGCTGAGGCACTTGGTATGACAGTTGAGATGTCATGTTGCAACTGTACACACATTGGTTAGACTGCACAGTATTGTGTTGTTCGGTTGCCACACTACAGGAAGTATGTGGCAGCAATAGAAAGAGTGCAGAAGAGATTCACCAGAACGTTGCCTGAAATGAAGGGGTGTAGTTATAAGGAGAGATTTAATAGGCTGGATTTATTCTCAGTGGAACACAGGAGGTGGAGGAATGACTTTATAGAGGTTTATAAAATTGAGGGGCGTGGATAGGATAGATAGTCAAGTCTTTTCTCAGGATGGTGAGTCAAGAACAAGCGGGCACAGGTTTAAGATGAGTGGACAAATTTAAACAAGGTTCTGAAGACCAAGTTTTTCCAGAGAGTGGACATGGTTACCCTGAATGAGGTGGTAAAGGCAGATATAATTACAATGTTTAAAAGGCATTTGGACAAGCAAGGCATACCTACCTACAGCAGGCAAGTGAAATTAGCGTAGATAGACATCATGGTCAGCATGAACAAAATGAGCCAGACATAACAATTCAGTAAGACAATGCCTGATCTGCAACCGAACTCCACAAACCCAACTTTTCCCCATATCCCTTAATTATTTTGGACGACAAAAACCAAGAATGCCAGATTTGAAGCTAACAATAAACATTAATTAGCATTTGCTTATGGGTATTCCAAACTTCTGCCAAGTTTATGTGTAGAATGAAGCCCTAAATTCAGTGGAGAATGGTTCTATTCTAACTGTTTGACCATGCTTCGCAGTCGGAGATTCTCAACTTGGCAGAAGTAGTTTCTCATTATCCACTCCACCAGTTTGTTGAAATGGCTTTAAAACTTCATCCCTTAATTTTCTCAATATTAGGGACTGCAGCCCTGGTTTGGGTAAGCTCTCCTCAAATTAACTTGTGGAATCCAAATCAACACTGGACTCCCTCTTAAATTATGCCCTTGTAAGTGCTCACAGTACTTCAGGTATCTTCTAATCAAGGCTTTGTGGAGCTGGAACACTACCTCTAATCCTTTGTATTTGAATGATTGAGATATCAGCGCCAAAGCATTTCAATTTGTATTTATTCCCTGTATCTGTTACATCCTTCCAAGTTCCTGCCTGTTATCACTTTGCTGTTTCCTGCTGCTCAGCCAAATTCTAAGTCAATAATTTGCTTTCCATTCCATGAGCTTTCACATTCATTAAATCTTTTAACTGAATTTATCAGATGTTTTTTAAAGTCCACATATATAATAACTCAGTGATGTTCTCATGTCCATTATTTTAGTCACCTCATTAAAACAATTCTCAGTTTCATCAATAATGACTCACGTTTGCAAGCTCTGATCAGGTATACAAAATTTCAAAAGCATTCCATCTCTTTTTTATGAAAGTCTTAAATAATTTACTGTCAACAGATGTCACAGTAAATGGTCTACAATATAATCTGGGTCCAATCCTGACCTTTGCTGCTGTTTGTGTGAAGTTTGCAAATTCTCTGTGACCATGTGGGCTTCCCCTAAGTGCTTCAGTTTCCTCCCACATTACAAGATGTGTTGTTTGGTAGGTTTATTCGTCACCAATAATTAGCCCCAGTAAAGATGGGTGATTGGAAAATCAGTGTGGTATTGATGACCATGAGAGAGAGGGAGTAGGTTACCGAGAACTAAGTGAGGGAATGGGATTGATGTCATTGTTCTGAGAGCTAAAGTGGACTTGATGGGCAAAATGGCCTCTTTCTCTGGTGTAAGCGACCATGAATTTGAATTCTTTTCCCACAGTCCTACCTCGCACGAGGCATGAGACAGTGTGGTCGTAGGGCTCCATTACCAGAAAGCACCGACAGCCTTTGACAGGAGTGAAAGCTGACCTGCAAATTTATCTTATATCAAAGCTGCCAAAGAATTTAACAATTTTTTTTCATATCTCATTGTTAAGTGACTGTTAAGTCCTTAAAATCGGTTTAAATAAGTTAAAAGAAATTTTAACTTGGAATAAACCAATGTTCACTATAAACAAAATTACTTCACAAACATTAAAATATCAGAACACGAATAAAACAGTTTTTTAAAAAAAACCCTACCTTTCCTGTTCTACAGGTTGAAAACACCCATTCAAATGAATCTGAGGTCTTTGACCAGGTCTGATTATGCAGCATCACACTATTGAATCCCAGCAAAACTGGATTCTACTTTTGGAGCACAGTGCCAGACATGGCTGCATCTGCCACTGAATAAATTCCAGCATGAGATCAGGTCCGCATAAATGCGAGACTTACTTTAGTGCAAACATCTAGGCTATTGTGGTGCCCTTGAAACCATTGGCTGCAGCCAGCACGATTTGGCCCATCTTTTCCGGTTTCCAAAGGACCTCTAAATGATCCTGACCACAGTCTTCTTATCCCCTGAACATACCCAAATGATGTTTCAATTGAGGTCCCAAACAAGTTTCTTGTTTTTAAACTCTACCATTTGCTTTGCTTGCTTCTCCCACTTAACTTGACCAGTACTGCTTTATATCTTTTAGCATGCTTTTTCTTGTATTTTCATTTTGTCCCTCACCTATTTACTTGTCCTTGCATATTGTTTTGGCAAATAAAGCCTTGCTCCTTTTGGGTAAAACATGATTCTGCATTACTTTTTTTTACACACACCTTTCATTCTTTTTTTTAATCCATTAACTGATTTTACTGTTTAAAACGGACAATCTTTATCTCATCACATGGAAATCAGCCATAACAATACCTGGAATCTCAACTGCTGTTTCACATTCTCCCCTTTCTTTACTGCAGTAATTTCAATCATTTTATGAGAGCCATTAGATAAATGTTCACAGACCATTAAGCTATTAACTCAATCTGGCTCATTATTCATTACTACATCTATTATATCCTATCCTTTCGTTTCTACAACATATTGTTGCAGAAAAACATACTTGAATATGATCAAAAAATTCACTACTTCTCTGACATTGTCAGTTTCTCCTCATGCATTTGAAGTTAAAATATCCCATTAAAACCATTCTGCCTTTGAACACTCTTACAGCAACTGATGCCAGACCAAATGTGAATATGAAATCATAAATTGGCATATGTATGTACGTTCTCCCTGTGTCTGCATGGGTTTCCTCTCGGTGCTCCGGTTTCCTCCCACATTCCAAAGATGTACGGGTTAGGAAGTTGTGGGCATGCTATGTTGGCGCCAGAAGCGTGGCGACATTTGCAGGCCGCCCCCAGAACACTCCATGCAAAAAAAAGATGCATTTCACAGTATGTCTCGATATACATGTGACTAATAAAGATATCTTATGTTTGTTAGCCAAAGATACAAAGGAATATGGAGCAATGATGGCAGTAAGGAGTCAGGTCATATATCAGACACAACCTCACTGAATGACAGAATGTACTTGAGGCACTCAGTGGCCTAGTCCCGTTCCTAAAATCCTATGTTCTGCTTTCATAGTTACAATCTGGAATCACAAGTGGCAACAGTTGCAGATAGCAACAGCAAGGAGATTAATTAACAAAGAAGCAGCTTGTTAACAACTTTACAAGGACATCCAGGCTAGTAGATTAGGTGGACATGTATTTTATGAGATTTAATGCTGCAAAATGATGCAAAACAAATGTTCAAACTTAAAAGGTAAAAAAAAACATGAAGGCATTTGATTGAATAAACCTTTTGAAGTGGAGTGACAAATGGATGCTGAAAAAGAAACTAATCACAGAAATTTGCCATAGAGAAAGGAGGCCACTTGACTCATCATGTCTATGCTAGCCAAAAAAGCAGTTTTATTGGCTCATCTCTCCTCCCAGCTTCTGTGCAATAGCCTGCAGGTTATAGTTGCTGAAGTGTTCTCCGAGATACATATTAAGTGTGATGAGAATTTCTGGTCCCACTCTTTCAGACTGAATCTACAATATTCCTTGGGTGCAAAATATTTTCCTCAACTCCTCTCTAATCCTTTTAATAAATTTTCATCTATCCCACAAACAAAAATTCCAGTTACTGACCTCACCTGACAGCCCAATCTATGTCTTTTAATTCAGCCTCTCCTTAGTCCTTTTTGCTACACAGAGAACAACCCCATCTACGGCAATCTCTTCTCAAAACTGAAATTCCCCCACCTGCTTCTGTTCATAAAAATCTGCTCTGTACTCCTTACAATATTATCACGTTCTTTCTCTAGTGTGGTGACCAAAATTGTAGAGTGCTCCAGCTCTGACATGACTGGAATCTGGAGCAGATGAAGGGTCTCGAGAACATCGACTGTTTATTTCCCTCCGTAGATGCTGCCTGACCCACTGAGTTGCTCCAGCTTTTTGTGTGTTTCTCATTCACTGATGTTATCTAACAGCAGAAAATTTCCTTCCTCACTAGCAAGCACGCAGCCAATTTTGGTTTCTCATCAAATTTTGGATAACAGCCCCGAGGATTTATAACTGGGACTCGAGTACAAAAGCGAAACTAATGCCAAATCTGTCAACTCATTGGTTAGACCACAGTTAAAACATTGTGCCCAATTTTTTTATGTCCTATTTAGGAAGGATGTCAAGGATATATTGGGAAAGAAACTAAGGCGGAATCAGAGGAAAAGAGGCCTGTGTACAACAGGACTATTTTACATATATTAAATATTCTCCCTTGAATATCTTTAAAAGGAGTTTAAAAAATAAAGATAAACACATAGCATCTAATCGAGTCTCCCAAGAGTCTAAAGTTAAGATTACCACTAAAAGTACAAAATATCCAGAGATGTTATTTGGCAGAATAATTCATAGAAAAGCCAGAAACTAATTCTATAAAAGCATCTGAAAACACATTGTAAAGATGAAGCATCAAAAGGAAATGCAGGGGAAATCAAATTACATTGCCCAAAACTTTGAAGTACAATGAGCTAAAAGATGATTTATTACAATCAAAGTACCTGCAGGAGAAGAGTAAAAAGGGCATTAACTTATACCTGTTTGTGCTGAATCTGACTCGTATCAAAAACAGCACTGTGCAAAACATCCAACCTGCATTGCCAATTATTTCTTTCACCCTGAATGCTACAATTGATCTAAAACCAAGATTCATTCACTTTTCGTTCATGTCTCAGAAAAAATTAGACATTAAACTGATTCTGCATCATTTAAGATTTTAATCTGAAGTTACTTGCCAAAAGAATAAATAAACACAAAAGCATATGTACTGTCTCTAAACACTTTATGCTAAGAGGAAATCCCTAAATATTTAAAATCAGTAAATCTTACAGGCATCTCACATAATTTTCTGCTACTGCCATAAATATTTAACTAAATCATAATGATTAATCTCACATTTTTACGTTGCAAAAACTTGTTCTTTTGGCCTAGATTTACACCTGCAATTTTTCCTCAAGAGAATTTTTAGTTTGCTCCCATCCACACTCGCGCAACTCTGCTGGAATCACTCTTGCTGGAGTCGTAAAGCTATGGTTTTAACAAAGATATCTTTATTAGTCACACATACATCGAAACAGCGAAATGCATCTTTTGCGTAGTGTGTTCTGGGGGCAGCCCGCAAGTGTCGCCACGCTTCCGACGCCAACATAGCATGCCCACAACTTCCTAACCCATACGTCTTTGGAATGTGGGAGGAAACTGGAGCACCCGGAGGAAACCCACACAGGGAGAAAGACAATTCAAGTTCAAAGTAGTACTGATGAAAGTAGTACTCAAGGCTTTTGGGGATTATGTTCAATCAAGAGAAAGGACATCAGTTCTGGGAAAAGATCACCCACAGCAATACATAATTCTCCCAAAACTGTATAGATTTTATATGGAACTCTTGGATTGGAGCCTGCACTCCAACCTTTCATCCAAAGGATTATCAAGACAAATGTCAATATAGTGAATATGTCATTCAGCAGTTTCTCATTCCTTTCTTTGCGAGACACTGCTGTAGTGTCTGCTTGCCATAACTTAAGTGAAATTACCCTTGTTTAGGGTGATTATTTGAAGAGAAAATTATCTTTTCAGCATTACCTTCTCAATCTATTTCTTTGAAAGATTCATGCTGAAGAAGTTTGACAGAACCCTGCAGACATTTTTATTAACAGTAAAATTACTTGCCCAATAAAGAATGAGTCTTTTAGCAATACTTATCAAGTCATCAAGCCTCCATCAACCTGGAGTTGCTGGAGTTGCAGTTTACTATCAACCCACAAGAGTGCTTGATCTCCAAAAAGGTACCATGCATAACCCCAGTGAAACGCAAGTAACACAAGTATAAAAGGCATAAGCTTGTCTGAATAATCAATCTCCTCTGGATGTCTCAACATTCCTGCCAATTTTTTAAGAATAAGAATTGTTTTATACTGATTTGTTTAATTAATTAGATTGCTCTGCAGGCACATGCTGAACCCAGGTTCACAACACCAATCCAACTAAATTAAAAAAGATCCTTGTCATCTTCTTGACCCTGTGGATTCAACAATTGGCAAAGCAATTTAACTTTGTTCCCTTCCCTCTTCTTGATAGCTGGGGTTATCAGTTTCTCAGTTTTCAGAGATTCTAAGTGAAACATAATAATCAAGCTAAATTAACCACACTGCTAGCTGTGGCACACGGTATCACATCATCTCCACTCATGTTACCTTAAACCCTTGATGGTACCAACTTCAGTACTTCTTGCAAGTTAATACAGTCACCATTTTTCTCAAACATCATCTTGAAGGATTGTTTGAAATCATCAACATATTGGTTTGATCATTTCTCTGTGTGCTTGTTTTAAAGCAGTGAGGCATTCCACCCTATAGTTCACAACTAGGAGGTGCACAAGGGCTGGACCCACTCTCCGATTTTTGTACATCTAGAAAGGCCTCTACTTAACAGTCTCACAAATGCATGAAATACCAGTGAGCACCTTATCTAAATGAACAGCCTACTTAGCTGCCCACAGTTTTCTTTTGTTTGGAAACACAGCAAGGTTTAATTCACATACTTGAAAATGTATTCACATCATTTGTTCATATATGAAGACAGCATGTTTTTCCACAAGTGCACTGACAGCATTAACCATAAATAAGCAGCCCCATGTGATTTACTTTAGCTTTACTAAATATTCTGTTGCTTAGTGCAAGAACCCATCCTTTAGCATTGAAAATGGGTTCTTTTCACAGATTTACAGAAACAAACATTTATCATTTGGAGGGATCCAGGATTTTCAAGCTTTGAGTTGTTATAGTCACAAAATGGGACATTACTTCATCAGATTTAAACAAACGTAATTGATTTTGCTAATGCTCTCAGCCACTCCCAAAGAATTTATCCTGTAATCTGAAAGAACATTCCATGCAAACTCAGTGACTTTTTTTCCACAGAATCTGCAAAACAAAATTTCAGCATCCTGCAACCCTCTAAACAGGAAAGCTCAAATGCTGTGTGCTGTTTATAAGAATTCTCTTTATGAATGTCCACAACTCCATGCAATGCTGACAAATCTTTCCCAATGCAATAATTTGCAACAAATACTTTTTCCCTCCTGCACAGAGATCTTGATTTCACATTGAAATTAAAAAGTTTAAGTTCAGAGAGTAAACTGCAACTCAAGTTGAAAATGCAGGAAGCCAAAAGGAGGTCAAGAATGAACTCAAGTTACATTTTTCCATTTGTATTAGTTTGACACGTACCTATTTTCTTAATTTTCCAATCTTGCCTGCTTACATAATGCAGATCAGTTAAGCTGTTTTCGCCCATTACAGTTTAATTATATTGATGTTAATTTGTAGATGGCCGGAGGAAAAAAGTTCTCACCCAGCAAAACATTTAGGGCTGGGAAAAAGTGAAGTACAACATGGAGAAAGTGAGACAATGACAACATCATTCAACCTCACCAACATGAAGCCACCCAAGATCAGCCAAGGCTCAGCCTCAGCGTTGTAATGAGCTCCGTGTGCTTTCATCAGCATGGAGTTAAACTGCTCATTTTTGTTCTGGCATCTTTTTTTGAGCGCTGCTGAAGCTCAGTTCAACATATAAACTGGGTTCAGCCTCCATGGATCATTCAGCTCATAATCTGCTAACACATTTACCTTTAGATATTACAATCCAGAAAACATGTTGACTATCGCTGATGTGTTGACAGGTTCTATATGTCAATATGTACATTGACACATGATGATTGTGACATTTGATGAAAACACTGGACAACACAAAATGCACTGTAAAATTATTCAGGCTTTTAAATGCCAAAAGAAGAAACTTCGTTTGCACTATTGCAGTGAAAAAATTCCAGATCCAATAATGAATAGAGGCATTTGAACCCACTGCAATCTTCCAATACCCCACTTGCTCTGCATTAACACCAAGGAAATATTCATTTTAATGACTAAACTTTTGTCTTTGCTTTCAGTATTCGTGTGCAGCCAAATGAACTAACCAATTATAAATCAAGCTATACACATGCTATTTGACCTAATGCTCATTAGGACATCCTCGGCTTATCAATTTGTTGAGGGGACGGACTGCAAGGCCTGTACTTATTGCAACCATAATTACATGCAGACTTTATCAGGTAATCTTACTAATGATTTCAAATTGAGATAATTGACTGCTTATTGATAATTTATTGCTTCCTAACAAACTTGGATGTATTC
Organism: Pristis pectinata; assembly: GCF_009764475.1. NCBI lineage: Eukaryota > Metazoa > Chordata > Chondrichthyes > Rhinopristiformes > Pristidae > Pristis > Pristis pectinata. The sequence goes on along the minus strand of NC_067407.1, from coordinate 94,923,067 downwards.
TATTTTGTTTTAATTCTGTGCTCTAAATGTATGTGGTTAAAAACCATATCACTTTGCTGCCAAGAATTCTTATTTGCTCAGAGAAAAGGGACCATTAATTTTTACTACCAACATAACCAGTTAGATGATTTTAATATTCAAAAGCTATTTTGTAGAATATAGATCCATTAGGGACTCTCCCACATCCTGATACACACACCTTTCCCACAAAACAAACAGCCATAAAACTGCTCTCTCAGGTGCTGCACTTCAGAAGATCATAGAGTTGCAAATATTTGTTTAGCATGCACAATGGAAGAGTTGTTTTCAATCAGGGTTCTTTCAGTGTTCTGCTTCTGAAGAGCAGCAAACTCAAACCACCACTGAGGGCTGCCAGCTTTGACCGAAAGCCAAATATATGAGAATCATCAGTGGACTTAAAATACAATCAGTTTAGTTTAAAAAGTTTAACTACCCCGATAAAGGAAAAACAGTTTGCTATTGAAATTATTAATGTATAAAACCAAATGCACAGTACCAAATTTCAAGGAAATAATTCTATCCAGGTTGGATAATATTAAATCCCACTCATAGTATTTCAGCATGGGAAAGAGACCAGAAAAAGAACAGGTGTCTCTATTAGTCAGCAGTAATCCATCATCAGCTCCCCTGTAAGAAGCTCTAAACAGTACCGGCTGTATTTAAAAAATACGACCAAACAGACGAAGCATGTACACTACAGTTACTTACGAGCGTGCAGTAAAGAAAACATGCCTTAATGTAGTCTATCCTAGGCATGACAGAATTGCAAGCACAGACAGATCACTGTGACAGCCCACAAAGGCATTTATCAATAATTACATCTAATTAACTAAAGTTATTCTGACTGTCATTGCTCTCGCACTGATCTCAAAACAGCTCACTCAGCACTATGAAGGAATTATATAAAGATGCGACAGACTGTGTCAGTCAGACTCACCTTACACAGCTTCTGATACCGTGGACTGGAAATTGCCATCCTTTGCAAATTCTGCAAGAATACTAAAACTTTTTGCAGAGACGTTCTCACTACAGCCATCATTGCAAGCTTGGCAGAAGGCACTGTAGAATTTACATTATAAAATGGTGCAAAATCATTTTCTTTTGTCAGTGGACTTGATTTGCCAGTTTTGAGCATGCTCACTTTCCATCTTTCAGATCAAGCTTCAAGGAGCTGCACTAGCTTAATATACTCAGAGTAAGGTGAAAGGTTGCTAAAGAATGGAATTAGCCAGTCATGTCCAGAACATCCATCACACACCACAGAAAAATAAAGAATGAAACTCAGTTATGCTTGCTGCAACCTTGGAAACAGAAGAGATTTCTTAAGACAGGCAGAGAGAAATAAAACTTAATTCCTTGGGTTAAACAAATCCAACCTCCAATAATAATTTGGCTCTGCAGCTAATATTTACCATAAACAGGGGGAAGGGGCAAAGAGAGAAAAGAAATGAAATATTTGGCCTCTGAATAAAAATCTAAACCTAGGTTTGATATTGTTGCAGAGCAGTGCAATAAATCTCAGGAAGAATATCTGTTCTTTCTGTACTCGCTTTACAAATCAAAGCAATACATCACAACTCGGCAGTTCCTAAAGCAAATACATACATTTTATTCCCAATTTAAAATGGGTTGTAGCTCTCTAGATATTTTTAGTGATTTCATCCAGTAGTTAATACAAGTAATTAAATCTTCAGATCCCATCATAGCTTACAACCAGAAATAATAATTAATATTTTATTATATGCTTCAAAATAAATACTTAAAATTTCTAGACTAACTTAAATATGATGCTAACTGGAAATGAAAAAAAGATTATGAAAATCTGCAAAAAAAACAAACTTCTGGGGCAGTAACTGTGGAGGGGGGACAAGGAAAATGTTTCAGGGTCAATGACTCTATCAGAACTGGATAAGTGAGAAAATAATTGCATTTTAAGTTGCAGAGAAGAGAAAGATGGGAACAACAAAAGGCATAATAGGGTGGCAACTAAGGTTTTTCAGGTGGCACAATTGCTTTCAATACTAAAAGGATAATGAATGCTTGTTAATCACAGCTGAAGTGTCTGTAGGAGTGTAAATAAAAGTTAAAGAATGAGAGCAGTTGGGGAAAAATTGCTTAAACTATTGCTTAATCATTATTAATTTTATATATATAATTAAAAATTGCTTAATCACAGCAGCTGCTGAAAATCTGAAAAAATAATACTGGAAATACACTGTCGGGTCTGTGGAGACAGAAAAATGACGACCCAGAGCTTCCAATGTCAGTCACTTAAATTCTCCATCCCACTCTGACCTCTCTCTTTGACTCTAACACAGTTCCAGCTTCCTCTATTTATACTCCTCCAGACAAATCAGCCGTGATTAAATGACATTTATTTCCCCCTCAGACAGCACCAAAAGCAAATGTCACCTGGACAACCCTGGTCTCTATCCTATCACAGACAGTCTCTCTGTACTCTTGAGCAACATGCAAAATGCTGGAGGAACTCAGCAGGTCAGGGAGCATTCATGGAGGGAAATGGACAGTCGATGTTTCGGGTCGAGAGCCTCCAGCATTTTGTGTTGCTCCAGATTCCAGCATCTGTAGTCTCTCCTGCCTCCCGTTATGCTCTCCATTCTTTCCCCTCTCTGAAACTCAAACCATGCTTGTTTTCTCACTTTTCCTGATGAAGAGTCATTAACATGAAACATTTTCTCTGTTCCTCTCCACAGATGCTGTCTGACCTAATGAGTATCCCTAGCATTTTGTGTTCATAAAAAATTTGGTCCTAAGTTCTCCATGACATCTCTAATCACATTATGGTATACCCACACTTCAAGGACTGTTGTGGTTCAAGGCAGCAGCTCACTTCCACCTTCTCAAAAGCAATGAAATACTGGCTCAGCATGCAAGTCCCTCATCCCTTGAACGAATGTATAAAAATATGGCCTGTTCAAACATAATAATTACACATAGGATGAGAGCAAACTGTTAAGTTGAAGATGAACTGAAAGCTTCAGTCAGCTTTCTTGTTCCCCCTTCCTTTTTGCCAGAACGTCAACTCTTTGACAGTTCACCAATTCATTCTATTAACCTCGCTCTTGCCCTATTATTCTTCAAATTTTCTATTTTCAAGCAATTCTTTTCTGTAATCTACAGTTGAATCTACTGCGATTCTTCCAAGAAATGCAAATGAGTTTCATAAATATCCTCAAAGAAAATTCTCCTCCACTTATTTTCATCATAAATCTATCTCCTCTGGTATGAACTCAATGGAAAGAGTTTCTCCTTATTTTCTTTTAATTTTGAACAACTGTTAAAAGATCCCTTTAACTTGATCTTCACTACAAAAAGCATCCTCACTTTACCAGCCTCACAATGTAACCAAAATCTTTCTGCATGCCAGGTATCAACTGAAAATATGCTGAAAATACACACTCTCCATAGCCTGCAATGTGCTAGTCTGAAGTTACATGTCCTGAGAATTAACAATCAGCCAACTTGTAAAGAATACGAAATCAGCAATCACATTTGTAACGCCAACTGAGCAGAAAATTGAGAAGTTGAAATCTTTTGTAAACACATTAAAGAAAAACAAATTTAAGTCTCCCCTGAGAAATCAGGCCAAACTTCATTTCAACTTGGAGTATCTTAAAAGTTTCTTTGCATTTGGGATTGGATTGTTGTTCCATGGCTTAAATATACCAACAGAATCCATTAGCTTTGCCAAAATCTAAAATTCAAAGATTGAAAATAGAAAACTGTAAATGTTGGAAATCATAAATAGAAAATGCTGGAAATATTCTGCAGGTCAAGTAACATTTGTCAACGTGAAACCGAGTTAATGTTTCAGGGCGAAGACCCTTCACAAGAACATTTACTCTATTTCTTTTTCCACAAATGCTGCCTCAGTATTTCCAGCATTTTCTGTTTTGCTTTAAAAATACAAAAAGTGTTTTAAACAGCTTTAAACACATTATAAATTATACAGTGTGGCAGAACTGATGAATTCAATTCAAGATTTAGGCTCAGTCATGTCAAAAACAAATCATGCCATTTAGCATAAAAGAATTCCATTTACTGCATATATACCATGAGACAGCATTATTTCTATGATCAGTGATAACACTCCCAGCTGCAGCATATTATTCATTACCTGTGGGATTCTCAAATGCAACTGCACTAAAATGTAATCCTTCAAGTGCAACCTCAATGTCAATACCTTATTTTTTGAAAATGTTCAGCATATTCTGATAAGCATTTTATATTTTCTTACATCTGTCAAAAATAACTAAAATAAAAATGAAACTATTACTAATGGCCACTGATCAGCATTCCCTACACAGAATTAGCCAATAAATGAGAACAGAAGGATCATCTTACAAGAATGGGGCAAGACAGCTGATTGGCTTGCATTCCTTAAACCTAAAGGGATGAATTTCACAAGTGAGCATTCCAAATATCAGATGTGAATTGCCACTGACATGACAAAGCACAAATGCCAGGCTATGACATCTTCTCACAGCTACCATCGGGCAGGAAGTACAGAAGCCTGAAGTTTCACACCACCAGGTTCAAGAACAGCTACTTCCCTCCAACCATTTGTTCCTTGAACCAACCGGCACAACCCTAATCACTAGAGCTTAGCAACACTATGACCATTTTGATCACTTTGCACTAAAATGGAGGCTTTTTTTGTAAAAATTGTGTTTAATTTTTTTTTGTGATTGCTGCTTATGTGATGCTATGTGCCTGTGATGCTGCTGCAAACAAGTTTTTCATTGGACCTTCCAACCTTTGAACCATGGTATGTTGGGCAAGGCTGTCAGCGTGTTGTCGCTGTGCATAAGTGTAGTTGTGCATGTAAAACAATTACCTCGATTTTGACTTTGACTTCGAAATATAGGAATTTCAGCAAGAGGCTGGAGTGTGGTTACAATTAATGATTGTCTTCCCTCTCAGGCACTCCTACACGGTCCAGGTTTGTAAATTCTGAGGAGGATGTTGAAGCAAATGTGCGACCCACAGGCTTTGCCACAGGTGGGGCAGGTGCTTGACAAGGGTGTATGGGTGGGCAGTTTAGGAAGTGGCATGCTCCTTCTGCCATTTGCACTGGGCTTGAGTGTCCTCACAATGGAACTCAAGATTTTCATTCCAATCCAAATGCTCCTTCTCCATTTTCAGTGGTCAAGAGTCCCCAAGAATTTTTGAACTTTTCAAAGCAGCTTTGAGAACATGTTTGATTATTTTCCTTTGTCCAGCTGCCAATCTCTTGCTGTGATGGATCTCAGAAATAGCATGCCCATTTTGAGATCATGTATTGGTATTAGTTTATTATTGTCACTTGTACCGAGGTACAGTGGAAAAACTTGTCTTGCATGCAGTTTGTACAGGTCAATTCATTACACAATGCAGATACATTGAGTTAGTAAAGAGTGCATTGAGGTGTGAACAACATGACATGCGCATCATAGCTGATTCAGCTTAATTAGGGCTTTGATACTTGGACTGTTGGAAGAAGACACTTTAGGTTGCCTAATCTTCCAGTGTATTGAGGATTTTGCTGAAACTCCAATGTTCTGAGGTGCCTGTTGCAGATGGTCCACATCTCAGCAGTGTGCAGGTGGGCAGAGGTGACTGCTGCCTGGTTGGGCAAGAGCTTTTTGCTGGATTTGAGGTCTTGATATTCTAACACTCTTTTTCTCAGCTGGCCAATGGCTATGCTGGCACACTGAAGCCATTGATGAATTTCATCATCAATGTCTGCCTTCACTGAGAAGCGCTTCCCAAAATATTGGAAGTTGTCCATATTTTCAAGGGTCTCATTATCAACATTTTGTTCCATAACAAGGGCAAGTTATCAGAAGACCTTTGCTTTGGCAATGGTAGGTGTAAAGCCTATTCTCTTCTATAAATGAGTCAATGATTTGGAGCTTGGCTTCCAAATATGAGCATTCAAAAGCCTCATCTGCATACAGCAGCTGAACAATTTAAGTTGTGGTATCACTGGTTCTGGAATGGAGGTGACATTGGATGAACACTTTCCCATTTGCTCAGTAGGTTAGCTCCACTCTACCAAGAAGATCGTTGGAGGTGAGATGTAGCATCACTGAGAAAGACTGAGAGAAATCGAGGCAACGACACAGATTAGCTGCTATTATTAAGTCTTCATCATTCACTGTCAACCAACATCCATTTTCTCTTTGCCTCCATCCCAAAGATATTATTTTTGTTCTCTCCATCTCATCTCAACACCTGCCCCCTCCTTCTCTGCAACTTAAAACATTGTTTGTTGAACTTCTCAGTTCTGCAAGGGTTAACCACTGGAAAAGTTAACCGTTTTTTCTCTCTCCACAGACGCTGCTTGTCCAGCCATGTATTTCCAACATCCTTTGTTTATATTTCATTTTCACTGTGTCTCCAAATTGACAGAACTGACACTGCAATTGAGCAAACAGCTCCCCTACCATTGGGAGCAGACATCAGGGAGACCCCTCAGCAGTAACCAGAGTTGAATCTTTTTCTTTCCTTGAAGGCGATCACAATTATGGCACCTGTCAGATTCCCAAGCATTCCCTTTATTGCAAGTCATTATTGCAGGTGACTTCAACCAGGTCAACCTCAAGAGTGTGTTACCAAAGTAATACCACCACGTGTCCTGTCCTACCAGGGGCCCAAACACCCCTGACCATTGCTATACAACCAACAAAGGTGCCTCCGAGCCACCCCTTGCCCTCACTTTGGTAAATCAGACCACCAGGTTGTGCTCTTCCTCCTTACATACAAACAGAAACTGAAGCAGGAGGATCCAGTACAGAAAGTCGTGCAGTGCTGGTCTGAGGAAATAGATCAGCTTCTATGCGACTGCTTTGAGTCAGTGGACTAGTCCATGTTCAAAGACTCAGCTGCCAGCCTAGATAAGTATGTCACCACCATCACAGACTTCATCAGCAAGTGTGTTGAGGACTGTGTATAAAAGAGGAAAATACGAGTGTTCCCAAACCAGAAACCATGGATGAACCAGGAGATCCACTCCTTACTGAAGTCGAAGACTGCTGCATTCCATTCAGGTGACCCTGAAATCTACAAGAAATCGAGATACGACCTCAGTAAAGCTATCAGGAATGCCAAGAGACAATACCGACTCAAAACAGAGTCCCAGACCAGCCGTCAGTTGCGGCAGGGCTTGCATGCTATAACGGGCTACAAAACGAAGTTGGGCTGCATAGTCAACAACAGCACATCCATTCCTGATGAGCTTAACGCATTCTATGTGCGTTTTGAACAGAAGGGGAATGGATTGTCACCACCCACCCTGACAGCCTCCAATGCAACTGAACCTATGGTCACCATCAAGGACGCAAGATCAGTCTTCTGGAGAGTGAACCCGAGGAAAGGATCTGGCCCAGATGATGTCCCTGGCCACGTACTTGGATATTGTGCTGATCAGCTGGCAGGGGTATTTGCAGACATATCTAACCTCTCCCTGCTTCAATCTCAGGTTCCTACCTGTTTTAAGAAGACCACTATCATCCCAGTACCCAAGAAAAACAAGGTAACATGCCTTAATAACTACCGACCAGTGGTTCTGACATCCACCATCATGAAATGCTTCGAGAGGCTGGCCATGGCACACATTAACTCCAGCCTCCCAGACAACCTCGACCCACTGCAATTCGCCTACTGCCAACACAGGTCTACAGTGGACGCCATCTCCCTGACCCTACACTCAGCTCTGGAGCATCTGGACAGTAAAGACTCCTGCATTAGACTGTTGTTTATTGACTACAGCTCTGCCTTCAATGCTATAATTCTAAGCAAACTCATCACCAAACTCCTAGACCTGGGACTCAACACCTCCCTCTGTAACTGAATCCTTGACTTTCTAACCAACAGACCACAATCAGTGAGGATAGGCAGCAATTCCTCCACCATGATTATTCTCAACACTGGTGCCCCACAAGGCTGAGTCCTCAGACCTCTACTCTACTCCCTATACACCCATGACAGCGTGGCCAGATACTGCTCTAACTCCATCTACAAGTTTACAGATGATACCACCGTAGTAGGCCGTATCTCAAATAACGATGAGTCAGAGTACAGGAAGAAGATAGAGAGCTTAGTGACATGGTGTCATGACAACAGCCTTTCCCTTAATGTCAGCAAAACAAAAGAGCTGGTCATTGACTCTAGGAAAGGGGGCGGTGTACATGCACCTGTCTACATCAATGATGCTGTCAAGTTCTGAGGAGTGAACATCACCAACAGCCTGTCCTGGTCCAACTATGTAGACGCCACAGCCAAGAAAGCTCACCAGTGCCTCTACTTTCTCAGGATGCTAAAGAAATTTGGCACGTTCCCTTTGACACTCACCAACTTTTATCGATGCACCATAGAAAGCATCACGGTTTGGTATGGCAACTGCTCTGCCCAGGACCGCAAAAGACTGCAAAGAGTTGTGGACACAGCCCAGCACGTTACAGAAACCAGCCTCCCCTCCTTGGACTGTCTTTACCTCTCACTGTCTTGGTGAAGCAGCCAACATAATCAAAGACCACACCCACCTGGGGCATTCTCTCTTCTCCCCTCTCCCATCAGGCAGAAGATACAGGAGCCTGAGGGCACATACCACCAGGCTGAAGGCAGCTTCTATCCCAATATGAAACGACTATTGAACGGTTCCTTTATACGATGAGATGGACTCTTGTCCTCACAATCTACCTTGTTATGACCTTGCACCTTATTGTCTACCTGCAATGCACTTCCCTGTAGCTGTGACACTTTGCTCTGTATTCTTCTGTTGTTTTTACCCTGTACTACCTCAATGAACTGTGTAATGAATTGATCTGTATGAACGGCATGCAAGACAAGTTTTTCACTGTACCTCGGTACAAGTGACAATAATAAACCAATTCTTTCCACAGATGTGGGGGGGAAGGTTTGTGAATTTGTGACCTTCAGCAGGGATACCATCTGCTCCTGAGGCTGCCTTCTGTCTCAGTTAGCGTCCAATATGACTGACTTTGATTGATCAAAGGTAGCAGTGAGGCTGGACCACTCAGTTTGCTGTAGAACAGAGTCCAGGACATTGACAATGCCCTTGAGTTCTGCTAATTGTTCCTTCCAGATTGTTTCACCATCTGAGAAGAGTTAGCTTTGCAGGATCCTTGAGACTTTATTGCTTTGCATTGGTACCATTGTTTGTTTTGGGGCAAGGAACTAAGGTGCAAATGAGGCAGTGGTCAGTGCATCAGTCCATCATTGGTACCTGTCACACCACAGTTGATGCAGACATTTTGGGGATTTTTTAGACCATGACATAATCAAACACATGCCAGCACCTGAATCAGAGATAGTGCCATAAAGTTGTGTGCTTGACTCCCTGATAAACAGGATGTTGCTCCAAGCATTTTATCAAGAGGACGACTCCAACTGAAACACTTTACTCTCTCCTTACCAATCACACCTTTCCCGAGGATGCAGCCTTTCTGACCCTGGCACTGAAGTCACCCTGTAAGATCAATTTGCTCCTTCTGGGACTTGGGCCAGAGTTTTTTCAAGGTCAGATTAAAAATTGACCTTGGCCACATCTGCGATTTCCAGGGTTGGGCCTCACAGGAACAAGCCATTTGGCCCACTATGTCTGTGCCAACTACAAAGCCAAATTAAACTACTCCCATCTGCCTGCACATGGTCTATATCTCTCCATTCCTTGCCTTATATGCTCATGACTGTAAAGAGCTGGTTTTGCTTTACAATGAGCCAGAGGGTCACAAGAAGTTCACTTACCTTACAGGAGTAATTCACTGAGATGCCAGACCATCTTATTCTTGAAGGCAAAACTCGCCCCATGAAGATGGTGTTCCTCTACCAATCTGTCCTTCAAGAAGGCAATGCAGCCACTGCCTTTCTCTTTGAGCTGGCCCATAAACTGACCATCAAACAATCTGCTGGAGGAACTCAACAGGTCAAGCAGTGTCTGTGGGGATGGGAGGGCGGGCGAAATGTCAATATTTTGGGTCAAAATCCTGTATCAAGACCCTACCCCCCACAGATGCTGCTCAACCTGCTGAGTTCCTCCAGCAGATATTTTGTAGCTTCAGATTCCAGCACCTCAAGACTCTTGTGCCTCCATGTCTCACTCAGGAGACAGTCAATGACAAAGGGTCTGAATGCCTGGGCTAAGATAGTTCAGTTCTGCTGCTGTTGGGACTGTCCACACAGGTGTCTCCCAACTTTATATTGAGCAGTACTACCTGTGTATGACTTAACATGGAATAGCCATTCACAGCAGTTATCACACAGACTTCAATGTGCACAATCCGAATAAAGTGGCAAAGGTGTTCAAGACAACAGGAGACTTGGCTCTACGACATGGATGTTAATACATAGGGTGGACAAACACTTGAGCTCCTGTCAGCAAGTACTCACCCACCAGACCTGGGCACAGATGCCCTTGAACAGTGTCTCCTCCTAGTTTCCCCTACCACAACTCCCCTTAACTACTCTCACCCTTAACCTTCCTGTGCCTGACTCTCTTCTTTATTGACATCCCTGCCCCTTACACCTCCTCTGACCCAGCCTCAGACGATTCCCTCCAACCCTCGGACCTTATCACTTGGACCCCCTCCCTTCCCTCCTTGCACTGTGCACTTCTCTCTCTCTGGTCTGACCCTCTGCTGTCCACCTACTGCATCTCTTCCCTTCCTTGTCCTCGCCCCCTCTTTAGCTCAGAGAAAAATCCCATGTGCCATTGCTGGGTGTCATTTCCTTGGCAATTTTCTTTGGGTGGGGAACAAGACAGCCAGTGTCAATAGCCTCAGATCAGCAGGTCGATGCTGAAGTGGGCCCAGTACACTACTGCTGGCAGTGGGGTGGGGAGGGAATTATAGCCTGGGTGGACACCCCTCCTCTCAGCTCTCTCCCCTTCACTCATTCCACCACATCATCTTGCTTTCTTTCTCAGTAAGACTCGCTCCTGCAATGAGTCAACAATTTGCATTTATATACCTTTTGGAACAACATAAAATACCCCATTGCTAACAGACTTGACAACAAATATTCCTTATGTTCATAACACATGAACTAAAGCTAACTTGGATTCAGCACAGAAGAACAAAAAAAAATTGCAGCCACTACTTGCTCAATGAGTAGGTCTGTTATCTGGGGACAGACTTTAATTTGAACTGCTCCCTTCAAACCCATTAAATACAAAACTCAAGTAGCTTTGCCAAGCTTCTTATGTTGTCCCATATTGCTTGACAATCAAATTGAACTCGTTAAAATGCACTACAACAGCATTTTTGAGGAGCATTGAATGCTTCTCCAAATTAAATTTGCCAAAATTACAAAATATAAATTTTATTCATTCTGTTTCAAATGTTAATATTGTGTTTAGAAGTTAATCAAGATAAAATGCCACAAGGGGCAGGAATCCAACCTTCCATATTCATCCCCTCAGAATGAAAAAATGCAGCTCATGGCCTCAGTCAGTTGAAAACCCAACATCTCAGATCACCTGTAAAAGAGCTGGATCTCACTGGACCCAGCCCATGCCTTGCACATCATACTCCATACCAACCCCATAGACAACTAACATGTGCTGCTGCATGGCTCCTAATACTCTCCTGACATTGCTGCTGTGGCTGGCCCAACCATAAAGCAGAGCAGGCTGCAAGTGGTGACTAGCCCACAGGCAGTGAAAACTGAAGTTCCAACTAGAGATTTCCTTTGACAGGTCATGCCCTCAAAATCCATTTCCATTCCTTTGGTGTCAATGATCAGCATCATGTAAATAAAAAAAGTAGAAAATAATTATACATTGATTAAAATGAAAAGTTGACTTTGTTACAGAAATTAAAACATTACATTTATAAAATTTAAGAAGTGGCTTACTTTCACATCTTGTTACTGAAGTTCAACAACACCATTCAAATGAGCTAGGTAAAGGCAATGGCTCCAGTACTGTTGATCATCCAGGTAAGTATGTTCTGCTCCTCAGTTCAAATCATTATTTGACACCACTGCACTCAATACCAAGTTCAGAAACAGAGCAGGAGGTCAGATGCCCACACACTACAGCTGACTGGCAGTTGTCTCTCCAGTGATCCACTAGTTGACAGCATGACTTGGCCATAAGTTAATCCTTTGACTCTGTGATTCAATGTTCCATTCAGTTTACAATGGCTGGCTTCTATTATGGCCTCAAATGTCAATCAAAAGCTACCAATTATTATATAATCAATACCCACTGACTATTGAGCTAATGACTGACAGTACCAGGCCAAAAGCCAAGTGTAAAAATGATTCATTTCTTTGCAAATTTAATAGAAATACTGACTGTCAGATGAGATGGCTTTGGTGACTGATCTGAAACAGTGCTGAATGCAGCACTGATTTACAAGACTGATTCCCCAGATAAGAGGCTGTCCTTATAAGTAAAGACTAAATAAGACTAACCTATAATCAGATCACTGGAGTTCAGAAGAATGAGAGAAGATCTCTTTGAGATGTACAAGAATTTGAGAGACAGAGTAGGCTACTTAACTTTGCAAGCAATCTTGAATTTTGGACACAGTTTCAGGATAAGGGGCTATGCATTTACATCTTAAATGAGGGGAGATTCCTTTTGACACAGCTTCATGGATCTCTCGCTCAGGGAGATGTGGCTGCTTATTTATTAAGTTCATCAACAGATGTTTAGATACAAAAGAAATCAGAGGATGTGGAGGTTGGGTAGGAGAGTGGACGAGGCCCAGGATTAGAGACAATCTTACTGAATTGGGCAGCTAGCTCAAGGGCAATCATTTTTTTTTATGTACACATAATCCATGGCTCTCAAGAAACCAGATGGAGGTGATGAGAAGACAAAATACTCCCCAGCCTCTATTTACAATGCCCCTCATTCTGCAATTGCTTGATCTACATTAGTTTTGTGCTTATCACATCCAAGAGAGCATTGGAGATGAATAGCTAAAGCATACAAAGGTCAAATTATTAAAATAAGAATCAACCAGCTCAATACACATCAACTCCAAATTAAAATAAAAACAAAAAAGGCTTGAAATACTCAACAGGAAAAGTCAACAACATGAAACATTAACTATTTCCCTCTCCACAAAATGTTGTATGCCCCGAGTACTTTCAGCAGCATCTGCTTTATTTCAGATTTCCCAGCATCTGCCGCATGTTGATTTTTGGCTCCAACAACTGGGATAACTCAAGACTATCAAGGAACACAGATGTATCAATCAATTTCATAAATAATCAAGAAAGTACCCCAGGTATACATGCGCTTGATGATCATCTTTGTCTGAATGTTAAGGCCAAAGCTGCAAGTGTCAATGCATTTTCAGGTACATTACCTGGAGTAATGGTTTCATTCCTGCAGGTAATGTACAATGAAAGGTCAGCTCATTCACGGTGCATTAATTACTTCCTGAATTTGCATGCCTATGGAGCACTCTCTCTCTCAACATGTGAAAGGTTGACAGAACTCTTACTTTGGCAGGAATTACACAAGGGCATCCTCACGTCTTCCACTAAAAGTGAAATAAATTAATTTTGCGTTATAAAAACTTAAACCAAATTTATTAGCTAATTCACATTCAGAGTAAACAGCTGAATAAAATTTACATTTTGTGAATTTATTATTCCTGATAAAATTGCTGCATTTCCAAGCATCCATGCAGCCAGCCATGTGTTGCCCATAATCTGAACATTATACTTGCACAACACAATTAACTTTGGCATGACAAATAATCACGTGCAAAACAGTATTGTTTTGAATGATTCATACCTTTACACTGCTGAGATTCAATCAGTTCTCACACAAAAGCAATAATGCACTGCAAACTAACACTTCATAGCCCTCACTCACGACTCACCACCAGGGGTAGGGCTGCCTGACCACAAAGCCAGCCACCATCTCAGCAACAATAGACTTTGAATGTACTTCTTGAGCTTTTCATCATCTTCCTTTCACAGAGGGTGGCTGGGACATAATGGAAGAAATCCACACGAGAATGGAAGGCGAGTATAGTCAACTGATTGCATGCAATGAACTGCAAATACAAGCCACACTTCCAAAATTTTCCCTAGCCGTACAAGAATAAACTCCTGAGTTCTGGAACCCACCTCTGCTCAAATGTGGTGCATTAATGAAATGCAAGCAAAAGGAATCAGACAAATTCAGAAGAGGTGTGCACACAGAGGCATTACAACAGCATCCAGGGGACAGTGAACCATAACTGCCTTGGTGGGATTCCTGGTGCATTTCTGGATATTTTGAGGCACTGTTGTCCAATAGGACTGGATCTCTGAACACAATCTGAAACCATGATGGACGACTCCCTTCCACGCACAGACAGAGGTTCTACTTTTGCAGTTGTGCAGCAAGTCGATTTGCTATTTTACAAATGGAACCCAACTGTTTGCTGCTATGTATCCAAGCCCTTTCTGAACTCTATTTAGTGGGCAAAAGAAAACAAAGATTAATAAAAGAGATGCATTCACATCTTCGCTTTACAACTCCACTTGGGCAAAGGTTATCTTGACCAACACACTCTGGTATAGTTTAGTCAGTCAGGAACTATTTACCTAAAAAGGATGTCATTCTTGTAGAGTTCGACTTCAGTTTGGGCAGCACAAAACAATGTAAGGCTCCATTGCCAATGAGTTGGAAGAACCTAGAATACCTTTACCAAAACTAGACCAAGCTTCCTTCTTGGACTGCAGGTTAGAATAATGTATTAGAAGGCTCCATATAAACCTCTCTAGAGTTTGCTGTGCATGATTATGGGCAAGCTGCTCAGAAAGCATTCAGTTTATGGTTCCACTTCGACCTGGGGCTGGGCTGACAGGAGTTTGAACCTGTGCTACTCAGCTAGTTGAGTTTACTTTTACAGTAAAAAAGTCTTTCTGGGTCAATATGATCTTTTCTAATACAAAAATAGTAGGTCAGCAAAATTTTAAGTGAAGCACTGGAAAATTAGCTTTAAAATTACTATCCTCAGCAAGGAGGAGAGGGAGAGGGGATTCATGTCCACAACAACCTAGCATTGCTGAGATGCACAGCTGGATTTTGTTTTCCACCAGTGTTCACATCATAATATCATCCCACAGGTGCATGCTGTTCACTTACATTTTTAATGATGGGAGTGCTTTCTGGCATGGCTTCAGTTTTCCAGCTATTCATTTCCTCTTTCCTAAGATCTTTGATTGTTTTGGGTATTTGAGACAGAAGGATACAAGGTAGTGGACAGTGAGCCCTGTGTATCTAAATATTTAACACAGTGAAAATTTATTGTTGCAGTTGTATGCACAATATGGCATGAGGAAGGAAAGAGCAAGAACCTTGCCATGAATCTTTAATATCATTCATACGCAGCATTCTAACAATTCACTGCTGAATATTACAGCCTCCCTCTGTACCATCTTTTGGGATAATGACATTACCTGTATTCACCTAACTCATACCAAGGTTACAGTGGATAAAGAGCAATTGAATTTCTCTAGTTTTTCAAATAAAAATGAAATGCAGCGAATGGTGAAATAAAAGCTATAGTCTGAAATTGAATAAAATGATGACGAGGACAGGAGGGATTAATTGCACAAAGAGCCTTAAGGACATCTTTAATGCCAGTAAATCTCCAACATGGAAGGGCTTTCAGCCTAAGGCAACAGACTAACAACTGCACTGTCATTTTTAAATGGTTAATCAATCTGATTCTCTTTCATTACCTCTTACTTGTTTGTTTTTCAAGTTGAAAGCCCTCATTTAACTGTACAAAAGCAAAACACCCAAGTTGAATATCTGAAGACCGAACTACTGTTGGCCTTGCAAAGATTCTCACATTTAACAGATTAATCTCTGCCACCGAACCCAACTTGCCTTCCTCTATACTTAGAGCATTCCAAAAGAACTATTCGCTCTGTTATAGCCAAGTCAGCTGATAACTCACTACCAATCTGCATCAATGCCCCTGAACATTCTTCCCTTTCCTACTCCCACTTTGAACTCTCAGTCCTTCATCCCCAAGATAGTTCCAAATAGACGCAAGTACACTTGAAAAATATCTCATCTCTTAATTGGATGTTTTACAGCTTTCTTGATTATGAGTAAAATATTTTGAAATCATAATCACTACTATTTCTTCTGGACAGTGGCTATTGGTTATTTTTCAGTTGAAGCCACTTATAAGGCCACTGTGCCAAGAATCTCTGAAATGTTTAAGTACAGGAGGCAGTCCTTCAGCCCATCAAACCCATGCCAGCTCCTTGCAGAGCAATCTATCTAGTCCCATCAATCAGCTCATTTGTTTCTTTATTCATCCCAATAACAATCCATCTTGCTTTGCACTCTCAACCCTTTTATCATTTAACCTTTCCAACGTTCCACTTAATCGCAACATGTCACTTTGATCTTATCTTCCTTTCCCCATCTCTTACCTGTTTAAAACCTACAGCATCTCTAACCTGCTAATTCTAATGAAAAGTCATCAACTGGAAATATTAACTCCATTTCCCTTGCTAATGACACTGCTGTTTAATACACCCAGCAATTCCTGTTATTACTCCCCTATTTCACTTCCAAGTTTCTGATGAAGTTTCAGCTGAAACATTTAAACTCTATAGGCACTGGCTATACTTCAGCAGCAACTGAAGGTCATGATTGGGATACAGGAAGGGGCAGATAGAGATGAGCCAGCCAGTTGTTCCAAAAATCAAGCAACATGACAATCATGCCTATAAACAACAAGTAATGACAAGGGCTGCCCCTAATACTAGCATCTTGACATGGGCACAGACACAATGGGTGCACACAGCTCAAAAGACTATTCAGCCTAATTCACTTATGTTGACACAAGTTCCCAATAAAGACATCTCCTTAGCTTTATTCCTTGCAGTTTCATCACATCTTTTAATAAATGTTTAAATGTTCCCCCACTTTTGCTACCTATTCAGGAATCTGGTTCCACCCATTTCTGGTTTTCTACTTTATTTCTTTCTCACCTTCCACACAAAGTGCCCCCATTCTCCTTCAATTTTTATTTTAAAGGTATTTATGCCCTATAATTATGGATTTACCATCCCTTTTGAAGTATTTATTAAATTTCTTTTCAATATAATCCCTCAATATTAAGACCATTGGTGTTATTTCCGCTTAGACTTCCATGTCTGAAAAAGGCCTCTGTTTCTCTGGACAACACAGTGAAGAAGGCAAACTGCTCACATTTTTAAATATCACGTTTCTAGCAAAGTGAGATCTGGGTCATCACCGAGGACGAGAAGCTGGCATTTCAGAGGGGTCTTGTATTCATCTTTCGGAGACTAGGTGGCATGCTGGGCATCTTCTATTTTCAGTTCCTTTCCCCCCCCCCCCCCCCCAGTGTTCACAGTGATTCTGCTATATTTTGTCCAGCAATTTATGAGCAACATGCCTTTATTGGCTATTTGTTTTCTAATTCCCTTTTCAAAAAGGCTCTCTTCTTTTACTGAAGGTATTCTAGCTGAAAATGTAATGTGATCTAAATGCAAGCTCAGTATCAATCATTTAAACATCATAACATCTTCCTGCAACCTGTATGTAGATTCTCTTAGTCATGACCTATCAGTACTGCAGTAGCCATAAAATTTTATTAACACCGTGTGAAAACTTTACCTCAAGGAAGAAATAACCTTGATTTTATGGAAGCCTAATCTTCCCACCTGCACACATCTATTAATCTCTGCATCACAACCTGCCCATTTACATTTTTATGTTTGGACATATTTAGTTTGCAAAAATATGTAAAGGCTTTGCAAAGTGTGCATCAGGCAATTTCACAGTTGAAAAGTTTAGGTCTTTAAATGGAAAATGTGAATGGTTTTGAGTTGGTTGAAAGATGAAACAGTGGCCTATGCTAACCCAGTTCATTCATTTCCTGAGATAACCAATTAAAACCACCTGGCTCCTCCAGCTGGCCATGGAGGAGAACTACATCTCAACAGGACCAAACTATTACTTGCATTACATTGGAAAGGTATTTTTACAATGACTAGGAACGCATATTCAGTGGATTTCTGCAAGCCAAAAGTATTGCATCTATTGAAAGCTGCCCTTGCCCGTCTCACAACATAACCAGGCTTAAGAAACGTGTATGATCTACCAATACCTAATGTACAGATGCAGTACCCCTTTTTTCCCCAGAAGATGAGCACCACATGCAGGTTACTTGATAAAATCACTTGGACTCTATCACTTCAATTTCTGCAGACTTCCAACTATCCCACTAATCCCAGATCTACAATCACAAATAAACAATCTCATCTGGATTTCCCTTCATACTACACAAACTTGTATCGAGTAATAATGCAACTGTGATATTCAAGTTTCCTCTAACACATACACATTACACAGCTCCAGATTCCACCAACTTAACTGGCAAATGAATCAAAACAGCAGAGTGATCACAAACCTACCTACTGGAATTGTATCTCTCAAAGATTGGTATGATCATCCATATGCAGAGCACACAATCAGAAGCAAAAAACAATCTGCTGGAGAAACTCAAGCAGCACCTGTGGAAGGAAAGGAATTGTTGACATTTCAGGTCGAAATCCTGCATCAGGACTGAGGGTTTCCAGCATTTGCAGATTGTTTGTTGCTCCAGATTCCAGCATCTGCACGCTCATGTCTCCACACACCAATCAGATTTATCTTTGGGACGTTTAATGTGGAAAGCATTTACAGGATGTGTTTAAATTGCTACAGGTGAGATGAACATCCACAGAAGATGCCAGTAGGTGATCCAAGTTAGAACCAAATCTGTGTTAACTTTGCATTAACTCTAAGTTGCCTTAACCGGTACTCACGTGCAATCGATGTTTCAGTCCCTTGACCTCAGCACTATCCTTTGAAGTGTCTTCTTTCTCAGCTGTGTTAGCCAAGTCATCAAGATCACCTTCAATTTCCTGCAGAAACCGTAGGCAGCCTTCCAATTCCTGCAGCAAGTTCTGCAGTTGCTTCAGCTCATTCTCCAGGTACCCAACTCTCTCACTGGCTCTAAGGGAAACAGTATAGAAAACACATTTGGATCCAAGACACCGAAATATAGAATATTGGAACAATTACAAGGCAACAACACATGAAGTGGCAAGAAATAAATTGCACAAATCATCAATGAATTTTAAGAATTACTTATGATTCAAATAGTACCTTTGATTTGTGCCAGAAAATAAAACCATTTCTTCGTATTCATTGGATTTAAATACCTGTTTGAGTTATGACACAAGATTAGCCTATCATATTACATCACTCATCTTTAATGTTTGCTACCATAATCCCCCCTCTGACAGCTTCTGGTCAAGTATGCACACTGTTTTCTTCATTATTGTTGCCTATTATCTCCACTCAGCTGTTTAAGTACAGAGAACTCAGGCATGATGATGTGGAACAACTTGGTGCATTATCCGAAGATAATTAAGTGTCACTCAGCATAGCCAACCTTCTCATACCTTCCACTGGACCATGATCCCACCATTGAAAATCAAATCATTGTCTCCCAGCAACTGGCCTCATTTCCTCAAGAGATCTTCCCTTCACAGCCACTAAATCTGCAGAGCCGATTTCTACCTCCTCTCCAAGATCTACAAGTGCACGTGCCCCACCATTCTTCATCTCCTTGTCCACTAACTTCCCACTTGCATCCATGACACCACTGATACCTGCTGCCAATTTGACAAATTCCAGTTGCTTTGATGTCTAAGCCCTCTATATTCCCATCCCCTTCCATTATTGCTCTATTTCATCTCCTTAAACCCATAACAGCTTCCTCAATTTTACCCAGTCCCTCCATCAGAGGTTTAGCCAGAGGAACTCACATGGGCCCAAGCAATACCCATCTCTTCACTGGATACATAGAACAGTCTTTGTTTCACCCAGGAATCACCCCCTTCCCCCCGCCACCCCACACACTCAATTACATTGGTGCGGCTTCCTGTTATTTAAACAGGACTCATCACCTTTGCTACCAACTTCCACCCTTGTATTGAATAGTGGAGCAGGCATGAGGGGCTGTTTGGCCTATTCCTGCTCCTCTTTTGCCATGCTTCAGCTGTTTCTGACCTCTGTCTCCAACTGCCTAAATTGCTCCAACAATGTCCAAATTAAGCTTGAGGAAGCAACTCTTTGTTTTCCATCTGGGCACATTGCAGTCCTTGGGACATCATATTCAATTAAACAATTTTGGATAAACACTTTGCTTCTTCCCCCCCTTCTCTCTCTCTCTGTGGATATGGCTGCACCTGTTTACTTAAATTTGTTTCTTTGTCTCCAAGTGTTGGTTTTTAAAAGTAATTTGTTTTGAGAACTTTGGTCTCCACCCTATTACGGATATTCCGTAAGTTACCTCCACCCCTTCCCTTCTCTGGACCTTAACTTTTCTTCTCACTTTTCCTGTTCTAATGAAGGGTCCTTGATCCTTCCCACCAGAGGACATCTTCAAGGGGCAGTGCCTCAAGGCAGCAGCATCCATCATTAAGGACCGTCACCACCCAAGACATGCCTTCTTCACATTACTACCATCAGGGAAGAGGTACTGAAGACCCACACTCAATGTTTCAGGAACAGCTTCTTCCCCTCCACCATCAGACTTCTGAACAGTCCATGAACTCTACATCATTATTCCTCTTTTGCACTATTTTATTTATTTTTTGGTAACTTATAGTAATTTTCATGTTTTGCACTGTACTGCTGTCAGTGACGATAAACCTGGTTCTGATCCAAAACATTTACTCTCTCCCAGCTGATGCTGCTTGGCCTACCGAGGGCTTTCAAGATTCTCCTTTTTTATTTTTTTCAATAAATTAACTGTTAGCTTATTATTAACAAACTGGATTCATTACATCAGAGACTGGTGGATTCCTCAGATTAGAATGAATACAAACATGCAGATGAATGGTAATAGAGACCAGAATGCAACAGGAACAAGACAATTGACAGAACAGTAGAACATGGAGTAATGGGTCTGTTCGGGCAATAGACTGCTTGACTCTCAATTTTGTTTTCACAAAACAAAATGATGAACAATAATTATATATGTTGCTGCATATATGTGACATCAGCAAATAAAGATGAAGCGATCAAGCTCTTTATCTGTGTATAGAGGAAAAAGATACAAAAAAACAGAAGAGTAGACCATTCAGCCCTTTGAGCCTGCTCTACCATTCAGTACAATGAATGCTAAATGAGCAACTTTCATGACTTCAGGGCAACCCAAAGAATTGTACACGCTATGATGCACTCTCTGAAGTGCAGCCACTTGTTAGAAACAGTTTTTTGAATCACCCCTCCCACCCACCCAATACAAAAATGTTCCCAGAAATAGCAATATGATAATGATCAATAATTTTTTCCAGTGTTTTAAGGATAAATATTAACCAAGACACCAAGGATTACACCCATACTCTTGTTCAAAAGAGTGCCATTCATTTTCTATATTCATCTGAGAATCTGGACCCTTGGTTTAACATCTCACCCAAACAATATCACCTCCAACAGTGCAGTATTCTTGAGCACCAGGCGACATTTTTACATTCAAGCCTCTGTACAGGGATAAACCCAGCATCTTTTAACTCAGATTAAGACGCTTCCCACTGAGTCACTACAAACACTGACTTGAAATGTTCATTAAAACATCTGATGGTTAAGCAGGTTTTACACACAGGAGTACAATTATTCTGACTGAGCTTGTGAGGAAACAGTGCAAAATAGACATATCTATCCTATTCTGCTTATATGTCTGTTGCCATGTTGGGAGTGGATTCATCTTAAATGGATTATTTTACATACCTGGAGAGAAGTAAACTGCCATCTCCCACTCCCTACGTCTGATCAACACAACCACCCACCCAACCACACCAGATCTCTGCAACATTCAACTCCGGAATTCCTTTTCAAAAAATGTATTACATATATTGGGTTGGAAGTTGTCAGGAAATGCCAATATTTACTCCAAGTGCCAAAAGGATTTTATTAAAATTCATTCAGCTTTTATTGGGATCTGGGCTTTGCTGGCAAGTCTTGCATTTATTGCTCTTCCATAAATCCATTTGTGAAGGTGATAGTGACCTGCGTTCTTCAATCACTGCGGCTCTTCGAGTAAAGATAATCCCACAGTGCTGTTAAACCAAAAGTCCCAGGATGATAAAGGAACAGCAATATATTCTCAGTCAGGATGGCATGCGACTTGTCAGGGAACCTACATATGCGGTGGTGTTCCCATTCACCGGATATCCTTGCCATTCTTTGTGGTGGTGCTCTCTTGTTCGGAAAATGCTGTCAGTGCAGCCTAGGTGAGTAACAACAGACTATTTTGCAGATGATATACACTGCAGCCACTTTGTGTCGCAGGTGGAAGAAATGAACATTTATGGTAGTTGAGAGGATGGCAATAAAGCAGGCTACTTTGTCCTGCAAGATGTTGAAGCTTTAAGGTGTTTGGAGGCAAGTCACTTGCTGCACGATCCCCAGCCTCTATCCTGTTTTTAGTCAATGGTGACCACCCTATCCCCTGGATGTTGATGATGGGGGACTCAGCAATGGTAATGCCAATGGAATATGAAGGGTAGGTGGTCACACTCTCTTGATGAAAATGATCATTGCCTGACACTCCTGTGACATTAAATGTTACTTAATCAGCCCATGCCTGGGTCCTGTGCATGCAAACAAGGACTGCTTCGTTTACTGATGAATTGAGAACGGAAGGGAACATTGTGCATCATCTGATAATATTCCTGACTCTGACCTTGCACATAAGGAATCTTTGATGAAGATGATAAGGCTATGATCATAGAGGAACTCCTGCAGTGATGTCCTGAGGTTGGGACAAATGACTTCTAACAATCACAACAATCTTTCTTTGTGCAATGTACGACTCTAAACATTTGAGCACTTGCCCTTTGATGCTCATGAGCTTCAGTTTTACCAGTGAATTTAAATGAAGAACTGAAATCCCAGGCAACCAATCACCTTGCAGACAGTCCATCCCTCTCGCACTCAGACCCATCCTCATCCTCCTACACTGTTCCAAAGATGCCACAATCTCCAGCAACAGCATCTCATTTTCCCTCGAGGCACACAGCCGCCCTTGAGATTTCACAGTGAATTAACAATTTCACGTCAGCAGTTTTTCTGTTTCTCTCTCCCAGTGCTGCTAGTTAATTCAATTCCAATTTGTACCACTGTTTTTTCCCTTTCATGTGATGATTCCCTTGACAACTTTGACCTTCATACTTTCACAGATAATCCCTCTGACCTTGCCAACCCACTCTGTAAACTGAAACGTGCTTGTTTCTCATGTTTTCTGTCTGAAATGGAAAGCCTGCTTCTCCCTCCACAGATACTGCCTGACCTGTTGAGTATTTCAGGCATTTTCTTCTTTGTTTCTTATTTTCAGCATCTGAAGTCCTTTGCATTTAACTACCAAGGGTTGGCTGATTGCCAAAGTTTTAGTTCAACTGTTCTATGTCAGAGCTTTTTCTGCCCATCTAAGTGGCCACAGACCCTACTGCTCAGCAAGGCCTCACTCTTCATTAACATTAGTGGATCTCATTAGCAAGTGCAAACAGCCATTCTCACTAAATTCAGGGCCATTGTTTAAACTGGGATTTGATTTTTTTTGCACAATTCATCCTTGACATGCTGTTAATGGCAGGACCAGTATTTATTGTCCGAACCTAGTTAAGTGGTTGCTTGTTAGTCCAATTCAGAGGGAAGTTAAGAATCAACAAACTAGCATAGATTGGAACCTCCTATAAATTGCCAGATTGAATAAAGACTGCTGATCCACATTCCTGTAGGGAATACGTGATTTGAATTTACACAACGTGAACTCAGAATGGCCCAGAGTGTTTCACGAATAGTGAAGTACTTTACTGAGTCATCTCTGCTGAAACACAGGTAATGCAGAAGTAATTTGCACATACAAAAAGTTTCCACAAACAGCAATCTGGCGATTAGATTAATTTAGTGATGTTGATTGCAAGTTAAATGCTGGCCAGAAGGTAAGGGGAACTTGAAATATATTAAGAATAAAGGACATCAGTGAACCAGTTTTTTCAGTAATGCCTCTCAGATTCATGAGCACTTTTAGTCATGTTAACCATTTAGTTCCAGATTCAAAATTTCTAAATGCAATTTGAGCTTGGCCCGTACTCCAATCCCATCTTTCTCAATTACTGATGCCAGTAACATAACCACTATGCCATTATACTGTTCTCTATCACACTACACCCTGAAGCAATAAATATCAAGATTGAAGCAAATCCCACAATTCCAGTTGTGCATAAATTCTCAGCCATAGCAGTATTACAGAGTGACTAAAGGTAACCAGGACAAAAGGAAATGGTTGTATCGTTCTGCTCAGCCTGTCAGTAGCTTACAACACAGGCTACCAAAAAAATCATAATTAAGAACCAGGACTAGATAACAACCTATTATGTCAGTCAAGTAAAAGAGGCAAGCTGATAGGGAAAAAGATAGCTCGGTTAAACAGAAATAACAGAGTTTCCCCACACACAAAGTTAACAAGCTTTGCTCCAAATCTCACCTCTGATTAATATTATTCCAGGACATATTGACGCTGTCTGTAATTTCTTTCACCTTCCGAGTATCATCAGCAGCATAATCACGTAGCAATTTGTTTGACAGATCATTGAAAGAAGCCACTGTAAACTGTCCTCCATGTAACTCCTGTAAGAAGTGCTGAAAAACAGATGGAATAGCAAATCATGAGATATAGGTTGTCTCCAAAAAATACAAAACACACTTACGACATCACGATTATTCTCTCTGCACGACTTCACCTATTTCAGAAATATATAGCACTTTCAATTGGAATTTCAACTTTTTCTGGAGCTTATCTACTAGAATCACAACATAAAGCACCAAGTCATTTTTCACAAAGAGGAAAGCAGAGAAAAAAAATCACATTCTCAACAGTAATTCATCCATTCACCTTTTCCTTCTGTGCACACAATAGGAAAACCTAAGTATTTTATATAGATACATGTTCATTTGAAATATTACTTGGGGCTAAGATAGAAACCAAACTTTGATTAATTTAGCACCATATTCAGTTACCCTGAAGTAAGAATCACTCTTCAGTCAGGTGGTACTTGCCAAAGGCTTACCTTCATGTCCACATTAAGTTTGCAACTCAGACTACTGTCATACTCCAGCCATCACTCATGGTAGAGAAGATAAGGGAAAATAAGCACCCACTCTCAAAAGCTAGCTCAACCTGCAGCTTGCTTAAAAGTTAATAGTTGCACACTTTTAGTCACTCCACTCCCAATGCTCAGCATTTTGTCACCAATGTGCTCCTGCCACCACCCCCCACCCACCAACTTTTCATACCTAATATGGATTTCACACATTCACTGCAGATGAAATAAAATGGCTGTGACTAGTTATAATGCCTACACTTTTCCTTTGATATTAGTATCAGAAGAGAACAACAAGAATCGGCACCAACAGTCTACAACAGACATGGTTTCCCCTGAGACAGCTTACATTAAGAGCACAGTCTACTAACTACTTAAAGATCAAAGTCAGAAAGTTACCTTGCTTTCTGCAAGCTGTGGGGCAAGGGGATCTGAAGTAACTTGTAGCAGGGACTGTAGGCGAATCTCACTTTGACCAACCAGTCTTTCAGTTGCCTGCCACTCTTCCTCCCACTGTATGCTATCACTGAGCAGTTTGTCTAGCTGCTGCTGCCGTGCCTCCAGTCTGTGTTGCGTGCTGTCCCATTGGTTTTGGACTCTTACCACTGCACAGAAACATAAACACAAGGTAAACACACAGAAAATCTGTGAGTATTTTCCCCAATAATGTATGTGCAGAATTTAAACTTGAAACATCAGAACAGATTTCTGCAAACACAAAAAACTCTTCAGTACTGATTCAATTCTACAAATATGCACCAAGCTGCTTGAAAGCAGTATTGCTCATTATCCTGGTTCACAACTTTGTTCAAAAGGAAATTTATATCAAACATTCTTGTATCATGAAATCATTTTTCAGTGCTAAGTAAAATAAAAGGAATTTTCTTCAAACATAGGAAAAGCAAATTTAAAAACCTCAGGCAGAGAACATGATAATAATCTGTTCCACACTCATTTGTTACTTCAATTAGCTCACCCAACCAGGCTATGCAAACCACAACCCACCCCACCTCAACCTGGCAGTGTGATCCAGTTCCAAGCTGACAGTTCACTGAAGCAAAATCAAATGGATGTTGCCCAGTAATCAGAAGCAATGCTGTAAAGAATTCATATACTGTTTCTATGTTAACACACTTGAAAGGCTATCTCCCATTTACAAGAAAAAAAAGCAACCAAAGCTGTCAGCAGATTTACATGCATTTGTGGGAGAACCTTACATCGCTCACTGATTGTAGCTCGTTCCTCCAGATCAGCAGTTTTATTCTTCAGGTTCTGAGCAAGAGTGAAGATTGCATCAAGCCGGGGATGCCGTTGCTCCAAGTCATTCTTCGTGGTCTAGTTCCAAAAAGATCCACGTGTGAACTTTAACTTCTAACAAACTAACTGCAAACATCCCTCAGCAATGTGGTTAAGTGTTGGATGTGCTTGTTGGGGGTTAAGTTCAACAATCCCTGAATTGCATTGAAATACAGAAAAACTTTTTTTTTTGCTTTAAAGCCGAGAAAACAGAATCCAAAACTCATGGTTGAACAGATAGATAAAACAAAGTGAACTGCCCCACCCTGTCAACCCACCAGCATCACCCCACCACATCATCCCTGTTTCATCAAACACTCCACCACCCTATTACCACAGAACTTTTCAGAACTTAGAACCTCCACATCCCATGAGAATGTGCCACATAATTTCATACATCTAAACACATCATTGATTACCAAACCTTGCACCACTCAGTGTACTAATGTTCTACCAATAAGGCTGCCCATCTTTCAGATGCTCTGATGCTGAAGTTTGTTTGCAACTGTCTGATATTTTGTTATATAAAAAGTCACAATATACAATTGCCAGCTTTTGTGGCAGTAAGGGGATTTTGTTTCCATACCTTCAGGCGCACAATAGTTTCATTAATCTCCTCTAGATCACCAACAGTAATTATGTTTGACTTGATCATCTGATCAATGAGGGTCAACCAATCGATCAGCTCCATTGCAGACTTATCCAAATCTGCAGGCATCAAGGATTCAGAATCCGGAGAGAAGGCTTCACGCATGACAAGCTGAGTGGATACAGGAGATGGAGGTGTTGCTGATACCAGGGTGACTGTTTGAACAGTTGAGTGAACTACAGAAACACAAAGATGAGACTACTTAGGTCCACCAAATGCATCAGACATTGTAACCTTGAGCACCACTTTGCAAACATATAGATTAAAAGCAGGAGTAGGCCATATGGTCTCCTGAGCCTGTTCCTCCAACAATGAGATGTAAGCTTCACATTCTAGTCTACCTGTAGTAACTTTTCAACCCCAGAGGTATCCATCTACCTCTGCCTTAAAAGTATTACAAGATTTTGCTTCCTCCCAACTATAAGGAAGGGAGCTTCAAGGACGCGTGAACCCTAAACAAAATAATTTCACCACATTTCTCCTAGAAGGATGAGCTCTTATTTGTACATCATGGTGTCTAGATCTAAAACAAGAACATAACATGCTGGAAACATACAGTAGGTCAGGCAAGATCTGTGGAAAGAGAAACAGTGTTAATGCTTCTCATTGAAGACCTTTTTGCCAGAAATGGGAAAGAGAAAAGCAAGTTAATTTTAGACCTCTAATTCTGTCTAGTAGATACAAGCCTAGCCTGTCTCACCTCTTCTCAGAAGGCACACTGATCTTTCAAGTAACGACCAAGCAAACCTTAAATGAACTGCTTGCAATGTATTGACATCCTTCTCAAACTGCCAAAGTTCCTTCCCAATATCTCTCCAACTTCCCACCACTTCCCCTCTTTAAAACACAAATTAAAGCCTACAGCTTTCAAACAAGCTTGTGGTCCTCTATCATAATATTTTTTTAAGTGAACTCAGATCAAGTTTATATTTGATAATAGCTTTGTTGAGTTGTTTGGGTTTTTTTGCGGCATTAAAAGCACGATAGACATGCTTCTTTTTTGCAATTAAGCCATGGAATCTCCTAGAGAGCACAGGAGTCAATTAAACTGATAAATGAAATTGGAGGGAAAAGTGAATATTCTTTACAATTTCCCAGCCTCTGATGTTTCTGACATAAATTCAACCTTCCACTTAAAATTTAGATACTCCTCCACCTCCTCCTTCCTGAATTAAGCTGTTGCCCAAGTTCACCATCCTCTCAAGTCCTTTCCCTTTGCATTCAACTTTGCTCATCTCAAATTGAATCCACATTGCCTTATCCTAAATTTACATCAAAAAATCCAATTTTCTTTCCTTGAAGCTCTTCCATATTTCAAAAACTCCCTTGTAAGCTGTCTCAATTCCTCCTTAAACATCCATGCTACCACTGTTTCTAATTTAACGCCTTGATTGCCTTTTAGAACCATAACCATAGAACCATACAGCACAAAACAGGCCCTTCAGCCCACCATGTTGTGCCGTCCATCAAACCACCCTCACACTACCTAACCCCTTCCTCCTGCATATCCCCCCATCCCACACTCCTCCATATGCCTATCCAACAAGCTCTTGAACCTGTTCAATGTATCTGCCTCCACCACCACCCCAGGCAGTGCACTCCATGCACCAACCACTCTCTGGGTGAAAAACCTCCCCCTGACATCTCCCCTGAACCTCCCACCCATAACCTTAAAGCCATGCCCTCTCGTCTTGAGCATTGGTGCCCTGGGAAGGAGGCGCTGACTGTCTACTCTATCTATTCCTCTCAGTATTTTATATACCTCTATCATGTCTCCTCTCATCCTCCTCCTTTCCAGTGAATAAAGCCCTAGCACCTTAAGCCTCTCCTCATATTCAATACTCTCTAATCCAGGCAGCATCCTGGTAAATCTCCTCTGCACCCTCTCCAACGCCTCCACATCCTTCCTATAATGAGGCGACCAGAACTGAACACAGTTCTCTAAGTGTGGCCTAACTAGAGTTTTGTAAAGCTGCATCATCACCTCGCGGCTCTTAAACTCAATCCCGTGACTTATGAAAGTCAACATCCCATTGGCCTTCTTAACTGCTCTTTCCACCTGTGAGGCAACTTTCAATGAACTGTGAATATGAACCCCCAGATCCCTCTGCTCCTCCACACTGCCAAGTACCTTGCCATTCACCCAGTACTCTGCCCTGGAGTTTGTCCTTCCAAAGTGTACCACCTCGCACTTCTCCGGATTGAACTCCATCTGCCACTTGTCAGCCCAGCTCTGCATCCTATCAATATCCCTCTGTAAGCTCCGACAGCCCTCCACACTATCCACAACATCGCCTATCTTAGTGTCGTCTGCAAACTTACTAACCCAGCCCTCCACCCCCTCATCTAAGTCATCTATAAATATCACAAAAAGTAGAGGTCCCAGAACCCATCCCTGCGGGACACCACTAGTCACTGCCTTCCAATCCGAGGGCACTCCTTCCACCACAACCCTCTGCTTTCTACATGCAAGCCAATTCCCTTTTGAACTCCCTTACTGCCTGAATGCATAGAACTGCACAGGTGGGAGCAAACCTGAGCGACATACTAATTGTCACTTTGTGAGACCGTAAATCCAATGATTCTTTTGAACTTGCATATCAATTCACAACATGCAGGTAACTTGAGGAAACTTTCCATCAAATTGTCCATTCCGTATTCAGAGCTGTTTTCTGTCAGCTATTTGTTTAGTATTGCCACTGTTCTGCTTGACCTTTTATTTCTTTACTGTAACTCATCAGCTGAAGCAGAGCAGAAATTAAGGTTAATAAAGAATAAAAAGTTACTTCAATGTTAGCTGTGTTCAGAAGGATCTCACTGTTCCAGAATGAAAGATTACAACCTTTACATTTGTGATAAAATTCTGAACCACACTTTCTCATTGCTCTCCCCATTCCCCCAGTGTAAAAATACACCACCTGCTGAGTATACTTCTTGTCAAAAAAATATTCAACTCATTTTCATAGCTAATCAGAAACTGTAATCTTGAATTATTCAATTTCTTTCAGCAAAACTGGGGATTTCAATTCAAATCGAATCACAACCTTGATAGACCAACAGAATACCCAATCAAAATGAAAACAATGTAGACTTTCTTCTTTTTCTCTGGGCTACCCCAGTCACTAAACTAACACTAATCTGGTCAATTCACCTCCAACAAACATGGGACAGAATCCAAGGGAAAGATAATGATCTAGAATTTCCAACTAGTTCGTGGTGAATACGAACTTGTTTTTCCAGATCTGCTGAAGTCAACTTCCTGACTGAAGCTCCCTCAGAAAACTTACTACATAGCATACCACTCTGCCCATCGTGTTCATGCTGGTCAAAAAGCTAGCTAGTTCACACGTCATCACTGGGCCATAACCTAGCATGCCACTGCTCTTCAAATACACATCCAAACAGATTTTAGATGTTCGGTAGTTTCTGCCTCGAATCCTTTTGGGCAGCCGTTTCTAGGCCCCTGCTATCTTTCAGGGATAAAAACTTTCATCCCTCCTTTAATCCTTTCACTGAAGCAGAAAATAGGTCCTTCCTATTTACTTTATCTCAGCCCCTCAATTTCCCACACAAGAAATTCAGGATTTCAACATACTGGCCAGCCACTTAACATAAATCTCTTCTTCCCTTATGGTTTGTATTTTCACTTTCTTCCTTAGATTAAACCACATTTTGACATAAAGATGAAAGCAAATCATCATGTGGAAACCAAACAGAATTATGGAGGAATGAGACAGAAACAGATCATTTTTACCATGTGCATTGCAAAATGATATTAGCAATACATTGCTTTAATATATTGAAGGTACCTGATGAAACAAGCGAATTGCTCAACTCAGAAACATTAAGAGCTGCTCCTACCTGTAACCTTTGAGTGTGTCATTTCCTGGCTCCATCCCATAAGAGTTTGTTGACTAAAATCTTTTAATGCAGTGTTTAGAATTCTCCAGTCAACAGAAAGCTGTGCCACCTTACTCTGTGCAGGGCAAGACAAAATATTTTCATTCATTGGGAAGCAATCTGTATCCATTTTGTATTTTTTTCTCTGCTGAAATTTTTACTCTTCAGATTTCCAAAAGTTAAGCATCTCAATGAGAAATGTAAAGTTTTTTTTAAAGAAAATATGTTGCATCATACCATGGGGCATAAGAGACATTTGTCAAGTTGAAATCAGTGTTTCAACTTATTCCCTATTTCCTAAAGTGCAATACCAGCAGATTGAGATGTTCTGATATGCCATTCATCCATTAATGAGGCCACACTTTCTCTGCTCCAGGCCCACTAACAGGCAAAGCTGGAGGTAAAAAACAAACGAATTAGGTCTGAACTTCCCAAGCGAGATTGCCAGGATTCAAAACTGGAATGAACGGAACATGGGGTGCACTATGGATATAACGGAATTAATGACATCTTCATAATATCTTGAAGGTCTAAATTGGTATTGGTATTGGTTTATTATTGTCACTTGTACAGAGGTACAGTGAAAAACTGGTCTTACAAACCGATCTTACAGGTCAATTACATATTACATATTTGCTCACTCAGTGCAGTAAATGAAATCTCTTCACATTGAGAATTACACCTCAGGCAGCCCCAGTCCCAATACTATTTCACTTCTGTTATTTGCTTTCCTGACTCTACCTGTTACACAAAAGAGCTTAGTCAATGTGAATGCAGAATGACAACCAACATTCCCCACCCCCAAAAGAAACCATTTCCCCCACAGAGAGGATGTTATTGGACACAATAAAGACAGACTTGACACAATTAACACCATGGCCTCTCATCCATGTTCCATCTTCCAGCCAACGCAGACAGTTTACCACCTCCCTCTGCCCTGTCCCCAGTCCCCTCTTTCCTGTCCTTTCTCATTCTACTTTTATGCTCTCCAATTCTATTGGTAAATAGCAAGTGAAAATCTACAATTAACGCACAAAAAAAGCCTTTAAGCTCCATTGAAAAATAACATAACAAGTAGGTATACTAACAACGTTGTGAATCCTCTCTGGGCATGTAATGCTTTATTTTTGATTAACAGTGGAAACTCCAACACATTGACTGCAAATGTTAATGTCATGCAGTGCTCAATGCCATTGAGTCACAAAATGGACTGACACTCAAGCACAGTAGGATGAGAGTTTCCAAATACAACTTAAGCTAAGCTCAAAACATACATGCTCAGTGGCACCACATTTTAACTGCAGCATGTCAACTCTTTCAGGGTAGCAGTCAAGTACTTCAACACAACTGGAAGAAAAACATAACTGAAAATTCAGAACAATCAGTATCCCATGAGATTGACTGTGGTTGATCTATGGACCAAGGAGACAAACGTTTGGGAAAATTTCATTTTTACCTTCACAGAAATACAACCTGAATTCTGAGCCTTGAGGAACCTGAGAAAACATGTCTGCTCTCTAAGATTACAGTTTAACAGATATCATTCATTGCTCAATCAGCATCATTACAATGGAGGACCGTTCTATATTGCACAGCTTTTTGTGTAGAGTTAGTAGCCTGCATTTTAGCAGCTATGGTTCCTATACTAGAACAGTAATTATACTTCTAAACTCTGGAATTGAGTGGCTTACTTCCACTCTAGTTCTGCAGGATCTGAGATAGTTGATGAGCTGATGTGGGACCCACAGAACCGACCAAAATGGGGCAGGAGGTACTTAATGTGGTGGGCAGGTAGTTTGAGAGTTAATACGCTTTTCCACTAGAAACTGGGCCTCTGTGCGAATGGACGAGGTGTTCAGTGCCACCCTGAATTCACCTTCCCTATTTTTAAAGGCCTAGACGAGAGATTGCCAAAAGTTGTTGGGGATGTTACACTTAATCAACATTAAATTGATTCCTCCATCCACCTAGTCATCTCTTGGTCCCATAGAGCTTACAACAGCCCATCTGCTTTGGGAGTCTGCATGTCAATCATAGGAGTGATGCGGCGCAGCTCATCGGAACGGAATGAGTGCACGTACATCCCTAATGCTGGGATTTTGGCCTGGGAGGCGGTGGTTTTGGGTCACTTCTCCTGCTTGTGTATTTGGAGGATTCTTCAGAGACAGCACTGGCTATCTCTTAAGTGGCTTGAGGTGCATGCAGTTGATAGCTCATGTCTCAGAGGTGTACAATATTACAGGGATCAGTGATACCTGAGACCATGAGCTTATTGTCAGTTCTGAGGTCTTGATCTTCAAACACTTTTTTTCCAGATGGCCAAAAGCTGTGCTAGTGGACCAAAAGCAAATTTCATCATCAATGTCTGCCTTTGAGAGGTGGCTCCAAAGATATTGTTTGTGTTTTTCAGAGTCACATGAAGGAACTTTACTGTTGAAAGACAGTGTTTTGCTAAAATGATTTTGTTTGGAGGTTGCAATTATATAAATGCCTTACTTTTCCTTTTCCACACGTAAAACAAGATTTTCAAAGCATACTGTGTGCTTACAGAGCACATTATACTCTTATTTGTGACAATTCACTTATGCAGGGCTTGTTACTGGTGTGTATTTAATGATGCATTGAAACTGAAGGGTACCTAACTCCTGACATTATCTGATATGCCCAATCTCCCTTCGAGTTTCTGCAAACAGCTGTACAATTTAGTCTGAAGCAATGATCATCATGTCAGTGCTAAGTGAAAACTCCTGCTCTTTTATTATTATCCCTGCAAACACAGGGCAATTCTGCACTCAAGACCACACACTAGCTCCAGCCAATTCTCCACAGCCAAATCTCATTCCATGAAGTATTTCAGTATCAGAAAAGACCTATCAGCTTATACATTCAAACCAAGATTCCTGCATGCAGTTGAAGGAATGCTTGTGTGACTTCAGTGTTTTATAGAATGATCTGATGTTCAGCCCTTCTCTGTACACAAAGGTTTGTCCCAGGATTTACCTTCTGGAAAGACATCAATGAAAGGCAAGAAAGAAAAAGTAAACCATTCAGACCCACCGTATGGGAGAGCAGCTATTTGTCCTAACAGACAGCACTGGTGGAGGAGAACTAAAGAATCAAATCTGTACAATAGTTTTATCATAAAATTCGCAGCTTATGTTAATCTGTACAAAAAGTCCACAGTGTCAGGACATATCTCAGTCAAAGATCCACTCATTACCTTTTCTTCAGGATGCAAATGGCTTTTCCTGTCCAGCTCTACAGCTTTTGCAAGTGTTGTCTCAACGCCCATTTCATGTTCTCTCACAGCAGCTTCTAACAACTAATAGGAATAGTGAGTAACATTGAAAATATTGATGACAACACACAGGGATATTAAACAAACAATATTCATTCATTATTTTTATTAAGCTATTCCCTAATTAAGATGAACCAGGGTTTTAGATTGTTTTTTCTTACAAAACTACTACCATCGTACTGTCATGGATCTTTTAGGTCAGTACTTCAATCTCAATTTGCTCGCTTTCATCTTCTGAAGCTGTTGCTAAAATGCAACTCAATAGGCAATGGCTCTCTGCTAACTCACCCTCACATCAACCAGGTAGTGGTGGCAGAGCATTCAATAGTTGGCACCATCACATTCTGTTTTTTTGATTTCGCAAAGCATCCACTGATCACTGGCAAACTCAATCACATTGAAAACCTCCACACTGCCATCACAACCCAAACTGCACCGTGGCACCAACCCTCCTGTAAAAGCACCAGTACAGTGACCTAGCCCGTAATCACGGCTGCCAGCCTGCCTGACAAGGGAGACACACCCACCAGCCTGCTCAGTCGGTCCAAATTCCAACCAGTCTCAGACCACAGGTCCAGAACCCAATCTGTACAGCTCATTATATTATAGCTGGCTTCATCTTTAGTGCAGTGCTCCACAACATATTATTTGATAAATACAATCTAAAAATTTAAACCCCAATTTAAAGCAATAGTTGATATTTCATGAATTAAATAGAGCACACAACGTAACGATTAACATTGTTTCTTCAGTTTAAGTTCTAAGTCTGCACTGAATAGATTTTCTTGATGGCAAACTAATTGATAACATAAACATTGGTAGCTGCAGTTCTGTGCTGGGAAAACATGCAATGAATATTCAAAGAATTAATCATGCAAATTACTTTGATGAAGCTTATTAAAAATAAAACTGAACTACTTTTAAGAGTATATAAATTAGTTAGATACATCCAATTTCTGTTGGTTCAAAGGGAGTTGGCTGATAAGCATAAAACACATAGCCATACATATCTTTACTGTAACAAAACGCACAATCAAGTAAAATCGAACACCTGGTCATACAAGGGAATATTAGAGCAAATGATAAAAAGCTCGATTAAAGAACAAGCTTTAAAGAACAGAAAGGAGCCAAGACCAGGGAGACTGAGGAGTTTCTGATGAGAATTCTTGAGCTAAGAATGTTGGCAGCTGAAAGTACAGCCTACAGTGCTGGTGAGATTTTAAAAAATGGGAGAAACAAGCAGCAACTGAAGTACAAATATTCCTGCAAGCTTAGTGATGAGGAGCAGTAGGTCCATGGCAAGATGGGGAGAAAAATTTGCACTTTAAAAATCAAAGTATACTTCATTGTGACAGGTGAACAGAATGGAGTCAGCTTGAGACACAGGCAATAGTGTTTTGGATTACTTCACGCGTTTATTGATTTTAAGATGGATTTGGCTAGGTCTATTTGCAATAGTAAGGCCTATTGATATGAATAAAGGTACAGTGATCAAGTTACTAAACAATTAGCCAAAGTTCTGGACTTGTTATCTGGAGATAGGAGTTCAAATCCCACCATGCCAAGGCAGGCATTTAAATTCAAGTAATTAAATAAATTTGAAGGTTATAACAAAAAAAACCTACTCCCTGATCTTACAAATCAAAACATATAAAAAGCAACAAGCAGAATTGGACGGTGACATGGGAGGTGTGTATCTCCACTTTTAGCCATGTGAAGAACATTGAAGAAGCTCATCTCAGGATCAAACATGACAACAAGTTGCAAACTGTTTAATTCAACTTCAGATAATTGCTAGGAGTGGGACTGACACAAGAGGAAATGAACTTAGTTTTTCTGATGGACATAAACGATGACTTGAGTATTTCAACACTTAATAGGAGGTTGGTTCTCACAAAGTAATTGGACAATAAAGTGTTGATGATACAAAGATACAATTTGTGCTTTTATCACACTGCTTTCAAGTGGCACTAACCTGAAGTTGTTTTGTTCCAGGTGATGGTGATCTTCTGGGATCTAACTGCTGCCTGGTAACTGCTGCCCAATTGGAATGTTTCTCCAAACGTTCTTTGAAGTGATCATAATCTTGAAGTTGAATCTCTATATTTTTCATTTTAACTGGCAATTCTTTGGACACCTGAATGGAAATCAAGACTCTCTATCAAAAACAATATTGTCTACATCCGTAATCATCATGCTTGATACGAGCTTTATGAGATGCTTGGCAGATTGGTAAAACTGAATTAACTGCCTGTGTTATCTGATCCTTTGAGAACCTAATGCCCTCCTGCAGTCAACGTCAGATGGATTAACCCATCTGTCCAGAACCTTTTGTTAGCCCAGATTTATTCGTGGTCAAGTCCTTCTTAAAAAAAAACTTCTGTCATTTACTTGGCAGCATGTAGAGAGGCTTTTTTCAGCTGAGGTGGGTTCCACCAACAGAAATAAGGGAAGCCGTCTGTCATCACTATTCCCATCTTTGTTCACTGCCAGTAGGCAATTATGGATGCTTAATCTTTTATTTATGCATTTAAAAATGCATAGTATGGGGTATAATACAAGTCTGCTCAGTAAATAATTCATGCACAACTGGTCTTTAAATAGGACAAGATTTAAGAGTTTAATAATTGTCATAATTGATGAATGAAACCACTGAGCATCCTCAATTGTTGGAGCTCCCCTTTTACTTAAAATTCTAAACGATTTGAACTTGATGAGCTGGACCCAAAGCCAGCAGAAGAACAACCAGTTTTATCAGCAGCAATAGAACTAGGAATTTTAATAACAGGGTCCTCCTCAGGTTACAGCAGGGTTCCGTTCCTGTAAACTGTTCGTAACCTGGGCAGTTCACAGTTTGGAAATGCGGCTATAAACCCAGCTCCCAGGCAGCAGGGGATTCCTGCAGCCCCACAGAAGCTGGCAAATCCATACCGCCGGTCTCCCAAATGCTCATTCATATGTACGAGCTGACATAAATTGGGTATACATAACCTGGGGAGATTAAGATGTCTGTCAAGAGGCATTCTAATTGAAAAAGGTACTTGCCTTACTCCAATTTGAATTAATATTTCGAAGTTTAGCAGAAAGTTTGTCTCTCTCTTGCAGACTGAGGCCTTTATCAGAAAGCATATCCTGTGCATTACTGTTCATTGCAATCAGGTTATCGCTGCGTACCTCCAAATCTGCTGCATGAATCTGTAAGCAATAGAGAACATAAAAGCCAAGAGCTCCACAACAGAGAACATGAGAGACACAAGAGATTCTGCAGATGCTGGAATGTGGAGCAACACTCACAAAACATTCTGGCTTCTGCCCTCTTCCCTTCCAGTCCTGATGAAGGGTCACGACCTGAAATGTCGGCTGTTTATTTCCCTCCATAGATGCTGCCTGATCTGCTGAGTTCCTCCAGCATTTTGTGTGAGAGAACATAAGAGCCAACTTGCTCCACAATTCAAAGCTCACCTTCTGCATCACCTCCCCAGTCCCTCTCCAAATGTCTTGATTCTCATTTATACAAAGATCTACAGGGTTGCATGTTTTTAATGACCGTTGAGAATGAAATGCCCTTCTATTATGCTCTTGCTACTTGTATCTGATTTATCAGCTCATTTGTGCAGCACTTTCTGCAAGATATTTCAACCACTCAGTTGGGCAGGCTTCACAATCTTGTGCATCGAGAAAACTTTCCTTGTTGCAATACTAAATGGCTAACCACTTATTCTGAGATTGTGATCCCCTAGATCTAAGTGGCCCAGTTAGGGAAAACACATTCCCAGCATCAACACCGTCAAACACAAAATGTTTATAAATGTAAAAAAAATTATAATGACTATTCTATGTGATCACTTACCTTTCTTCTAAATCTCATTTCACAGGGTAATTCTTCGTCCCATGAATCCAACAGATGAACTTCTATTCCCAGATAAGAAGTCCAAAAATATGCATTGCCCTTCTCACATATCATCTTCCCACTTTGTTTTATATTCACAGCAAACTTAGCTACTTTAAACACGGCCCTCTCTCATCTAAGTTACTGATGGAGATGGTAAATAGCCGAGTCCTGAGCACTGATTGTTGTGGTACTCAATCAGATACAGCTTGCCTGTGCGTAAACTACTTGTTTATTCCTCTTCTATCCATCAAGCAATCAATTCAGAATAATGCATCACCTCGAACAGCATAAACTTTCATTTTGTCTGATAACTTGGATAGATCTTGAATGAATGATTTTTTGATAATCCATGTTCTTCCAGATCTACAGGTTTCTCTTTACCTGATCTATTGAATATATTCTCAAAAAACCAAAACAAATTTCTTCTTACAAATCAATGTCAATTCTATCCAATTGTATGATCATTTTTTTAAGTGACTATTGGGTAACAGGTCACTTGACAAATTTCGCTATCTTTGTAATCCTTGAAGCAGGCCTGATGTTATGTGTTGCCTCTCTGTCCTTTTCTGAAACACTATTACATCTGTTACATTCTTATCAGTGGGCCACATTCTAGAAAATAGCACATCAACGATAAAATGTCGTACTATTGCAAAAACTGGCAAATATAGCCTCACCAATGATTAAACCTGCTTCATCAACGCTAAACCAACACCTGTTCAGCACAACCATTTAGAAATACTCTGACACTTAAAAATGAAGCCTTGTGCTGTTCAGTCACAGAATAGAAATATATATTATTTTACTATATATATATTAATATATATATATATTAAAAAAAATATATTAAACTTATGGGTACAGAGTGAATTCTGGCTAACACCACATCAAGAATGTCAGGTTGCTATAGATAATGTAGTTAAGATGAGGGGACTAGAGGGGGAAAACTCATGAAAAATTTTTAAGCCCCAGAAGGTACAGATGTATTGAAAATTGTACGGCCTATCAAATCAATAAGCTAACCAAAAAGGAGATGGCCAGGAGAACTTCAAGACAAAGTACAACCCAAATTAATTTCCCTCGCTCACTAATCTCTCTCTTATGAGCGGGGCAATGAGGGAGGACAACACGTCTTTCTCACCTGGGTAATGCTTTACATATCAAAAAGACAAATTTATGTTCAAGGGTATGAACATCTGATGCTTCAGAAGTGCATCATAATTCAATTAAAATACACAAGCTGTAGCACACTTGCCTTTAGTTCCTTCAAATCATGCTCCCTTGGTGGTGAATGCACAGCCCTTAAAGAGTTCTGCACCTTGTCTACCCACATACTGAATTCATCAAGCTGACTCCTTAAATCAGAATATCGCTGTCCATCTCCTTCTAACCTATAAAACAGAGGAAAACAGTTATCAGCACATACAGCACTGTGAATCTGTGCCATTCTTGTGCCCCTACTATTTACCTGCAGAGTAGAAATTGAAAAACGTTCATTCAGATGACTCCCATGCCGAAGCTCAAATCTAATGTCGTACATTTCCAATTTATGATTTCCACATGCCAATAATACTGGCTACATGATATTTCAATGTAAAGGAATGTATTTTTGTGTCTAAGTGAAATGAATCAAGGCATAAAACAAGGTTTGTACAGCACATTTAGTCCAGCAAAGCTCCAAATTGCTGTGCAGAAGTGATAAAAAAAAATCCAGGGAGTGACAAACATGTTTGAATAGATAAGCTTCATGCAAAGCTACACGCAGACCAATGATCATAACTCATCTGAAGCTTCACTTTGAATGCTCTGTAATTAAGGTTTGACAAAGAGCTTTTCAAGAGAAATGTTAGTCATACTTAAGAATTCATATATACCTTTGACGTCGGTCTCTGACCTCCAGAGAAACTGCCCTCCAACGTTTATTTAATCTATTGAGTTTCTCCTGCAGGAGAGATCCATCTGCCGTTGAAAGATGTCGGATAATATCGGTGCCGGTGGCATTTAGTGTCATGTACACAGTCTGATGACTGTTGAGACCTTCTTCTAACTCCTATCAGGAAAATAACGAGTCAGAATACAGATCTTCCCATCTTATCCAACATAATCACCAATTCATAAAATAAAATTCAATAGATCTCACCAAGCCTCAAATTACTGTTAACCTTAGGATACAGACAAGGAAAACAGTTTCTTAACAGGAAACAATCCACTTAAATTAATTTCCATAACAACAATGGCAACAGTAGAAATGATCTGCCATACATGCCTCACAGATGCCCTGATGGAAATTGTGGTTCATCAGAAAATCTGGAACACCTCAAGAAGAGGCACAGGAGGGCATGTAAAATAATGCATCTCTGCGAAGGATCCTCAAACTATTGGCTGAAAGTAAATCATGAACTGGTTGCATTGTGCAGGTATGTTGTGAAGGTCAAAGAAAAGGGTGATGAACTTAGAGCACGGGTAAGTCCATGGAACTATGACGTGGTGGCCATTACAGAGACTTGGCTGTCACAAGGGCAGGAATGGCTGCTGGATATTCCAGGGTTTAGATGTTTCAAAAGGGACAGGGATGGAGCTAAAAGAGATGGGCGTGTGGGTTTGCTGATTAGGGACAGTGTCACAGCTTTAGAAAGGGAGGATGCCCTGGAGGGATTGTCTACTGAGTCAGTGTGGGGAGAAATCAGAAACAGGAAGAGAGCGATCACCCTACTGGGAGTATTCTACAGACCACCTCCCCCCCCCCCCCCCCCCCCCCCCCCCCAAAATAGCAGCAGAGATGCTGAGGAGCAGATCGTGAGGCAGATTTTGGCGAGGTGCAAAAATAACAGGGTTGTTGTCATGGGTGATTTCAACTTCCCTAATATTGATTGGCACCTCCTTAGTGTAAAGGGGATAGATGGGGCAGAGTTTGTAAGGTGTGTCCAGGAAGGATTTCCGACACAGTATATGGACAGGCCGACGAGAGGAAAGGCCATTCTGGACCTGGTACTAGGCAATGAGCCTGATCAGGTTTCAGATCTCTCGGTGGGAGAGCATTTTGGAAATAGTGACCATAACTCCTTGACCTTTACCATAGCCTTGGAGAGGAATAGGAGCAGACGATATGGGAAAGTACTTAACTGGGGGAGGGGGGATTATGATGCTATTAAGCAAGAACTTGGGAACAAATGTTTTTGGGGAAGTGCACTGTGGAAATGTGAGGTTGTTTAGGGAGTACTTGCATGGACTTCTGGATAGGTTTGTCCCATTGAGGCAGGGTAAGGATGATAGATTGAATGAACCATGGTTGACAAGAGATGTAGAATATCTTGTCAAGAGGAAAAAAGCAGCTTACCTGAGTTTTAGAAAGCATGGTTCAGACAGGGTTCAGGAGAGTTACAAA
Source organism: Pristis pectinata (assembly GCF_009764475.1). Lineage (NCBI taxonomy): Eukaryota > Metazoa > Chordata > Chondrichthyes > Rhinopristiformes > Pristidae > Pristis > Pristis pectinata. The sequence continues at coordinate 94,881,438 of NC_067407.1, read as the reverse complement.
GTAGCCAGGAGGGAGCTTAAGAATGGACTTAGGAGAGCAAGAAGGGGGCATGAGAAGCAAGTGTTATTAAGGAAAACCCCAAGGCATTCTACACATCTGTGAAGAATAGGAGGATGACTAAAGTAAGGGTAGGACCGATCAGGGATCGGTCATAGAACATAGAATCGATCAGAGGACACATGTGCCTGGAGTCAGAAGAGGTGGGAAGGTCCTTAATGAATACTTTGCTTCAGTATTCACCAGTGAAAGAGACCTTGACGTTTGTGAGGATGGCGTACAACAGGCTGATACGCTAGGGCATGTCAACGTGAGGAAAGAGGATGTGCTGGAACTTTTGAAAAACATTAGGATAGTTAAGTCACCGGGGCCAGACGGGATATATCCAAGGTTATTACAGGAAGCAAGGGAAGAGATTGCTGTGCCTTTGGCAACAATCTTTGCATCCTCACTGGCCACAGGAGTAGTGCCAGATTGGAGGGTGGCAAATGTTCCTTTGTTTAAGAAAGGGAGTAGGGATAACCCTGGCAATTACAGGCCAGTGAGTCTTACTTCAGTGTTGGGCAAATTACTGGAGAAGATTCTTAGAGACAGGATTCATGGGCACTTGGAGAAGCATAGGCTGATTAGGGACAGTCAGCATGGCTTTGTGAGGGGCAGGTGGTGCCTCACGAGCCTGATTGAATTCTTTGAGGATATAACAAAGCACATTGATGAAGGGAGAGCAGTGCATGTGGTGTACATGGATTTTAGTAAGGTATTTGATAAGGTTCCCCATGGAAGGTTCCTTCAAAAAGTCAGGAGGCTTGGGATCCAGGGAAACTTGGCTGTGTGGATTCAGAATTGGCTCACCCATAGATGACAGACGGTGCTGGTAGATGGAGCATATTCTGCCTAGAGGTCGGTGACCAGTGGTGTTCCGCAGATATCTGTTCTGGGACTCCTGCTCTACGATTTTTATAAATAATTTGGATGAGGATGTGGAAGGGTGGGTTAGTAAGTTTGTCGATGACACGAAGGTTGGTGGTGTTGTGGGTAGTGTAGAAGGTTGTTGCAGGTTACAACAGGACATTGATAGGATGCAGAGCTGGGCTGAGAAGTGGCAGATGGAGTTCAACCTGGAAAAGTGTGAAGTGATACACTTTGGAAGATTGAATTTGAAGGCAGAATACAAAGTTAATGGCAGGACTCTTAGCAATGTGGAGGAACAGAGGGATCTTGGGGTCCACGTCCATAGATCTCTCAAGGTTGCCACGCAGGTTGATAAGGTTGTTAAGAAGGCATATGATGCGCCCGCCTTCATTAGTCGGGGTATTGAGTTCAAAAGCTGCGAGGTGATGTTGCAGCTCTATGGAACTCTGGTCAGACCATACTTGGAGTATTGTGTTCAGTTCTGGTCACCTCATTATAGGAAGGATGTGGAAGCTTTAGAGAGGGTGCAGAGGAAATTTACCAGGCTGCTGCCTGGATTGGAGAGCATGTCTTGAGAGGATAGGGCTTTTCTCTTTGGAGAGGAGGATGAGTAGTGACTTGATAGAGGTGTACAAGATGATAAGAGGCATAGATCGAGTGGACAGTCAGAGACTTTTTCCCAGGGCGAAAATGGCTAACACGAGGAGGCATAATTTTAAGGTGATTGGAGGAAGGTATGAGGGGGACGTCAGAGGTAAGTTTTTCCTTCCCCCACACTGAGTAGATGGGTGCGTGAAACGCACTGCCAGCAGAGGTTGTGGGGGGCAGATACATTAGGGACATTTAAGACACTCTTAGATAGCCACATGAATGGTAGAGAAATGGGAGGGAAGGGTTAACATTTGAGGGGGAAGGAATAGATAGATATTAGAGCAGGATAAAATGCTGGCACAACATTGTGGGCCAAAGGGCCTGTACTGTGCTATAGTGTTCTATGTTCTATGAAAAAGGATAGAGCTGGAAATAAATAAAGCCCATTAGATATGGATGACATCTAACGGAAGAGATCAGTCCCAAAAAGCTAAGCATATGGGGGCAAGGGGGGGGGGGGGGGGGGGGGGGGGGAGCTGAGAGGGAAGTTAAACTATGTTGCTTGTGCAATTTAAACAGGAGTCATGTTGAGGCTGCGAATAGAAGGCAGCAGAGATGAAGAAGGGTCAGTGAGAAGTCTTCCAAATGGAACACAAGTAAATAAAGTTAAGGGGCAAGACCTGCAGGGAGGGGAGCATACCACAGGTAGATCGGAGGAGGAAGAGGGCACCCTGCAGGCAGACCAAGGGAGGGACAGACCAAGGAGTATCTGGGGATGTGCAACCAACCCAGAGTTAAAAGTTCACACACCTGATGAGATACATGGAGTTGCAGGCACACATACACTCATTCATTGACAGAAGTACCTGAATGGTGTAACTATTTTTATTTATACTGATCCTATAACATGGTTCCAGGGCACTACAAGCATCAATAAAAAAAAGGTTGACGTTATCCATTTAAAGTGATAAATCGGGAGAATACTTAGCAGTTTTTAATACACATCTTAAAGGAGCAAATTCCAGGATTATTCATCCAAATTTTCCTAAAACAAGCAAGCCTGTGGCAAGCATGCAAAGAACAATCCTTCAGCTCCTCACCACATTCATTCTTTGGACGTGTGAACACAATGAGTAACTGACCACTCACCTGTTGATTATTTTTCACTTTCTCCAAATCCAGGTTGCCATTTTGGCTTCTAGCATGTGGCAGTAACTTCTCAGCTTCCACCACCCATTGATTCAGGTCATTCAAGTCACAGTGAAACTGTCGCCATTCCTCCACAGCCTTGTCAAAACAGCTGTTGAGGAGACAGAATATTCAAATCCCAGCCCTGGAGTTTTGACATATCTAACAGCACTATTTCAGAAACAACAAATAGTTGCTACTGCTTCATAAACTGCAGGATGTGAATCTGATAAACTTGCAGAAACTCTAACATGCAACTGCACTCATTGAAGGCCTGTCAGATAAATCACTTGCATAACAATCAGACCAGAGTGGAATGACCACATATGTTTTTTGGCGTACTAATGTAAAGCTATGGTGCTGTGCAGAAGACACTGGGATGTTACTGGAGGCGAGGCAGGCCACAATTTTAAGTACAGGCTTGGGGTTGAAAGCTGTCCTTGGTCATTTGTACAAACTGCGCAAGGTGGGAGTAGCTGCATGTCACACTGCAGAAACGAAATATGCTTCCATTCACTTCAATGTAAAGGCTAAATGCAAATTCTATCACTCTGCTGCATAAAATCCTAAGGAAAGCAATTTATAGTCCCACATAATGTCAATCAATTGCTTTATAATCAGTGTAATTACTTTACTGATCTAAATCCAAGCTCGTTTTATTCGGTTATTTTTAAATTGCCTTTAGTCAGTTTCAGATTTCATCTAAGTATTCCATTAGGTGCATATGAAATACATTTATCAATTGAGAAATTCTCCAAAGATAAGCACCAATATAATACAGTTTTGACTTCACAATGTCATTCACTTTGATGCAGTGGAAGAAATCAATTATTTCCACTTAGTCCTCAGCTTCCTTTGAGAGGACCAGCACACACACACACACAGTTCAGAGGGAAAGTGATACTTTAAAAGCCACACAAATAATCCCCAGCATTGCTTTCTCAACCACTTAACTCAGTTATGGAGACAAGGTTCTTTTGTTGATACTTGCAGAATAATAAACATTAAAATCTCAAAATCACTGCAGATATTCCTTGATTTACAAATGTTCGCCATAACATCATTGACTTTTTAGAGCACATGTCTGTGTATTACAAATCTATTTTTCACCATAACAAATTGCATTCTATTCGCTGACCATAGGAATGTACTGCACAAGAACAGCCATACTGCAATCCCTACTTATTTTCAATTTTTGAAATTTCACCTAACAAATTTTTCCAGGAACTCATTACTTTTGTACAGCCATTCCTCAATTTACTTCAGAAGCAAAAGTAACAATGACTTAGCAAATGCAATCTTTACTCCCTGAATCAATAAATTCAATATTACAGTAACAAGAGTCCTTGTTTTGCTGAAAACATTAACAGAAGTTAATTTGAAATCTATTCTAATGACAGAAGTAAAAATAACATATTTGTCAAATGTCAGCCACATTTACCATAACTTAAACATTGGCCCATGATTTGGTGGCTAAATATATTTAAAACTTTTCAAGTTCATATTCATAAAATAGGTAACATCTTTCAATTTATATAAAGGTTAAAACGATCTTGCGTTCTGATGAAGAGTTGCAAGATTTGCGCTTACGCATTATCCTCTAAGTTGGTTGCACTGCTTTAGCCCATTTGGTCTGACTATTTGGCATCATTTGCAAGTTTCCAAAAAGGTCTGTTTATTTCATAACCAAAGTTACTTAGAAATAGTTTCATGCAACTGGGATCCTCAACTTATATCAGTGCTTTCAGTTAACTAGCTTTGCAGTCATAGAATCATAGAGTAATACAGCATGGAAGAGGCCCTTTGGCCTATCTCGTCCATACTGACCTTGGTGCCCACCAAGCAAGTCCCATTTGGCCCATGTCCCTCGAAACATGTCCTATTCATGTAGTTATCCAAATGTCTTTCAAATCTTGTTGTTGCACCTGCCTCAACCACTTCCTCTGGCAAATCGTTCCATATACACACTCCCCTCTACGTGAAGAGGTTGCCCCTCATGTCCCTTTTAAATCTTTCACCTCTCACTTTAAACCTATGCCCTGAAGTTTTTAGTTCCCCTTCCCTGGGAAAAAGACAACATTTTGTTGCTGATGCCTGAAAATATCAAGTACCAACATAATTTTCCGACAGTCATGGAGTAAAAATAAGGCTTCAAGTAAATTGTAATAAATGTAAACCTTCCCTTTCAGCAAAAGATTTGAACTGATGTTTTGATGATACTGTGGTTCACCAGCAATTTGCTGCTTGTTAGGATTACGTTCAAGCTCACTCTCAGAAGCTGGATTTGCCCCACACAACTCTGGACCTAGGGCACTGAAAACAATAGGATTTGAATTCGTGTCTCCAGATTATCGCTTCAGGCCTCTGGATCACCAATCCAGTAACGTCAGCACAATGTTCCCAAGTGAAACATATTGAAGTCATTATGATTCCTAATTACATTTTCCATTGCATCTTCTATGCAATACAAGCATTGGGACAATGCAGAAATAACTCTACTGATCTCATGCCAACAGATAATAGCAATTCCTACCTTCTACGATCATTGTACATTCTGTTTACTCTGTCCCATTCGGCATGGAGCTGCGTCAGTGCATCACCAATTTGTATGACCTCAGCTGCAGAAGCTTCAAGAAAGGCATCAGGCTGATTCTCGTGGATGTCCTCAATTTGCTCTCCGAGTTTCTCCAGTGTATCTTTAACATTCTGAGAGAGATACCAGTAATCAGTTAACCTAAATACCACTAAATCATATTCTACCAACGAGGAGATGACATTTTTAAAACCAAACATTTAATGAGAATTGCAAAGATTGGAACCAAATCTAACAAGAACGCAAAATAAAAGTTGGATGGCCTCTGGCTCAGAGCAACACAACACCATCTGCCTGCGACATAATTTTCACAATTGACTGCTCCAGGCACAACAAATCTGACAAACAAGTTCAGAATGTTTGTTTTGTAATTTGGTCTCTGGTAACCTCGTCATCACAGCAGTCAGAGGGACGCATGAGACCCAATTCCCCATTGCAACCAAAATTAATGCAGAGTCAATATGGCAAATCCTTTATTAGTAGCATTTGTGCATCAAAATACCATACTCAATTACATATAGAGCATCAGCTTATGCTTTCAAATCAAAGAAACAAACATGCAAAACCCTCAAGAAATACCAACTGCTGTTCATTTCCATGCCTCTGTAATTCCAATGAGGTATGAAGGCAGAAATAACCACAGTAAATTCAGTCTCATCATACTATCCCTAAGATTTAGCCTGCTTGCACCATTTCATCACCACACCAACATAAAGGCATACAATGAGTTCATCAATATGAACTTCACTCAAACTGCCTTTTACGTCCAACTACATTCATCCTTGTGAAGAAATACCTGGCTTTGCACTTGGCCCAACAAGATCAAGTCATTACAATATGGCAAGCACCAACCAGCAAATATGGATCCTTCCACAACACAATGAAACCAGAATCCATAAACCTACTGGATGTTTTATCAGACATCTTAAAAATTGTTTCCTTGAAAGTGCTGACTTTTTTCACTAGTTCATAAAAAAAATCCCTTGAAAGCCATCATCGTACGTGTTTTCAAGTTACTCATACCTCGCGGCTTCAAATCACCACAGCTTTTTGTTATCATTCACAAAAAACACCAAGGATTTACATTATACAACAGCTGTAGTGTAACCACAGCATGTTCTTTGCTTTATATACCAGTAACTAAACTCTTAAAAACTAGTTTAATCTCTTCAATTTCTGGTGACAGTACCTGGCAGATGGCAGACGGCAGATATCTATGGATACATTTAAGTACACACTTGGAGGCTCTAGTTTCACCAACTCCAAGCTCATTCAAGCAGCTAATACAACCAAATTTTTTATAAATATCTGCCTCTTGTTAATGTGGATCTGTGATCTCACAATCAGTACTGGTTTTCTCAATGACCAGCAACAGATTTGCACATCAGGGTAAAACTACAAGTCATCGGGACCCAGAATTTAACTGCAGAAACACCAGGAGCTGACTCCTATCCAGCTAAAGGCTAACTTTAAGGCCTAACTATATACACGTAGTTTCAAAGATATTCCATATCCATTTCCTACACCGAAATCAAATCCTTAGAACCTGTGATACTTCTATGTCAATTTTATAGTAAAACACAGACGTAGTATTAAGTTTACCACACTTCTGTAACACTTGGCTATTATCTCTATTATCCATAACAACTGTGTAACTGCAACATCTTTTCAAATTTAAAATCACACAAAACTCCATTCCCCTCCCCCCCGCCACTTTCTGCTTTCCATAAGGACCACTCTCTCCATGATTCTGATCTGCTCATCCCTCCCTCCCCGTCCCTTGGTACTTTCCCCAGCAACCGTAGGAGGTACAACACTTTTCCCGACACTACCTCCCCCACCATTATCCAGGGACCTAAATAGGCCTTCCAGGTGAGGCAGAGATTCACATGCACCACTTCCAATCTGGTCTATTGCATTCAGTATCCTCACCGTGGCCTCCTCTACATCAGTGAGACCAAGCGTAGACCAGGCAACCGTTTTTCAAAGCACCTACTATTCTCTCTATAGCGCAAATATAGTTCCGCTGTATAAGAAAGGTGGGAGGCAGCGCAAGGGAAATTACAGACCTATTAGTCTGACATCAGTGGTCGGAAAGTTATTGGAGTCGATCCTCAAGGACAAAGTTATGGAATACCTAGAGGTGCATGACAAGATAGGTCCAAGCCAGCATGGTTTCACGAAGGGAAGATCCTGCCTGACCAACCTACTGGAGTTTTGTGAGGAAATCTCAAGTAGGATGAATAAGGGAGAGACTGTGGATGTTGTGTATTTGGATTTTCAAAAGGCCTTCAACAAGGTGCCGCACAAGAGGCTGCTTAACAAGATGAAAGCCCATGGAATTACAGGAAGGATATTGGAATGGGTGGAGCATTGGCTGATAGACAGAAAGCAAAGGGTGGGAATAAAGGGATCCTGTTCTGGCTGGCTGCCAGTTACCAGTGGTGTTCCACAATGGTCGGTGTTGGGGCTGCTTCTTTTTACACTGTATATCAATGATTTAGATTATGGAGTAAATGGTTTTGTGGCTAAATTTACAGATGACACCAAGATAGGTGGAGGAGTAGGGAGTATTGAAGAAACAGGAAGGTTGCAGAAAGACAAACAGTTTAGGAGTATGGGCAAAGAAATGGCAGATGAGATTCAATGTTGAGAAATGTGCGAATTGTACACTTTGGAAGGAGAAATAAATGGGCAGATTATTATCTAGATGGGGAGAAAATTCAAAGTACAGAAGTGCAAAGGGACTTGGGGGTCCTCATGCAGGATACCCTTAAGGTTAATCACCAGGTTGGATCTGCACTAAGAAAAGCGAATGCTATGTTGGCATTCATTTCGAGAGGTATAACGTATAAAAGGAAGTGTTGATGAGGCTCTATGGGGCACTGGTGAGACCTCATTTGGAATACTGTGTGCAGTTTTGGGCCTCTCATCTTAAGAAGGATGTACTGATGTTGGAGAGGGTTCAGAGAAGATTTACAAGGATGATTCCCAGAATGAAAGGGCTTACATACAATGAGCGATTGTCGGCTCTTGGACTGTACTCATTGGAGTACAGAAGAATGAGAGGGGACCTCATAGAAACATTTCAAATGTTGAAAGGACTGGACAGAGTAGATGTGGCTAAACTGTTTCCCTTGATGGCTGAGTCCAGGGCTAGAGGGCACAGTCTTAGAATTAGAGGGTACCCATTTAGAACAGAAATGAGAAGAAATTTCTTTAGCCAGAGGGTAGTGGATTTATGGAATTCGTTGCCACATACAGCTGTGGAGGCCCGATCATTGGGGGTGCTTAAGGAGGAGATTGATGGGTATCTAATTAGTCAAGGTACCAAGGGATATGGGGAAAAGGCCGGAAATTGGGGCTAGATAGGAATAGTTTAGCTCATGGTGAGGTAGCGGAGCAGACTTGATGGGCCGAATGGCCTACTTCTGCTCCTTTGTCTTGTGATCTTGGGAACAACCAGCTTGACCTCCCAGTTGCATGTCATTTCAACTCCCTTCTCATTTGCACATCAACCTGTTTGTCCTTGGGCTTTCTCCACTGTCAGTGAGGCCAAACACAAATGAGAAGAACAACATGTAATTTTCTGCTTAAGAAGCTTATAACTTAAATGGTGTAAACATTGGCTTTTCAATTTTCAGGCAACTCACATCTCTCATGTTCCTTTCCCACTCCCGCCTGTCCTCCCAGGTTCCTTTCCCCTCTTTTTTCCATCCCTCCCCCCTCATTATCTAGTCTCTTCACCCTTCCCCACCTGGTTTCATTCTGCTCATCACTCTCATACCTATCTACCCGGGTTTCTTCTTTCATCTCCTTAGTTCATCTTCCTATCCTCACCCCAGCCGGTTCCATCTGCCCATCATCATTTCCTTATCTGGTTCCACCTGTGACCTAACCCTATCACCTGCCTCTCCCTTTCCCCTCCCCAGTTTCATCTGCCTAATTTTCTGTTCTCTTTCCTCATCTGTTTTCCACCTATCACCTACTAGCTTCCATCTCATGCCTCCCTCTCATTCTTATGTACTGGATATCCTCCCTCTACACTCTTGGTCCTGATACAGGGTCTCAGCCCAAAATATGGACCATTCCTTTGCCTCCACAGATGCTGCTTGATACACAGTTCTTCAAGCAGTTTGTTTTTGACTCCAGATTCCAGCATCCAGAGTACCTTATGCCTCCAAGCTTCACATGAAATTGGGCTGGGACCAATGTCAAGGAAATCAAATAAGTAAAGCTATAGGTAGTGTTTTTAAGCTAGATATTGGCAGGAGGAGTTCACATGAGTAATTTAGAAAGTCAAAGAGAAAGAATAACGCAATAGTGCAGGGTAATGAAATGGATAATGATGAGTTGAAGATGGGACAGAGTGCATAAACATAAGAATACACCTGCAAACAGAGCAGGAAAACATGCTCTTTATATGACTGCAAACAGCAATTACAGCACAATAGATGAATTAATGGCACAAGTCAAAATAAATGGGTATGGTCTAACTCTCACCACAGAGGCATGGTTGCAAGACAATCAAGGCCGAGACCAAATATTCCAGAGTACTGGATACTTCAGAAGGATAGGCAGAGTGTGTGTGTGTGTGTGTGTGTGTGTGTGTGTGTGTGTGTGTGTGTGTGTGTGTGTATACACACTTTCAGGGAAGGCAGTGTAAAGATTTGTTCATGAAGGATGAGATGAGGATTAGTTGCACAAGATTACCTTCACTTGGAAGATCAAGATGCAGTATCAGTCAAAGTGGAAATGAGTGAAGAATCAACTATAGTAAGAAGCTGGAGACACAAGACTGGAATCTGGAGCATAAAAAAAAGTGCTAGAAGAACTCAGCAGGCCAAACAGCATCAGAGGAGGCAGAGTATAGCTAATGTTTACAGACAGTCGATGGATAAGGAGCCACTCAATGGACAAAACAACCAGTCCCTTGTTGTAGCCACCTTGAAGGACAAAGTATAAACCAAAAAGTACTGCACTTTTAAAAATGAAAAGGTACTAGAGTAAAAGTGTGTCATTTTAATTTTCATATATATCACACAAATCAAATTAGCAAAGGTAGCCTTGAGAACAAATTCATAGACAGTATTTGGGACAGTTCCTTCAGTATGTTGTGGAACCAACGAGGGAGCAGGCTATTTTAGATTGGGTCACTTGAAATGATGTGGGATTAATCACCTCATGAAGGATTCTCTGGGGTACAGTGATCATAACACAATTTCATATTCACTTTGTAAGTTAGAAATTTGGGATTTCAATAAAAACATTTACCAAAATACAAAGGCATAATACAGGGCAGGTATATCCTGATCCTAGTAAATTAAAAAGTGGACAGGTGTATCCTGCTGAGAGTCTATTTTATACCAGGTGTATCCTGCTCTTGGTGCAAAAATAATCCTCAGGTGTATTATCACATGTTAGTGTTCGATAGGCTTAATTACACCACTTGACTCATTCACAGGTCAAGGCCAAAAAATTACTTTTCCAGATTTAACACACCTTAAGGGAATCTTCTTGGCTTGAAAAGTCCTCATATTTTCCATTGTTTAATTCTGGTGCATTCAATAGTAGTTCGACATCAGCCAGAGCCAGCAATGCCTTGTTAATATCCAGAAGATAGTCTGATGGGAAATACTGTGAAGCCATCCCTGAACTTGCTGTACAATGACCAGCAACAACTCTGGCTTCCTGAGGAGAGAGGCAGCAGTGTAAAATTGACTTTACAGTAACAATGGACAACCTTGGTCAGTTTAATGCCTGTGTACAAATTCAGAAAATTTATGACACTTCAGCCCATTGTGTTCATGCCGGAGCTATTCCACTTAATCTGATCTTCCAGTACGAGAACCATAGCTTTACAGGTCACTGATCTTCCCAGTGCACATTCAATATAATGAGTACTTCTGCCTCTACCACTTTTACTGGTAGTGAGTTTGTCTCCTACCACCCGCAGAATCAAAATATCTTTTTCCCCTCATCTTCCCCTAAACCTCCTACAAATACTTAAATCCACAGCCCTTAGTTTTTGATGTCAGTAATTATTCCTTCCTATTTAGCCTCAGTTTCTCATAATTTTATACGCCAATTAAGTCTCATCTCAACTTCACCTGTTCCAAAGAAAACAACTCTAAACTAATCCAATCCCTCCTCATAACTAAATTTTGCCAGTCCTAGTAACAACCAAGTTAATCTCCTCTGCATCTTTATTAATACAATAGCATAAAAGTACTCAAGATGCACTCCATCTGGTTGTGTACACACAGTTTTAGCGTTAGAACCCTTCTCTTATCTTCTTGTATGCCTAGGCTATTTAGAGAAAACATCCAGTATGCCACTTTAACCATCTTATTAACCTGCACTGCTACTTTTAAGAATTTATGGATGTGCTTGCCAAGATCCTTTTATTTCACCACACCTCTCAATATTTACCGTTCATTCCATTGCTTTGAGGCACATCCACAAATGCATTACCTCATTCTTCTCCAGACAAAACTTCATTTGCCACTCTTCTGCATAACTGACCAGATTATCAATATCTTTCTGCAATCTAAAGCTATCCTGCTCACCTGTCAACCACCTGGACAGTTTTTGTACATTTGCAAACTTCCTTCTCAAGTCCCTTGCATTCACATCCAAAGCATAAACACTTGCCTCAATAAACAAGCAACGAAGTACTGAGAGCTCTTTGAAAAACCAATGACAACAGACCTCCAGTCACAAAAACATCCACCAACCATTGCTTCCTGACTCTGAGCAAATTTTGAATCCAATTTACCATTCTCCTTTCAATTACATGGACTTTTAGTTTTTTTTACACCAGACTGCAACATGGAATTTATGAAAAGCTTTTCTTGAAAATCCATGTTTATTGACCCTACTTGACATTCTTTAAAAATGTCAATTCAGTTAGACAGGCATGACCTTCTTTTAACAAATCCTAGCTCAACGTCTTTGATATATTTAACTGTTTCTCTTTCCACATCTGTTGTTTATCCAGCGTTTGCTTCTTTCTCAATGAGTGTTTATACTGTGACTCAGAACTCATCAAACACACCAGCTGGATTGACTACCTCTTGAGTACTTTTCTGCCATTGTATTTAAAAAGATGCAGAGGAGATTAACTAGGTTGTTACCAAACAAACTCAACTTCTATCTTCCTCTTTCTTGAAACAACAATGCAACATTAACAATCCTCCAATCCTTTAGCATCACTCTTATATCCAGAGGGGATTGGGAAATGATATTCAGGGACAATTTCCTCAACAATTTTCTTTATCAGCATGAGCTATTTGCACAGGCCTGGCAATTTACCCACCTTTAAAGATGCTAAGCCCATTAATACTTTCTCTCTTGCAATGTTTAAGCTGTGCAACATTTTGCATGCTTCCTCCTCAATTACAAATTTTGTATCATCTCCCTCTTTTGTGAGGAAAGCTACGAAGTATCCAATAAGAAACTCACCAACATCCTTTACCTCTGCACATGGTTATATTTTTGGTACTTAATATTCCCCAGTTATTTCCTTAGTTATCCTCCTGATTATTCCGTACTCATAAAACATTTTTGGATTTTTAATGATCTTACTTCACAACATTGTACATACATCAGGAGCAAGAAGATAACTAGGGAGAGGGTAGGACCACTCAAGGATAAAAGAGGGAACATGTGCCTGGAGGCGAAGGATGTGGGTGAGGTCCTTAATGAGTACTTTGCATCAGTATTTACCAAGGAGAAGGATGTGGAGGACAGTGAAACCATTGAGGAGCGTGCTAATATGCTTGGGCATTTTGAGATAAAAGAGGAGGTAGTGGTGGGGCTCTTAAAGAGCATTAAGGTGGATACGTCCCCAGGGCCTGATAGGTTATTGCGAGAGGCAAGAAATGAGACTGCTGGGGCCTTGACCAAGATTTTCGTGTCCTCTCTAGCCACAGATGAGGTCCCAGAGGACTAGCAAGTAGCTAATGTTGTTCTCATGTTTAAGAAGGGAAACAGGGATAATCCTGGTAATTATAGACTGGTGAGTCTCACATCAGTGGTACTAAGTAAGGTGTTTGACAAGGTCCCGCATGGGAGGCTCATCCAGAAGATTAAGATGCATGGGATCCACGGTGACTTGACTGGATTCGGAATTGGCTTGCCCATAGAAGACAGAGGGTAGTGGTCAATGGGGCTTATTCTGGCTGGAAAGCCATGACCGATGGTCCTCCGCAGAGATCCGTACTGGGACTTCTGCTGTTTGCAATTTATTTATATATCCTGGATGAAAGTGTAGATGGGTGGGTTAGCGTGTTCACAGACGATATGAAGATTGGCAGCATTGTGGATAATGTAGAAGATTGCCAAAGGATACAGCAGGATATAGGCAGAAAAATGGCAGATGGAGTTTAATCTGGCCAAATGTGAGGTATTGAACTTTGGGAGATCAAATGTAAAAGGGACAGTACACTGTTAATGGCAAGACTCAAAACACTGTTGATGTACAGTGGGTTTTGAGGGTCAGAGTCCATAGCTCCCTGAAAGTGGCTGCACAAGTAGGATGGTAAAGGCAGCATATGGCATGCTTACCTTTATTAGTCGAGGAATTGAGTTCAAGAGTAGGGAAGTTGTGTTGCAGCTTTATAAAACTCTAGTTGGACCGCATTTGGAGTATTGCATTCAATTCTGGTTGCCCCATGAGAGGAAGGATGTGGAGGCTTTGGAGAGGGTGCAGAGGAGGTTTACCAGGATGCTGCCTGGATTAGAGTGCATGTGCTTTGAGAAGAGTGGTTTTCTCTGGAGCAGCAGAGGCTGAGGGGAGACCTGATAGAGGTTTTAAGATAATAAGAGGTATACATATTGTAAACAGCCTGTACCTTTTTCCCAGGGTTGAAATGTTCAATACTAGAGGGCATGGATTTGAGAGGGGAAAATTTAAAGGAGATGTGCAGGCAAGTTTTTTTTTTACACACACACACACACACACACACACACACACACACAGAGTGGTGGGTGCTGGAATGCCAGGGGTGGTAGTGGAGGTAAATACGATAGAGGCGTTTAAGAGGCTCTTAGGTAAGCACATGAATATGCAGAGAATAGAGGGATACAGACCTTGTGTAGGCAGAAGGGATTAGTTTAATTCGGCATTCAATTACGAGTTTAATTAGTTCAGCAAACATTGCGAGCCAAATGGCCTGTTCCTGTGCTGTACTGTACTTTTCTATGTTCTTTTATTTCATGCTGTCTCTTTGCTTTCCTATTTTTCATTTTAATGCCATTCCAACAATACTTATATAACTTTGGCTTTCTGCAATATTAACTTATTGGTATCTGACATAAACTTCCTTTTGTTTTCCTTATCTTAGCAACTACATTTGTCACCCAGAGGTCTCAGAACTTGGGCATCCCGTCTTTACTCCTTTTTGGATGCTTCCAATTGTTTTCAGAATACTGCTTTCACTGTAGCCACTGATAGTTTTGTTTTGCTAAATCACTCTGTCCAGTAAAAAATGGTCTTATACCAATTTCGAAACTTTACCCTAAGTTAACTTTGTTCTTATTCACAACAAAGCTTAACCTAACTGGATTATGATCGCTACCACAAAAAATTCTCTCCATCCACTGCCAATGCGTGGCCTCCAAACCTATTACACTGACAATATCCCAGTGAATATTCAATTTAAATGCCTCCCTCTGACTGTTTCGATGTCTATAGCACATAAGTGTGTCGGTCCCTTTTTTGTTCAGTATTTCAACCCATACAGCTGCACTTGATAATCTTTCCAGCAAATATTTTTTCTGCACAGAGATGATTATTCTGTAGTCTATACTATCACTTTTTGTTAAATAAAACCCTTGATCTCATCAAAAACCCCTGCAAACTAAGATTAAACTACGATACTTGCTCCCTACTGAGATGCAAACGCATTGCTGATACAGGACCTACTATCTACAGAACTGGTACCAATACTCTTGAATCTTCAGCCCTTTTCTTCGTACACTCTCTCTCCAGATCTGCATTCATCTTTTTTGTCTTCTTACTTTTATTTGCCATTAACTGGCAGGTGGCACCAGGAATAATTGGGAGATTGCTACCTTTCAGTTTCTACTTCTACATTTCTTTCTTCACTCTTCAAAATCTGCCTGCAGGACCTCATACATTTTCCTACCAATTTCCTGTGATTGAAATATACCTTGACCCCTGGCTGCTCACCTTCCTCGTATTATAGTTGACTTTTTTTAAGCAAAACAGCGAAATCCCTCTGCTAACTTTGTACAATTGTTAAAATAGATAGCTAAACATCAAAATAATTAAATCATTATTAATATTTTGGATTTTATAAATTATAAACACATAAACTTACAGAGCTCTTTAAATGTACTGGCTGGTAAGTAGAAAATTGGGCCTCAATTTGGTGCCAGCGCTTGTCTACATTGACATTATCCTTTCCTGGAGAGGTACGATACAATCCCAGACTTTGGCCCTTCGCCTTTAAGGCAATAAAGTCCTCCCTTCGTTGCTCCATTTCTTGGATCAGTTCCTGGAATGAAAAATACATTCAGAGACATTATAGCCAGACTACATTTTTTGTTATACCATTACTGATATAACATACAACCTCCCCAGTCTCATTTATGGAAGTTCCTGCCGGGAGCCAACTCCATTTCCCCTCCGCTGACTCTGAAGAGACCTCTTGCAAATTTCCTCCTTCCAATCCAATTTAAATGCATCAGTTATAATCTTCTCACACAACAGTATCTATTTTTTTTTTGATTCAGAGAGGAGCAATCAGCAGTTCCGTGCTTTTTACCCTCTAACTGCTATTAATACAGCTCATTAACACAGGAAATTTGACAAGTCTCCAATGACCCTCAATTTTTCCAGATGCACCATGGAAAACATCCTATCTGGATTCCTCACAGCTTGGTATGCCAACTGCTCTGCCTAAGACCGCAAGAAGCTGCAGGGAGTTGTGAACACTCCCCAAGTCTGTCACGAAAACCAACCTCCCCTCCATGGACTTTGTCTACGCTTCCTGCTGCCTCTGGAATGCAGCCAACGTAATCAAAGACTCCTCCCACCCCGGTCACTCTCTCTTCTCCCCCTTCCATCAGGCTTGAGATACAAGATACAAAAGCTTGAGAACACATACCACCAGGATCAAGGACATCATCTATCCCGCTGTTATAAGACTCTTGAACGGATGTCTTGTATGATAAAGATAAACTCGATCTCCAAATCTACCTCATCATGGCCCTTGCACCTTAATTGTCTACTTACACTGCACTCTCTCTGTAACTGTAACATTATATTCTGCATGTTTTTCCTTTTGTACTACCTCTATGTACTTATGTATGGAATTGTCTGCATGGACAGCATGCATGCAAAAGTTTTCACTGTATCTCAGTACATGTGACAATGATAAACCAATTACCAATCAAGAACAACACTTCTTGAGGAGAAATACTTATATGGGGCATGTGCAGACTAGGGAGTTGGAAATGGGGAGATGAGAGACCTTAAGGACAGGGATTATCACAATGAAAAGAAAAACAAAAGATCCAAATTACAATGAGTTTAATTTAACTACCTTTAATCTTTCATCTTCTGAGCCATATTCCGCTAGTTTCTGCTCAATGTCATCCAGCCATTCCAAGAATTCACTTTCCTCTCTTTTATACTGGGACCACCCAGGTGGATGCTCTTCTAGTTGCTCTTTCCGGATTAATCTTGCTTCCTTACAGCAAAAAAAAAATATTGTCTTCAATTCCAATGAGTTCATTTTACAGTAGTTTGAGACAAATCTGAGTAAGCACATGACGCTGCAACTTGGGGACTGCTTCCAAAGATCAAATTCTACTCACATGTTAGCTAACACAATCTGCTCTGAACAATTCAAACACTTAGAATATTTGAAGATCTAACAACCATAACTATCTTTCACAAAGTCTGTCATACTTTTAATATGATAGAGCAAATTCTTAGTAGTATTAGCTTTTCTCATACCTTAACACAGGCAAATTTTGTCTGCAGAAGGATCAGCTTTCTTTGTAACTGTTTGTGTCTTTCATCATCAATAGTCTGGAGTAGCCTCTCCCCTTTCTGCAGCATCCCTTCCACACTTGCTTTCTCTTCATCCATCTAGAAAGATCGGCTCTTATTTAGAGAGCACAGTATATAGAGATGCCACACACCTTAACATACTCCTGAGTACTTGTTCACAAGATCGGACTGTTAGCCACAAGACCACAAACTGTACCCAGAACCGGAAAGGCTTCTCTGAAATTAGGCCCTTATGTATTCAGTACAAGATCATAATGCATACAATTTAGATTTAAATAGTGCACTTAATGCAGAATGGGCCTGGAAGTGTTTCACACAAGAAATAAGCAGAAGTTGAACCATTGTCAGATGTTTGACAGGATGAAAGTACTTAAGGAGAAAATTTAAGAATTTACAGTGTTCTAAATGATGAGCAGAGCAGAGGTGGAGATGTGTCAAAGGCCAAGGTTAGAAGCATGAAGGCACAAAGAACACTGAATCAGGCAAGGAGATCAAGAGATGCCTTATTAAGCTCAAAGATAGATGGCATTCATGAAAAACTGCATCAAACAATTGATTTTAGAAAACGTTTACATGTAGCCCTAGACATTTTGTTGCATGGAGGAAATTTTTTTTTATATAGGAAATTTTTTTTATATAGAGCGAGTAGTTAGGGCATAAAATGCATTGCCAGAGATAATCATGGAGACTGAATCAACTTCGCATTCGACAAGAAGCTGGATAACTATCTGAAAGGAAAGAATTCCCACAAATGTGGAAAAATAGAAGGGAAATGGGACTGGTTGGATTGCTCTTGCAGAGACATAGTATGGACACAATAGGCCAAATGGCCTTCTTATATGCTATGACCATTCGCTGATCACATAAAAACAAGAACTGAAAGTGCAACAGTGAAACACAATAGCTTGGCAGAACAACACTCAGGTCATTCCAGCTCATGCATCCCAAAAACTATTCAATCCGTTTGTAACTTCCCCCAATTTTCATTCATAATTTACATTAAGATCTTTCCAGTCCTTATCCAACATTAGTATGGAGGGTGGCTGCCAAACATCCTTCAAGTAGAAGACATATAAATATAATACTGGGATAAGTTTTCTCACAAACTAAGCAGAATTCATAGGCACATTGCAGAAGTGAAAAACATTAAGCTAAATCACAATGCCAACTCAATAAACTAAAGCAAGCATCACACCCAAGGGTGTAAACTGTACCAGACAGACTGTTTCCAGACCTACACACCATGGTGAACAAATAGACCAATAGAAGAAGGATGCAGAGAGCAGAGGGGTAAAAGTGGCTCTAACCTCCAACAAATTACTGCAGTTGCTATTGTAGGAAAAACAGGTGAAAAAAAAGTCACATATTCATTTAAATTTTAAAAGTATTCAAATGATATGTCGAGGCTGCAAATTGGATTTGTACCAGGTGAGAGATATATTATATCAAATGCAAATCCCATTAATCACAGTAAGAGAGACATATAGCACAGAATTGGAAACTTCAGCCCACCACGTCCATGCCAACCTTTCTGCCCATCTCGACTAATCCCATCTGCCCACATTTGGGCCATCTCTTCATACCTCGACTATTCAAGAGCCTGTCTAAATGCCTGTTAGACATAGTGATTGTATCCAATTCCACCACCTCCTCTTGACAGCATGTTCCAAATATCAACCGCTGTGTAAAAATGTTCCACGCAAACACTTTAAAACTCCTTTCTCTCACCTTTCAACAAACATAGCCCATTACCTTGAAGACACAGGAGACTGCATTTGCTGCAATCTGAGCAATTCCTGATACAGGGTTTCAATCCAAAACATTGGCAATTCCTTCACCCCCAACAGATGCTGCTTGACCCGCTAAGTTCCTCCAGCAACTTGTTTGTTGCTCTAGCTCATTACCTTGTAAGGGCAATGGTGTAGAGGTGCCTGATGCAATATGCATGAAAGGATGCCAATACTCTCAGCCTTGATGAGGTGGTTCACAAGGTTCATACCAGCTAGAGAGATACTGAGTGGTGTCAGGTCACAAACTCCTGCCCAAACTCTCCCCATCACCAAGTAAATCACTGCAAGGAAGACTGCATACTCCAATGCAAGAAAAATGTGATATTATAACTCTGCCTGTCATGAAGTTTCCAAATGATTTTCTTGAATGGCTCCAGATTGCCTGCTTTCCAGTCCCTCACTCAACTTGCAAATCTTCATCCAAAGCAAGGCTAAGCACATTGGCATCAAGTCCAACTACAAACATTCAGACATCCACAAAAATATTTTCCAACCCAGTACAGCTCAGAGATCCACTGACTCATGAGACCTGGGTTTGATCCTAACCTTGGTACAGTCTGTGTGAAGGTCGCACATTCTCCCTGTAACCGTGTCTTTCCTCCAAGTTCTCCAATTTTCTCCCTCATCCCAAAAATATGCGGAATGACAAATTAATTGGCCGCTATAAATAGTCCCTTGTGTGTAGGTGAGTGGCAGAATATAGGTTGAGGGGGTGGGTAGGGTATTGATGAGAATGTGGGAACAATAGAAATGGGATAATATAATGGTTGTTTAGATGGTGTTTTGTGGCTGCTGCGAGCTTGGTGGGCTGAAGGGCCTATTTCCGTGCTGTCTCTCTCCACTATACTGTGATGCAAGATGATGTTTATAAGAACTAGTGAATTAGTTGTATTTTTCCTTCCCTCATTTAAATGGCAGACGCCACTGGCATCCTGAGTGAGATTAGTTAATTTAGCACCAAGCAGGATTTGCATTATGCTCTTGTCACAATTCATGACCTGCAACAGGCAATGGGCTCGCAACAAGTAGCATTAAGTATTCCATGACAGTTGCTCCAACACCAAAGAGCAATAAATATTCCACCACTGGCTCTGAATGTTATTACGTGAAGCTATTTTTAAATATTCGGTAAGCTGCTCCCAATCATGACAATACAAAATTTGACAATTCACTATATTTTTACCTTTTCATCATCATCATCATCGGGGATTTCCTCACTACACTCCAACTTCCTTTCCAAGTTGTTTATCTTGATTTGTAGCTCAGATTCAAAGTGATCTAGATCAATGCTTGAATGTGCATCAGTCTTCAAACCTGATGGAAACCCATTTTCATGGCTTGCATGTACTTGCATTGCTGCTTCCATCTGCAATTACATAAAATTTAATAGTTCTTTCTGTCCATTTTATGTTAAACTTATTAATTATTGCAAATATGACAAATTATGCTCAGAACTACATTGCAGGTACCAAAATGGCCCAATGTTTGACACTGAACCAAAAAAGGACAGAAGGCCTGAAGCTTGACAAGGATTCAGGGAATATGCCCAAGGAGAAGAGCAAAGCCAAGCGGTGGAAAGGTTTAAAGAAGGCATTACTGATTTTAGAGCACCAGCAGTTCAATGCATTGCTGCTGAAAAACAGAGCAATTAAAAATAGGGATTATTGCCATAATTAGTGGAACACAATTCTCTCATATGATTGCTGGGCTGGATGCAGGCCATCAAGTTCAGGGGCCCTTTCTGCTTTTAGTCCCATTATTCATGAAGTTGAATAAATATATTCTGCAATTAAAAACGGAAAACACTGGAGAAACTCAACACGTCAAGCAGCATCTATGCACAGACAAAAGCAGTTAACATTTCAGTTCAATGGCCTTTCGTCAAAAACAGAATGAATAAACACGTTGAATATATTATTAAATATATTTTAACTAATTTTAGTTTACTCTATTTTCAATCTTTTTATATGTCACATTGAGAGATTTTTCATTTCAAGTGGCAAGACAGCTTCTCTCAATTTCTCATTTAGATCATAACCTGGTACTATGACATCTTTAAACCACAAAAGAAAATGGTTGAACTCAATCCAGGCATGAACTTCACTCAAGCGATGAGAATAAACAAGACCACTGACTTTAATATTAAATAAAGTTATTTACACATTCTTGGTGTTCAGACAATCTGAAAATGCATGTCTTAAATAGAATGTCTATCTGGAATCAAAATATCTTAAATGTTTCAGCCTTACAGCAATTTTTAAAAACTGGGTATGAATTCTGAATCACCTCTTCCAGCCTTCCAATATCTAAAAAGAATAAACACATATCTGGGCTGGTGTAGGCTGCGTCCAATATAATCCTGCCCAATACTTCACCCATTGGTCATGCTTCAGCTTCCTCAGTTCGTATCTTCTGCAAGGTGACTAAAAACTTTAACTATCCACTTCCCTCCACAGATGCTGCCTGACCCGCTGAGTTCCTCCAGCAGTTTGTTTTTTCACCAGATTACAGCATCTGCAGTCTCTTGAATCTGCATCTGACTAAAATCTATTTTTAGCAAGTTAGTTCTCTTCACAGACCCCAAAATGGTTAATCAAATTGTTTATCTTTAAGGACGAGCAGGAGTAAGAAGCTTGGCCCTCAAACACGTCATGCCTTGACCTGCTGAATGTTTCCAGAAACTGTTTTTCATTTCTGCAATCTTGATCAGATGTATCTTTTCAAAAGCAAGTTTCTTCAGGAACCAGATTATTCAATTGGGTGTTGCTCTTCGTCAGGAACTGTTGCTTTCACACCAACTCACCTTGGCTGATTTGATGTGCTGAGAAACTTTCTCCACATTACGATTTAGTTCACTAAGTTTTGGTTCCACCACTTCTCGGCATGAAGGACCATTACTGTTCATGAGTGAAATAGCTTGGTCACGTACATCATCAACTTGCAAACTGATTCCATCCAGTTCAGACTGGAAACACTGCAAAGTAGTTGAATAATTATGTTGTGCTGATCATTGCAAAGGGTCTACCATAAGTGTAAATAATTCACACTGAGCAAAGCATTCACAGAGTGCTCATTTTTCACTGCTGCAGTAAATATACAAGACAACCACCAAATTACATGGAAAAATAATATTCAATTGCATTCATTCCTACACAATGAATATCATACATTTTAATACAAGTTGCGACTAATTAATTATCGGTGTGAACTCTGATCTTTATGACTGGACATTTCGATGAGGCCTGTACAGCACTCTGCTTCCAAGAAATTAAGACTGAAGAATGAGAGTTTTAAGAATAGTGTACGAAATGTAATGGGGAACGATGATTTCCTCAAACTCCTTGATTATTTTAATGAGTTGGAAAGTAACTCCTTGATACTTTGCCTTAAATTGGCTAGTTTTCCTCTTTTGCCAAACAATGTCTTCCCTCAGAAACATCATTGTGTTTAAGGAAAAGCAGTGCAAAATCTAATGTGTCAAGTGAGCATATATTTGATTGATCTTTTCTTCCATTCCCTTTCCATGTGTGGTAGAGAGCATATCGAAAGGCAAAGATCTGGGATGACACATCACATTTCTGTTCCAGTTTTCATTACATGAACAAAACAATATCAACATTCTTTTGGTTGAAAAAGCAATGTTGGCAAAGACATCCGAATAACTCCCTTATTCTACTTCAAAGGGATATCAGAAAATCCTTCAGATCCACCGCAGTAAATTGATAAGACTTCAGATTACCATCTCAGCCAAAAAAGCATCCCCAACATTCCATCATCACTGCACTTAAACATTCATCAAGATTTTGTACTCAAATCCAAAACTAAAACTTAAGTGACCTTTTATGACACAGTGATTGTACCAATTGAAACAAAAAACTCTTCTCTGGGTGCCAAAGCTACACTTAGCAATAAAGTGACTCTGACCCTAGCGTTTTAAGTATGATGTCATACACAATCCAAGTACTTGATCTCAGTCTCTGCTGCATTGGTTATTGTTTTTGACCCCTTTCGAATCTTTATTGAAAAGTACAGAAGTAGACAAGTCTTCATGCAATTGCAGAGGATATTGATGGGCCCACAGAAGATAGTGAGTACAGTTTTGGCATCCTTATTTAACAAGGGATATATTTGCTTCATGGGCAGTTATTATGAGATTCACTTAATTTTTCAGATGAAGATGTTGTCTCATGAGCAAGTTTTGAGGAGGTTTAGCCTTTCCACACTGTTTAGAAAAATAAGGGATAATCTCATTGAAATATATATATTTCCGTGGGAGCTGACAGGGATGGTGCTAAAAAGATACTTTTTCTCATGGGGCATCTTGAAGAAGGCGGCAGAGTTTCAAACAAAAGGGTTGCTCACTCAAGGAAATAAGGAGGAACATCTCTCAAAATGTTCTGTTTTTCCGGAATTCTCTACCTCAAGGTTGTGGAGACTGAATCATTGAATGTATTCGAGATGATTTTTTAATCAAAGAGGAATCAAAGGTCATGGAGAACAGGCAGGAACGTGGAGCTCATCTGCAATCAAATCAGCTTTAAAAATGCAGGCTTGAGGGCAGTATACAACCTATCCCACTACTTTCTAAATTCCTTTTGTCCTAAAGTCTTAAGGATGCAGCAGTTTATTCCTCTTGCCATCTGACTAAATCAAATAATGCAAAATAATGTGTTTTCAAAATATCAAAATTTTCAGTAAGTCATGACCATAAAATTTTGATAATTTAGAATTAGTATTCAGATGGCATGAGAACCAGAATTGAGCCCTCAGCTTTACATTGTTTACATGAAGTATTTGAATGTAAAGACAATGTAGATTACATGAGTCTGCTGATGATATGAAGCTGGATAGTAAACCAAGCTGTGAGGAGGGCACAGAATCTGCTGTGGAGCACAAATTAAACACATGGCCAAGTAAATAACAAAATGGGGTATATTTTGTGGGAAATAAGAGCTAATTAACTTTGCTAGAAAAAAATTGAAAAGCACATTTTTGTTAAAATGGAGAGAAACTAATACATGTATGGAGGTACCTGGGAGCAATGACACAGGAGATGCAAGTACAGCAAGCAATTTGTAAGTTAAATGCTATGTTGGCCTTTGTTGAAAAGAAGTTTAAGTACAAGACTAGTCTCACGAAGATTGCACAGAAGGTTGGTTTCAGTACATCTGGAGGTCTGCATGCAGCTTTGGACCATTTATAAAGGATGAACATACTGGACTTGGTGTAAGTGCGACATAGAATTTACAAGATTGACTTTTGGGATTAGTGGGCTGGCTATGGAGTTTAGAAAAGTACAAGATTCTAAAGAATTGACAAGTCATATATTGAGCAGCTTTTTCCTCAAGGTGAAGATCAAGAAAGTATGGCGTCCAGCTAAATGGCCAGCTGTCAAGGACTGAAATAAAACACAATTTTCTTTTGCAGAGGATTACGCACCTTTGAAGTTTACCTTGAAGTGCTGTGGATGCTCAGTTGCTACTTATATTCAAAGCTGAGGTTGACTGGCACCAAGGCAATATCCATAGTGCAAATAGGCACTTGATGCTTAAAATCATCCATGATCTTACTCAAACATGCAGCTCCTGCTTGTATTGAGGTCTGGTGAAGAACTCAAATGATCAAGAATTGCGTGGAAATTGCTTGTGGTAAAAAAAAAATCAAGGGAGTTGGCCAGGGATGAAAATGTGTCTCCGCTACCCCATATCATCAGAACATTCATACTGCCCTTTTTAAGTCCAGGCAAATCAAATTTTATTTAGCTGCTGAATCCTCTCATTTCTAGTCAACTGGCTACTGAAGGAAAAAACCCTTTTAAATGAAACTACAAGGGTGGACTTCTATCAACCGAATTAAAAAAGGAAGGAAAAAAACAAGGTCCGTTTCTTTGCATGGGTCAGTTTAATAGCAAAAAAATAAACAATAAACAGTGAAATCCAAGAGCTCAGGTGCAGCAAAGATAGACAGTGTCTCATCGGCTTATCTATTTGACTGTCTATTAATTTGGATGCAAGGAATAAACCTACGTGGAAAAATGTTATAAATACCAATTACATTTTGCTTTTCCTCAGCCATTGTATAAAAACTATCTGATGCTCACTTTTCTGGCCAAATAAATCTTATTCCTATGCTTTCCTGAATCATTTTTGATAACCCTATCTCAATAATAGGAGTTGTTTAGTTGGATCAGTATGTCTCTGCTCTTCCTCTTTAAATATCCACTATGACATTTTCTGTGGATACATATCTGGGTCAATTCTTTCAATAGCAAATGCCATTCTCTGCCAAATCTGACATATGTATTTTTTTTTACCTTAAGTATTTCATCCTTTTCAACATCTGTCTTCTTATCAATCTCATCAAGCAGAATTTCCGTTTGATACAGCCAGGTGCTTATGTGTGCAACATTCTGATTGAAATCTTCCATCTGTTGCTGATGATCCTACAGGGAAAGAAATGACAAGAACTGTTCAAGATTGTTGTCTGGAAATTCCTTAAGTGCTTTTACAAAACTACGGTTGAGCATAGAAAGCAAAAAAATGTCAACACTACATGTGCTGCCATCATTGAAGAAACAATTATCATTAGTCACCATGAGGTAAGTTTCCAGTACCATATGACAGCTCACACACATCACCACCCAAGACACAATGAACAAAAGGCCAACATAAAGATATGAGAAATAAAAACACTAAATGCTGGATGCTACTATACATCACCAATGGAGAACTTCGTTACCACACCTTAGCACTGAGCAAAAATATCCTTTGGGAGAAAAATATCTTAAAATCAGAAACTGCCCTAATTTCTGAATAATAACCTCAGGCCACATAATTTGCTCAACATACATATGAGACAATTCAACCTCCTGCAAGAGACAATGTCCTTAAGGCGACATTGCACCAATGATGGCATTATATCATTTTCAATACACAAGTTCAATAATCATTGAAAGCATGAAAGGGGAAATTTAATTACAACATTTTTATGGAGAGCTATCAGAACATGAAATGCATTACCCATAAATAGTTACTCAGGCAGAAATTTTATTTAAAAGAGGGCCAGTGAAACTGGAGGTAGTGCAGCTGTCTCACAGCTCCAGTGACCCAGGTTTGATTCTGACCTCCTGTGCTGTCTCTGTCAAGTCTGCACATTCAGCGTCATCAGAACTGCTTGCTGTACCCAAATGCTTGCTTTGTGTACAAGGAGACCAAGGTCTCACTGCACCACCCCCTTTCCCGATCTATCACCATTCAAAAATAATGTGTCAATCTACTTTTAATAACCAAAGTAGATAAAACTCATGTTTTTCCTTGTTATTTGCATCTGCCCACTCACCCAATGTCCAAATCACTTTGGAGCCTCTTTTCATCCTTTTCGCAGCAAACTTTCCTCTCTAGCTTTGTTTCATCTGTTACAATTAGTTACCTCATCCAAATCACTGACAGATATTGTGAATAGCTGAGGACAAAGCACTGATCTCTGAGGCACCCACGAATCACTGCCTGCCTTCTGGTAAAAGACCCATTTCTTCCAACTCAGTTTCTTATCTGTCAACCAATTCTCAATCCCCATCAGTTTATTAGCCTTAACTTCATGTTCTTCAAATTCTCCATGCTAACCTCTTGGTGGACCTTATTAAAAGCCTTCTACAAGTCCAAATACATAACATTCATTGGTTTGCACTCACCTGTCTGACTAGATACAGCCTCAAAGAACTCCAGTAGATTTGCTAAGCATGTATTCCCTTCCATAAACACATGCTTGTCCAATCTCGTTAATGCTTTTCAAGTGTTATGTTATTACATCTTTTCTAGTAGAATCTAGCATTCTTCCACCACTGTTGTGAGATTTACTGGTCTGCAATTCCCTCCTTCTTTCTCTCCCTCTTTTTTTTTGTAAGTAGTGCCACCCTCTAATCTGTCAGAAGTTTCCAGAACCCAGAACTTTTAGAAGATGACTACCAAAGCATTCATTAATTCCAGGGTCATTTCCTTTACATTCTCTGGACGTAGATCATCAGACCTTGGAAATTTGTCAGCTTTTAACCCCATTAATTTCTCTGGGACCATTTTTCTAATAAAACTTATTTCTTTTAGTTCCTCTTTTCTTTAGACCCTTAATTCCCAAACATATCTGGGATGTTATCGTGACTTCCTTTGTGAAGGCAGAACCAAACTATATTTAACTGTCCTGCCTTTGTTTCCAATTACAATTTTCTGTATCTAAATTTTGGAGACCTACATTTATCCTAAATGTTTTTCTCTTCACATATTTATAGAAACTTCTGCAGTTGGTTTTCATGTTCCCTGCAAGTTTATTCTCATATCCCATCTTCCTCCTCTTAATCAATTATTTTGTCTTCCTTTGCTCAATTCTAAACTGCTCCCAAACCTCAGATCTGTGAGGATTTTTTTGACAATTTAATATGATTTCCCTTTGGATCTAACAAAATTTCCTTTGTAAGCCTTGGTTGAACCATCTTTCCTGATTTAATTTTGTGCCAGAAGGAATGGATAATTATAATTCATGCATACATTTTTTTTATATATATTATCCAATGACTATCCACCAGCAACTCATCAAGTAAACTAACTCATACTTCATGGTAAGATGACAAATTACAGGAACAAAGTAATAAATTGCTTTCTTGAGCTTTCCAAGTTTATCCTACTTATTTCTCACTCTAAATTATCACATTTTCATTTACATGGAGCAGACAGCAACCCATTTTCAGGTTGATGCATTGTGATGAAAAGGACATTCTTATGAGCAGCACAGGAGATATTGCTGCTTACCACATAGCTCCAGTGACTAGGTACTATATGGAATTTGCATATTCTCCTTGTGAGTATGAGTGTTTCTCCCGTGTGCTCAGATTTCCTCCCACACCCAAAACATGGGTTGGCAAGTTAACTGTCTATTGTAAATTGACTCCAGTTTAAGAGGGTTGCAGGAGAATTGGGGGCTGGGAAGGTTGGTAGGCCCGAGAATGAGAAGACTGCAGTGTCATAAGCATAGGGATCAGAATGATAGGAATGCTCTGGGAGCCTGCATGGATTCAATAAGTTGAACAGCCCGCAATGTCATAAAAAATGAGAAACATGATCAATTAGTGTGTTATTCACTGCATTTTTGGCCTATATAAATATTAAGACAACTATGTACACCAGCATAATTTATAGATCAAGGTTAGAATACTGCATACAGTCGTGGGCACTTACAATATAAACATGATGGATTTGGAACACTTAGAATTTACCAGACTATTAGGAATGAAAGCTCCAGCACTGGTGCTTTTCTCACAATGAAGACAAATTTAAGAGGAATTTACCTAAGGTTGAGAGAATAAAATATTACTTCCACTGTTGAATCAGTTGCAATGAGGCACAGACTCTGGATTATCACCAAAAAATGAATGAAGAAGTTAAAAGAATATTTTGTCTGACACATTGTTAGAAAGAAGGATGCCTTAAAACAAAACACCATGTAGGTCAGATGCTATAAACAGCAATTCCATGTGAACCAAGTGAAAGGAAGAATAAAAAAAATGAAAATTAGGAATTGCCAGGGAATGACATTGATATAAGGAACCAGCCTTGGCCACACCTTTCTTTCAATTTCTTTGATTACCTATTACATAGGAAGAATGCATTCATCTTAATTAAAAAGCAACTGGAGAAAATTTAATCAAATGTGCAAAATAATGGATTTGTTACCATCTTTGGGTGCAGAACTGTATATCTCATTGACACGAATACAAGGGACAAATGGCAATGTAATTACTACAAAATATATATTAGAAAAGGAAATTGCACTTCATTTGGCTGAAATTGAACACTAAGCTCTACGCAATTACTACATCACCAGCTACACTTCAAGTTTGTCATTGCTGTTATGTGCTTTGGGATGTCATGAGAGGTGCGACAAGTCTTCTCCTTTCCATAATTGATTACGGTCATTAGTAGTTAGTTCTCATAAGGTTCCAGAGTTTGAAAGTCATCTGTGCCAACCTTCTTCACTGGCAAAGAACCTGATACTTTCAGCCTCTCCCAAGTATCAGTTGAACAGTCAGAGGATGAAACAACAGCTCCACTTTGTGGTGGGTACTGGACTATTGCAAGAAACATGCACCTCAGACTATACACGCCTCAGCTCTGACAAGCTATTGTAAATTGATGCTTGATAACCTGAGAGGGTCTTTAACAACTGGACTCAATGCCTCAGGTAATCATACCTCACTTCCCAAACATCCCAGTATCATAGTGGAATATTGCATTCTTTTTTGTTTGCATTAAGTCGAAACACTACTTACCAATAGTCTGCCACTCCAACTCTGTGCCAGAGTGTGGACCCTGTTCCAACTAGTGTTCAGTGCACAGAGGTTATCCTCCAGAATTCCTTCACTGCCTTCTACCAGACATTGCAGGGCCGCACTACTCTCCGTGATGCTACCTAGTTCACTTTTCTTTCCCTCCAAATCTTTCAGAATTAGCTGTTGAAATAAAAATATATACATTGCTCATTCTTAATTAATTGACTGCTCAAAGCACCCATCTTTAAGAGAAACACCACATCAAGATATGATAAATACTTTTATTGCATTGTAAACTTTAAATCAAACATGACCACACATCCCTACATCCAAGATCACCAATTCAGCCGCATCCTAAACTTCCCATTTCATTCATAAATGACTCTTTTATTATGGATGAATACAAAATGGCCACGTAATGGCACAGTGGTTAAAGCTGCTGCCTCACAACTCCAGAGGCCTTTCTGGGTTCATTTATGACCTCTGCAGAATTTTTACTTTCGCTTCCTATGCATTTTGCTCCAGATTCCTCTTGCATCTGGTGCATTAATTGACCACTGTAAATTATCCTAAAGTGCAGGTTAAATAGTAAAAGGGGAGTTCATGGGCACATGAGAGAGTAAGTTGCAGGAGTACAGGGAAACATCCTTGGGGTTGCTCCCCTGGGAACCAGAATGGACTCATGGGGTTGCTCCCCTGGGAACTGGAATAGACTCAATGGGCCAAAAGGCCTCTTCTGTGTTGCTACAAGTATAAACTAAAATTCTATGCTCTCTTTTAAACTGGTTACTAGGAAACATGCCAAAAGGGAAGATTGTAAATAGATAGGGCTGGATAAAGTAAAAGGTATTTACCTTCAAGAGGAATCTTTCAGTCAAAGATTGAGGATGAATAATAGCTTTACATTTTTGAGAACTATTTAAGGAATTACTTCAACTGCCTTCAATAAAAATTCAAGTGGCTGTTTGAGCTTGATGAAAAACATTTATCATCATGGGATGGGAAGCAGCTCATTCTCGAGTTCTCAACAACAGGGTTCACAATGTCACAATCCTTCTTGCCAAGAATGACATATACCATCAATATCATTGAGATGACCAACGGCCAGAAACTTAACAAGGCCGGCATTGGACTGTAGCAAGGTATGCAATGACCTGGATATCCTGTAGGAAGCGATTCACCTCTTGACTCCCAACAGCCTTTCCACCTTGCAGCACAAACTCAGGAGCTAACAGGAATATTCTTGTCACCTAAATGCAAATAGCTCCAACAGTACTCAAGGAATTCAGTATGAACCAGAACAAGTGACACTCCATCCACTATCCTTAACACATTTACTCTATAATCCTACAAATACAAGGTGCAGTGCATTGCAGCAACACACTAGGGCTTCTTCAACACCACCACCCACACTAATAGACTTGACCATTAGAAGAGACAAGGAGACACATGCTTGGAAATGCCATTATCTGCAGTCTCTTCTCCAAGTCGAACACCACCATTACTTCACTGCTACCTAACAGCATTCCCTACCTAACCAAAACAGATGCCTTCTCATGGTTTAAGGCAGTCCCGCCAACACATTAATCAGGCCAATTAGTAACTGGCAATGAATGCTGGCCTTACCAATGATCCCCACATCCATAAATAAATTGTATGCCACAAAGAAACAGGTATGTCATGGCCATTCAGTCTCTCGTGTCTGTTTCACCATTCAATTAGGTTCCAACTCTCTAAGGAAAAATGTTCCCCAATTTCAGTCAAGAAAATGCAGCCAGCAAATCAACCATAGCCCTTGAATCACTATCTATGCCTCAGGCACAGCTGCCAACAAAGATAACAAATTGATATGGGTAATGCAGTGGATATTGTAAACATGGACTTTAGTAAAACGTTTGGCAAGGTCCCTTACTGTAGGCTGACCCCGAAGATGAAAGTACATGGGATCCATGGAGACTTGGTACATTGGATTCGGAATTGCCTTGGCCATAGAAGACAGAGTAGTGGTGGAGGGTTGTTATCCTTACTAGAGGTCTGTAACCAGTGGTGTTCTGCAAGGGTCTGTGTTGGGACCTCTATTGTTTGTGATATATGCAAATGATTTGAACAAAATTGTCAGTGATCTGATTAGCGAGTTTGCAGACAACACCAAAAATTGGAGGAGCTGTGAATAGTGAGGAAGGTCATTGAAAGGATTCAAGCAGGATCTAGACCAGTTGGAAATGTGGGCAAAGAAATGGCAGATGGAGTTTCATCTGGACCAATTTGAGGTGTTGCACTTTGGGAGGTCAAATGTTAGAGAAAAGTATACAGTAAATGGCAGACCCTGAGGAGCAATAATGTACAGAGGGATCTTCAAGTGCAAATCTGTAGCTCTCTGAAAGTGGCAACACAGTGGTATATGGCATAATTGCCTTCATTGGTCAGGGTGTTGAATACAAAAGTCAGGAAGCCATGTTGCAGTGATATAGATCTTTGGTCAGGCCACATTTGAAGTATTGTGTGCAGTTCTGGTTGCTGCATTCCAGGAAAGCTGTGGGGGCTTTGGAGGGGGTGCAGAAGAGGTTCACCACAACATTGCCTGGATTAGAGAGCATTAGCTACAAGGAAAGGTTGGACAAATTTGGATTGTTTTCCCTGGAGTGTTGAATGCTAAGAGGCGACCTGATAGAAGTATATAAAATTATGAGAGGCAGAAATTGGATAGATATTCTGAAGTCTTTTTCCCTGAGTGGAAATGTCAAATACTGGAAGGCACACGCAGCTTTAAGATGAGAGTGGGGGGAAGCGGTGGAAGTAGATAGGATTGCAATGTTTCAGAGGCAGTTAGACTGACAGATGAACAGGCAGGCAGATGGGATGAGTTAAAATTGGCATCATGGGCAGCACACACATCATGGGCAGCACACACATCATGGGCCAAGGGCCTGTTTCTGTTCTTATTCTGTGAGGCTAATGGAAATGGGGAACAAAATACTCACTTTGATCCATTTGATTTCTGCATCTAAGTTATCAGACATCACTCCTCCAGAAGACTTAAGATTCACTTCACCTTCTGTTGCAGTCAACCACTCCGACAGTGATTTGGTCTCATTCTTCCATTTGCGAGATAATTGCAAGGCCTTTTCTAGGTCCTGCTTCCCTTCAGTGACCTGCAAATCAAGAGCAATGCGTGTGAAAAATGGAGCTGATACCAAATTATTGAAGTGGAATTACCTTAAAGGTGACTTCAATTTCTCATCAGTGCAAAGCCCCCAAATCAGCCTCTTACCTGTTCTGAGAAATTCCCTGTCAAAAAGAGTGATTCCGTGTACAGATTTCTCCTACTCATTCTCCATGAGGCTACTCAACCCAGGCAGCCCCCAGTCACGCACCTCACCCTGGCTGCCCCTGGCCCTCTGCTTTGCCATTTTACTCTGGCTGTCCCCAGCCCCCTTGTAGTCCCGACCCAACACCTCACCCCTGGCTGCCCCCAGCCGACCACCTCGCAGTTCCCCAGCCCTCCACCTTACTTGCCAAACGGTCAGTGGCATTCTGCCTCAGTGTCTGGAGGGTCTTTCCCTTTAAGTTACACGATCTATTGCTTCTTGACAATCTCTAGCCTTCCATTTCCCACTTGTAAACTTCAGCTTTTTAACCTGTGGACACTGCAGACACTGTAGGCTGTGAATTTTAACCATTTTTTGTTCCCGATCTTCATGTCAGCATTCTGAATGCTTGTTCACTCTGAAAAGTTCAATATTTTCATTTTTCTCTCTTTTTTGTTTCGGAACAAAAGTTAAGTGAGTGAGAATGAGGTGAAGTTAATTAGACATAATGATGGTTCTCTCACATCTTGCAAAAGACCTGTGCTGGCTGACCCCATATTGTGAGACTGATTCCTCTGTTACCCCATCTGGGGATAACATCCCTGCCTCCTTCCTGTCAAGCCCCTTAAAAATCTCATGTTTCAATGAGATCACTTCTCTTTTTTCCCCCCCAAACTTGTGTTCAGACTCAATCTGCTTGACTTCTCCGTATAGGTGAAAGCCTCCACCTCAGAATCAATCTGGTGAACTTTTGATGCACTCACTCTACTGCTAGTATTTCATTACCTAGGAAGGGCGACCAGATCTGTACACAATATTCCAGGTGGAGAGCAGGCATGTAGGAACACTAGTTAACTATTTCCTTTCTGAAAGCCAACTCAACATCTGACTGCCATATAAACTTTCCATTCTGGTTCAAGGCTACTTTGAATCATGAAGTAGAGAGCTGGATGGAATGGAAACAATAGCTATGATCTTGGAGGAATTCTTTTCTTATCATTTCAGTTCTATCAAACATGTATTTAAGTACATTGAGGGAATCACACATTTCATACAGCATCGTTGTTCTGAATTCTCAGGGCTTTCTACTTAGATAATAGCGCAATCAGAATTAACAAAGAATAAAACTTGAGTTTATGCACTTACAAACAATGGCTCTAACTGCCATAAAAGTAAATTTAATCTCATGTCCACCATAGCAAGCGACTTGTTAATTTCAATACCCCAGAGTTACTGGAAGAAAGTTGTCAATGACAAGAATATCAACTAAGTAGAATTGCAACCAAACATTCTCATCATGTACATATTATACTGCAAACTTCTCCCATTCCAATGATTAAGAATTAAATTTGAATATCTTGACTCTTCCATTTTCACACTAGTCAAATTGAACATAATTGAACCATCTTGATCATTTTAATCAGTTATTACAATGCATTACTTACCTGAGCACCCAGGTCATTGTACAGGAGCTTCAGGGCTGTCAGCTGCTCATCCATCTGTTTGGGATTGTCTGTCTGCTGTTTCTGAACAATCTGCCTTCCAGTCTTTATCACTGTCTCCACCTCGAGCTTCACCTCACTCAGAGTTTTATACAGTTTCTAGCGAAGAGAGTGCCTTCAGTTAGCCAACATAGCAATGAAACTTACCATTAACACAACAATGAATTACATCCTGAGTATACCTTTGTTAAGTTCACATTGCCCCTTTTTAATTGCCCATACCTAATGCTGGGAATGATGGGAGGAAGGAGAGGAAGAACCCTGTTTGAACTAAATTCAAAACAATCCTCAATTTTATTTTTGTGGTGACATAAAATTTTCCCAAGGTTAATCATTTATACAAATCAAGCTCCACTTTTAACACAAGTTAACAAAATGATTTGGATAAAAATAAAGGTGGGTTGATTAGTAAGACTACAGACGACAAAAAAATTGGCAGAATTTTGGATAGTGAAGAAGATTGTCAAAGGATTCAGAAGGATATAGACCACTTGGCGATATGGGCAGTGAAATGACAGCTGGAGTTTAATCCAGACAAGTGTGAGTTTTGCACTTTGGAAGGTCAAATTTAAGAGGAAAGTATATAGTAAATGGCAGGACTCTGTCGCACTGATGTACAGAGGGATCTTGGGATGCAAGTCCATAACTCCCTGAGAGTGGCAACACATGCAGGTAGGGTGATAAAGAAGGTGAATGGCAGATTTGCCTTCATCAGTCTGGGTGTTGAGTATAAAAGTCAGGAAGCAGCCGCATAAAACTTTGGTCAGGCCACATTGGGAGTATTGTGTGCAGTTCTGATTGCCACATTTCGGGATGGATGTGGAGGCTTTGGAGAGGGTACGGAAGAGATTCACCAAGATATTGCCTGGATAAGAGAGTATTAGTTACAAGGAGAGTTTGGACAAAATTTGATTATTTTCTCTGGAGCATCAAAATCCAAGGGGCAACCTGACAGAAGAATATAAAATTATGAGAAAATTTATGAGAGGCACAGATAGGGTAGATGGACTCTTTTACCCCAGGATAGAAATTTCAAATACCAGAGGGCACAGATTTAAGGTGAGAGGGGAAATTGTAAAGTAAATATATGCAAGGCAAATTTTTTTTGTTACAGGAGAGTGGCAGGTACCTGGGAAGGGGAGGTGGTGGAAGTAAATATGCTAGCAACATTTAGGAGACCTTTAGACAGGCACATGAATAGGCAGGAGATGGAGGGAGAAAAGCCATGTGCACACAGATGAGATGAGTATGAATTGGCATCATGGTTGGCACAGACATCCTGGTCCAAAGGGCCTGTTCTTGTGTTGTTCTATGTGCTCAAGATTCTTTCAAATATAAATAATTTCAGTAAAATTATGTCCTACATGTATATTGATCAATAGGGATCAAAATCCAAATCACAATTAAAATATTCAGTACAACAGTCATTAATCCATATCTGATGTGATGTATACATGCACCTTTGATATACATCCATGCATCTTCCAGACGTACAGACTCAATGATGTGCATGCATACCAAAAAAACATTACATGATACATGCATGATAAACTGAATGCATGTCTGGTATGACATGCATGAACAAATGATCAAATGTGCTTGCCTGCTGTTATACTTGTACCTGCATCTCTGATAGAGCACAGGATTATCTTATGTGAATGCAAGCACCTCCATAACAATCTTCACCTTCTTTCCAATGTGATATATATGAATGTCCTTTGACATTCATTCAACAATGCATTTGCAATGATTATGAGCATGCATCTGTTGTAAGACATGAACATTCAATGAAATTCATACATGCATGTTCTCTCCTAAATAATTGATTCTGAGCAAAAATAATATTAATTTTTATTACAAGTGTCACATCCAGCTACCACTCTCCCAGTTCTACAAAATCCTGATGAGAATCCATTTTGTTGATCTTGCTTTGGTGTGGTAAACATGACAGTGTGTGTGTTTGCATTGTGAAGAATTCATTACAGTCCAGTGCCAAGTTTGTTGTAGAGAGAGAGATATACACAACTGAAACAATGCAAGTAGAATGCAAAGTAATGAGGCAAGTAAACAGTCACAGAGTCCAAGCACTTAGTCACATTTACACCAGAAATCTTTATTTATAGGCCTAGAATTGTTTTGGACACATCAGGATTCCCACTCAGCACTGAAGTCCTGATGCAGTTCACTGTTCTTCCCCTTCCACCAAAACCCCCTCCCCCAAGCCCTCCAAATGAAATCTGACATCAGAGTCAATCTGGATCTCGGGATCATCAGGATCTCATTACAAAGGATCAAGCCAGGTGCAGATCACAAGTTAGTGCTGGAGGGAAGT
This sequence comes from Pristis pectinata, assembly GCF_009764475.1. Classification (NCBI taxonomy): domain Eukaryota; kingdom Metazoa; phylum Chordata; class Chondrichthyes; order Rhinopristiformes; family Pristidae; genus Pristis; species Pristis pectinata. Next base: position 94,844,864 of record NC_067407.1, on the reverse strand, counting down.
CTGCACCCATGACATCTGAACCTTCTTCAGGTGGTTTGCTGCTGCCTGTAAATTGTGAGCTAGTAAATCTTTTTTTTTAATAGTCTCATCATTTATAACACCTGCAAAAAGAACCATTTAACAGTTGCAAATGAATAGCAAAGCAAACTGGCTGAGACCTTGAAACCAGTTGTGAGATTAACTTTATTCTTTGCTGTCAAAGCAACTAAAATTTGTAGCTTTCTCACCAGGTAGGTAGGTATGCTGGTCTCCTCTCTCAAGCAAAACAAAATAGAATATCTGAGCAATTGGAGCTTGTTACATTTAGCCATACATTAACTGGATGCACATTTTATTGCAAACCCAGTCTGATTCAAAAGTATCTAATTTCTTGTGAAGCACGTATCAAGCCTCAGAAAGACTCAGTGTGTGGGCAAGCAGAAGCGATTTTCACAGCAGGATTATATGCCGTCAGATAACAGATCAATCTTCTAATGGTGAACAAACTATCTTCTCCCCAACCACCACCAGCTCTTTTCCACTGCTTTCAGATGATCCTTCATTAATATTAGGAGATTAATGAGTATTATATATACCCCTTCATCCCAAATTCCAGAATGTGTTGTCTCACTAGATGCTGAAAAAGGTGTCCGACAGAGTCAAATGGGAATATCTATTCATTACACTTCAAAAATTTAATTTTAGCCCTAAATTTATATCTGCGAACAAACTGATTTATTATACACCTATGGCTTCAATACTTACTAATAATCAAAGATCCCCTTGTTTAGGCTTTCTCAAGGTACTAGACAAGGTTGCCCTTTAAGTCCTTTATTATTTGACATTGCTTTGGAACCCTTGGCTATTGCACTCCGGGATTCTTCAAACATATGTGGTATTACTCATGGACAGAAGATTCATAAGATACCTCTTTACGCAAATGACCTGTTACTTTATATTTCTAATCCAGAGGAATCTATCCCCACAGTACTATCACTACTAGATCAATTCAGTGTTTTTTCTGGCTATAGATTAAATCTTAATAAGAGTGAACTTTTTCCATTAAATATGCAAACCCCAATTTATAGGCAATTACCTTTTAGATTAGTAACTATTTTATGTACTTAGGTGTTAACATTACTAAGAAACATAAGGACTTAAAGTTAATTTACTGCTTTTAATTGACCATGTTAAACAATTATTTACTAACTGGTACCCACTGTCTTTATCATTGGTAGGCCGAATTAATGCGGTTAAGATGAATATTTTACCAAAATTTTTATACTTATTTCAAGCGATTCAAACTTTTGTTCCGAAATCTTTTGTTGACACTATTGATTCTAAAATTCTTTCATATATTTGGCAGAGTAAAAACCCAAGGTTAAGTAATACTTACAAAAACTAAAAAAGGATGGGGGTATGGCCCTCCCTAACTTTAGATTATACTATTGGGCAATTAATATCAGATATTTAATTTTTTGGATACAAGATTCAGATGTAATTCAATGTCCCAAATGGGTACACATTGAGCATCAATCACTACACGGATTTTCATTAGTTTCTATTTTAGGAGCCTCACTCCCTTTTGCACTTACCAAATTAAGTAAGCATATGATCAACCCAATAGTTAAACATACAATACGAATATGGTTTCAATTTCGTAAATTTTTTGGATTGAATAAATTTAACTTGTCAAGTCCTATTCAATCTAATGTTTTTCTTTCAACCATCCAGAGTTGACTCAGCTTTTTATATATGGAAAAGGAAGGGAATAATATGTTTTCGTGATCTATTCATTGATAACTGTTTTTCATCTTTTGAATAATTGTCTAATAAACACAATTTGTCTAAATCACAATTTTTTTATTGATTTGGGTATTCTTTTTTTTCTTTTATATATACAATAAATCTTTTTCTTTTCTTTTATATTATATTCATCTACTGAGAGATCATGAGATCTAAAGATTTTTTTTATATTTTATTATTTTTTTATGATCTATGTCATGATTGTTCTCTTGATCTCTTTGTATTACATGTACAATCATCGATGTTATATATTAATCTGTAATAATTTGGAAACTAATAAAAAGATTGAAAAGAAGATGATCCTTCAAAGTATTCCTTAACTAAGCTCATCACCTAAATTCTCTTCCTTCAGCTTTATCAAAATTGTGCTTCATTTTGTTCCAGCAAAATCATTCAAGTTAAAAGGATTTTTTTTTAATATAAATACAAATTGTTGTTCCTCACAATTTTAGAGATTTTACAGCATTTGAAGCTTCAGACATTTTACTGCTTTTTTTTAAAATAACCTCTGCCAGGTGATTACACAATTATGGAGCAAATAAATACTGTGCATTGATGCACTGTGATTCGCAGGCCTGATTATATTTTTCTGCAACCACTCATAATTAAGGACTTGGCAGGTGAAATCATCTGATCTGGCTCCGTAATATTCCATGACACTTACCATACAATTATCCAATTGTGACTCTATTTCCTCAGGCTCAACTCTTCTCATATCCAGCACATGCAATTCAGCTTTAACACCATCCAAAACACGTTTACAGTCGAGCATTCGCTGCTCAAAATTTGCTGGTTTCTGGAAAAGCTGGAATTTTGTTGACACTTCTCGAAGTTTCCTCTGTCAATTGTATTAAGCAACCAATTAGTTATGACTGGGTATGCTTAATAATATGCTGTTAGTTTATATGTAAATATTTATTGCAATGCAGAAAAAAAAGCACAAAATAATAGCATCAGCAAATTGAGATGTATGCAGATTAAAGTGATAACTTAAAGGTGCCCACAAAAACAAATGCTTTATCAACTAAGGTTAACAAAATAATTATAGTTGTAAGAATATGCTATTCAAAATCACACACATATAATGACAAGGACAAACAAGAATCAAGTGAAAACCCAAAAGTACCGTCTACAGTCCTCAATGCAGCAAAGCCTATAGAAACAGACAGAGGGAGACAGATACACACAAATAAGAAATAGATAGAGGTGTTAGTGGTGAAAACATCAACTTTACATAAACCAGCATTGCAGAAGAAACAAAATTTTAAAATTTCAATCTAAAATCAAAATGTAAATACTGAAAGTCCAAATTAAAAACAGAATATACTAGAGAACTCGCAAAATGTCTTCAACCTGAAATGCTAACTGTGTTTCTCTCTCCACAGATGCTGCCTGACCTGCCAAGCATCCTTGGTATTCTCCATTTGTGTTTCAAAAGTTCAGAACCTCAAAAATTATACTGATCTACAATTTGAATCCATTGACAACCTCCTTTACAACACGTAGAGAGCATGGCCCTGATGATTCAGTGCAGAAAATTAAATACATCAAGACAAAAAACCTCAGCATGTAACATTTGGAAAATAGTTGTGTACAAAATGCACTTTCTAATAGTGCTAGAAAGCATTGTTTTATTACATTGAATATGATACATAAAGCCATTAGATTTTTAAAGAGAATGCTATCCAATTAACAGCTTCATTACTTTTCTTTCTATGTGCCCATCTTTAATATTCAGCAGTATTCCTACACTTTTTAGTTTGTGTGGGGAAGTGAGTAATTCACACACTTCTCTAAAACCATACAGTCATTGGTTCCAAAAAAAAACAGTAAGCAAAGTCCATCAATCTTCATTCAATGGACATGGGTGTCATGGACAAAGGCAATAGTTATTGGTGATCTCTAATTACCCGTGGACTCAATCGCTTGCTGGAATGTTTCAGTGGGCTATTTTGTGTCCATCACATTGCTGCAGTTCTGGAAACACAAAGGCCATATTAAGGACAGATTTCCTTTGCTTAGGAGAATTAATGGACCAGAAGGGTTCTTCCAAAAATCTGGCCACTTCATAGTCATCTTGGCTAACACTAGCTTTTCATTACATATTTATTTAATTAACAACTTAAATTCTCCAGCTGTCTTGCTAAGGAACTTGGGTCTCCAGATTAATCCAGGTCTCTGGATAACTTGTTATACACCATAAAAAAGGTGTCCCTTTAAATCCACTCATACCTGAAGCATATCCAACTGAGTGCCACCTCGAGAATAGGGCCTGTTATCTACTAATGGAAGGCTTCCCACATTACTGGTCTTCAACTCTTCCAAGGTGGTTTCATGGGCTACAATATCTGCCTGAATTTTCTAGTAATAATACAGAAAAGATTAAACATCACACTGTGAACATCTTAATTGAAAGGTCCTGGAGAAATACTTAGTTTGTTAAATTACAAGCTGTTAACCAGCATGCTTTCAAGCTGTGGCAAAGTCAATCAAGGAAGTAGCAGGTAATCACTTTCCTGCTGGTCAATTATACAGTTCTTTGCAACTTAATCACCAAAATGCATATTTACCATGTAAAAGCAAAATTATTAATTTTTCTTTTTAAGGCTGCTCCACTTCCATTTACAACTAAAACATGTTAAATCAATTACATGTCCTTTTTTTTCCTGGAATGCTGAGGAATCATATGGTACAACTGATCATCAGTGAGGAAGATGTTCCTGAGACTTGGAGATGATTGCCTGTGGTTGTTTGGCATGAAAGTGACTTGGTAATTATCAGCTCAAGCCTGCATATATTCACCAAGTCTTGCTATACACGAACACAGACCACTTCATTAACTGAGAATGGAGCGGAATAAAATAATCAGCAACAAACAGTTCTAATTCTGATCTCATGATGGAGGGAAGTTAATGTGTGAGGCATTTAACTTGTATATAAATATATACAAGAGATGAGGTATTTCATAAGAGTGATACCAGCTTCAGACAGCTGGGGTTGCAAGTCCTAATTCCCATGTCAGGGATGTAACAGAACTACAGAGCCACAAGGACAATGCATAAAGACAGCATCAGTTAATTACAAAAGCCGAGGAAAGCTATTTTAGTCATGCAAGTATTCGTCATCTGACAAACACAGGTAATAAGTTTCAATATGCACTAGACTTGCAATTATATAGCACCTTTCACAAATGAAATCATCCCCAAGGGTTCATACAGCCAATCCTTTGTTTTAAACTCTGACAAAAGCACAGCTGACAATTCTCACTCAAGCTCCACAAGCAAGAATGGAATAATGACAAAGTCATCTTTTTAGTAATGGTGAATGAGTGTAACATCTGTAAATCAGAAAAACAGCTCATGCTGGAAATCTGAAGTAAAAATAGCAAATGCTGGAAAGATTCAGCACTCAGACAGCATCTGCACAAAGAGGAAAAGTTAATGTTTCAGGTCAAAGATCATTCATCAATGTTATCTTCTCAAGACAGCTAGGATTTCTCCACTACTCAAAGATATTTTACGCCCGTTTACGAGGGCCTCAGCTTAATGTCTCAACCAAGACAACCTCCCAGTACACCACTTCCTTCGTACTGCACTGTAGTGCTATTCTTGATTTTTGTACTCAATCTCTGGAGTGGGGCTTGATCTTACAACCTTTTGACCAAGCTGAGAGGGCTACCAAGGCTGGAGACTAATCAATACGTTTTATCCTGCAATAATTGAGCAGTATAGAGACTACATTGTAGAGTATTGATGTCCTTCATTCTGATGAGGATAGAATATTTGCAGTTTAATATTATCAAAGACTCCCCCTCCTAGTTTTCATTCATACATTACCCAACAACGTTTAATTAGTTTTCCAATGTATACCAGCATTTTGTCCATACCACTCCCTCTTTCAATCATATCACCATCTCTGATCAGTCACACTACACGCCCAAATCCCACACAGAATGAGCACAGAATGTAAATATTAGCAAGACTCAAGTCCATAATCTGGTTACCTCATCAAACTCTGCTCCCTCGGTAGTGACTGTGTTGTTCTCTCTGCTCACTGTCAGAGGCAGAGCAAACGATTGAATCCCTTCCTAACATTTTTGACCAAAATGAAGATTCAACCACATATGCACAATATAAACCATCCTAACATTTATGTTCTTCCTTGGTAACATTGCATAACCCCACACTTCCCCTTAGCTAACCTGCTGCTCCACACCTTCAGAGAAAACCCTCCTTCAAACGTCAGTTCATTCTATGTTTGAACATTGCAAAACTGCCCAGGCTGGCCTCCCTCATTCTGCCATTTGTAAACAAGTGGTCAATAAAACACCATGCCATGTCCTAACTCAAAGTATATTTTACCACTCACACTGTGCTTGCTGACCTATACCGGTTGCTGTTTAAGAAATGTCTCCATTGTTCTCAAATCACTCTGTGGCCTTGTCCCTCATTACCTCTGTCACCTCACCCAAACCTCCAAGATATTCATGCTCCTCCATTTCCAATTTTAACCACTTCACCATTGGCAGCCATGCCTTAACTTGTCGAGGCTCCAAAACTGCAATTCCAGTCCTAAACCGCTCCAAGTATAAAACTTTAAACAGTATTTTGGCATCTGTCTGAGCATTACCTTATATGCTCAGTACAAATTTTATTTGTTTAGTTGTGAAATGTCTTGGGGCTTTATACTTCCTTCAGGTGCTACATAAATGCAAGTCATCATGTCCTCAGAAGTGCCATAAAGGGTGTTCTGCCAATACTTCACTCATTGTAAACACTGAAAGTAGTACTTCTTTAACCTGAGCTTCTTGTGGCATCTGCAAGGCATCTATGTGATCTGTCAAGTATGAAGTTAATTGCTTGTCCAGTTGTCCAAGTGAATCCTGCAGGTCATGCATTCGCTGTTCGTTTTCTTGAGACATTTGTAAACGCTGCTCAAGAGAGATCTGCTTGCTCACAGCCTTTATAACAAACAAGGACAGAATAGGTCAAATAACAATCTAACATAAGGAATTCTTATTCAACGCTGAATTGAAAGAATCCCTAGGCGGTTGTCTACAACACCAACATGAGGAACTGCAATACAAAGAGAGATGCTTTCAAGCTAAAAGCATCTTTAGCAGATATATATACACAGCTACACCAGGCACAATTAGGATTAATAATTATAGGGCAACGTTGTTGCGTTGGACAGAGAATGAAAGGGCCTCATGAATTCAAGTGAAAAGCATATTTAAGAGAAAATTAAAATCAGTTCCATTCCCAAAGGCAAAAGTTAACTTCTTTCTGAAATGATGAGCATCAGTTGATTTGTGGTGTGGTATAGTCAGCAGAGACCAAAACTGGAATCCAATTTGTCTATAAAAACGAAGGACTGCAGATGCTGGAATTGAGATGAAAAATGCGATGATGCTGGAGGAACTCAGCAGGCCAGGCAGCATCCGTGGAGAAAAGCAGGCGGTCAACATTAAGTCAGGACCCTTCTTCATGACTGACAATAGGAAAAGGGGAAGCCCAATATATAGGAGAGAAAAAGCAGAGCAGTGATAGGTGGACAAAAGAGGGGAGGCGGGGTGAGCACAAGGTGGTGATAAGTAGATGCAGGTAAGAGACAGTGATAGGCAGGTGCAGGGGAGGAGTGGATAGCAGATCCACCAGGAGATGGGTCAAAAGTATGGAGAAACAATAAAGGAGGGGTAGAAAAAAAGGTAGGCTCGGAAAAGGAAAGAAGAGGCATGATTGGGGCGGGGGTGGAGAGAGAAGGGAGGTTGGGATTATTTAAGGTGGGAGAATTCAAATGTTCATGCCGTTAGGCTACAAGGTTCCAAGACGGAAAATGAGGTGCTGTTCCTCCAGCCTGCACTTGGAACTCTCCTGGCAGAAGAGGCGGCTGAGGACTGACATATCTATGATAGTGTGGGAGGAGGAGTTGAAGTGACTGGCAACTGGGAGATGCAGATCGTGGTTTCGGACAGAGCACAGGTGTTCTGCGAAACGGTCACCTAGTCTGCATTTGGTCTCGCCAATGCAGAGGCGGCCACACTTGGAGCAATGAATTCAGTAGATGATATTAAGGGAGGTGCAGGTGAATCCCTGTCTCACCTGAAAGGACTGTTTGGATCCCTGGATGGAGGTGGTGTAGGGGCAGGTATTGCACCTACGGTGGGGGCAGTGGAAAGTTCCCAGGGTGGGAGCAGGATGGCTGGGGGAGTGAACTAGGGAGTCGTGAAGAGTGCGGTCCCTGTGAAAGGCAGAAAGGGGTAGGGAGGGGAAGATATGCTTGGTAGTGGGGTCCTGTTGGAGATGGCGTAAGTGGTGGAGAATGATGTGTTGGATGTCAATGTGAGCTGAATGTACTAATCAGAACCTGACTGATTCATGATTAACCTGGACCACTCCGGTTGCAGACAGACTTCAGCATTAGACATGGCAACATTAGATAATAGATTATTTGTAAATTATCATCACAATTTTGGGACACAACTTCACCTCCCTCCTCAAAGAAACAGTATAAACAATAGATAATCATTTTATGTTAAAAATCTAATTTCCATAATGAAAACCAGAAATAGTCTTCCTTCTGAAGCTGCTGTAATTTGATTATTCTTCAATTTGCTTGAATTTAAGCTTAAAGCAGATCTACGTGGCTAGCAATTTTACAAAATGGTAGCTGAATGAGAAAAAAATGAGAAATTCAGGGCAGAGTACATTGCATCACATAAAGAACATGGAAATAGGTTTGCATGGTCACCGTCACACTGGTTTAATGATTAATTTCATTTTATAGCAATTTCACATTCTGGCAAATGCATACCACATATTTCAGTGCAGGCCCCAAAAAGACATAATCCTATTCATTTGTGATGGTCTGCATATATACACACATGACACTTGTCAGGAGATTAAGCCAGAGTAAAATACTTGCCTCTTTGGGTGCCTGTGAAATTTTATGAACATACAAGCAACAGTATGAAGGATTACCAGCTCAGAACAACTGACCAGCTGAGAATCTCTTACCTGGTGACTCAGCTCTTCATATCGAGCATTGAATACCTCCAGCTTTTCACTTATAAGTTCATCCAAAATTCCACCATCAATCAATGTTTGGCCCAGTTCACGGATCTGTGTTCGGTTATCTGCAGGATGGCGTAGCACAGACTCGAGGGACTGATGGTGGGGAATGAAGTACAGAGGAAAGTAATTTAAGTGCTTGTCCCAGCCAAGTCATGTCAAAAGTCAATGAAATGAAAGCAATGAATAGCTGAAGTCATGGGAACTTTTTCCACCAGAGATAAATCAGCAAACTCTTCCAAAAATACAAAACAGATCTTGACCTTAGTGAATTAGAAAGCCAGCATTTCCAAACAACAACGTACTGTTAACCATAGCATCACCAGCAAATGTAACAGAACTGCAAATGCTCTCGGTGTTGCACTGAATTCAGGGGATAGCATTCTGAAAATGCCACTGTCAAAAGTGGGAAGACTATGTTACAGAAGCTCAACAGGTAAAACAGATGGTTCAAAGCCTTCAAGTGCAGAACAGCACCAATGCTGTGAAAAACACAAGTCATGAGCGTAAATTAGTCTCAAATTTGATATACAAGAATATGATAGAGGTGGAATGGCTTGATTAATTTTAGATGAAATCCCGAGTGTGAAAATATTGGCTTCATAATACCCCAATGCTGAATAATGAATCAAATTACGAAGAAAACTGTAAAATAAAAAAACTAAAAACTGAAACATTTAACAAACATTTAGATCAGCTCAATTTAAACAAACCTATAGGAAACACTAACAATTCCTCAGTCGTGTCTCCTACATTGAAATTGGTGCAGATTATTCCAGTGGAATATATTTTTTTTGAAAAGAGATGGAGAAGTTTGATAAACAGAATTCTGTAAATGTTGTCAACTTGTATTTTTAGCACTTATTCTAGTTCCACAAAAGGTGATTTGCAAAATGAAGCCCATGAAATTAAAACATCAATCACAGCATGAATGGGAAATTGGCTTAAAGCCAAAAAGGAAGTAGTAGTAACCAGTTGTTTATAAGAGTAGAGTTCCCTCATCAGTGCTTTTTTTCAGTATGGTTATAATAATGTGAAATGATTACCAGCAGCAAGGCAAAGACAATGTGGATAACATGGCTCAATTCTAAATAGTGCAGAGGGACGTGGCTGCATATGTGCATAAATCTTTGAAAGTGGCAGAGCATGTTGAGAGCGTGACTGGTTAAGCATGTGAAATCCTGGGATTCATTGAGTTCAAAAGTAAGGAAGTTATATTGAATATATACAAAACACTATTAAGGACACAAGTGAAGTCGTGCACCCATTTCTGTTCATCTTAATTTTCTAAGGGAGTGAAATTGCTAGAAAGTGTGCAGTAAACATTTCTCAGACTGGTTTCAGGGATCTGAGACTTCAGCTATATGGTTAGAGTAGAGAAGCTGGAGTAGTTTTGATCAAGATTTCTCTGCTTGCAGAGGTGTGTAAACAAAGTCAGTGTTTTCAATAGAAATAATCCAGAGAGCTATGAACAAAGAGTAGGGAATGGGTACAAATAAGGAGCTGACAGACTGCATGGTCTCCTCTGGTCTCATAACAATTCTTTGAACCTATGATTCTAAAACCATTGTCGTACATAGCAAAAATAATATAGATCCAATCGACTGGGAGAAATAAAAGTACAGGAGCTGCAGTCAGTCAAATGGCTTAAGCTTGCCCTGCTTGACCATATTATGTGATATACCCAACTCCCAAATCCCTTTCTCCCCATAAATCCACTTTCAATGTTATGATAAATGTACCAAAAGCAGTTTGTATCACAAATCAGTTTTGTAATATTTCATCGCAGCATCTCGAAGACAAGTACACCTTTCCTTAGGAATAGAGGCCAGAACTGCAAACAGTACTCTTGTTATATTCTCAAAATCCCATTCAGCAAGACTTCATTTACTTTTGTGCACCAACTGCCAATAATGAGTAACCTATCATTTACCTTTAAAATTGTTTGCCGTCTGCACATTAACTTTTTGTTTCATGCGCTCACACCAAAATCCTATATACTCAAACCTCTAATTGTTTGTAAAATGTTTTTCTGTTGTACCTACCAAAGTGAAAACCAGAAATTCCCCACATTGTACTGATACTTTTTTGCCCATTTGCTGAACCTTTGCTATATTCTTTTGCAGACTATATTCTCTTCACAGCTCAATTTCTCTGCTAAATTTGTTTCATCAAACTTGATGAGTTTTCACTCTGAATTTCCATGGAAGTAATACATATAAATTGTGACTAGTTCAGGACTCAACCAACCTGAAAATGACTAACCATTTGCTTCTGTTGTTTTCCAATCGTTAACTAATTCTTCACCTAATTTCATGAAATATTTCAGTACATCATCAGACCTATTATAGAACAAGAACTAGTTCACTTCAATGCCACAGTGGAAAACAAAGTGCCTTACCCTGAAGCCATTGTGACATATTTGTCTTAAAACACATTTGCTTTTTTTCAAGCTCCATATTAGAAATGTTAATAAACTCATTACCTCAAGGACCTCATTAACAGCTCTGGTGTTGTCTGAAACATTTTCTGCAGTTTTCAACTTCTCCTCCAGATTATTTAACCAATTGTTTTCCAAGTCCAAGTAATGAAGCAACTCACACCAGCAAGACCATACCTCCTGTAGCCAAGGGGGTAAAGGGAGTCATGGTTAGATAAGGAAAACAAAACATCTGTTCAGCTGGTCCACACAGTTGGGTATCTTGGTATCCTGTCCACCAGGGTGCAGGGTACAGTGAGGTGCTGCAGACAGACAAGGTTAGCCAGGAGCAAGAGGAGAAATCTGGTGAGAATTGAATCTGCTGATGGGAGTTCAGTGAGCTGAATTCTGACACAATTACAATGAAAGTCTCCAAGCACTTGTATCCAGGGAAGGATAATCAGAAATCCATTCTGCCACCAGGAATGTTATTAGTTGAAAGGGACAACTGGAAGAATGGCAAGTGCCAAATGACAGTGGCCCATCCTATCCTAACCACAGGGGTGAAAAAAGAATTCCTGCATTGTTAGTATTATGTTCCACCATGACTGAATTATCACAAAACCATTGCTAAATTACCTCTCAATTACCAGTTTTGAAGTTAAGATCATGGTTCATGAAAACCATTTTAATAACTCTTTCACCAAGCCTTCTGTTCATTCCTCAGTATCTTGATTTTATATTGATAGAATTCTGAAGCATCAACCTTCCAAGAAAAATCTGCAGACACCTGTTTCATTTGTTTCTTCTTAAATAGTAAATCCAAGGTTTAAGAATTTCTCTTTAAGTCCAACTCACTGACATATCTTTGTTCAATGAATCCTTCTAGAAAACAATTTGTGCATTTATCTGTGCAAAAATACAAAGATAAATGAAAATGCAAACCACTAGATAGGAATGGAGCTTATTTCCCCTTTTAAGGTAGAGTTTCCATTGTTGCATTGACCCACTCCAGACATGTCATCTTCACACTGCAATATTGGATTCACTGATTCAATAAGACCTCAAGTGTTGAAATTAACAAAGCACAAAGGAGGTTGGAAATCTTAAAATAGAAAATGTTGTAAACACTCAGAAGGTCAGGCAGCAACTGTGGAAATAGAAAAATAGTTAACATTTCAGATCAGAGTCCTTTCACAAGGACTGGAAACGTGAGAAAACAAAATAGCTTTAATTTGTGGGGAAGGTTGGTGAGGGATAGATCAACAAAGGGAGTATCACTAATGGGGTCAGGGCAGGGTTACTGTGGTGATATGCTTTCATGAATCCACCGAGTTGACGGAGGGGGCGGGCAGAAGGGCAGGGTCAGATGGACTATATGAAAAAGAGTAATGAAATTGAGTTCCATTTGAGTGGAAAGGCAGCACCATATAGTCATCAATGTACTGGATAAGGAGTTAAGGGAGGGACCAGAATAAGACTGAAACAAGACTGTTCCACATATTCCACAAAAAGACAAGCATAGTCTAAGCCTGAGTTTCCATCAGTACTATTTGATTTGGAGAAAGTGAGTAGAATTGAAGAAGTTTTTTTTTAAAGGTACAAACAATTTCAGCCATGTGAATGTGCTGGTGAACCTTAAAGGCCTCAGTTCAAAGTGCAACCTTCAGACCATCCTGGTGTGGAGAGATTGTACAAAAAAAATTTGCCATTTGGGACCTTGACACTGGAAACTGTCATGGGATGGAAAGTGTAAGAGGTGTCATGCATACAATGGGATGCAAATGGGAAGGGACTGGACCAGGGGAGAAAGAGTGGAGTCAAGGTCAAATAAGCTGAGTGGGGCAAGAACAGGCTAAAACAAAGTTGTGCCTACAGCCCTGTTTGTCGATCTGAAGGAAGGGTAGAAGTGGGTTGTGTGAGTTTCAGAGTCTAAGGTTGGAGACCATGAAAGGAAAATCTCAAGTTTTTTTCCCCAGTCTGTGACTGGGAAAAAAAATGGCCTGATGTTAAGTGGTGGGATCATGGTCCAGAAGGCACCTGACAGCTGATGCTTGGCTTCCACAAGGCAATGATCAGGTCGCCAAACTACAAGAGCACCACCCTCGTTGACAGCTTTGATGACAATACCGAAAATGGTCCTTAGTGAACAGAGTGCTGCAAGTTTATAAGTGGGTAAGTTAGAGTGAATAAAGGGAAGTGAAAAAATCCAGACAGTCCATCCTACGTCAGCTGTTATCAATGAATTCTTTACCTTTAAAGTCAAGTATTTTCTTTCAATCCGATCACAGAGCCTCTTGTAACTCTCCAACACGGCATTAAGGTCCCTATTCATCAATTCCTGATCGACAGGCGGCATTTTCTTAAGAATGGTATTTATGTTGTCTTTCAGAATCTTAACTCTCACTTCCTTCTGCAGCACCTCTTCCTTTGCTCGCTGAAAAAAAAGTGCTTAACAATGACTAAGCAAGTTTTGACAGCCACAACTTAAATGTATGTGGGTTGGTGAAAATGGAAATGACCTATTATGAGCATCCTATGTCAGAATCACAAAATTCTGATCCAAAAACTTCTCAACTGGGCACTAATAAACGGAAAATATATCAAACAGATGTAATCAGTGGCTGGGGCTTGACCATATGGTTGGGAAAGGATCAAGAATTGTGCTTTGTGATGGGCTACCTGATTTGCTTGATGCTGATGTAGGTGTCTGACATGACCCAGTCCTTTTATTTATATTCCTTCACAGGATATGGACATAGCTGGCAAGGCCAACATTTATTACACATCCCGAACTGCCCATGAGATTGTCAAGGTCATCTTGAACCTCTGCAGTCATTCTCAAAGGGACTTCCATTGAAGGAAGTTCCAGGAATAAAATCCAATAGTACTTGACCCAGAAGTGTCCCATGCATCTACTGCCCTTCCCTCTATAGGTTATTGAGTTCTGTCAGAGTGACTTTGGAGAATAAGTACAGTACATTCTGTGCATACCCCATGGCACTGCAGCCATGGTGCAGCAGTAGCGGAGGGTGTGAATGTTCAAAATGGTGGATTTGATGCCAATCCAACAGGCAGCTTTGCCCTGACTGGGTTTCAGTTACACTCATCCAGGCAAATGATCATTATTCCATCACACTCTTCTCTTAAGCCTTGTGGATCATAAGAAGTGTTTGGAATACCAGGGATTGAGTTGTTCACTACAGAACACTATCTTTCTGAGCTGTTCTTTCAGCTAGTATCTATATGCTTATCCAGTGAAGGCTCTGGTCAATGGTGTCTTCTAGAAAATATATTGTCAAGGTGCATGTGTTACATTTCCTCTTGCTGAAAAATGTCATTATTTGGCATCTGTGCAACCCTTCACTTTCAAAACTAAAATGCTGGTAACCTAAATGGTTACCATGCTGTAAAAATGCTGCATGTTTTATAATATGCAGCAGATTCAAAAGAGTGCAAAAGTAGTTATTTAAGAGAGAGAGAGTGGAGTTTCAATAGGCATGGAATTTGTCCACATAGGACAGTTATGTTACCCTGTAAATTAAAAATCACTTTATCCCAGTTTAAACCCTCTTGCCAGATCAAAATGATATGCTCCCAAATTCTCTCTAATGATGATGAAACATCAGTTGAAAAGTCCAACAACAATATTTCCACAACCCCCTACTTCTCTTCCTTTTATTAACAACTTTCTGCAGCAATGTGCTGAGGGCAATTATAGGAATGCACTGATGGCCTACCATTATTCTGTGGCATACAGTGGTGCAGCAAGTGGTGTTCACCACACTACCCAGATTATAGTTTTACACCTTCAACTGAAAGTCAATAATGGGGTGGTATACACCCCATTACAGACCACATTTTTTGTTAAATAACTTTCTTATGGGAAATGGACCTCACAAGAAAGTCAGCTTCTACTGCCCATAGCTGATTGGCCTTGAGAAGATGGTGTTGAGTTGCCTCATTGAACATGGCTTCACAGGGTTATTATTTTTAGCAATGCTGTAGCGGTTGCTACCGCGGAATAAAACAAGACTCTACTCGGAGGATTGCCAAACAGAACTGGTTTATTTTCCCGCCTTGTGCGGGCCCTTTAAGGGAGAAAAACTCCCGCCCAAAAAACCGGCAATGACGTAAGTCCTACGTCATCAGGACTTTCCCGCGCGCGGGTTCTCCCCGTCGCTCGGAAAGACGAGGCCCGCCGCCATCTTGGGCCTCGTCGCTCCGACGCCGCGCAACCCGACTGCCGAGCCGGTTCGCCCGACTAGACGGTGAGTCGCCACAATGCCTTGATTTTGAGTCAGTGACAATGGAAGACAGTCAAAATATTTCTAAGTCAAGATGCTACGAGACTGACAGAAACTTGCAGGAACTGTTGTTCCCTTGCATCTGCAGGCTTTGTCCTTTCAGGGAGAAGAGTTTGCAGTCTGGGAATCACTGTCCAAGTTTTTCCAGTCTGGGAGTGAACACTGCAGTCAGAGTGGTGGAGGGAATGAATGTCAGTGATGAAATGCAAAGTTAGCAGGCAGGTACAGCAAGAACTTAGGAAAACAGATTGAATGATGGCCTTCATTGCCAAAGGAATGAAGTAGTTAAGTCTTGCTACAATTGCACAAGGTATTGAGAGATCACACCTGGAGTTCTACATAGTATTAGTTTCCTTATTTGAAAAGAGATGCACTTGCACTGGAGGCAGTACCAAGTATGTTCACCTGATTGACTCCCGGGATGAAGGGGTTGTCTTTTGAGGAAATACTAAGTTAAATGGAGTACGAGAGGTAAGCTTTTGAAAAGGCTCGACAATGCAGATGATAAGATATTTCCCTCCGAGGGGCACAGTTCCTAACAAAAGAGATGAAGGAGATGAGAAGTAATTTCTTTTGAGGGTCAAGGAACATTGGAATTCTCTACCTCAGAGATGTGGGGACTTGATCACTTTATGAATTCAAGACCAAGATCAACAGACTTTTAGTCAACCAGGGAATCAATGGTTGTAGGGAGTTGAGGTGAGGCTAGTATCATATCAGCCACAACCTTACTAAATAATGAGGGGACAAATGGCCTGCTCCTTTCTCTTAGACAAGGTGAAGCATTGAATGAAATTAAGCAGACTGATTAGTTCTCAGTGATTTAAGCTCAAGTCTTGTTGGAGCTGCAATCAATAAAACTGATAGTATTCCTTGACATCTGTCATGAGGTTGTACGTGTGGAAAAATTTTCAGGAAATCAGGTGAATTACTCAGCATGGAATACTCAACCTCTGTCGTGTTGTCACATTCTGTATGCATGCAGTCATATTTCCTTACACTTTAGGAGGCAACCATTCAGCCCATCAAGTCGACATCAGCTCTCCGAGAAATCCCATCAATTTCACTCTCCCATTTATTTCCGTAACCTATTCTCTCCTGCATAACAATCAACCTTCCCAATTCTCCTACCACTCACCTGCACCAGGGATAATTTACAACTGGCAACTAACCTACCAACTTGCACATCTTTGGAATGTGGGAGAAAACCAGAGAACCCAGAGAAACCTACAGGGTCACAAGGATAATGTGACAAGCCACACAGATGGCACCAGAGGTCAAGAGTGAACCCACGGCACTGGAACTGTACTGTTGTGCCACCTTAATCAGAACTTCTTGTCAATGATGATCACAGTTGACAAGAAGTTGATAGTGAGTGATTAGTAGTTGAACCACTGTTGAACGTCAAGAGGATGCGATTAAGACTTGCATGTTGCAGATTATCATTTCATTGTACTTGTGCACTCAGGCTAATCATCAATCCAAGCCTGCATGTTGTCCAGATCTTTCTGGAAGCAGGTACAAGTGATTCTTTTAACTGAGGGCTTGTCAAGACAGTTCAGTCCTCAATCCTAAATGAACCACCTCATTTTTGACCTTATGTTGATGTGGATATTTGCCTGAGAGACACCCACAGCAATGCCCCCATTTTTTACATTATAATCAGTGCCAGAGCAATATATACAGTAGTTCTGAGATTTACTTGCTCACATTTGGCATTATTTTGATCTCTCTGACCAAGATCCCTAATTTAAGGTACATAGTGACCATCGGGATAATTCTTACAGGTAGTTACCAAGGACTGAATTCAGATGGCACAAATCTCATTGGAGTCCTTTTAGAAAGCCAAAAGGACACTTTTAACCTGCTAGCCAGGGTCTCATTTTAACCCGATCCCTGTGAAGGATCATTAATCTACACACTGACGTGTGGTAATATCGCATTACCCTTTCCACCATCACACTATGACTCAACCCTTCCAAATTTGCTTTCCTTTTCCCCTGCTGGTTGCAACTCCACAATCACTCAGCAATATATTGAATTACAGAGAAGAATCCTGACCTCACCAAAAAGGCAAACACACAGTTTCCAAAATTCAAAGTTTAGAATTAGGACGAAGACATTGTGTGTCTGAAATTCTCAGCATTTTATCTGAATTAAATCAGATCTGAAGCAAATGCATTGCAGAAATTTCCCACTGGAATTCTTTTGCACATCTCATTATTTTTGAAGACACATTACCTTAATTTCTTCCAAAGCAATCTCCAATTCCCCAGGTGACTTGTATTCAAAGTCCCTCTCTAAATAATCCTCTTCTGCCTGTGTTGTCCACTCACGCATCTCTACAAGATCTTTCCTTAAGTTTAATGTCTTTGTCTGGCCCTCGGACAATCTCAGCTGTTGAGATATAATCTGCAAAGAGAAATATTAGAAGGTGATTCTGACTTACACAGGGCATGGCTTGTAACAACCAGGAACCAACAAAAAGTGCATTCCAATCATGCCAGGTCAAAGTATGCCAACTTTTAAATTACTGTTTACAAAGACTCAAAATCTGAAATCTGACACTTAACCCAGGAAAGGCTCTTGTACGCAGAAATTAACTGATGTGTTTGACCTTCGACAGATTATGCTTCATATGCATCTGCAAGAGGTTTAAAAATTTCAAAAAAATCATACAAACATTGGAATATAATTCAAAACTTTAAGGCAAATTCCAACAGTCTATACCTCAAGTTCCTCATGCTTCTCCTCCCTGCCCCCCCGTCCCCTCCCCCCCCCCCCCCACCCACCAGGTTGATTATGCAGTTCCAAGTAGCACATTACATTTCTGGATCACTAAAATGGGTTTTGAATCCATAACCTTCAGCCTCCGGGCGAGGGCACTACCCACTGAGTCATAATGAAAACTCCTTTTGCTGGCCATTTGCAAATGAAGTATATCCCAGCAGGTGTAGGGACGTACAGCACAAGGGAGAAGAAACATTGAAAAGAAATTAAAAAGAAATAAAATAGACTAGAATATACAAAATACAAAGCAGGATAGACACTCAGTCTGGACTAGTTCATCTCTGGGTAAATATTCAGCATTTCCAGTGAGAATAAAGGTATTCATAGATTTATGAACATTTGATTTACCCATTTGCACTTTAATGCCATTAACTTTGAAGTATGCATCTTTGATTTCCTGAGCTATTTTTCGCTCCAATGAATAGTGCACCACACTGTGCATAGGAATACATTGTATCAAAATCCCCACTGTGAGTTTCACCAAACCTTTTCAATTTACAAGACGTCATTTCACAAAACATTTCCAGCAACACAATCCCTCTGTAAATAGAGAAATAGCTGTATTCCAAGGCAGATCTCCACCTCGTACATTGTTTCTTCCTCTGACCAAAAGTTTCCGTCATTCACAATTCATGAGATGCTGCAAAACTATAAATTAACACAGCTCAGGAACTTGACTCCATACCTGGTTCTTCACTTTGTTCCATCGTGTCCGACAGTCTGTCATGCGAGTTGCCACAGAATTAGAGATGGCTGTCACTGGCAGCTTTTTCAGTGAGTCCTGAATTTCATTCATTGATGTCAAATTGGACTGAATATTCTGAATTTCATCCACAAACGTCTGTACATGTAAGAAAGAGATCATCACAAAAATAAAAAGCACAATTCAACTCTTCCTTCAAAGTGGGATATTACACCGTAGTACACCAACTCCATGCTTAGCTCCATTACTTCAGACAGTTTACAAACAAAATATACTCATAGGATAAACTGAACTGAGCGTTTGACAAGGTCTCACTTGGTAGGCTCATCCAGAAGATTGAGATGCACGGGATCCACGGTGACCTGGATTCGGAATTGGCTTGCCCATAGAAGAGAAAGGGTAGTGGTCAATGGGACTAATTCTGGCTGGAGGTTCATGACTAGTGGCGTTCCACAGGGATCCGAACTGGGACCTCTGCTGTTTGTGATGTACATAAATGACTTGGATGAAAACATGGATGGGTGGATTAGTAAGTTCACAGACGATACAGAGGTTGGTAGCATTGTGGATAGTGTAGAAGATTGCCAAAGGATACAGCGGAATACAGATGAGTTACAGATATGGGCAGAGAAATAGCAGATGGAGCTTAATCCGGCTAAGTATGAGGTGTTGCACTTTGGGAGATCAAATGTAAAGGGGCAGTACACTGTTAATGGCAAGACTCTTAACAAGTGTTATGTACAGTGGGATCTTAGGGTCCAAGCCCATAGCTCCCTGAAAGTGGCTGCACAAGTAGGGTGGTAAAGGCAGTGTATGGCATACTTGCCTTTATTAGTCAAGGAATTGAGTTCAAGAGTCAGGAAGTTGTGTTGCAGCTTTATAAAACTCTAGTTAGGCCACAGTTAGAGTATTGCATTCAGTTCTGGTCACCCTATTATAAGGAGCATGTGGAGGCTTTGGAGAGGGTGCAGAAGATGTTTACCAGGATGCTGCCTGGATTAGATGGCATGTAGTATGAGGAGAGGCTGGACAAACTTGGGTTATTTTCTCTGGAGTGGCAGAGGCTGTGGGGAGACCTGATAGAAGTTTGTAAAAGTATGAGAAGCACAGATAGAGTAGACAGCCGATATCTTTTCTCCCCCGCCCCCCCCCCCCCCTCCTCCTCAGAGTTGAAATGTATAATACTAGTGGATATACATTTAAGGTGAGAGGAGAAATTCAAAGCAGATATGTGGGGCAAGTTTTTGTTTTAAACACAGAGTGGTGGGTGCCTGGAATGCATTGCCAGGGTTGGAAGTGGAGGTAAATACGATAGAAAGGTTTAAGAGCTTCTTAGATAGACACATGAATATGCAGAGAATGGAGGCATATGGACCTTGTGTAGGCAGAAGGGATTAGTTTTGTCAGGCATGTAATTACTAGTTTAATTAGTTCGGCTCAACATTGTGGGCTGAAGGGTCTGTTCCTGTGCTGTACTGTTCTATGTTCTATCAACTCTACATATTAGGGGTTTGTTGAGTCTGGGTGAATGGATAACAGAATAAAAGGTTGTTACATTTAATTGAAATTAAGTATGAGTAATTACTCATTTTTTAATAAAAGACAGGATGACACATTGATGCAAAGCACAAAGAATGCATGCCAGCGGCTCTACTTCATTAGGAGTTTGAGGAGATTTGCTATGTCACCAAAGGCTATTACAAATTTCTATAGACGTACGGTGGAGAATATCCTGACTGCTTGCACCACAGCCTGCTACGGAGTCTCCAATGCACAGGATCGCAAGAGGCTGAAGAGGGTTATAGACTCAGCCAGCTCCATCACGGACACAACCCTCCCCATCATCGAGGACATCTTCAAGAGGCGGTGCCTCAAGGCAGTGGCACCAGTCATCAAGGACCCTCACCATCCGGGAAATGCCCTCTTCTCATTACTACCATCAGGGAGGTGGGTACAGGAGCCAGAAGACCCAAACTCAATGATTCAGGAACAGCTTCTTCCCCTCTGCCATCAGATTTCTGAACAATCCATTAACCCAACCTCATGAATTCCTTTTTTTTGCACTATTTAGTTTTGTAATTTATACATTTTTGTCTTTGCATTGTACCGCTGCAGCAAAACAACAAATTTTGCGTCATATGTTTGGGCTTCACAAAGTAATAAACTAGGGGAAGTGAAATGGAAGAGGAATCGGCACACAGAACCATTGTGTAACAGAGGCATTTCCTTTCAAAGATTTCAATGGTTTATAACAAGTAGTTTCAGGGCAGAAATCAATCAGTTGAAGGAAAGGTACTACAAGGAACAGATATGTCAGTAAGTTAAAAATGTTTTAAATTTTTTTTTAATTTTATTTACAGCGTGGTAACAGGCCCTTCCGGCCCAACGAGTCCGCACCACCCATTTTTTAAACCCAAATTAACCTACCCGTACATCTTTGGAACGTGGGAGGAAACCGAAGCACCTGGAGGAATCCCACGCAGACATGGGAGAACGTACAAACTCCTTACAGACAGCGACAGGAATCAAACCCCGATCGCTGGCGCTGTAATAGCATCGTGCTAACCACTACGCTACCGTGCCGTACCCACTACGCTACTGTGCTAACCGCTAACAGCAGGTCAGTTCCTGAAGAGTGAAGAGTGGCCAGTGTAGCTGGATTTTCAACAGGAGAGATGGAGCTAATCAAGATCATTTGCAATTCAGCAGCTTCATATCTCTGGTTTGTTGGGGGGTGGGGGCGGGGGTGGAATATTTAATTAAGGATGAAACCTACAGCAATGCAATGTGTTACAGTGGTGTAGCTAGTAAAGCTGCTGCTTCACAGCTTCAGTGAACCAGGTTCCATCAGGATCACTGGTGCTGCGTGTGCCCAAAGCATATTACTCTGTGACTGCATAGGTTTCCTCCAGGTGCTCTAGTTCCCTCTCACATCCCAAATACGTGTGGATTGGAAGGTTAACTGGCCACTGTAAATTACACCTAATATGTAGACGAGTGGTAGGATCTGGGGGAAGATGATAGAAATGTGGGGAAAAATAAAATGGGATTAGTGTACGATTAGTGGGCCTCGATGTTTGGCACAGCTCTGTGAGCCGAAGGGCCAGTTTCAGTGCTGCAGAGCACTAGGAATCTATTACCTGGTGAGAAAATACTGGCCAGCACAAGTTTTAAAAGAGACTATTCTACTCATTAAATCTGAATTCTTTGAGACACAGCAGGAATTCTAGATGGAGAAAATTCTGCATTTATTGTCTTCTCTAAAGTCTTTCAGAAGACTTTCAATGAGAAATCATTGAAGGGCTATGGAAGAAGCAGAGGACAGACTAAAATCTAACTAGAAAGGAGAAAACAAAGGTAAGAGCAATTTTTCCAAAAGAAGTTTCAATAATTAACATGAGGAGAAGACTCAAAAGGGACAGATGGAATTCAGTAACAATTAGATTTGGCATGATGCATTTTGTTAACTTAATTACGCTGTCACTAAGTACTGTGCTGCAGCAAATCAGAAGAATTTGGGAGTTCACGTAACAAGGCACCCCACCTCCCCCCAACCTACCATTCAAAAACTGATGAGTTCCAGATTATATATAAACACAATATAAAACCAAAGAGATACTGGCAAGTCCATACAAAACCTTACTATGAGCCTTTAATTTAACTTGAACTAACTTAAAACCTGAACTTAACAGTGCACAACTAGAATTATGACTGTATGCTTCTGTGTTGGGTTATCACGAACATAAACTGGTTGGGCCAAATGGTCTGTTTTCACATTATATCACAAGTACATTTGCTACAATGCTCTTCTCTCTGTGCCAGATTTTTTCCCACCTTGCACTTTTCCACCTGCTGTTTGAGTCCCACTTGATTGCCAAATGCAACAGTCTCTTTGGACAAGAAGGTGTCAACACAATCCATCCACTTTTCCAGGGCATCTGAATTTTCCTGCATAAAAAGGAAATAAATGGTCTAAATAATTAAAAGCAAACTTCAACCAGGAACAGAGGAGTAATCTAAGGTCTGGAGAATTGCAGGGTTGCTGGGAAGCCTGGACAAGGACAAAGGAAATATAAATATCTTCTCAAGATAACCACCCAAAATGGTATTTTCCCTTATTAGTTTCCCTGATTCCTTCCTCTCCTGAAGATTGAGGGTAATTACTTTCAAGAGCCTTACTGCAAGCACCATTATCCACAAGTAGTATCGATTTGGCAAAGTTTCATCATGCAAACTATTACAAACAAGTCTTGTCAAAACCCAGCCAATAAAACATCACTACTGATCTTCTCTTTCAAGCTCCTAAAACATGCTTAAAGGGCTAGAATTTCCTATATCATATTTCTGTAAATAACACCTACTTTGTTTCACTCTGGCTGTTGTTAATTTTGGCCAAAATCTCCCGAACATCCAAACTGGCATAAAACAAGATAACAGTCAGCATAAATTACTGGAGTCTCAGGAAGTCCTGGAATTTTCACACGTCTTTAAACTCCATTACCTTACTGATTTTAGATAAAAATGTCTGAATTACAATTTATAAACAGCATATTTAAGAAAATGCAACTCAAATTTTTCTTTCATTTTGCAGATTCTTATAATTAGAATAAACAGAGTGATAGAAATGTTTAGATGAATTAAGGAGAAATTTAATTAAAATGCTTTAAGCTAAAAACTCACAAAGGATGAGAAGATGATTTTAAGGCCTTTCACACAAAATAATTTAGACAAATTCTCTGTCAATTCTGAAGTAGCATAAATGGAGGAAAAAGATCTGTGGCCTTTTTAAGTGAAATTGGCACCTGGAAAGCATAACCTGGGAGGGATACAAATAATCATGCATTTATGATCAAAGATGATGAAAGAACACCTATGTACTTCGAACTGTGTGCAATGTCCTTCTTGGTGGCAGAAGTCCTGAGGGGCAGTCAGGGTAGCTTCAATGAGTAACTGCCATGCATTTTGTAGATCGCATGCACTGCAGCCACTGTATGCAAGTATTGCAGGGACACAGTGTGGTAGATGGGATGCCAATCAACTGGGTTGCTTTGTCCCATTTGGTGTCAGGCTTCTTGAGTGTAATTTGATCTGTTCTCATCCAAGAAAGTAGAGGGTACTCCATTGCCTTCCGGACATGCCTTATAAATGCAAAAATACCTTAAGGGTTCCAGGAAATGAGTCAATTTCTCCAGGATATACAATTTCTCTTGCATGATTGTCCATTTTGAGTTTCTGGTCAATGGAGACTCCCAATATGTTGATGGTATGGAATTTGATGATGGTACTTTGACTGAATATTATGCATTGGTGGTTGGACTCTGACTTATTGGAGATGGTCATTGCCTAACAGGTGTAGCAGGAACATTCCTTACCACTTATCAGCACAAGCCAGAACGCTATACAGGTCTTGCTACACGCAAGAATGGACAGCTTCATTTGCTGAGAACTCGTGCATGGAATTCAACATCGTGCAATCGTCAATAAACTTTCTTATTTCAGACCCTATGATGGAAATCACTTATGAAGCAATTGCAGATAGTTGGCCTTGGACACTGCACTGAGGAACTCCTAGGGCTGGCATGATGGACTCTAATAAATCACAACCATTTTCCACTGTGTAAGATAGAACACCAAACTTTTTTTTTTAAAAAGTGAAGAGCATCATATCCCAGATGACAGGACAGTCTAATAACTGCATGTAACTACCAGCAGAGACCTATACTAATCTTGCTGAATTTAAGTTCTTACAATTTCAAAGCAAACAAAGCCACTTTAATTGTGTGAGAAAATATTCACAGTTCAGTGGTATTGTACCAGATTAGTTTTTTTTCCACTATTCAAGATTAAAAGTATACTTAATAAATTAGGTAATGAATCTTAAAAGAAAAATAATTAAAAAAACAAGTGAATAATTCCACACCTAAACTGGATCCACAGAAGTTTAAATATATTCAAGAATAACAACAATGGAAAGTATTATAATTCCCAAAGTTGCACAAACTTTTATTATTCACCAATTAAACTGAACGATATGAGGGAATCTCATTGCTGCAAGCTGCACTAAAAAGATAGCCCACCACACTATTAATTTCTAATTCTCCCAGTATGCAGCATCTCCTCCTGATCCCTTCCAAATTCCACACTATTTCCTCGCACTTTTTCAGAAACTTGTACGAAATAGGGTCTTTCATATAGATCTGAAGAAAAAGACATGACCAGTCTATCACTTGAGAAATGTCATTCCAAAAATGCAGCAAGTCCCTCACTGGATTATGAGGCATCAACCTGAATCACGTGTACTGGAGTCTGATCCAATTCTCACTGAGGACAGTCTGTCAACACCATCAAGCCGGCACTTACTCTCCATTTCTAATCCTATTCCCTCCCTGACTTGGACTCGGAAGCCTATTCTTTGTGCTGTACATCCATCATTTGCGAGTCTCATTCACCTTAAATTGCTGCAGTTTCGATATCACATCCTCCAGCACCTGGCTATCATTCTGAAGCTTAGCTATTAGCTTTTGCCATCGTATTTGAATTGCTTCCAATTCCATGTCATAGGTCTTTTTAGTAGATGTCACCGGCTCTTCTTCCTTCCTTTCCAACCCTGAAGCCAGTCTGTCCATTTCCGGTTGATGGTTTTTCAATTCGTTCTGCAAAGCCTGGATAAGAAAGGGAAAACAAGAGAGCATTGTACAATATTGTCAAAGAATCTTGAAATATTTGAGAAGTTCTCAACACCCTAAATGCATCTTCCAGCTTGCATACTTATCCAGCATTTAAATCTCATTCCCCTAATAGATGCCCGGAATAAAGTATTATATAATTTGGTAAATGTTACATAGCATTTGGCATCTTCACATTTGGGAGCGGCTTGTATCTAAAAGCCACAATGCCTTGCAAATTTCTGTTTATTATTGCCTGCTCCTTACCTCTGTGTTCTTTAATGCTTTCTGAGCTGCTTCCAGATTAACAACTGTACTCCATCCTCGTTTAACTTGAGCTTCAGATTGATCCAGCACTGTTTTTAAGGTCTTTACAGCATCTAGGTTCCGAGGACGTTCCGATCCTTTTAATAAAGATGAAATTACAATAGCCATGCTGTGTAACAGGGCTCCAGCAACGAATAATCCACATTATTGATACACATAACCACAAACAACACTGCTATTCCTATCAATGCATTTATATCTGAAGCACACAACAATTTGCAATGATGATCAAAAAAACCTCTGCTTCATTTCAGCTTCTCTAAACAACACTGAAGTGCACAACACAGTATATAAGCTTTGGTAGAGCTGCACCCGAAGAGCTAGTGCAGTCTGATCTGGCTCATTCTATCACCGGTATACAGTGCTACTTTCCACTTGCAAAATACAGTATCATACTTGAGGGACGCCATTTTACGCTGTTCCATCCGTACAAGATACCCTGAATACTGGTCACTATGTTCATTAAGAAATGAATTGCTTCCTCATAGCACCTTTCAGAGCACTGGACATTGCAAAGCACTCTGCAGTCAAACAAGTTCAATCACCATTCTAATATAAGAAACATAAAAGCCTTTGTGCCTCTTTCAAGTCACCCAATGTGATAATTGCCAGATAACTGTGCAATGCTGATTAAGGGATAAACCTCAAGCAGTCCATCAGGAATAAGCTTATTCCTATCTTCAATATGGTGGCTTGCATTTTACAACTTATTAACACTATTCCCAAAACACAGCACCTCTCAGCGTGCTGTATTCCCTCAGTGGTAGTGGTCTGATGATCTCAGATCTCTCTATCTGATCATACTGTTTAAGATTCATCCAATAACAAAGTATAATCATGGCTGAAACACACAAGATGCTGGAGGAGCTCAGCAAATCAGGCAGCATTCATGGAGGAAAATGGACAGTCAACGTTTTGGATTGAGACCCTTCATCTGGACTCATAATAATGGCTATTTCCTCTCCATGCAGGAAGAATTCAAAATAAGCAATGATGACTGGCTGAGGTGCAAAAGTTCAGAACAAATAAAATTAATCTTAAAGTAAAAGGACAAGTCATCTATCTATGAAATCACTCAGCAAGAGGTTGTAGCGGAAATGCAGAACTGCTGAAAGACTATGGACATTGGGAATTACTTGAATTAAGACCAAGGTTAATAGATTTAAGTAGTGGTATTAGAGGCTACAAGTCAAGTGGAAGTGATGTACATGTAGCTGAACAGTCTATCAACATGTAACGTAACATAACAGACCTATCAAAAACTGAACACTTAAGCTCAACAAAAATGCACCAGTCAATTAAGTATCTTAAGTTTGCTTCGGGATAATCAAATGAAAAGCCCAGTCACCTGATTTCAGTTGTCGTTTGCTCTGTAGTTTCTGGAGAATTGATCGGAATCGATTGTTTGTATTATTAAGGTCTTCCTGGAGGAAGTTCGGAGCTCCAGGTTCACTGCTGAGCACTTCCCCACGAGCCATTAGTTTCTCTAAGCATGGAGCTACATCAAGCAATTGGTTGATTTCATCCTGCAAAGAAAATAAGTACGTGATCCAAGGCTGTAACTCCATCATAAATAGCTTTTCTTGAACAATATAAATTGAGCTAAATTATGCAGTTTCCCATCACCATTACCACCTCCCCCACCCTAATTCACTTGAGCAAATTTTGTTGGTACTTTTATTACAACTGAAGAAAAAACAGCCCAATAGGCAGTTGAACCATTACATAAGCTGAAGCTTATTCCAACAAATCAGAAAATATCAGTTCTGTCCTCATGCAGGGTCACAAACCAAAACGTCAACCATCCCTTTGACTCCACAGATGCTGCTTGACCCATCGAATTCCTCCAGCAGTTTGTTTTTTTGCTCCAGATTCCAGCATCTGCAGTCTCTTTGTTTCCCCAGAAAATATCAGAGCTCATTTTACTCACAAGCCTCAGCATTAGAAATAATTTTTGTTATATCTTATTCAGTTTTTGATGCACAATTTGTCAAAAATAACTGATGCACATTTTATCAGTTGTGCAAAGACGCTCAAACTGCATCAAATCTTTCAAGTAACAGCATTATATTATCTTAACTTCACACTGCATTAAAACACTAAGTGAATGCAATAGGTGCATAACACTAATTCATTATTAGACAATTTTTCCTTTCCTAAGGAGGAACTTGGTCCAATTTGACGAGACACATGACAGGAGAATCCTACATCCATAAAAGTTCCAAACAAAGGACGAGCCTCCAATGTATCCCCACTTTCCCAAATCTAACCACCAACACTTCCACCTCCAGACTGACCCCACACTGATCTCTCTACTTCATATGATCCTATCCTAATCTCCCTGGACAACCCTCTCTCCAAATTTGATCAGTGAAACTATCACACTGCAAGTGTTTCCTTTAAGCATTGTCATTCATATACATGCAATACCAAAATTTGACAGGCAGATAGGAAAAGTTACTTGACACAATTGAATACAGGCCATCCCTGGGTTACGAATACCCAACTTACCCATACATTCAAGAGAGTTCCCATGATCTTATTAAATTCACAAGCCCAATGTACATACATATGTTTGTTCCTATGAATGGCAGAACTAGTTTCCTCTCTCTCCCCATGTAGTTTTTATTCTTTCTTATTAGATTTGTGTTTTGATGCCATTGATTACAAAATTGTGGGAGGTATGGTTACCATCTCGTGATCTTTGTGTATTTTCTGACTTATGGACAGAATCAATTTAAGGATGTCTGTAAAAATGGAACCAGTTTGTTATCCGGAGACAGCCTGTGTCAAAAATTGCTGTACCATTTGTCAGATCACAATCTATGTTTCAATACAATCAACAGAGCAACAATATAAGAGAATCAAGGCAAAACCGATGAAGAGGGAAAGGGAATGAAAAATTTGAGAGAAGGTAGAGCGAGTGATCTCCTCACTGAAACATACAACATACTTCTGGGGCTTGCCAGGATTGATGCAGAGTTGATGTTTCACATAGGTGGGTTATCTTCACCCAGTGGTCACAGTCGCAAACTAAGGAATAGACATTCACGAGATGAGGGGAAAGAAAATTACCCAGAGGGCCGCAAACCTTGGGATTTGGAACTGTGGAAGCTGAGCTGCTGGTTATGTTAAAGACAATTTAATAAATTTTTTGACATGTAGGGAACCAAAGTATACAGGTTTAATACATGAAAATAACTCCAGTGTAAAAGACAAATCGTGATACTATGGAAAGACAAAAGGTAATTTTTTCTTCCCATCAAATTTTGGTATTGCAAGTATACAAATGGCCAGACTGACAGAAAGGAAACACTTTCCTCAAATATTGTTTCCCAGAGTACCAATAATTTTGATTTCTTCTGTTCTTCCCCATTCTTATAAATTAAACCACATGATAAGACTCTGCAGTACAGAAGGCCATTCACCTGACAGGACTCGTTCACTTTACCACTGGCCGCACTCTTCAGCCAGTCTTCTTTGCATTTTATCGTCTTTTCAAGCTCTTGTAACTCTTGATAAATACCGTTTACGTCCTCTTGATATTGGATCTTACGTCTCAGCTTCTCCACTTGTTGGTTATTGTTGTTCCATTCCACTGACACCTTGTCCAGGGCATGGATTACTTCCTCTGTTGACAGCCCTTCTGCAAGTAGTTTACATTGCACAAACATTACTGCGTCAGCAAGACTAATCGCAGACTTAATGCACACCTAAATAAACTTTTCATTTTTGGAGTAAATAACTTTAGAACTCCAGCTTATCAGCTTGTGAATTGGGATATACAGTGGCATGCAAAAGTTTGGGCACCCCTGGTCAAAATTTCTGTTACTGTGAATAGCTAAGTGAGTAAAAGATGACCTGATTTCCAAAAGGCAAAGTTAAAGATAACACATTTCTTTAATATTTTAAGATTACTTTTTTATTTCCATCTTTTACAGTTTCAAAATAACAAAAAAGGAAAAGGGCCCGAAGCAAAAGTTTGGGCACCCTGCATGGCAAGTATCACAGCTTGTAAACGCTTTCTGTAGCCAGCTAAGAGTCTTTTAATTCTTGTTTGAGGGATTTTTGCCCATTCTTCCGTGCAAAAGGCTTCTAGTTCTGAGAGATTCTTAGGCCATCTTGCATGCACTGTTCTTTTGTGGTCTATCCACAGATTTTCGATGACGTTTAGGTCGGGGGACTGTGAGGGCTGTGGCAAAACCTTCAGCTTGTGCCTCTTGAGGTAGTCCATTGTGGATTGTGAGGTGTGTTTAGGATCGTTATCCTGTTGTAGAAGCCATCCTCTTTTCATCTTCAGCATTTTTTTTTATACAGACCTTGTGATGTTTGCTTCCAGAATTTGCTGGTATTTAATTGAATTCATTCTTCCCTCTACCAGTGAGATGTTCCCCGTACCACTGGCTACAACACAAACCCAAAGCACGATCGATCCACCACCGTGCTTAACAGTTGGAGAGGTGTTCTTTTCATGAAATTCTGCACCCTTTTGTCTCCAAACATGCCTTTGCTCATTGCAGCCAAAATGTTCTATCTTAACTTCATCAGTCCATAGGACTTGTTTCCAAAATGCATCAGGCTTGTTTAGATGTTCCTTTGCAACCTTCTGACGCTGAATGTTGTGGTGAGGATGCAGGAAAGTTTGGAGAAAACAGGGTGCAGAATTTCATGAAAAGAACACCTCTCCAACTATTAAGCACGGGGGTGGATCAATCATGCTTTGGGCTTGTGTTGCAGCCAGCGGCATGGGGAACATCTCACTGGTAGAGGGAAGAATGAATTTAATTAAATACCAGCAAATTCTGGAAGCAAACATCACACCGTCTGTAAAAGAGCTGAAGATGAAAAGAGGATGGCTTCTACAATAGGATAATGATCTTAAACACACCTCAAAATGCACAATGGACTACCTCAAGATGTACAGACTGAAGGTTTTGCCATGGTCCTCACAGTCCCCTGACCTAAACATTATCGAAAATCTGTGGATAGACCTCAAAAGAGCAGTGCATGCAATACGGCCCAAGGATCTCACAGAACTAGAAGCCTTTTGCAAGGAAGAATGGGCAAAAAATCCCCCAAACAATTGAAAGACTCTTAGCTGGCTGCAGAAAGCGTTTACAAGCTGTGATACTTGTCAAAGGGGGTGTTTGACAAGTACCTTTTGCTTCAGGCCCTTTTTCTTTTTTGTTATTTTAAAACTGTAAAAGATGGAAATAAAAAAAGTAATCTTGCTTAAAATATTAAAGAAATGTGTCATCTTTAACTTTATGCCTTTTGGAAATCAGGTCATCTTTTATTCGTTTAGCTATTCACAGTAACAGAAATTTTGATCAGGGTGCCCAAACTTTTGCATACCACTGTATATATTTTAAAAATTACATAATTCCAGAAAAGAAATGGGAATCTTACCACTTCGCATCTGTGAATGTACATTGGCACTACACACTAATCACTGTGTCATCCTTAGGAACTACTTTGGTTTGACCCAAGATTGAATTTTATTAGAAACTAATCACCAAATACATAAATGTTAAATGGTTCAAAACTTCCTCTGTTGATTCCATGGCATTCCTGTTTATTTTGCTGCTGAGTGCTCCATCTATAGCATGAAGGCCACAATGCATAAAATCAGAGTGTGCTCCTGCCAGCACTGCAGGATGGCCCTCATTTAAAAACGAATGGCTTCGACACATGCGCCAGACAGTAAGACAACTCCTGATGGTGGATTAAATAGTTACAGATGTCAGAGGAGAGCACTGAATTTTTAAGAAGGGGAAGACATTTTACAATTGCCAACCTAAACTGATGGAAACTGCTTGCTGCTCTAAAAGGACAATCTCCAGTTGCACAAGCACCACCACCAGACAACTGGTGAGGAAAAAAACAATTAATATTATTTTCCTGAGCATTCAAGGATGGATTGTGGGAGCTGCAGTGACATGGGGTTGGCAGTTTAGATACTCAAAAGAGTGATGTTATGGTCACCACAGACATACTTCACATAACCTGAGCACCATTAAAATTTGGAATATTTTTCAGAGTCCTCCAATTCCAGCATCCATGAAATGTGGGCATTGTTGAGTTCAGGCAACAGTAACAGAATTAAATAAACTGATTAGATTAAATTAAATACATATTTTAAGAAAGGAATCTACTGTTTTGCAGCTGAAGTGTGATAATCTACAGAGACCACTGGTTCCATAGCAATGACAAGATTCTGTAAATTGAGCCACTTTGGCTCAAATTTGATGAGCAGGAACCTTGGACACGGCAACATATCATGGTGGGGGGATGTTGCTTGGATATTCTTATTCTCGGAGGGTGTAGCTACAATTGAGACGGATGTGGTGATCCAGAAGGAAGCACCAGAGCAGCCTCTCCTCTTGGAGTTAACCAAAGAAGCAAAATTCCTGCAGTCTGTGTGCATGACAGCAGAAACTGCAGTGTGGATGGGCAAATTGACCACAGTATGATGGCCAAGGGGGCCAATTCAAACTGTAGTGGTAAAGGAAACAGAATAGTTTGAGGATAGATACTGTTATCTAGAGTCACAAGCCCAAGTCCCAAAGGCTGTGTTGCCTGCTAAGGACATCTCCTTGAGGCTGTACAGGAATTTAGAGATGGAGTGGAAAATCTGGATGTCATGGTTCATATGGGAGCCAACAGCACATATAAGATATTGGTGGTGGTTATGCTGAAGGAATAAGTGCAACAAGGATCCAAATTAAAAAGCAGAACTACAAATGTGATAATTCCTATATGTTGACCTGAGTCCATACAATTTCACATGGGTTAAACAAGTTCAGAAAATCAAATTTGTGGCTCTGGTGAGGGAAAATTCAGTTTCAATACTCGGAGTAATGGCACTATTATTGGCTAAAGATGTATTTGTTCAGTTGGGATGAATATCACTTGGTCAGGGCTGGGACCCTGAAGAAACAGGCTCAGTAAATGGGCGAGGACAAAACAGATGACCAATATAGTGGAAAAGTGTGAACTTATTTACTGGTTTAAAAATAAGGCAACATGTTTTTTTTAAATGGGGAGAGATTTAAATGTCTTGGTGTTCAGATGCACCTGGATGTTTCTGCACACAATTATTGAAAGTTAATATGCAGAAACAGCAAGCAATTAGGAAGGTAATTACAAGGGATTCAACATCAAATTCAACAACTCAAAATTTTCAGGTAACTCGCCATTCTGGTTTGTATAACTGCCCAGTTTTGTTGCAAAATTATCTATCTGTAATACTAATGCAATTTTTCCCACTCCACAAACACTGCCTCATATCCTGGTTACTTCCAGTATCACCCTTTTGGTTTTGGGTTTCAGCAACGCCGCTGGCCTGTATTTCACAACTTTGTGTTTCTCGGTTTTCTCCCTGTCTCTCAAATTGCCATTAATCCATAACTGGACATCTCCACAAACTGGACCTGGTGTACAAGTCCACTGATCACTATAGATGGCAGTGCAGATGGGCAAGGAAGTGAAGACAACTTACAGGATGCTGACCTTCATGAGCAGGGCCACAGAAAACAGGAGTGTAGAGTTCATGGTACAACTTTATAAAACTTTGGTTAGGTCACAGGTGGGATATTGCATACAATGTGAGGAGAACATGAATGCACTGGAAAGGGTGCAAAGGAAATTTACCAGAACGTTGCCTGGGATGGAACATTTCAGTTATGAGGAGAGAATGGATAGGCTGGGTTTGTTTTTCTTGCAGCAGAGGCAGCTGAGAGGGAATTTCAAAGAGGTATAGAAAATTATGAGAGCACAGATAGGTTAGATAGTGAGAAACGTTTCCCCGTAACAGGTCTAAAACAAGAGGGCACAGGTTTAAGCTAAGGCATAAAAGGGTTAGAGGGTATCTGAGGAAATTTTTTTTTGAGCCGGAGCTTGGTTGAAATCTGGACCGTACTTCCTGAGAAGATGGATGAGGCAGGTACTCTCACAACATCTAAAATGTATCTGGATGAGCACTTGAACCGCCAGTGCATAGAAGGCCATGGACCAAGTTCTGGTAAATGGGATTCAGATAGATTGATACTCGATGGTAGGCATGGAAATGGTGGGCCAATAGACCTGTTACGGTGCTGTATTACTTCACAAGGTCAGGACGCAGACATCCCCTTCATCTTATCCACTCATTCCCCATCTTCACTGCAACTTAAAGTTAACTTGTTTGCTCTTTTTCCTAATTCTGAAAAGCCTCCAACCTGAAACATTAATTTTCTTTCTACAAATGCTGCCTGATCTGCTGAGCATTTCCAACTTTTTCTGTTTTTATTTCAGATTTCCAGCATTTGCAGCTTTTTGGTTTTCAGTTCCAATTTACTGATTTATGTGAAGAAGTGGCTGCACTCAAACTATAATCCACTTTTTCTGTCAATGACATTAATCTACCAACTGTGCACTTAGAGCACTTTGTTTTTCTTTTCCAGATTTTGGCATCATTAATTTTTGCAATTGCTAATAGCAAGCTCCAAATATCTATTCCTGACTACATTAAAAAATATCAAGGAATAATTATTTATCACATTTTCTTCATTTCAATTCAGTCTGCTTCCAGAAAACAGTAGAGAAAGTAATTGAAATAATTGCAGATGCTGGATGTCTGAAAGCAAAATGGAAAATGCATGATGTTCTGATGAAGGGTCACTGATCTGAAATGTTGACTCCACTCTCTCACTGATGCTGCCTGACCAGCAAAGTGCTTCTGGCACTTTCTGGTTTTGTATCCTAAGAGAAATTCAGTTGCACATTTCAATTAACAATAGAACAAGAATTTGCAGCAAGTTCATCACAATTCATTTTGGTTTTACCTTTCTCCATTGGTTCAAGCAAGGCCTGTCCTGTTTGTCTTATTTCCTTCAATTGTCCCTCACGTTCAGCCTTTTCTTTTTCCAATGTCTGTAAATACACAAAATTAATTCAAATTTCAACGTTATGCTCAGATGCCAATAATTTAGTGAAACAGCATGGCAAGTCTTGCCTATGCATGATATTCAAATCACTTTAATTATTACAAATTTACAATGGTTTCATTAAATATTTAACAGAAGGGCATTAAACTTTAAAAAAAAATGAATATCTGATATTTTTGAAAAATATTTCATTCACAGTTGTCACTTGTTCACTCTATCACTGCTGGTTTCTCAAGATTAACAACTGATTTCCGGGGTGTTCAGCTCAACTTTTATAACGAATCACTTAATGTTCTTAACGCATCTATATTTCTTTTTCAGAAGAATCCATCTCTGCAGCTGCAACCTTACCTTCATCTTTTTCTTCAAGCTGGTGATATCCTTCTTCCTTCTGAAGTCATTGAACATCATGGCTTGAATCTCGTACTTTGATTTGCTAATCCAGTTCAGAAGCTCGCTAGCATCCGCAGTGAACCTAGTGATAAAGTAACATGTTCGTGGAGCCAATAAAACAAGACATCAAACGGAGCTTCTGCAGTGTTATTGAAAGCAAACAATCATTTTGACAGATAGTAAACTCTGCTCACATTAGGGAGAAGAGCACAACTTTAGTAAAGCTCCTGTGGTCCCTTTAATACAGCAGGGTCTTGTTTCCTGTGTTCCCTTTAAACTCACCAGATTATATTTAAAGTTAGTTACATTCAAGATCCATTTCCTTGTTTGGCACTAGGAGTACAGGGTAACCATGAGCCAAATCTCCCTTCTTAAAATTTTGGTATCTCTGTCACGTTATCTCTGTCAAGTTGATCTATCAAGAGAAGAATAACTTGATCTCCAAAAATAAATCTTAGAGCAGCACCAAGGCAAATGGCCCTGTGTGACTGCTCCCAGCTGGACCTTTAAGACAATGGAGGCAGTGGGAAATTGTGTATGTGGCAAAACTCCAGTGACAGATTGCCTATCAAGATTAATATGGTAATTAATATGGTGGACAGTATTAAGCAATTTTTTCCACAGGCATTCTGTATTATCATGTTATTATTTTGCTAAAATTAGATTTTTCTGGAATTTGGCTTTCCAAACACACTAAATTCACTGTCCCTCTTTTTTTTAAAACAATGTTCCATACCTGAATTATTTCAAATGCCTCTCAAACTCAGAAAATATTGAAAAAATACATTAGTCAAAATATGTTGAGTACATACTATTTAACCTGCTCACTAATGTCCAACTTGGGTTTTGTTGGGACCACTTCACTCGAGACCTCATCACAGCCTTCATCCATGCTTGGAACAAGGAGTGAATTCCAGAGGTGGGGTGAAGCAAAACTGACTGGTGACTTGAAAGCAGCATTTGACTAATTACGCCGTCAAGTAACCCTGGTAACAATCCCAGTGAAACTTCCAAAGCTCAGGTCACGCCTCACATACAGAATGATGGTTACGGCTGTTGGAAATCAACCATCCCAGCATCAGACCACCAATACAGGAGGTCGCCAGGGCAGACCTTGACAACATGCAGGCATTGGCTGATAAGTGGCAATTAAGATTCACAAGGACATAAAAAAGAGGATACTATTCAGCACTTCATGCCTGCTCCACCATTCAATAAGATCGTGGCTAATCTCTTACCACTGCAGCTCTTTCCAACAATAACCACAGATATAAGGACTCACTTAATATCCAAGAATCTACTATTCCATGTGTTCAATATATTCAGCCACTGAGCTGCTACAGCCCTCTTGGGTGGAGAATTCCTAAGGTTTATTACTCTCAAGGTGAATAAAATTTCTCAAATTTCTTCACGACACAAGAGGCAGTGATTTGGCGCATTGAGTCAATGCCAGCTCTCAGCATAGCTTTGGGATGTGGGGAAACAATGGAGCATCCAGATAAACTCATGCGGTCACAGGAAGAACTTAAACTCCACACACAGACAGCATTGGAGGTCAGGATCAAATCCGGATCGCGGGAGCTGAGAGATGGCTGTACTACCGTAGAGCCACTGTGCCACCCAATTCCTCCTCGTTTGAGTCCTGAATGGACAACCCCTTCGTTTGACAATATAACACAGGTTCTAGGTAGAGGAAACATTCTATATGTACAAATATGCCACATCCTCATCATTTATTCTACCAAATACAACTTCAAAAAGGTACCAATTTCCATCACTTGCCTCCCTGTGTCATTCAGAGAACTCAGTGAAAAATAAGAGGAAAGCTCTCCTTACTTATTCCTGGATTCCACATCCACATGCAGTTGTCTTTTCTTGGGTGGCGGGGGAGGGGCCAGCTCCTGCTTCTGAACTGTGCGCTCCAAGACTTCCATCCAATTAGCATGGGTTGCTCCTGACTCAGGTAACTGTTCAAGACCAGGATATGGGGTTAGAAATTTTAAAAATTAAATTTACCATGGAATATTTTCTGAGGCACTGTCCATCCACACTTGGAAATTCCTGATTTTAACTAAAGAAATTTCTTTCTTGCTTCCCACTCATATTTTCTCTCCATAATTTAAATCCCTATCTCCTGTTCCTTGAAGTATCTGACAATAGGAACAGCTTTCCTAAATTTACCTACCTAACCCAATCAAAATCTTGTACATTTCTATCAAATCTTCTCTTAAACCTTCTGTGCTCCAGGCAGAACAATCCCATCTTTTCCTGTGCAATCCTTCATTTCTGCAACCATTCCAGTATATCTTTTCTGCAGCCTCAAGGACCTTCATGTTCTTCCTCATTGGATGTTCAGATTTGGATGCAACACTCCAGTTGCGGACTAACCAGCGTTTTGCATGGATTCAATGCAACTTCTCGGCCTTCACACTCTTTGTTTATAAATCCCATGGGCTTCACCAATCACACACTCAATATTCCCTGCAAATTCCCTTCGTTCCTGCACACTGTTTAGAACTGTACAATTTGATCCATCTTGCCCCTTATCCTTTCTATCCAGCTGGAGCACTTCTGGCTTCTCTATTTCATCTCCTAGATGCTTACTCTTTCAGCCTGCCTACATCTTCTTACAATCTTTACCTATTCTTCTGACCTTGGTGCACAATTTCTTGGTGCGTATCATCTTCAAATTTGGAAACGCATATTTAATATCAGCCAAAAAGTGGTCCCAGCATTGTTCCCTGGTAACCTCCAAGAACTATTTACTTCCACTAAAATAAAAACAGAAAATGCTGCAAACACACAGGTCTGGCAGGATCTCTGGATTGAAAAAACAGGATTAACATTTCATCAAAACTGAGAGAAGCTAGAAATCAACTATGCTTTAAATTGCAGAGAAAACAGAAGGGTGCAGAGAACAAAGGAAATGTCTGTGGCACAGCAGAGACAATGATACCAACAATGGTGGTGCTCACTGAAAGAGGGGGAGTGAAGATGTGTTAATCACAGCTGATTTGTCTGGTGGAAAAATAAATACAAGGTGAAGGAAGACCAGACAGAGAGAGAAAGAAAACAATGCTCAAATCGCAAGAGTAAAAGAGCTCATTTTGGAAATCTAAAATTAAAGAATGCTTGAAATACTCAGCAAGACATGCAACGTCTGTGCAGAAACAAAAACTGAATAAATGTTGGCCTTTCAGAACTGGCTCATTAAGATGCAAACTGAATAATTCGTTGCCTGAAATTGCTAAATTCAACGTCAAATCCTGAAGGACAACCTCATCAAGTTGGGCTTTGTTGGAACAACGTAAAAGGACAAAGGCAGAGATCTTACTCCATGCTTATTTTTAAAGCCAATTTTCAATCAATGCTGCAATTGACCCTTTAATTCCAGGGCCTCAATTTTGCTAACCACTTTTTGTGCAGAATTTAACACTTTCTGGAAATCTACATGACATCCACTGTACTTACTTGATAAGCACTCTCCCGGACCTTAGGTAAAATTTCAACCAGCTACTGGATAAATAAGAAGATTCTCAGCTTGTTTCATGATACCTCTGCCTTACCCAATAAAAATTATGAAAGTGATTATGAATGAGAAACATTTGTCCAATATATTCAGGAAATCAAGAGCTCATGGGATAGTGGAAAATATCCTAGCATGGATTGAAGATTAGTTATAGGACAGAAAATAGCAAAAACACTAAGTAATTAAGGACAACGAGTGTGGATTTGTTCAGGAAAGATTGTAATATTTGCTAAGGGTACTGATAAGGGTACAATGTTAGACTAAGTATACATGGATTTTTCAGGAAAATGAAAACCCAAGGG
The DNA here is from genome assembly GCF_009764475.1 of Pristis pectinata. NCBI lineage: Eukaryota > Metazoa > Chordata > Chondrichthyes > Rhinopristiformes > Pristidae > Pristis > Pristis pectinata. Next base: position 94,805,647 of record NC_067407.1, on the reverse strand, counting down.
ATCCAACGGAAAGTGGCAAGCTGAATTCAAAACTGGGCTGATGGTGGAGAAAGCAAAAGGCAGTCAACACGTGTTTTGATGACCTGAGGACTAAATGCAGCAAGGTTCTTTCAGGGCTCAGGCCTGATCTTGTTTCATATAGTATGTATTAATCACTTGGACCAACGTAGGAACCATCATTGATGCCAAAACTAGCAGTATCATTGATAGAGTGGACGTTGTGAGCTGCAGAAAAATATTAACATGTTAGGTGGAAATTGAAGTAGCATATGTAATTCATTCTGGAGAAGTGCAAGGTAATAGATTACTTAATTGCATGAGAATCAGACAGGAGGTAGAGAGAAACAAAATAAAAATCAGACAGAAGTCAGCCTGGAGCTCACTGCCTAAAAGGGAGAAGAGGCAGGAAGACTCGTCACATTTAGAATCATCTGGATAACCACTTGAGGAGCTGTAGTCCACCAGGCAATGAACTCAGAGCAATAGCTCAATTTTTGGCCAGAACAGACACAATGGACTGAATGGCCTCCTTTAATTGCCATCTATTTTTATGCCTCTAAGAATTTTTCAATCTCCTGATGACTACTGTTACATAAGCAAACTCTACCACAGAAAAACGGTCACATGAATATGTTAAATGACTTTCAATTGGAAAGAAAATAGCGAAAACAATGCAGGAAAAAGTGTTCAAACATAATCTATGTAGTGAGGTGTCAAGCAAGAATGAATACCATTCATTAATCCATGGGGATCTGAATCCCTATATGTCCACAATTAATGAACATATCGTGCACATTTTGGCCTCAAATCTATAACAATTGCAATAAAATTTAACTGTGGGTGTAACTTCATGAGAAAGACCTCAATATTTCAAAATTAGCTTTGAGATGGTCATTGGCTATTAAGAGTAGACAACACATGGCAGCCTCAGTTTATCATTTTTTTTTAAAAACATGACAACTATCATAGGACTGAAAATAAATTATTCTCATAAGATTGAGAGTAAATAATCCTAAACTCTATGAGATGTGAAGCAAGCATGGGCCCAAACTTGGAAGCAATTTCAATTATAAGTACCAGCTTAACCAAAGGACATAAACTGAAGGAGCAAAAGGTTTTAAGCAATTTGATGCTACTCAGCAAAGCCAAACATCAGATCACAATGGAACACACCAAAAACACTGCATGCCAAACAATGCACAGCATAGGTGGCAATGCCGCATCAATCTGAATAATAATTTTGAACATTCATTAAGAGCACAGCTAAAAGGAACAAGATGCCTTAGGTGAAGGTTCCAAGTTATATGCATCAAATTACCAAAAGCAAATTGACTGGACATATTCCATCATACGCCAGAAAACTTTATCTGGCTCAAAGAATTCATTGATCACAACTGTTCAAGATATGTTGAAAAGCCTCAATCTTGTGGCTGAGAGAATGGCTTTTCACTTTAAACAACCCAGTTTGAAACTAATTCAATTATGTCATTCAAGATAAATGAAAAATATAAAAGTACAGTAGAAAGGGAAACTATTCACCAATCTGGCTATGCTGAAGCCTTGTTAAAGCTATCCACCAAGGAAATGTTGCAGCCAACAATGCAGATAAAGTGCTCAATCCCCTGCTGTACTACTTATATGTACATTTTAGCATATGAAACAAATGAGCAACTCAGTTGATTTCTTACCTGTTTGGAGCAATCTTGCAGTTGCTGCACTAGATTGTCCCACCTTTGTGTTAGTTCTCTCAGACTGCCATCAATTTTTTTTGATAAATTACTGTTACTGAGTAATTCTGTTAAATCTCGGCCATCCTCACCCAACTGGTCCAATGTTGGATGCTTCATTTCTAGATCTTCCTTCAAAATCTAACAGAAGATACATTGCAATAAATAATGTTGTCTTTTGGATGAGGTTTCATGAGTTGTAGTTCCAGATGGGAGTGGTGTGCAAAATAGATGTGAAGCATCATATCAATTTCCCTCCAACCATGAGATACAAAAGTGAGTGGGGAGGTGCAGATGGGAAGCCTTTGAATATTTATAGCAGATTGCAAAAGAACAGGATTTCACCATGTAGGGAACTGCCATGTGGATTCTGCATCTTACTACAACAATAATGGTGCAACCAAAATGTCCTTTTCACCTCAAAAATCTTGCATTGCTTTTGTCTGTTACTGTTTCGCTGCCACTTCCAGTCTCTTCACTCCCAGTATGTTGCCTCAGGGGCCATTTTTTATGCAAGATCCTGGAAAGTGACTTCCTGGATTGCAGATTTCAAACCTCATTTAGCTTTCAAATGTTTAGTCTCCTGGCAGACTCAAAAGACAGCAACCTGGAGCTAATGTTGCCCGGTTTAGAGCCACAATGGGAAATTTAACACCACTTCTATTGTCCCAGCAAACAGAACATCAGCTACTCGACTGCAAAATGATTCATTCAAAAACCCACTTACTTCCAGTCTGCGGCTGTTCACTCCAGTCTCACACAAACCCTTGATACTGCTGGTTTGGAGTTCAGTGAAAGCATCTTCCTTCTCAGTGAGCCAGGCTTCAAGCAACATCTGCCAGAAGACAGACAAAATCTTTTGTATATTAACTATTCCCACTCTTCTCCTAAACGCTACATTCATTACCTCAAGCCTAAATTCATGTAATTAGCACACATACAATTGAGCTTTAGTTTTTAAATGTTACACCACTATCAATATATTTGCCTACCTGGTCGTTCGATAGTTGCTGCCACCTTGTGAAAATATTCTGCAGCAATCGCCATCGCTCTTCAGTCCAACGACAAACAGCTGCCCAGCGCTCACCCAGTGACTGTAATAATCAAAAATTAACAAATGCTTTCTAAGGCGAACTCTGCCCACCTCTGCCTCACATTTAACCAGTGAATAGCTGAACCACGTGTACTGAGAATGTTTCAGTTCCTGGAACTGAAATGGAATTTGTGTTGGATCAAATGATAATACCAAGTACAGAAAGCATTTTAGCAGTAAAGGTGCTTTGCACTTGGTCACTGTGAAAATATTTTGTTTTGCATGTGTTATTACATATTAAGATGTGGATAAGAACTTATTCAACTTGGAGCCTGCGTGCAGGTATTTCCATACCTTTTTTTTTAAAAACAAGGGGCAATAAGAGTTAACTAAGAGCTAAAGAGGTAATTTGACTCATAATCCAGGCTGACTGAAGGATGTATGGTTCTGATGGATGAGTTTTTAAAACTGAAATACATTCTGCTTGCTCAGATAATGCAAAATAAATAACAAAGCACCAAGGGGAGGTGATGGTCACAATGTTCTGCTCAATACATTGTTTGCTCATCAACAAAAAAAATAGATTGTAGGCCATCAGCTTCAGTGCTGTTTCTGTGGTTTGGCTGCCATATACCTCTTGGTAATGCATTAGGCAAAAATATTCCCATTCCTATACAGTGGCACCCTTGGTCAAAATTTGTTACTGAGTTTACTACGTTACTGAGTTTGTTACTTGAGTTTAACTCAAGTACAAAGTGATGCATTTTGGGAAGACAAATGAGGATAGGGCTTTCACAGGGAACAAAAGGGCCCTGGGGAGTGTTGTAGAACAGAGGGACCTGGCGATACAAGTACACAGTTCCCTGAAAGTGGTGTCGCAGGTGGACAAGGTGGTGAAGGCAGCTTTTGGCACACTGGCCTTCATCAGTCAGGGTACTGAGTATTGAAGTTGGGATGTTATGTTGCAGTTGCACAAGATGTTGGTGAGGCCACATTTGGAATGTTCTGTTCAGTTTTGGTCACCCTGCTATAGGAAAAATGCCTTTAAGCTGGGAAGAGTGCAGAGGATATTTATGTGGATGTTTTCAAGACTTGAGGGACTGAGTTACATAGAGAGGTTGAGCAGGTTGGGACTTTTTTCACTGGAGTGCAAGAGAATGAGGGGTGATCTTATAGAGATGCATAAAATCATGAGGGGCATAGATAGGGTGAATGTGCAGAGTCTTTTTCCCCAGGGTTGGGAAATTAACAACACTTAAAAAGGTATTTGGATAGGTACATGGATAGCAAAGATTGAGGAATATGGGCCAAACTCAGGCAAATGGGACGAGCTGAGATGGGAATCTTGGTCGGCCTGAACCAGTTGGGCCAAAGGACCTGTTTCAGTGCTGTGTGACTCTAATGAAACAGAATTTTCCCCCTCCCATGTAAAAATCAGGTATTCTGGCCCTTGTTTATCAATATAAAATTATGTAGCATATATTTACATTCTGTTCTTAAATATCATGCAACAAACTCCATCACCTTCATTGCCAGCCAATAAAGCAAGCAACTACACAGTTACCTGTAATTTGTCCTCCAGTGCAGCTGTTGCACTGTCACCACTGTTCTCGTCCACTACCACCACCATGTGTGTCAGAGAGTTCACTTTCACCTGCTCTATCTCCAAGTCACTTTGTAATACCTGAGAAAACAAAATGATAATATACAATCAGATCAAATACATTATAAAACCACCTTCATGCTACGAGAATGGATCTGACCTCAAGTCACAGTCTGGGTTTACACAACAAAACTGGTCTATAGGATCAACAGACAAGTAGTAGACCAAGAGCAATGAGAGGCGCAAATGAGCTTCGTCACCAGCTGATACTCCACAGCACAACCAGTGCACGGCACAGACTCCTGTTGTTCTGCTCCCATTAATCTACTTAAAGACACATTTGCAAATCTTAAACTGAACAAAGACTAATAGACCAATTTGATCTCCTGCATCTATGCCCTGTTCACTGACAGAAACATCCCCAAACATCACTCACAGTGCCCATTATATATACTTGTTAAAGTTTCTTCTCTACAGCAACATCCATCATGTGACATGACCTGCTCTCTACCACAGATTACCAGATCTAGCAGCCCAAACCAAGCACTCCAGTCCATCAGCAACAATAGCACTGCTTACCACCACAAGCTGCAATTTTAGGGCCCAGAACATCCACTCTTTAATCAGCAGCCCATTAATTTAAATCCAATTGAGCAAAGGCTGTGGAAGGATGCTGTATGAAAAGCATCAAACAAACTACAGCTTTCTCATGAATCTGAAGGGTCAGCTCAAACCAAAGGTTTAGCTGAATCAATCTCATCACTGCAGCTGCAAGAGAAGGAGAGAGGTTGGCATTTTACAGTAAAATGGCTTAACACCTTACCCCATAAACATTCAACTTCAGAATGCTCAAAACAGGAGTGTGAAATAATTACTGTTTACCTGGAAGAGGGCAGCAACAACAACGCTCCAGGAAATTATCATGCACGCCTTAAGTGGTTACTTGACTGTTACTCCTACCCCATTCACACTGCCCACCTTTGGAACATAGTGGTTGCAATGTAATTTCATCCTCATTTTAAGAAGTGGGCATAAGGCCCATTGTTATTGCCCATTCTCTCACAAAGCTAACAATACTCCATCCCCAGTGATCCATCAAACAGAAGAGAACAATATTGTCATAGGAACTCCACTATCTCCTTACTCTTTCCACATGACATAATATCCTTACTTGAACATGTAGTCACTGTTGCTCTTCACTGTTTTGTCTAAAATTGACCAGCTAAGATCCTTGAGTCAGCAACACTACAAGAGCTGCATCAGCACCTTCCTATACAGCAGAATAGGTGATAATCATGCTGGCCCTATTCAAAGAGAATTGTTCCTAAGACGAAATAAAAAACAAGATTTTCACATTTTCAAGCTCCAAAAATCTTTAAGCTCCTAACTTGCAGACCGGACCAAATGAATAATCAACAGTAGCCAAAGTAGAACTATGGCATCAGCACTCTGAAAATAATAATCTTTAGCTGAAAAGCAAATTAAACTACACAAGCCTGTGCAAAACGAAACAGAAAAAATACCATTCCAAGTATAAGTTGATTAACTCTACACATTACAATACATGCTCCTGCACAAAGAAGAAGTGGTAACATTTTGGCCAACAGGAAAGACTGCAATGTGCAGGATCTTAATGGAGCAATAACGTGGATAAGAACAATGGAAGATGGCCCGATTGAGAGAGTTATTCAATCTACAATATGCCAACTAATTTATTTAACTGGGTGCCCGAATTTCCATGCATACGTACATGCAGGTTTAAAAAGGCCAAAAGCACTTGCAATTCTTCCACATATCACTAAAATAAGTCTTTGCTTATTTTCAGCTCAGGGTACAGTTGCCAAACAGCACTGCCACAAGCCATCACGCCAACTCTTATAATCTGTGGCTGGGAATTAGAGGGATGCCCAGATGGCTTGGACTTACTTTATGTTCCTCAATCTTTTCTTTGAAGGACTCCAGATCATCTCCTGTGGGCTGTGCTTCCATCTTTTGAATACGTTCTTCTGTCTGAGTCAGCCAATTTGATAGCTGTTGCAGTTGCTGCTGCTGTAATTCCATTAGTACCTCGTGAAGCCTGAGAAAAAATTGAATTTTTAATTGAAATATCAGAAAATGCATGTAGGTGCAAGACCCCTACCTTACTGAAGACAATGCAAGAACGGTAAAGTATTGCACTTAGTATCCTGATATCTCAAAAGTAATGCATGAAGAACTTTAAAACATGCCATACTACAAGTTGTGTTATTTCAAAAATAGACTGCTATATCACAAAATACTGCTTTTCATTTTCTAAATAGGAAATGCAAGCAACAACAGTATTGGCACCTGAGGTGCACGTCAATATTCCTAAAATTAAGTGGTGACATTAATGAGGGAAGGACTTCAACAGAGAGGCAGGAGAATCTGCATTTGTTCTCAGAGGGTTCAAGGAAAAACTTAGAGATGGTCAGTTTCATTAAGGGTTCTGATAAACAGCGTGATCACTGAAATGTTACTTCACAATATGTGACCATTCAATCTGAAGAGTCTAAAGAGCCGACAAAGCAGTAATGGGCCAAACAACAATCATTCTTTGATGCCGCTATAGCTGTAAACACGTATGTGGCTGAAGCATGCCTAGTTATTGCAGTCTGCAAGGATTTAAGTTCATGGATCAGTGAACAATCATCTTCAGGTAATCTATGACCTACAACTAATCACAGATATTTCTGTGCTAGCTTTTATTTCAAGGGGATAGTGCTTCAGATTTTAGAGTCAGTCTAGAATAAATAATGTCACCCTGGTGTTGGGTTCATTCAAGTCAGACACCTGCATGGCCATAGAAAGAGTTGAGCAACATTGTTTCCAAATTAATATTTAAAGTTGACATTTAATTATTAATTTAACAACTGTTTAAAATAATAATAATAATAATAATCTTTAGCTCCAAGGTTAAAGACATTTTATTAAGTCAGTTTACAACTTACTTGGCTTGTCTGTCCATGCTTTCAACTCTCAGCGCTTCCCATCGAGAATTGAGTAAAGTCATCTGCTCTCTAATCTCATCCTCCTCCTCTTCTGTTAGATTGGCCTGTGCAATGAGTTGATTTCCAGCCTGAAGTACATTACCCACATTACTCTGGTGAGCAGTCAACTCCATCATAAATGCCTGGACCAGAAAGGAGGAGAAAGGCAGTTAAATGGGATCTGCATGATCAACATAACCTACCCATTACTGAGCAAATTCCATCCACCAGTCATAGTGTCAAACAGCATGGAAACAGGCCCTTCAACCCAACTCATCCAGGTCGACTGAGTTACCCAGTGAGCTCATCCCACCTCCCTACTTTTGGCCCATAACCCTTTAAACCTGTCCAATCCATGTAATTATCTGGCTGGCTTTTAAATGTTACTAATGTGCTCACCTCAACCACTATTTCTGGCAGCTCATTCCAAATACGCACCACCCTTTGTGCGAAGAATCTGTCCTTAATATCCCTTTTAAATCCCTCGTGTCTCATCTTAAACCTACTCCCTCTTATTTTTAGCACCCCCTCCCTGGGAAAAAGAATGTACTTTCACCTTGCCTATGCCCCTCATGATCTTATATACCTCTATCAGGTCACCTCTCAATCTCCTATGTTCCAGGGAATACAGTCGACACAACCTCTCCTTGTAACTCAGGCCCCCAAGTCCAGGTAACATCCTGGTAAATCTATTCTGCACTCTTTTTAGTTGAATAATGTCTTTCCTATAACAACAGGATGACTAAAACACAATACTCTAAGTGCAGCCTCACCAACATCTTATATGACTGCAACACAACTTCCCAACTCCTATACTCAATGCCCTGACCGATGAAGTCTTGTGTGCCAAATGCCTTCTTCACACCCTGTCAACTTGTGACACTGCACTGTACTGTTGCCACAAAACAACATATTTCACATCATGTAGTCAGTGATAACAAATCTGATTCTAAAGTGCCTAGTTTGCTGAAAACAAAGACAAAATTACTATAAATTACAGAAATAGTGCAAGAAAAAAGGAATAACAAGGTAGTGTTCATGGACTGTTCAGAAATCTGATGGCAGAGGGGAAGAAGCTGTTTCTGAATCATTGAGTGTGGGTCTTCAGGCTCATATACCTCCTCCCTGATGATCAAAAAGAGAAAACGGCATGTCCCAGACAGCTAGGGTCCTTGAAGATGTCCTTGAAAGTGGGAAAGGTTGTGCCCATGATGGAGCTGGCTGAGACTTTAACCCTGTACAGCCTCTTGGAGCCTCCATACCAGACTATGATGCAACCAGTCAGAATGCTCTCCACTGTACATCTGTAGAAATTTGTAAGAGTCTTTGGTGACATACCAAATCTTCTCAAACTCCTAACGAAGTAGAGCCACTGGCGTGCCTTCTTCGTGATTGCATCGATGTGTTGGGCCCAGGATAGACCCTTGCACTCCTTGGTCCCAAATTCAAATGATGGAAGTCATCTCATGTCCATGGATAACTTCAACAAACATTTAACTGTATCTTAATTACATTGTCTTAATTTCATAAATATTGGGCTTTGCATAATTTTCCTTGAAAAGTTTTCAAACTAAATTGAAATTTTTATACTAATTGCTGGGTGGATTGCTTTAGGCAAATACCTATTTTTCATCAAAATCAACAGCAAGTATGGTTGAGTTGGCATTCATCAACAAATATGCCTCAATGATTCAACTACTTCCATTTACAAGCCCTCTGAATCAAGTTGTTCTTCCTCTTACTGAACCAATATTACTCACTTAGCCCTTGTATCTCTTTTCTCCTTTCATCTTGTCTGATTTCCCTGCATATTGGTTTTTTTTCCCCCAATTCTGATGAAAGATCATTATCTTGTGGTGGTGGGGGTGGGGGGGGGGGGTTAGGGGAGAGGTGGAATATGATCTGCAAGATTTAAGTAAAATCTCAGGCATTTTATCTGCAAGTATCAATGATCAATCCATGTAAAATTCCTGCATGACATTTTAACGCTAATATCAACCAAATTTTGAACCATTACAGTATTTATAAGCCTCCATAGATCATGGATCTCCATCGCAGCTTTTACTGTCTTGCTTTCCTTTTCAGGTGAATCCATAGTGATTCAAGTGTTTTAAATTCCACTCAATTACATATGCACATCAACTTGACCATTGAGTTGTTGCATATTCTTCACTACCACAGTGACAAAATATACTTGTGGAGCATAGAATTTACAACAATTATTTTAATAAAATAGCTTTTGCTAAACTAAAAAAATTATAATCTGTAAACTACTGTTATCATAAAATATTTTCTGGAGGTACTATTAAGGTGCTTGTCTTCAGTGTGATGTCCAGAGAGCAGGGAAGGGGATGGAATGGAAGCCTGCATTAACACTTAATATTTCCACATTTACTTCAGCATCTGTGCAACATACACATGTAAAGAAAATAAATTTTTCTCAGGGACAACAATATCATTCACAAAAACCTGGAATCACAACCCAATACATCTCACCCAACCATTAGGTATAATTACCTTGACAGAAAAGTGGAGAGGAGGGTGTGAAAATTAAGAGAAAATAACTTCAACCACATTCATTGCTGATCAACATATGCCAACACCACTTGGAGACATGCCAGAGCTCAAGAACGATTCATTAAACCTACCATCTGCATTTTTCTTTCCCTTTGTCAGGAATTAAGGCATTTTCTACATCAAAAGCTACTTACCAATACCACCTTGATGTCATAAAGAATCCCTGCTTAAAACAAACCTCTCTCAACTTCATGTACTTCAAGCCACATAACAATTCCAGACAACAATTCAAGTTATTTTGTATGATGTTAGGGTTTGCATGCAACAATTAAGCATTCCACTGGATTAGCCTCATTCAGAATTAACTCTTTTTGTCTTCTCAGGCAAAGTAAATTCAACATCAAGTACTGAGAACTTTCAACAAATTCTCTCTCCTGGAATCAGACTTAGATGAGTTGAGTAATGGCAACAGCACGTGAAGATATTCCAATTTTGTTAAAAGGAACTCCTCAAATCTTCATGTCTTCCAAGGAAAAAAATAGCAAGATAATGAATAAAGGGTGTGGTCCTTTAAATATTTTGTTTACTCTTCAATAAAACTTTCCTGCAATAATTTTATACATTTCTAATCATGATGCAGAATGTGTTTATACCTCATGAATGTGAAATTGCTCCTTCACCTCCTCAACATCAGTGGAGATGTCATTTTGCATCTGAAGAGTATCCTCAGCTGACAATAGCCACGTCAAGACCTCCTCCAGAACTGCCTGGTAACTGTCCAAGTCCACTTCCATCTCGGTCACTGTGCTGGGAGTTTCAGCTCCAGAGTTCAATGCCTCTTTTTCTGAGGTCACATCCTAATTAAAAAAAAACAAAATGAATGCTGTTTATACTGGTGGTTGTTCATTTATAAGTTGTGAACTTTCAAACATCTGTACAATTGAACATTTTCAACTGGGTTGGGATCTCAGCTGTAAATTTGGGTCTCCAAGCCTCTTGCCTCTGAGCTGAAAAGGTGTGCATGATAATGCCTTGTAACCCTCAAATAATCCACACACATCTCAAGTCATAGGTATGTCTTGGGTTTTCAATTTCAGTTTTACTGAACCAAGTTGATTGGGCTTCGAGACCCAGACACTTAAATCTCAAAACCCTTACTTGGCCTACAGGTGACTGTTTGGATACCCTCATTCATAACTTTATTTCAAAAAAGGTTCACCAACACCCATCTTCTATGATTAAGTCCCTAGCGCCTTAACCAGATACAATTAGTAACGGATCTAATACAAAACACAAGGGATTCAAAATTAAGAATTTGCTTAAGATTAATAATCCAGCAATTTAAAGACCATAACTCACCTCTATCATTCAAGCATGCCTCAGATTCTTGATTCTCTCTCTCTCTGAGGATCGCATGAATAGGTTTCTTTGTGTAATACCCAAACTGCAGATGGACCTGTGTTCTGCAGTATTCAAATCCTGGCTCAACACCAATCTCATCAGCAACATACCAGCTGAACAAGCCCAATCATGTTGAAGGACCAACTGGTTCAAATATTACAGCTGAGTAATTTTCAGCTCAGACCTCTCACTGCAGTGTATTTTATTAGCTGTGCAATAATAAGTAATCACTTACCAGCTGATGGGACGAAGGACCCTCTGCACATTCAACCTTGTATTGTCTTGGCAGAGTCTCCACTTCACGGATGGCTTCCATGGTGACTTGTTGAGGGAGCACCTCAAATAAAGATGTTACGTACATAATGATGGATTTCTTGTCAGGCAGAGGAACAGCAACATCTGAATTAACAATGAGATCCAAACAAAATTTCCATTACTCCACAGATGCAAAGTCAAACATGCCAGTTTATTTAACTCTGGACATTTATAGGGAACAAATCAACTTTAACCACTGCCACAAACATTTTCACCAGGCTCCTAGAGTCTAATTTAAGAGAGCTACACTAAGTGCACTAACAGTGCAGAAATGACTCATATTTTATTCTTTCACAGTGGGGTGGGGGGGAGGGAGGTTGTGATTGCTGTTGAGGATCTTTCATTTGTGGCTTACTGGGCCATTTCAGAGGGCAGTTAAGAGTCAAGCAACTCTATACAGCTACGCTGCTGCAGATAAACAAGTGGAGCATACTAATGAATCCTATTAAGATCTTCACTCAAGTTTGTCCTGTCAGCTCTCATGCCTGCTACTTTATTATTCTCTGCTCCCCTTCCTCTTTTACCTGCATCTTAAAAATTTATCACCAATTCTTCACAGTTCTGATGAGATGTCATTAACTCAAATGTTGCCTCATCCACAAATCATTCCCATCATTTCCTTTATATGACAACACAACTTATACCAGCATTTTATTCCAGATGTCATTAATTTAATTTAAATCCCAGGTCATTAGTTCATCTCTGGATTGCCAGCTCAATAAACTGACCACTATGCCATCATTTCCCCTCAGACAATTTCTGGATGAGTTTGATTTCTTTATCTAAGCAGCAGATACGGACCAATATTAGAGATTTGAAAGCCCATTATGTACAATAATAGGATGATTCATGAATCAATGCAAATGTATACTTGAACTAGACAGCTGTTGAATTTGGCACTCAAGATAGCACACACCACAGAGCCAGATCATACTGAACCCAGCCTGCCACCCAAGATGGAGTCAAGCAGCTAGTCGCACCGATATTATGTAGGCATCAGACGGTGCTGCTGCTGAAGCCAAGCCCCAAAACACCCTGACAGCCTTCGAGACAATGCAAATCTAGGAGCAAAGGTTTGTCACCTGTCAGAGCCTCAAGACTTCTTTTATTCAGTGACATTTAAAAACTATTAGAAATAATTAAAAGATGTTTTAGAAGCACACTAATGCCCTTTCAACTCAATGTAAACACTTAAGTTATATAATTGACCATCCATTCTTCAGGCCAGGAACAAAGTTAATCTCTGACCAAATGTCAGGTCTGACTGGTACAGGATCAGGCTGATTCCACACAAGTCCTGGACAAGTGGCAAAAGCTGAACACCAGTAGTTCTCTTTAGACATACCAACCATAGCCAGCTCAATTCAACACCTAGTTTAAAAGACAGATTGGTTCAGTATAAAGGTCACTTCTGCTATCAGCATCATCAAATCCTCTTCTGAATATTAATCTCACGAAAGATACAAGGTTGAACTGAAGGTTTTCAGTTCGAACTATAAATTATTAATTAAAATGCACATTCCTAATAATGGCAAAGAACAGATTATGAAGCTGTTTTATAAAAATGATAGCTTTAAATTGGATTGTTCAAAATTCCCTGAGTTTGGAAGAAGAGGACAGTTTCTATGAGGTGGAAAGAAGAATATATTGTACATCATTCTTTATCTCAGTCTCTATCGTGGATGAAGGTCATGACAGATTTACTGAGCAATATCCTCATATAAATTAAACCACTTAGAACTGAAAACAAAGAGCAAACATTTGGAACAATACAAATTCTGAGAATGAGTAAAAACAAAAAATGACTGATGTTTCTATGGAAGCATTTAATAATTTTCAGTGTCATAATGTCTCAATTGCCCTAAACATGACAATGCACTTGGGCAGTTTATTGTGGGAAGTCATGCATTTGAAAGAACGCATTACAAATTATTTTAGATTTTTACAGGAATACATCATCTTGGGTAATTTTTCAAAATCTTTGGATGCATGACTTGAAAACAATCTTGAAGTCACACCAACAGATCACATTTTGTAGTACCGCAACATTTAAATTGTGACTTTAATTATATCCATTTGTAGCTGAATGCAGGCCAAATAATCCAACACTAAAATACAATGGCTTCCCCATCTTCAATTGTAAAACTGAATGCAAAAAAAAAATTGCAGAGCAAAGACTACATTATTTTCACAGCTTAAATGCCATTGACCAACAACACTCCTCCAAAGTACAAGACGTAGTTACATACATTGATTTTACTGCTTTCAATGAATAAGACTGTGTTTAAACACTGGCATCCAGTCCATGCAGAGGAATGTCCCATGGACTGTTTTACAAGGAAGATTCCTTTAGCCAGCACTTTAAATGTATGAGAAATGAAGTACTCAAAACTGCTCACTGCAACCATTCAAAGCCACTTAAATGACTAAAAATAATTCTTGCCAAAGAATGCATCTATTTTTATGCCAAGTTGAACATTAATATCAAAATTTTAAACAAAGGCAGAAACGTTATGCTAAACTGCACTATACTCAGTATCCTAACATCCCATTAAGCTGGGAAGACCAAAGAGAAATCAGATAACAATTTTACTGTGCATGTGCAGCTATAAACTATTTCCAATAACTCAATATTGTCTCTCCTTGTGGCTGGCAAACGTGGCAGATCGCCCACCAGTGTTTTTTTTTGAAGTTTTCTAACCTTACGAAAAATACCTATATTTCTGTGTTCGTTTCGGATGAGGATATATTCAAACCACAAAACATCTTTTCTTGTTTCAGATGTATAATTTCTGTTTTTTCTACACATCATTCAATATTACATCACATTCTTGATCACGTGCTGACTGTGGCCAATCTATTCCAATAACTTCCAATCATGTTGCAGCTGCACAAAAGTTTGGTTAGGCCTCATGTGGAGTATTAAGTGCAATTCTTGTCATCCCATTAAAGGAACGATGTGGAGGCTTTGGAAAAGGTGCAAGTGTTGGTTCCCAGGATGCTGCATGGATTGGAAGGTATGAGCTATAAGGAGAGGTTGGACAAACTTGGATTCTTTTCTCTGGAGTGTTAGGATCTGAGGGAGACCTGATGCAGGTTTATAAAATTATGAGAAGCATAGAGTAGATAGTCACAATCATTTTCATAGGGCAGATACGTCAAATACTAGAGAACATGCATTTAAGGTTGGAGGAGGAAAGCTTAAAAGGAGACGTGCAGAGCAAGTTCTTTTTTTCCCCACTCAAAAAGTGGTAGGTGCCCGGAATGGGCTGGCAGGGGTAGTGGTTGAAGCAGATATGATAGTGGTGTTTAGGAGGCTTTTAGATAGGCACATGAATAAGCAGCAAATGGAGAGATATGGATCACGTGCAGGCAGAGGAGATATCGTTTGATTTGGCATTGTGTTTGGCATAGACACGGTGGGCTTAAGGGCCTGTTCCTGTGCTGTACTGTTCAATGTTCAATAATTCTATTAATCCATTATGAAACGATTCCTGAAAGAGGGTCAACAACCACCTCCAAATCTCACACTCAACTATCCATCTCTTCACTAAAACGGCCAAGTTAGAAAAACAGCAGAATGTGAATAGACCCACTTCTAATGAATCACAATGAGTTTGTTACACTTGTATATTGCACCTGAACCACAAACCAGCAACAAACAACAGCTTACCTTCAGGATCCAGCAGTTTCTCTATCCCTAGATGTTTCTTAGCTATATTGAAAGCATGTTCAAGCCGTCCCACCACAGTCATCTTAGTAACTTTATCCCAACTGAACAGACCTGGTCTGAAAGAGAATGAGTTTTAAAATAATGCTTATAACAAAAATATTGAAACACGGGTGGATAATTTTAAGTTATTTATTAAGCTGAGTAGCACCTCGGCATCAAGGGTCGATTACACCACATTCAGTACATTGGCTATTTTTAATTATAGGTAGTGCATACCCAAGGAATGTTAAAATTGAGGACCACAGACCAGCATCACCAACACCTCCACCCACAGTGCAAGCACACGTACAGACAGCAGCAGTGTTCAAACTGTGACAATCCTGTTCAAAAGGCCTGTGAAAAAATGTATTCCTGATACTGACCGATAAATAATCTGCACATCAATTCTGAAAGCAAAGCTACAGGGAGGTGAATTATAGATAATTTGAGAAATGTAGGTCAAAGGCCAAAGTCAAAAAGGGGAAGCTATTTACTCATCTATTATTTAATTTTCAGATATGGTTCTTATTAGTTTCTCACATCTATATGCAAAAAATTCCACAAAAACTGGACAACATCCTCCTGTTAAGATACAAATAAATATAAATAAAAATAATTAAATTACCGCCAATGTAGTCTGTCTGAATCATTCCCCCATTTATTATATAAAAAACAATTGTGTGGGGCTAATTATTTAGTGCAATTTCCTTTAAATTAATCCATTCTATTTAAACTCACAAAAAGTGCAACTCTCTACATGCCTGCACCAGTTTTATTTTTAAAAAGGAGTAATTCATCAAAGATAGCAGTAAAGAAAACCTTTAACCCAAACAGAAATGTGAGAACTCAGCCAGTCAAGCAGCATCTGTGGAAAGAGAAACCAGATTATGTTTCAGGCCAGCAATGCTTCCAGAGCTAGGGGAATCGTCGAGGGCTTACAGTTTGCAAAATACAGCTTTAATTTAAGACAAAAGACAGATCAGGTGGTAAGGAGCACAAGATTTTCCATGGACTTTTTTTTACAGTGGACTGTAAACACTCCACTCTTCTCTTTGTTCTGAGCAAGGGTCACCAATCTGAAACCTTGACTGGTTTCTTTTACCACAGATGCTGCTTGGCTGACTTGAGTTTTTCCAGCATTTCTGTTTTAGTTTCAGATTCCAGGATCTGCAGGTTAGTTGCTTTGTAAATCTTTAGCTCAAATGGCAATCACCAAATGTAGTAAAAATATCATCTTATTTTTGGTTTCGTGAAACTACCAAAACAAATCTAGACTGATGTTTAAACCAATTCACATGACAAAGACTAGAGCTTCACTGCTCAGTAAAGTTCAAGTTCAAACAGTGATCTACGTTAAATAGAGTACAGCCTGTTAATATTTGGGGCATTTCAGCTGCCTAGGGGTTTGAGAGGGGCAAAACTGGCAAGGCTCTCATTCCTATCCAGCGACCATCATGAGAAATAACTGGTCTGGTACAGCAATTCGAACGCGCAGGAACACAAGAAGCTGCAGAGAGTAATGGGCTCAGCCCAAAACATAACAGGCACATCCATCCCCACTATCGGTAGTATTTACAAGAGGCACTGTCTCAGGAAGGCAACATCTATCATTAAAGATCCCCACCATCCAGGCCATGCCATCTTCTCACAGCTACCATTAGCAAGAGGCAGAGAAGCCTGAAGTCCCACATCACCAAGTTGAAGAACAGCTACTTCCCTTCAACCATTCAGTTCTTGAACCAACTGGCACAACCCTGACACTATGAGCACTTTGATCACTTTGCACTACAATGGACTTTTTTTTTTGTTCTTGTGTTCTTTCTTGTAGAAGTTGTTTATAGTTTGTTTAACTTATGTTCTTCTTGTGAATGCTACTTATATGATGCTATGTGCCTGTGATGCTGCTGCAAGTAAGTTTTTCATTGCACCTGTACATACACGTACTTGTGCATATGAGAATAAACTTGACTTTGAACTGCAGGTTGAGACAGAATCAGTCTCAGGTATGATTCCACCCAGTTACATAATCAGTCAACGTCCACCATAATGACACTTTGTACAATGTTGTTGCAAAGGAGAAAGAAAAAAGAAATGGTCATTCTCTACCTTGTAGTCCATGTAACCAAATAAACAAACATTAGACATTTGGAATTTCTCACACTGCGCTCTCAAAGACCGCACTACAAAGTGAGAAACCGTACCCAAGAACAGATGCCATTTAGCCATGTTAACATGCTCCATGTTTGAACAGAAGACCTAGACCCTACCTACCAGGTACATCATATGGCCTCAAACTACTTTTATGACTGAGGATGTCAGTTTGGCTATGATAATAGTCTGTAAGATCACAAACAAATTTACTAACAGTGAACAGACAAAAAAGACCGTTTAGACAAACAGGCTCTCAGCAATCTCCAAACTTATCTCTCTCAAATGTAAAAAAAACAAATAAAAACTTCATATTGCCCACAGGATTTGACCAGAACCTGCTAAAAAAAAGTATGCCATCCTGCCAACAGCCATACATGGAATTCCAAACAAAAAAGAACTCCATCTCTGAAAAACAGGTCTGTGACTTGGATCTAATTTCAATATCCATAGTAGCTTGACCAGAACAAAGAAAACAAACAATGCTCTCTGCACTCAAATAAAAATGCCAGATACTTAAGACACAGAAAATGTTTGTGTTTCTGCTGAATGCCTTAACCTCTCTGCCTGGAAACAGATTAACCTGCTTCAAACTAACATCTGAGATAAACTGAAATGATTTTTCAGCCAAGGATAACAGTAATAAACATTTGAATATCCAAACATTCCTCAATTATACTCATTGATTTGCATCAGATAGGTTGGATCATTCTTCAACTCAATCTACATGCGCACCAAAAGAAAGTAAAATAAGAAAATTAATAATGTTTCAAATTTGCCATGTAAAGAACAATGAAATATAATTCTAACTAGTATAAGATCAATTGAATTTCACTTTTGAGGCATTACTATTCAAGGCTGCAGCCTGCTGTCAGAATTTATAGGTATCTTTTTACAACCAAAAGGAACTTTGCCAAGGTCTTAAAAGGCATATTTTCAAGCAGTCATCATTTGGTGCCACATAAACCTGAAATGCTCCAGTTCATATGACATGTGGAATTATTGACTGATACTTACTTGTGCCGATGAAGAATAGCATTGAAAGCAAGTCCATCGGCCCAGCTTGTTGTAAAATTGATAACATTGACTTGTTTGTAGGGACGGGTTGATTGGCGAACCCAGCTGAGCAAAATCTTCTCACTGTTTGTCTGCTGTAGATCTGACATTATAGCTTTCATTATATCTTTGACCTAAATGAAATATTTTACAATTAGTCTTGTTAAAGCAATTCACAAAGATGATTCAAGCTAAAGCTATTCACTACCTCTGGCAGAAGACATTCAAGTAAAGAACATCTGCTTGGACTGCTGATTATTACATGCATATTCAATTCCCAGGGATCATCTGTGTGATGGATGTCTTCATTTCAGCAGTAGAACCTGCATTGCATCCCAAAATTCTTTACTCACCTGCCAATGTAGAATGATGCTCCAAATGAGCCCAAGTGTCAGTTTACGATTTCCATCTACAATATCAGTTCCACCTATATTTACCAGCTCCACCTGGCAAAGGAAAGAAAAAAGTTGCATCACGATGAAGTATAATTTAAAATGCAAAAAGGTCTACATCAAACATATTAGTGGGCCAGAATGACAATCCGACTCACTCTAAGATGAGTCATGCAGAGGAAGAAACTCCAACCTTCAAGCTCTTCAACCACATTCTAAAAAATAACCCATGGAACCCAAAAGTAGAGCACCAAGTTGCTGCAGCTTCCCAGATACAGTGGGAATCTGGGTACTCAATCTGTTAAGATAGGCACAGGCTCTAACCTGAGAGAAAGCAGGAAGAAGCTTCAAAAAATATGTAAGTTACCTTTACTTAAATGTATTTAATTGTAAATTCAGAACAAATGCATGATTTTAAATAAATGCTTTCTTAGTTGTATTTTAAATTTGTTATCTAGATTTATACAAGGCATCTTTATTTTGTGATTAGTCATTTATCATTTTGAATATTTTTCAATATTTGTAAATTTTAGAGACAGTCAATGCTTTGACATGTAAGCCATCAGACAATCAGGCTGCTGCCACAGGCAAGGGTCATTGGGGAGGGGCAAGCACGTGCGGTTCACAAGCCACTCGTGCCTGACCGAACAATCCTGCCAGTCTGATGGTGCATGCCACTGGTCGACATCTCTCACGAAAGGCAGCAGTGTTATCCATTTTAGGGTAATCTCAAAGGAGAGCTGTACCTTGGTATTAAACTGCCTTTCAAGAGGAGCGTTACCAGACCTCAACCAATTTTACCAGACAAGTGATTTAGCAAAAGTGGACAGAAAACCTAGCTCAGAACAATATTGGAATTTATCACGGAGATTTAAGGGACTCATGGTAAACATGCTCCCACAACAGATAATAACTTAGATACAGGATAGGTTACAGCAAAGCTAGGTTTATGCAACACATCAGGAGCTGGAAGAGCATAGTAAGTGCAAGAATGAAATCAGAAGGGAAATTAAGCAAGCAAAGAGCAGGTGTTAAATATTAGGAAGTAAAATTCAAGAAAATCAAATCACATTTAATGTAACAAAGTGCAAGAGGACAAGCAAAACAACTGCAGGGCCTATTATGGATCAAAGATATAACCCATATGGGGGTGCAAGATAACAAGGTTCTTTATAAATACTTTTTGATTGTTTCAAAAGAAGGGCATTATGCCAAATGTTTTAGTTAATGTGAACAAATGTGAAATAGTGGATGGGATAAATGCTCTAAATGGAAGTACTAAGGGATTACCTTTGAACCCGGGCAAATTACCAGCTTCAGATAAAATGTATCCCAGGCTGTGGAAAGAGTAAATTATTGTGGCTTTGTCTGCAATTTTTCAATCCCAATTTGGAACAGTCCAACAGTAATCAAAAGGAAGCATTTAAGGTTTGATCAGATGTCTTTCACGAATTCCAAAAATCACAGTCCTTGAACTAATCATCTGAATAATCACCAAAACAACATGACAGTTCAGTTTGCCCTCTGAAATATTGAACCCAAAATTCATTACTCATTTCCTTTTCAAATTATAATTTAAAAACTTCATAAATGTTTTAAACCAACGTTAAGTTACAAAGCTCTCAAACTCTGTCTACAATGTCACTGCAGGAATTAGAGTTTCAAAAAAATATTCTTTTTGGGATGGAATCGGCAGGTGGGAATGGAAAATGCAATATCCAATCAGATGTCCTGAAAAACTCATTGGTAATATGCCTTTCAACCAATACAAAGTGAGGGGAAAAAATGAAGGAGTAGAATTTGGAAATGGAGTGTTAAACAGTTCTTCTTTCACATGTGCATTTAAACATAGGTTCAGAAAATATCTGATACAAGCAAGCAGCATCAAAAATTTGTTACATCAGGCAAAGTGTTTGTGAACATGCATATGATTTTAATTTGCAGACCAAGATCTATCAGGAACAACACAATACCTACAATTGCAAAATATAACCAAGCTCTTAGCCTAACATCAAACTCCAACGTGCATCTTATTATTTTGCTAATATAACTCGGGAGGAGTGGGTTATTTAGTCCCTTGTCTTTTCTACCAATCCATGAAATCATGATTGATTTGCCAACAAATTTTATTTGCTTGCCTTAACCCTTAATATCCTATGGTTAAAAGAAAACATGCAAAATAACTGACTAACGTCAATGCCGCAAACATGAGTTCCAAACTTTTGCCACCTTTACATGTAGAATTATTTCCTAACCCCTCCACAAGCACCTGGCTCTAATATTTCAATGATTACTCCTAGGCCCTAGACTCTGCAGCCAAGGACAAGAATTACACTCACTATGCCTCCTCAGTTTCCATATCTTAGAACTGTTTTAAATAAGTCCTTAATCTTCTAAATGACAGGGACTACAACTCATTTGTTTAATTACTCTTTCCAAATTAACTCTTCACATTTCAGGGCAACACAACCTTCTTCATGTGTAGACTATTCAGTATTCCAGCTGTGAGCAAACCAGAGTTTTGTACAAACTTGATGTCATTTCTACAGCCCAGCATTCCAACAAATTGGAGAAACAAAGGACTGCAGATGTTGGAATCCAGATGAAAAACACAATGAGATGCTAGAGGAACTCAGCAGGCCAGGCAGCATCCGTGAAGGGTCCTGACCCGAAACATTGACCGCCTGCTATTCTCCATGGATGCTGCCTGGCCTGCTGAGTTCCTCCAGCATCATCGTGTTTTTTCATTCCAACAAATAATTTTTATTACTTTCTACATCTGCCCTTAGTAAGTTAATAATCCAGGTCTGTCAGCCCCTGTCCTCAGTTCTCTCTATCTGCCATAAGCTACCTATAAGCTATCTTTTTTTGTTAAACCAACCATCCACATCCCTCTAACTCATTGGCCTTGCCTTTCACCAATATACGAACACATTGGCTCTGATCTCTCACGTATTCATTTTTGAATTCCTCCTACTAGCCACATGTTGACTAACGTGCAAGTAGATGCTCCCAATCCACTTTAAAAGTCCTGTCTTAATACACTGAAATCAGCCTTCCCACATACAGAACCTGAAGTTCCAGTCTATTTTTATCCCCTCCCAAAACAACCTTGAAACTTAGAATTATATTCACTATCTCAGAAATGCTCTCCCACTGCCTCTCCAACCACTTGCCCAGTTATGTTCCCAAAGATTAAGTCCAGTACCAACCCTTCTCTGGAAGATCTGTCTATGCACCAACTCAAAAATCTCTCCTGGATGCACTTTAAAAATTCCACCCCCTCTAAGTCTTTCACACCAAGGTGATTCCAGTTAATAATGGGAAAGATGAAATCCCTGACTGATTCTGACCTTTTTTTAATCTCACTTTTGTTATTTGCCTGCGTATCTGCTCCTCTATTTCCCACTGACTACTTGAAGGTCAGTCATACATTGCCAACCAAGTAATTGCCTGCTTTTTGCTTCAAAGCTCCACCTAGTCTCACTTGAAATAACCTTGAGGGATATCACTATTCCTGACAGAAGGATACCCTTAAATGCCACTTCTATACACTCCACCCTGTCCTGCCTGTAGATTCTATAGCCTGGAATGATGAGCTGCCAGTGCTTCCACCTTTCAGCCACATCTCTGTGATGGAAGCAATATCATAATCCTATGAATTAATCAATACCCTCAGTTCATTTGCCTTTTACACCAGACTCCTTAAGTCAAAATCAACGCAATCCAGACTTGCATTCCAGAGTTTAAATCTCTCCTTGGTAGCAACAGCTGTGTGTGATCTTCTTGTACGTTTTGCTTTCATTTAGTTTCACGTTGTCCTTAATTTTTCAGTAGTCTTTGACATTTTGTTTTAAGTAGACGACTTCAATTTCCAAGATAAACTCATTCTGCATTACATGAACATCTTTTCTTAATAACTCCCATTTGTTTATCTTCTTAGACATGAATGGACTTTCCCAATTTAGTTAAGTTTTATTGAAATCTATAATCAAATGTAGCTGTTTTGCAATTCTTCCTTTTCAAACTGTGCGGTGAACTCAATCAAGGTATGATTACTAGTAGATAATGGTCAGGCACCATTGCACTTTTAAATATGGTTCATTATTTATCAACTCCAACATGACCTGTCCCCTTCTTGATTTTAGGATATACTGCTGCAGAAAATTATCTTGAATACCCATGAAATGTGCTGCATTTCAGACAAGCTAACCTATTTGCCTCAATCTATATGAAAGTAAAAGCCCCTTTGCTATTAAAACACAACCTTTTAAAAAGCTGACAACTGACAAGTTAAAATTTATTCTGTCCCCGTGTCTTGGGCTTTCATCATTGTAAACTATCCTAAGGATTTATGGGCAACACTGGTGCACAGCAGGCAGCTTCAGGAATCTCAACAAGGGGTGACCTGATAAGATACATACAAAATTATGAGGGGCATTGATAGGCTAGATGGTAAATATCTTTCACCTCTGGTGGGGGGGTCTAAGACAGGAGGACACAGGTTTAAAATAAGAGTTAGGAGGCTGAGGGGATCTGAGGAGGATATTTTTTCCCCCACCCAGAGAGTGGTTGGAGTCTGCAATGCACTGCTCGAAGAGATGATGGAGCAGAAACTTTCATAACATTTAAGCAGCATCTAGACAAGTAATTGAACTGCCAAGGTATTGAAGGCTACGTACCTAACACGGATAAATGGGATTAGTGTACACAGGTAAAACAGGCAGCATGGACATGATAAGCCCAAGGGCAGGTTTTTGTGCAATACAACTCCATGACTACTTAAATCAATCTTTCTATTAATTTATTAATTTGCATACATCTAAAATCATTGACATGAATTAATCTTGGTGTCTTCATTTACAATTAATCTAATAAATTGGCCAAAGCACTAACAGTATCCTTTTTAAAATCTTTGGAGCCCACAAATTCCAAACACATGAAACAAATACAACTCAGTGGCTTGGGCTTTAAGCTCTGGATCATCAATTTGAACAGCTCTGGATCAGAGCATATAAAAATTTGATTCCCAGAAACTGCATGTGGACAATGTACCAACATTTTAAAAATGGCAACAATACTAAATCAAACATTAGAGACACGACAGACTTCAGGTGCTGGGATCTGGAGGAACTCAGTTGGTCAAGCAGCATCTGTGGAGGCAAAGGGATAATCGACGTCTCGGGTTAAGACACTGCATCAGGACTGAGAATGTAGAGGGGAGATAGCCAACAAAGAGAGGTGAAAGGTAGGGGTGAGGCATTTTAGAAGAACAGAATTTCATATTTCACCTTGTTAGTTCACAGCCCAATGGTATGAACATTGGACTTTCCAACTTCAAGAACCAACATTCCCTGTGCTCCTTTCTCTCTCCTTGTGATTCCAACCCAGAGTTCCCCCACCCCCCTCCAACAACCCCCGAGTCACCTAGCTTTATTACCCTCCCCCACCAGGTTTCATCTGGTTATCACCCACACACTACGGCTTCTGATTCTCCAGTCCTGTTCCCCAACTGGTTCCATCTGTCCATCACCCCTCCTTTATCTGCTTCCAGTTATCACCTGATTTGGTTACTTATTTATCAGATTCTGTATCTGAAGCCTCACTTCCACATCACCTTCCAGCCTCTGTCCCTACCTCCATCCTCCTGTCCACAACCACCCCCCAACCTGGCTCCATATGCGCCCTTTTTCTCTTCCCTTTATCAATCTCTAACTGCCACCCACTGTCTCCTGACTTCACCCCTTCATTCCCCCAACCCCCCCCATTGGCTGTATCTGCCCATCTCCCTCCTCATCTGGTTCTACCTATCACCTGTCAGCCCCTGCCTCACCCCTCCCTCTCACCTCTTTATACTGGCCATCTCCCCTCTACACTTGCAGTCCTGATGCAGGGTCTCAACTGACGATGTCAACCATCCCTTTGTCTCCACAGATGCTGCTTGACCCACCGAGTTTCTCAACAGTTTTTGATTTGTCAAAGATTAATCCTTTAAAGCAATGACTCACATTATTTTGCTGCAGAACATGCAGAACTCTGTTGACATTGTTGAGAGCATGTACTCTGGTTGTGCCACGTTCTTTGGTCTGTTGGAGGATGAGATATTTTAACAAAGACAAAAAGCAAATTCAAATGGAGACTATGAAACAATTCAACCAAATCACAAATTGGATTAACTTTAGTAACAAAGATCCCAAACTTGCCCCTATTGTATTGGAACTGAGCAACACAAACATTGCTGTTAAAATGTTCAAACTGCAAAACATGCAGCAGTTACTTAACATCCCTCTATGCAGTCAAACCCAGCATAAAGTGCTTTGCAAAGAGACAAAACACAAGCAAGGATCAAAAAACTTCCAATTGCCACACAGCTGTTTCCATAGTTTTGCATTTAAAATCTCCTCACCTCGACAGAAAATGTATAGATTTTCAAGTGATAAGACAACATTCACACACAGGTTTAGAAAACTATTTATTACTGATCACACCAATGAAAATGAAGAGAAAGATACCAAAAAACGTTCCAAATTAGTGTGGAAAAAGCAACCTAAATGGAATTTATGCAGACACATTATAATTAGATGGAGTACACGAAGCTGTAGCCAAACCAAAGTGCAGCAGACTTCAGAGAAGGTCAATAAAGTCCAAGAGAGCTCAAGCAGCATGCACATCAAATCACGAAACACCACCTTGAAAACTGAATCCCTAAGATGATGACTTAAATTCAGAAAATCCGCTCTACAGAGACAAAGTGAAAACAAAAACTAACCTCAAACACAGTTAAAGAGATAGGGTAGAATCTGTGCATGGAACACGGTATCAAAAAGATGGATGATACAGTCAAACTTAAAGCCAAACTTTACTGATCTCTTTTAATCTGCATAAAAGATTTAAGTTGATGCATTGTGAAGTCAAGGAGTGGCTCTGCTTTCAGGAAAAAGGCATTTCAAGAACAGCAAGGACTGGAATAATGAAAGGATGATCCAAAAAACTGCATCATAGGTGAATGATGGGTCTGGCCGCTTATTACAGAATTAATTTTTATTGAAGCCAGTTGAGTGGGGGCTTGACTTGTGATTTAGGGACTTGACTTGTGATTTAGGGACAACGGTAGCCTGCCAAGAATCAATCACCCAGGTCCACACACACACACACACACACACACACAAAGAATAACTTTCTCACAGAGGTACCAAGTGGCCTTCAGCTGACAAGCAATTGACACTCAACAGCAGGCAGCATCTTCAGGAGTGGATGCAAGAGGAATTAAGTGAATGGAGAGGAAAATAACTTAAGCACACAGAGGAAGTGTGGGCAAATGCTGAACCAATTCCCATTTGTGGAAATGTCTGCATCATACAAGCCTTTGAACGAAAAGCAGCCACCCATTTGCCAAACGGGGTTCCAGTTCCACACCAACACACACAGGGATCAAATTAAAGTAATTTATAATCAAGAATTTTATTACTTCTTGATGAACATTATCTGTCACAATGGTGGAAACACACAATCTGGATTCAACACAATTGTTTCTAACTTGTGAGAGAGAAATGTATATTTGGTGAACTATGAACCCGGTGAGTTAGATTATCACGACTGGTGCCACAAAATACCTTTAAACAAATACAAAAAAATTAAATTGCTCAGAAAAAAGTTTCAACCTAAAAACATTCTTCTTCAATCTAAACATTCTCATCCCTTTCAACTTTAATCTAACCGGCAAGAGTCAATGGAAATAACAATCACAGCTGGAGAATTTTTTTTTAAACTGTCTCCAGCTAGCCCTCAGAGATATTAATCTGCAAAACTAGACTGTCTCTATCTAAAACCTTCTGAAGCCTTAAGTATTAGAGTATGAAGTCCTGTGGCCTGATCAAAAAATACGATTAGGCAAGGCATCTCTGTACCTACATATCAGCTAGAGTAAAGATGGTATCATTGTTATACTTATTTTGTATGGTAAATACAGCATGTGTGCAGCTAGTAAAATGAAAATTCCTCACAAACACGTGTCCTGTGAGCCCTTCCAGAAGATCTAAGAGTTTTCTGCCATCTCGGAGGTCATCAAATAAATCCTTGATTGGTAGTTTTCCATTCTGCAGCAGAAACACACAAAATTTAAAAAAATACTCATTTTAAACAACATTCTGCAGAAATGCCCGTCCTCAGAACTTATATCCATCTGCTTCAGATCATCACAGCTTGATCTTGGGAAAGTATGCAAGTTCATTTATGCTTGATTCCCACTGATAGCATATTTTTAAGACCACTGTACAAGCCTTATTCCTAATGCATCTGAGAAACTACGTAACAGAACTGATAAACACAGCTTCTCACTCACCTAAAATTTATCACTGCAACACTATTTTGCCATTACTTATGAAATATCGCAATGAAACTGCTTTTTACAAGCACAACAAGAGTCTTGATACCTGAGCAGGAGTACTGTTGGTGTTAGTTTCCAAATCAGAACTTGGTTTATTTGAACGGGCTTTTGATTCAGCAATTTCTTGTCAGCATACAGTTAATGATTTGCACCAAGAGATTAAAAATTAAGCCCATAATTTATTTCAATGCAATCACACACCTGCCTGCAAAGCAGAACTTGGTTTCACAAATAGCTATCTTAAAGCCATTGTTGATCATAGTGTCATCTCAACAGTTTTACACAGATTCTGTAACCAAGTTAGATGATCAAGTCTAATTTTATTGTCATCTGCTCTTAAGTTCCTCTCTCCATTTTTCCACTTACAGGTTTTACAAAATACAAGAACCTAAGACTCTTCACATAAAATACAAGGAAGAACATAGACATTACCATTGTATTCACATTCTTTTGAGTTTTCACTGTCTGCACCCAACAGCCATTTGAATGCAAGTACCAGATTTGGGACTCAGCCATACATACCAGTGGCTGCCTGGCATGGAGTTAGCAGGTTTCATCAAGAGGACATCCAAACTAGCTTGAGGATATTAGTCCAGTAAAGACAAATCAAGAAAATGAGGTTTGCATTTCTGTAAAATGAAATGCAAGTGTAAACAGCTGCAACACTGCCAGCTGACTAATCAGCAGCAGACAAAGAAAGGGGACTTGGATAAGGTTCTAGTGAGCAACCATCACTTCTGGATTACTCCTCAGATGCACGTCTCTCTTTCTGGAAGGACAAAGTTAAATAATGCTTCCACTGAAAGCCTCAATTCAATAAATAATTATGAAAAACTTTCAAGATATTACACAGTGGACACTCCATAGCAAGAACTTACCCAGATTGCAATCTTTCAATTCTCACCATATTAGTTAAAATTGTGTGCCTCAGTCCATAATGAGTAACTCAATACACTTTCACAAGTGTATCAAAGAAAAAATAGTTACCTCAGAGAGGAATTACATGAAGATTTTAACAAACACTAACCCAGGTCAGAGGAGAAGAAAGGCTCATTTTCAGGTTCTCATTGGTGAATATGATTGCCTCCTGAACACCATGAGCTACATCAGGGCCTGTCTAGTACCTGTACACTAACACTGGTACAGAGTGTTGAATACATCACTGCACCCACCCAAATTATGTGAGTGTGCTGCCCACAACACTATCGTTTTAAAGAATGCAATTTATAGCTCAACTTCACTCAAGACTATATTCAATTCTACTTAATTGGCTGCTTTTATACATTTTGTCGAATTGCATTATACAATTCATTACTTTAAAATGATCAATTTTAAAAATGGCTTTTCTTCAATTACTACATCAAACTCCCAAAATCCTGCTCATCAGTAAAACAAAATGAAGTTGAGTTATAGGTCCTCTTGCCAATATTTTAAGATTGCTAGCCTACTTGTTTCATACCAAGAAAGATTAAGATTTATAAAATCTTTCAAATTCCTTTTAGGACCTCCCATAGCACCATATATTGAATTATTTCTGAAATTTTGTTATTGCAGCATAGGAAACATACCAATAATGCCAAAGATCTGGAAACTACAGATCTGGATTGGACAATGAGCAACACCAGAGTAGCAGTTTAGACCACAAACTCTAGAGTCAGAGTTATAGAATTGTACAGCATGGAACCACACCCTTCTGCTCACTATATCTGTACTGACTGCCACGCCCATCTATACTAATCCCACTTGCCTGCATTAATCCTATATCCCTTTGTGCCCTGCTCATTCAAGTACCTGTACAAATGCCTCTTAAAAGTTATTACTGTTCCTGTCTCTACCACCTCCTCCGGCAGCTCATTTCAGATAAAAACTATTCATTGTGCGAAAAATTTACACCTCAGATCCCTTTTAAACCTTCTCCCTCTCAACTTAAACATATGCCCTTTCATTTTAGACACGCCTATCTTGGGAAACAGACTCTGGCTGTCTACCCAACCTGTAACTCTCCCAATTTTGTACATCTCTATCATGTCACCACTCAGCCTCCTCAGATCCGGGGAAAACAGTCCCAGCTGATTCAGTCTCTCCTTATAACTCGAGCCCTCCATCAATGCATCATCCTCGTGAATCTTTTCTGCACCCTCTCTAACTTAATCCTGTAGCGCGGTGACCAGAACGGCACACAATACTCCAAGGTGTATCCTTATCTTGCCAATTCAATATATTTTTTTTACTTTCTTATACATCCCTCTTGGATTTGATGTGCCTTTGAGTTGAGGAAGTGTTTTTCATTTTAAATTTGTGCCACATAAATTGGCAATACTACATCAGAAAAAAACGTTTCACATTTTCAGTTCTTCAGAACCCAAGAATTCTTTTTAGTGTATTGTCACAAGGCTGGGAAATGCAGCAACCAATCTCAAATAAGAGGGGCAATGAATTGAACAGAATTTGTTTCTGGCTTTCCCATGGAGGAAAGCCACACAGGATAGTGGGCTCTCTCTCAGATCTTTTAACAACGTCAAAGATCCTTCTCATCTACTCAAACAAGAACACAAAGTCTTGGATCAGCAGTTTATTTCAAAGAATGTCCAATAACAATGCAACACTCATCCCAGTACTGTGCAACAATGTCCCTGTGCCAAGGTTTCCTGTACTTCTGAAGGATTTCACTGGCAGTAAAACAATGCGGAACACAATGAAGGGAAAGTTTGTGTTATTTCATCTGGCACCTTGACATCTTTTGTCAATGAATCACTGCTGCCTTCCATTCTTTCACAGATATTCCCTTTTCTTCCCTCCTCTCCTCAGCCTTTCTCTATTTTCTAACCTATTTTATCTCTAACCTTTCCCAGTTCAGATAAAAGGTCATTTGGAAGAAGTGTTAACCTTTGTTTTACTTTCCACAGATGCTCTCTACTATGCTGAGCATGACCAGCATATTTTTTTTATTATTTCAAGCTAAATCAAGGCTTTAGCCCTGGACTAGAAATGGACCTAGAGCCTTCAATGTTAAAACCTCAACCTGTTAACTTTAAATATCCTCACGAGCAATTAGAGCAGCTTTGCTCGAGATGCCCAATACTAATAAATAAACACAACATGGCCTTGTACTTCAATATTGGTTGTGCAAAGGACTCAATTAATACATTGTGTATAATGATTCAAGTTAAGAGTCAATTTGCCTCATAATCTACATTTGCCCAGTTCTAGTGAATAAAGTTGGTTCTTTTCCCTTCCCCCCACCACCCCCCCCCCACTCCGAGTTTGTATTAACATGTGGCTTCTGTTACATAACCAACATTTTTTCCAAGTTCCAGAAACTCAAGTGAAAAAAAAAGTACTTTCACATGGGAATAAATGAGAGGTATTTTAGGAGACATGCTCTAAAATGAACCATATCCAAGCTCTATTCCTGGAAAACTGTTTATCTCAAGACAGAAAAATGCAGTTCCCTTCTATTCCCTTCCCATACAGGTAGTCCTCAGGTTCAGTTCCTGCAAATTGTTCGAAACCCGTATTTTTCCAAGTTATGAGTGAACAAAATCAGTGTGTGGGAGGGGATCACAAACTGCTGTGACGGGAGAGTGAGGCGGCGCAGGGAGAGCAGCCGCCAGCCAGCCTCACTGACTCGTTGTTTTACTTGGATTTTCAGAAGGCCTTTTGACAAGGTGCCACACAAGAGGCTACCAAACAAGATAGGAGCCCATGGTATTACAGGAAAGGTACTAGTATGGATAGAAGATTGGCTGATTGGCAGATGGCAAAGAGTGGGAATAAAGGGGGCCTTTTCTGGTTGGCTGCCGGTGACTAGTGGTGTTCGCAGGGGTCGGTCTTGGGTCCACTACTTTTCACATTGTATGTTAATGATCTAGATGAGGGAATTGACGGCTTTGTGGCCAAGTCTGCGGATGATACAAAGAAAGGTGGAGGGGCAGGTAGTGTTGAGGAAGCAGAGAGTCTGCAGAAGGACTTGGACAGGTTGGAAGAATGGACAAAGTGGCAGATGGAATACAGTGTAGGGAAGTGTATGACCATGCACTTTGATAGAAGGAACAAAAGTGTAGACTATTTTCCAAACAGGGACTAAATTCAGAAATCGGAGCTGCAAAGGGAATTGGGAGTCCTAATGCAGGATTCCCTGCAAGTTAACTTGCAGGTTGAGTCAGTAGTAAGGAAGGCAAATGCAACGTTAGCATTCATTTCGAGAGGACTAGAATATAAAAACAAGGGTGTAATGCTGAGACCTTACAAGGCATTTGGAGTATTGTGAGCAGTTTTAGGCCCCATATCCAAGGAAGGATGTACTGGCATTGGAGAGGGTCCAGAGGAGGTTTATG
Source organism: Pristis pectinata (assembly GCF_009764475.1). Lineage (NCBI taxonomy): Eukaryota > Metazoa > Chordata > Chondrichthyes > Rhinopristiformes > Pristidae > Pristis > Pristis pectinata. The sequence goes on along the minus strand of NC_067407.1, from coordinate 94,774,012 downwards.
AGAATGATTCTGGGAATGAAATGGTTAACTTATGCGGAGCGTTTGATGGCTCTGGGCCGAGACTCACTGGAGTTTAGAAAAATGAGGGGGGATCTCACTGAAAGCTATTGAATATTGAAAGGCCTGGATAGAGTGGACACGAAGAGGTAGTTTCCAGTTGTGGGAGAGTCTAGGACCCGAGGGCACAGCCTCAGAATAGAAGGACATCCCTTTAGAACAGAAATGAGGAGGAATTTCTTTAGCCGGAGGGTGGTGAATCTGTGGAATTCACTGCCACAGACGGGCTGTGGAGGCCAAGTCACTGTGTACATTTAAAGCGGAGATTGATAGGTTCCTGATTAGTAAGGGCGTCAAACGTTATGGGGAGAAGGCAGGAGAATGGGGTTGAGAGGGAAAAATAAATCAGTCATGATCGAATGGCAGAGCCGATTTGATGGGCTGAATGGTTTAATTCTGCTCCTATATCTTATGGTCAATGAGCAAGACTGTCTGCTCAGTGTGCCCAGCCATCGACTGCTGTGGCTCAGGGGGTGCGGAGAAAAAGGGACACATTGCCACCCATCAGAAGATGCCTGCAGCAGCTGGCAAATCCACCTCCATCCATCCTGCCAGTCTCCCAAACACCCAGAGAAACACCCTGCCCGACCCCAAAAAAGACCACCTGCAGCAGCCAGCAAATCCATCCTCATACAGACCTCTGAACAACTGGTACAATGGCTCAAATCACTAATTCCTGCCAAAAATATTGCAAGATTCAAAGATCGTTTAAAGATTCATCAGAAAATTTTCCTAAAGTCAAAAACTTCGAAGCCAGTTTGTTTGTATGTACAGGTGTCCATAAGTTGGATATTCATGACGTGGGAAGGGCCTGTACCCTCCCCACAACATTTCCTTCACAGACTGATTCCCAGAGAAGATCCCGTTTCATTAACCATATTCATCTCTAATGAAATTCAGATTATGATGCACCTAGGCATCCTATTACTATTCCCCATGATACCTATAATTTGCACATTTCCAGGAAAGAGATTATACAACAGTAATCTGATGCAAATCACTTTGGATTTCTCACTTTTCCTCTCCCAACAGCCTAACTGTGACTGAAAACATGCACAAGGTGAAACATCGTGTGGTCCTACTCCCTTGCATGGACAGTCATAAATTAGTACACCAGTTTTTAATTGAGTAAATCAGTTTAGTCAGACTGAAAAAAGAGCCTCCCCTCAATGGACTCTGTCTATATTTCTCGCTGCCTCGGTAAAGCAGCCAGGATAATCAAAGACCCCATCCACCTGAGACATTCTCTCTTCTCCACTCTCCCACCAGGCAGAAGAAGCCTGAAAGCATGTACCACCAGGCTCAAGGACAGCTTCTATCCTGCTGTTATAAGACTATTGAATGGTTCCCTAGTAGAACAAGATGGACTCTTGACCTCACAATCTACCTTGTTATGACCTTGCACCTTATTGTCTACTTGCACTACACATTCTCTGTAGCTGTGACACTTTATTCTGGATTCTGTATTGTTTTACCTTGTACTTCCTCAATGCACTGTGTAATGAATTAATCTCTATGAACGGTATGCAAGACAAGTTTTTCACTGTACCTCAGTATAAGTGACAATAATAAACCAATTCCAATTCAAACAACTGCAAAATACTGTTGTAACATTTAAATCAAATTTTACAAATTCCCAAAGAAATCTGAAAGCTGCCAAAGAAATGGAGTTAATAGCTCCATTTCACCATCATTGTACCACAATGCCCTGCATCAAGAGCACAGACAACAAACCATGCAGGCAGCCTGCCAATTCTCTCAATAAGAATTGGACAGGAAGTAGCTATTCCATGGAAAAAGTTATACAAGAGGAAATAAGTGCCAATTCCCAGCACTCCATGCCTCTTAGTAACAACTGCACTAAAAAATGGATCTGTATAGACAAATGTGGATTCTACTCCCAGAAACAGCAGAAAAAAGGTCATACTGTCCTCTTGAAAATCTTCAAGAAACCAAACTACTTCCACACTCCACTCAGAATTCAGATAACATTGCACAGGAAAATGTTTTTCCATGCAATAAACCACACACACCAAGTGATGTTAATATTTCTCACCAGCTCATTCATATAGCTTTACATGCCACAAAATAATTCTCAAGTCTCATGTTTGTCTTAACATCAGGTGGAAATGGTCCAGATAGCAATATTCAGCCTTATAAGATGTATGTTAACATTACCTTTACAAAGCGCACATTAATCCATTTTGTGAATGTTTTCTTCTGTACAGCATCATGCTCATCTGAGAAAAGATTAAAATAGGTTAACAGTCATCAAAACTCATTCAAATGGCATGGAAACTGAAACATACATTAAGCATGTAATACATTGCCAAAATTCTGGTCTTCAAACTTCCATTTTTATTTGCACTTATTTCCTTACCACCTCCCCTCATAACACTGATTCTTGCAAAGATATTTTTTTTTGGTGCTGGCTATCCCACATTCTCTCAAAGAATCCTTTCTTTCTATGCAAGGCAAAAGCAGTGACCATGAATAGTTTAGTACCATCATGAAAGTCAAAGCAGCCTATAACATCCTATCCTCAAGCAACCTTTCCATTATAAATCAATGGGTAACCATGACTCCAAGCAGCTGAAGCCTAGTTGTACAAGAGGGAGGTAAAAGGGGAATAAGATTTCCACAGTGAACCCTAGGGCTCTTAGAAGTTCAAGACTGGTAAATGGGTTCTTTAAAAAAGTAAACATTCAGGTAGAGTCTCAGGAGATCTCAGCCTGATCAAGAGAAGTTACCATGTAAAAATTGATTATTTTCACTAAGCATTTTCAATGTGTTTTGTTTTCAACCTGGTGTAACTAATTTACTCAGACCTGATGAAGAGGTTTCAATCTACAACACCTGTCTCTCTTTCCACAAACGCTGCTTAATCTGCTGAGTACCTTGATTATTTTCTATTTTTATTTCAGTATCTCATCACCTGCAATCCTTTGGTCTTTAATTTAGTCACTCCTTTGGATCAGCAATTCTCTAGTTAATTAAAAATGATTTAGGAAGGTATCAACATAACGACAGCAGGCTGCATCAAAGATGAAAACTGAGAGCAGATCTTTTCCCACCATTGGTGATGGGAAAAGGAGATTTTTTTCCTCAGATCACCATGTAATTAATCATTCCCAACAAAGAGAATCACCAAATCGTGCTGATCAATAAAACTTTCAGATGCAATAATTTCCAGACTATGATTTAAAATGGAATAAATCATGGAAAAGGACCCAGCATAGACAAAATACAATACACTTCAGGCCAGTGATCAAATATGATGGAAGTTTTCCCACAGGTGCTGAATGACTGAGTAATTCCTGTATTTGTTTTATTTCAGATTTCCAGCAACTGCAATATTTTGCTTTTGAGATATGTGAAAAAGGGAACATAAAACAACTCCATAACACACACACTCAATATTTGCAAGGTCCAAGAATCTGTGAAAATGTTCAAAACTATCACACTGTCCAATACATGACTACATACTTATTTGATTACCCTCCTTCAGCTGCATGAATGCAAATTCTGACCATTAGAAGTTGTCCCAAGAGCACAAAGTTAAGATGACACAAGAACTATTACCTCACATCAGTTCAGGTAGGTGACCCTGTTTATGTCAAGAACTCATTCTGTCAAGCCCACAAGGCAGCTGGTGTGGAATAGCTATCCCACATTAAAAGAACTAATGCACAGGAATCTTCCACTTCTTAGAACTAGAATGGAAGTTAAGCTCAACCCTAAGCAACTGCATCAGAAGAAGACGCCAAAGAAATTGCAGACCCAGAATATGGATGTGGCAACCTGTGATTGGACCAAACTTGCTCCATATTCAACTTAATGACAATGTTACCTCAAATCAATAGCAGGAAAGATTTATGCCAGAGGAATGTTTTCCTCCCTTTCCCCCATGACCTGAAACACTGACGCAAGTTATAGTTCAGCACAAAAAAAGATTCCAGGGAAGAATGATCTATTAATAATGCAAGGTCAGAACCAAAAACACAGGTCTTTGGTTTTCTCTACTAGTTAGATTTGTAAAACATTTGCTAACCTGCAATTTCCTGGTGGCAATTAATAAGCACAAAAGCAACTCATTAACCCACCTCTGTGACTGGAATCTTCCATCAAAGCATCAGTAAAAAAAACAAAACTGGCAACATTAGTCTATTCATTTCTATTCATAGTAATAATGAAATTCATTGTAGAATACACCAGAGCAGGGGACGTGGGTCTTTGCAAAGCCAAAATACAAAACACACACACTAAACGACAAACTGTCACAAGAATTAAGAGGCAAATATGAAATGCTGGGACATGGTTCATAGATTTAAGAAAGGTATTTTGGTGCAGAGTATTCCAATGGGCAGAGAGTGGTATGCTATTCCTTATAGCAAAACAGCTTTGTAAATCCAAGACACATACAGGTGACCCTCTCATTATGATCATTTAAGTAAGAGAAATTCACCCTTACAGAATTCATGTCACTACCAAAAAATCTGAGATACAGAATAAAATTTACTCTCACAAAATAATTGAAGTAAATCAACATTTGTTTTCAACTCGCGTTTCTTGACGCATGCTCTTATGACACAGCTTTGCATTGCAGAAAATTGCAATAAGGACTGTTTTCTAGGAACACAACCCCCCCCCCCCCTCCCCATAACGCAGGGGTTGCCTGTACTCCAAAGAATTCACGGTGTTAGAGCAAACACTGACAAATCTAATATTCATGAATTCCAGTACATAAAAGCTGAGCCAGTCCAACATTTCTTCAGAAGACACCCTGGCCTTTCATTGATCTTGCTCCCCAAATGACCAAGACCTTGCTCAGTCAAGCCCATATGATAGCTGAAGTGCATTAGCCATCTCATGCTAAAAGTCACAAACAAGCAGCTACCATTGCTTATATGAAGGATCTGGAGTGGCAGGTCCCTCATGGGCAACCCCAATTGTGAAAGACTTGAACTTCAATCTGCTCCCAACTGAGGAACAAGTTCTGACATTTATACACTGTGACTAACTGAATGATATGATAGGCAAGAGATGATAAAGAAACAAAGTGAGTGCACCAGTTTCTTCAAGGGCAAACCTGAAGATGAGCGGTCAGGAAATCTAGAGGGCAATTCATCACAAATGCAGGACATCCTTGGACAGGAAATTCAACCACACCTCAATACAAAAGTAACATCTCAACAGGGACCTGAAGGCCAAGTTTCAACAAAAAACCAAGACCTAAGGAACGATGGTGGGTGGGAAGTGTGCAGGAAGTCCACACTGTCAAGCCATCAATGGTCCAGCAACTAAAACTTGGCAGAGAGTCACTTCAGTCATATTCACAACCCCTTCTCATTTTAAGAAAGGAGCACATACCAGGAGAGACTGTGCAATCAGGAATGTTTTCAAGAACAGAGACAAATGCAATTGCGCTAACTAAAAAGGGTCATCTTTCTGCCTCTGACAGGGAACATCATCTCCAGGTTTCTCAAGTGCCTCCTTCCACTAACTGAGAAGCTACAACCCAAATGACAGCGTGGATCCTGTCCACCCAGAGACACCATGGACATATTCTTCACTGCACATCAATTTCAAGAGAAGTCTATGGACTAGCATCAACCACTGCACATGGCCTTTTCTAGCCTCACTCGCCAGGTCTGTGGAAAATCTTTTTCAAATTAAATGACAGAACAGACTACCCACAGAAATTTGTGTCCATCTTACACTTGCTCAATATAAGTCATGACCTGAATCAAAGATTCCACAACAGACCCAATCTCAGTGCAGACTGGTGTCAAGTAAAGCTGCACCATTACCCATTACTTTTCTCAGCCTTCCTCACCACAATGTTGCACCTCATTGCCTACAAACTTCCTGTTGGTGTGGAGCTAATTGACATGACAAATATCAACTAATTCAACCAATGTCACCTCCACTCTAGAACCAAGGTCACATCAACCTCAGTTATTGAGCCGCAGAATGCAAACAATGCTTGCATGTACACTTTCAGATGCTGAACTCCAAGTCATCTTCGACTCAATCGCTGAAACATAAGAGACAGCAGGCCTTGCAAATCAAAGGTCCTCTCCTAAGGTCCCCTTGCTGTAAAACATCCCGTGACAATAAAGGTACAAGACAAAACCTTGGAAATTGTAAACTACTACCCATATCCAAGGAACCATCTCTCAACAATGACAGACATGGATGATAAAATTCTTCATCACTTTTGGGGCTTCAGCTCAGGCTCTGGCCAGCAAAAGAAAAGAATGTTTGAAGATCAAGACCTCAAACCTGGCACAAAGCTCAAAGTCCAGTGGACAGCAGAGATTCCTAACTTCTTGTATGCTTCTGAGAAATGGACTAGCTACAGCAGGCACCTTAAAGCACCAGAGAGGAACCATCAACACTGACTCAACAAAATCCTCCAAATGCCCTGGTGAAGCAAGCAAATACATCTCAGGTCAAGAGTCCAGTGTCTGACTGATATGCTACTTCAAGCTCTGTCATGGCAACAGATCACCAGGTGGAGAAAGGAAATGATTGAAGGATGCTTCTCAAAGCCTCGAAAAAGTACAACTTTCTCAAGAACTCGTAGGAATTACTGGCCCATGACTGCTCAAACAGGAAGAGTGTTCAGGACCGCATGAAGGACAGAATCCATTCACTGGGACCACAGAAAAGTCTAGTGTATATGTAGAAGGGAGGCAGAGTGGTGTAGCTAACAGACCTGCTGCCTCACTGTGCCGGAGACCTGGCTTTGATCCTGACCTCAGGTCCTATCTGTGTGGAGTTTGCATGCTCTCTGTGACAAGGTGGCCTTCCTCCAGATGCTCCAGTTTCCTCCCACATCCCGAAGACCTGCGGACTTTTAGATTAATTGTCCACTGTAAATTGCCCCCAGTGTATAGGTGAGTGGTAGAAACTGATAATGTGGGGAGAATAAAAAAATGGAATTAATGTAGGATTGGTGTACATGGGCAGTTAATGGTTGGCACAGGCTCAATGAGCTCAAGGACCTGTTTCCATGCTACATCTTTCTATGACCTAAACTGCCCACAGGTCTGCCTGTGGACCACTTCCTGTCAACATCCTGACCTCATTGGCCGACTCAGAGTCTGCAGAACTGGAAAGGAAATCAACCCCAAACCTGAAGAGCTGCCTCAAAAATTGAAAAGGAAGGAAGTGTGGCATTTATCAATATCCAACAATGGGTTTCAATGCAAAAAGAGGTATTTATGTTTTAACTACCAAGTGCCACTAACAACTCAGCTATTATTTGTTCTGCCTCTTGGCTTTTCAAAGGCCAAAACAGAAGTTAAACTGCTTGCATGCCCAAATACTCTGCTTAATTAAAATTGTCAAAAAGGTCAACTTTTCCAGCCTTAGGTTTTCTGCCCTTTTTATCAGCTGCTGTGCAGGAATTTGGGAAAAAAGGGAGGAATTAGCTTGAGGCTCTTCAGGGAAAGAAGGAGGATGAAAGATCAGAGATTTAATGAATCCAGGAATGTCCACTAGCAGGTTTCAAAGCTCTAGACTTATCTAATATAAATATACCTCGCACTAACAAGATAAAAACACCACACTGAGCTAGGCAGCTCAACAATTCCAAATAGTTGCTGCAAGAAGACACATACAATCTGTTGAGAAACGGCATCATTTCAAATCTAACCACTGGAGCAGTGCCATTAGTTGCAATAAGCTTATGAAAACTATATTGAAACCAATCCTCCACTGTAGCAATAATCACTCCAAAGCAACTTGGCTTGACAGCAACAAAAAATTTCAACAGTTTGTGAACAGATTTCATTAAAGGAGAAAGTTCTCCCTATGCACAGTTGGTTACTTTATGCTGATTCAATCACTGTATTCAACATTTTATATATGCTGAGTAAAATCATAACCAATGCATGAGCAACATAATGATTCTGAAAATGAAATTTTGCAATTTTAATAGTGTATGAACTCTAATTTTTATTACTGTCGATTTTGTTGCCGATGAGTATTTGAAATTGTGAAGTTCAGCAGAGTAAAACATAGATAAATTGGTCTTCTATTTCTAATTAATCCCTTCAACAAACTACTCGCCAGGGGCAAAGGCAACTGAAATTCCTTACTGCTATGGTCACATTAATTTGTTCTTGATTCAGTCTTATTGTGAACATAGATTTGGCTACTTTATTACTGATGTGCCACATTAATCAATTCAATTTACTTTAGTCACCGTTTCTCGTCAATGGAATCTCTGGAGAAACCCTAGAATATCATAAACCTAACTTTATTTGCAAAAATATCTGAACCTCCTCAAAGCAAGCAGCAGAGGAAGATTCTAGTTCTATTTCAGAAAATGTCACTGCAAAAAGTGTAGGGACTCTCGGGCACCAGGTGGCAGTTCAGTAATTAACATCAGTGAGCACAAATTCATGACCAGAACCACAGAGAGAGGAAAATGTGTCTTCATTCTGTGAGATGCTCCCCTGGAGTAAGGATGATTCCACCTCTGCCTGCAGCAGACTGAGAAACTACATATTGTGTGCAGCAAGCAGGTAGCTGCAGCACAACCAAAGCTTTTGGAAGTGCACAGAGCAGGGTGGGGGTAGCAGGCCTTAGACATTAGCTATTGAGTAGTTTTAGTTGGGGGGGGGGGGGAAAGAGGAGTGGGAGAAGGGATTTGGTGCAAGAGTATTTTGAAGGTCAGGAGGAGTAAAAAGTGCTGCAAAAGAGAGGGAGAGGGAAGTGAGCAATGGAAGGGTACAGGAATAGGAGAATGGAGGAAAGCAGTGTTGGCGATGAGGAATTAGGAGAGGGTGGGTGGAAATTAATCTGAGAGTTAGCGATGAAAAATGATGTGCCTCCCAGTGCATATGTATGGAGAGATGTTTGTGTGCATGCAGCAGCAATCTGATCTCTAATTGTCTCAAGTCTCCTTCCCATTGGAACATAAGCTCACTCCATTAAAACCATGCGGTAGCTGCTGTACAGCAGCCACCTCAAATTCATTGAATTCATGAACAGACGTCTTTCAATCCTCAATATGAAGTTTGGGACCTGGAACATCAGCACCTTCTTGTTTATCCCCAACAGAGACGGTCCAGATGTCACTCCACGCTCACAGTTCACAAACAGATGATTTGCTATTAGGCCTTAAAAGAAGGCAGAGGGACAGGAGAAAGCCAGATCAATGACAGCAGCTGTGGGCACACCACTTTCTGAAAGGAATACTGGAAGAGGGAGTGTCATTTTCACAGGGTAGGGAAATAAGCAGTGATGAGAGCGCCCAGAGGATCGACAATGAGCACAGGAAGCAGCTACTGTCAAATCATAGAAATGGCCCACACACACCATGCCATCCAAGGGACAGGGCTGAGCCCCACATCCTCCCAGCCCACCTGATACCAGCCTTCACAGGCAACCTCTTCAAACTATAGGCAATTCATTGCTGGATTTGCACCAGGTTTCCCGCACAGCAAAGTGGGTTCATGTCACGTTCCCAGCACAGCAGCAGGGAGGGCAGGATTTCACACCTGGCTTCTGCCACAGCTAACAGTAACACATCTTTCTACTCATAATGCTGTAATAACCCATTTTAGTGCTCTCATTCCTGGCAAGACATCTTGCATGCTGAGAAAGGTACAAGGCTGTTCCATCAAACTCCTGCCATGTGCTCCCCAAGTTAGAAAGGTTTTGCACAACCAGAATGTGAATCACGTGCTGCAGAATTCCCAAGCCTCTGACTTGTTATGTGGTTGGCCGAGTTGAGTTTGTTCAAATGTGACTCCCAGGACATTGATGAAGAGAGAATAACCAACAGTAAAGCCACTGAAATGTCAAGGGAAGATTGTTAAATTCTGTGAAGGCAGATGAAAGTCATTTACCATTCTAAGGTTGAATGTTGTCTCTCATGCTGCACACAGGCATGGGCTGCTTCATTATATGAGAAGTTGCAAGTGGAATTAAACATTGAGCAAACACTCACACTTCTGAACTTTGGAAAAAGCAATGATTAATGGCTCAGCAGCTAAAGATGGTTGGGTCAAGGACTCGATAAGGATAAACGTCCATTGTGCTGTGTGCCAATTCAGTTGCACTAAATGGGGTAGATTCAGAATAGATTGAGCAGCTTGGAATTATGCAGTCATCAGTTAGTGAGCCAACATCATCAGAATTGAAATGATGGTACTCCACAATTTCTACTTGAATGTCTGACACATCTCTCATTCTGTCTTTGACATCAGTGAGGAGTATGGCCAGTTTAGCAAACTCACCAACTAGCTAATCTCCTATCAATTACAAGTACTTTTTAAGTGAAAACTTCAGTTTACCTCAACAATGTAAACAAACATTTTCAGATTGATTAATAGCTAATTTATTTAGGAAACATTTTTGGATTATCACAAAGGAGCACAACATTTTGAAAGCTTTTACTTTCAACAACTTCTCACATGAAAATGATTGTTTCGCTTAATAAAAAAAACAAAAATATAAGGGAGTAAACAGAAGGATATAAAGATAATTGTGGGGTCCCTTCACAATAAAGCTGTTAAGACACTCTGGATCCACTCCCCAAGGCTAGTCACCAGTGAAGACCCAGCAGTGAAGTCTCAACACCAATTGGAACTACATAACAACAAAAATTTTGTACATCACAGGAATGGTGTGGGGAGTAAAGTCAGGATACAAGCCAGGTCAGCCAGACGGTTATTTGACAATGTTTCCATTGATGTTAGTTGTAGACAAATCTACATCACTGTTAAGAAAAGCCTACCTTCATTCCTGCTGCCAGAAAAGAGCTGCTCCAATCATTGGTCTAGCAATTTAAGGCTCAGTATATTGTCCTTACTTGTGTATCCATCACCAATGCACAGCAGCTAACGCTTGCTGCTGCAGCCAAGAGTTAACACTTGAACAGTCCTGACATGAAGTCCTCAACCAGATTTATTGTTAAGTGAACACAAAGAACAATCACAGCAGTATACTTCAATAAAATTGTAATTGTCCAAATATTGGAGAATGAAGAGACGACAACCACCAAATTCTTGTATTTGAGGGGAAAGAAGGAATAGCATCATAATGTTAAAGCTAAAGAAAAATAAAACGAAGGGAAAAATAAAATGAAGGAAATGAAAAGCACTTTTCCCACCCCATTTCTTTTTCCCTTTTCCTTGGAGCAGACTCGATGGGCCGAATGGCCTGCTTCTGCTCCCTTATCTTGTGATCTTGTGATCTTGTGATCTTGTGAAATGTTTCACGTCTTTTACCTTGTGATGAACTTTTTCCAATATATTTCAATAGGTCTATTGTACCAATCTTCATATTAGCAACACAGTGCATGAGCCTAGTGGCACAAAACTGCCAAAAATAGATTTTCCTATTGGAGGGGAAGGTGGCGGTGGCAGACACAACACATAACCCATAGGCCCATTGGAATTGGAATGGTACTGTACAACAAACAGAAGCCTCTCCTCCCTAACACTCATACCAGGAAGCGATCAAAAAGCTAATGTTTGAGTCCATCCAATAAAGGAAGAAACAGAATTCAATGCTGCACAAATGAACAGTGCCTCCCGTGGGCATTATTATCCATTCTTCAAACTGCAAAGATGTGCCAGTTTTAAAACAGGAAAGTAGCTGTGGCCAAGAGAAACAGAAAGCCCATAAGCCTTTTCACAGTTCACAACAAATTTTTTTGACAAGCATACGAGGTTGCCAAGTAAATATCAGACATCATTTAATGAAGCTGGCCAACTACTTTTGAACACTTTTCTCCCCCCAAGAACTCCACGCAGTAGGTGTGTCACTTAGTACTACTTGGCTTTAGTACTGGAACACCAAAATAATGAATCAGTATGAACTGCATTGTTAAAAGATTGAACACGCTTAATACCATTTGGCCCATCTACCCAATGCTAATAATGTCTCCTCTGCAGGACATAAGCACGTTTCTCTTTTTTGTTTCTCAAGTACTTATCTATTAAACTTTTACGCATGACAGTCTCCTTCTCAGTAGCCATCTGTAGTAAGTTGGACAACATTGTAGAATCCCTCAGTAAAAGGATTTCTCCTGCATACTTGACAATATTTCCTGGTTTCATTTATCTAATTTGCATTCAAAGATGTTACAATTATGACCCATTCTTCATCTGAGCACGATCCCAGCAAGATGCAGGGTCCAATGCTAAACTTCAGTTGAAGGTACTGGATTCTTCCTGAAAATCCAGGTCACCTTCCCATTCCTGAATTAGGTGGCATAGAATCAAGTTTGTTATATGCCAATCAAATATTAAATCACTTGAGCTATTCATGCATGTACCAAATTCAAGCCATTCTTACAGAATGCAAAATGCTCAGTAGCAAAATGTGGCAGGGGGCAGAGTGGTTGACATGGACCAGGTGATTGATGGGGATGTAAGAGAAGAAATGGAAATGGTGTTTGAAGGTCAGTGCAGACACAAAGGGCCTGTTTCCATGCTGAATAACTTATGATTTGTTGCAATAAATCAGAGAGAAGAGGGTGAGTGAATAGGGAAGGGTCGGGGGGGGGGGGGGGGGTGAGGTGAGGGAGATACTGTAGCATGGAGAGATTCAGCGCAGAAGAGATGGGGTGGGTTATGTGATAGAGGGTGTGGGCAAGACTGTGCATTTGTGTGCATGGTTGGAGTGCACGTGAGCATGAAGTCCCCTCCCAAGTCTGGTTTCTAATCGCCCTGGACTTCCTTGCTGTTGGATCAAGACGTGGGTCCATCAAGTCTATCTGAGTCGCTGGTGAGCAACTGCCGCTCTACTTTAAAAGAGTTCACTGAGAGACACGTTTCCCTCTTCAGAACAGGGTGGGAGCAAGTCATCCTTAGCCACATGGGACTGACCGAAGAGAAGACAACAAAAAGGATTTCATGGCATGTGAACTAGTCAGTAAGGTTAGGCAGATGGGAAGATACAATTGGTCTGAAGATCCCAGAGAGAGTGGTAAATGAGTGTTACAAAGAAAAAAAATTAACAACTATAGATGTTGGAAATCAAAAACAGAAATTGCTGTGAAGACTCAGCAGGCCAGGCAACATCCGTACAAAGAGGAAATAATAAAAAGAGTTCAGGTTTCAGACTGAAGATCCTTTGAACTTCAGTCATAGAGCAATACAAGTACATGGTTCCCTGAAATGGTGTTGCAGGTAGACAGGGTGATGAAGGCAGCTTTTGGCACACTGCCCTTCATCAGTTAGGGCACTGATGATGGGAGTTGGGATGTTATGTTGCAGTTGTACAAGACGATGGTGAAGCCGGACTTGGAGTATTGTGTACAATTTTGGTCACCCTGTCTGAAGAAAGATGTAATTAAGCTGGAAAGAGTGCAAAGAATATTTGCAAGAATATTGCAAGGACTTGAGGGCCTGTGTTAAAGGGAGAGGTTGGGCAGGCTGGAACTTTATTCCTCAAAAGAAAGGTGACTGAGGAGTGACCTTGTAGAGATGCATAAAATCATGAGGGACAATGAAAGGGTGAATGCACAGTCTTTTTTCCCTGGGAAAGGAAACCATAAACTAGAGGGCATTGGTCAGAGGGAAAAAGATTTAAAAAGGGACCTGAGGGGCAACTTCTTCACACAGAGGGTGGTGCATATATGGAACAAGCTGCTAAAGAAAGTAGTTGAGGCAGGTACAAAAACAACATTTAAAAGACATTTTATTAAGTACATGGAAAGGAAAGGTTTAGGGGGATAGGGGCCAAAAGAGGGCAAATGGTACTAGCTTAGGTGAGTATCTTGGGCAGCATGGACGAGTTCGGCCAAAGGGCCTGTTTCCGTGCTGTATTATCGTCATTCTATGTGATATACAAGAATTTTACAGTGAATAAACAAAATATATACATGTGGTACAAAACAAATGTCAACAAATACACCACCAACTGCTTTTATATGGAAAAGTACAATGCTACAAATCCTGGAAATCTGAAAGGTTAATGTGCATGACTCTTGGGTTGAAAAGTCATCGACTGAAGTTTACCATTTCTCTCTCCAAGGACCCTGCCTGACCTGGGTAGTTCTGGTATGTTCTGTTATTCTCTCACATTTATGGAGCCTGTCCCTTCCAACCATCTCCTGAGGATACATTCTCCTGATCCAAACACAAATCCAACATAGCTACAAATGCTCTCTCTCCTCATCACATATTGACTGCTCTGTGGTAGCCTGTGGAGTACAATATTGCTCCTGCTGATGACCACCTGAACCTCCAAATGTCCATGCTTTGGTCTGCTGAACCCTTTCTGCTGGAGAATATTTTCAATAAGATGACAAGGGTCCACATGGACTCTGCAGTGTTCCTTCCTACTCATATTCCAAGCTTGTACTTACAATAATCATATTCCCCATGGCAATGCCAGTTACGGATGAACATTATGCCACATGGCAACAGAGATGGGCGACTTCAGAACACGTCTGACTCACCAGAGCCTACAACTACATTGTTTTGTGCAATGTTTATGTTGAATCAACATTAAACACTTACACAATCAATATTAAATGTTGATATAAAAGCATGAGAAAAGAATCAAGATGTGATCAAAATTCAAGAGAATGTCCAGTTTTAATTTAACAATTCATAAGCTCAAAGTGCAAATTTCATGCCACAATGAAATTTTGAATGTATCAAAACATATTCATGCATAGTACTTGAAGCACCGATTATTTTGCAACTGTGTTCACACCCCCACAAAGTGAACACAATGCCTATTATAGCAAAGGCAAAATAAAAACATGTGATTTCTTTTCCTTTACCAACTGGCTCCAAGTGCACAAAAGGGATTGTGGGGCAAAAATCCAATTTTCGCCTGCTTCTACAATGAGCACAATTATATCCAGTACATTGGAACACAACAAAGAAAACAGAGTTTAACAAAAAGTTTAACAGTGAGTATAATTGTACTTCTTAGTTCAAATAGCAGAGGGTAGGCTTTCATAAAATACTGACCATTCTTTACAAAATCTGAATTGTAAATATCCTGTCCCACAGAACTGCATAACAAAGCAGAAACCTTCCCCAGAAACAACAAGTGTGTTTGCTTCAAACTCACAAGCAAAGCACTTCAAAAAGACATTTAAAACTTAATTTAATGGCCCTATGGAATTTTAGGAACACTAAAGAAAATAAAAAGGTACCAAATCAGAATACGCCTTTTCCTTTTTGCTCACATTAACACAAAGGCAGGGAGGGAGGAAGGAAATTCTCCATGCAAATGAACCATGCATTACACATAATTGGACTATCCCAGAAATATACGGCTCCCATCCAACACTGCAATATTTCCAAGTCCCGAGGTGTTGCAAATAAATAGCGTGCCAGTTTCAAGGTTATAAATTAACACTGAAGGTTACTAGCTGTGTTGGAAATCACTGTGGATTAATTTTCAGCAACATTACACCAACACCACAGATCCCTGCATAATGAATGAGAAAGCTACGGATTTATATGCGCTTCTGAATGGAACCTAACAGTCAAAAACAACAATATTCATAGCAGATACCCAAGGCATTTCAGTAGCATTACTCATGTTTTGAGGAAAAGACAGACTTGGAACTCAACCTTAGAACCTTTGCATCAAGATCGGAAGAAAATCCTTTTCAACACCCTTTCCATTCCCCAATCATTCTTCAGATTACAAAATTAGCACTTGCATTAATTTGACAGGCATCACTTCCGATGAACAGGGAAAAGATGATGCATGCATGAAATAGAATTTTAAAACATTCATACTATAAACCTACACATAGTGCATGTCTTCTAATAACAGTCAGCCGTACAGCACAGAAACAGGCCCTTCGGCCCACCTAATTAATGAAGGCAATAGCTTGGTAAAGAAAGGTTTAATTTTTTTCATAATGCTGCACTTAAGATAAGTTCTCAAGATTTTTTTCTGAAGAAATGCTCAACTTTGATCAGGGTAAGCAGAACCATGATGTCACACTCACTCAGGTTCCTGCCAGCCATCCAAGTCCTCTCAAGCTGCTGCAAGAGGTGCTGAGGGGTAGTCGAGCGCCACAATTAACACCGGCACGTACCTCAATCTCTGTTACTGCATCAGGTGTTCAGCAAGGAGAGGAGGGGACTGCTACAGTAACACCAACCAGTCAACTATCCTCCCAACTGTCATTGGCAGTTGTGAACACAAACACAGAACAAGCTTCCACTCAATAAATAGAAATGAAGCAAAAAAAAACACACTAATTATTCCTCATGTTTCCTGATAATCGTCACATTCACTAGCTAATGTCTTCACTGCTTCAAAATCAAAGTCTTGTTTCCAGATTTACACTGCACATGTTCAGCATTGACCTGAAGCAAATATCGGTAATTATAAACAATGAAGTTCACCTTTCGCATCAAATCCTTCAAACCTTATGAAATGGCTGCAATCTTTCCACGGTTTGTATTTCACTTAGAACTGTTCATGTATAGAATTTGGTCGCCAACAATGCCTGGACTTAACTAAGGATTGCATTTTTCTTAAAAACTCTTCCACAACCTCAAGGCAACAGAAATCACTCTGCAGCCTATTAAGTATTTATGAGGAAATCACAAACTGCAGATGCTGGAAATCAAATGTGCTGGAAACACTCAGCAGGTCAAGCAGCACTGATGCAAAGAGAAACAGGGTTAATAAACAAATGTCAACTGTTTCTCTTCCCACAGATGCCATCTGACTTGTTGAATGTTTTCAGCATTTCCTGAAACTAGTTATTGACATGTATTCACTAATCAGAAGTAGGCCCTGAGAGTGTTCCACATAACATACCCCCCTTCTTCACTTACAACTTGGCCACTCAACTTGCCTACCCAATTTGCAACTTGTCTACTCACCTAATCCATTTGTTACATCAGCATTTTGGCTACAAGTTTGATAAATAGGATAACTCTTCCATGATAACAACTTCACACTCCGTACATTCATCTCTCAGCTCTATTCACAGTTAAACAAGCAGAGGAAACGGAAACAGAACATTGCCTGATGCAAGCTGGGAGGTGGAAAATAACACAAACTTCTATGAGAATAGCCACAGACAACAATAACCACAATCTCTACCACAATCAGTACCTAGTTTCTTTGCAGAGAGGTGTGGTAGTGAACGAGTGCTAGAAGCTGCACTAGTGACTCATGTGGTTTAAACATTCTACTTAAGTCACAGGTTGCCCAGTGCTCACTTCTTCATTCATGTCTACATATAAGAGAATTTTTCCACAATGAGATTTTTGTTTCTGTGCACCTTAACAAAAATGCTTTTCATTGCAACAAACTATTCTCTCTTGACCAACTGGTGAACCCTTTCCACCAATTGCAATTGCCGAATTTTGATTTCAAATTTGTGAATATTCTAGTTTGTTGTGGGCCTGCCAGCCAAGTAGCAGCACTGAGCTCTTACTTCAAGATGCCAAACACAAATAATAGGATCAAAATGCACAGAAGGTGACCACTTTTATGCAGGCTCAAAGAACTGGTGAATTAATCTTTTCTCCCTTGTTTTCTCCCTGCAGCCTTGCATTCTTTTCCTTTTCAATTTATATATCCAATTCCTTTACTACAAAATCAGCTTCCACCACAAGCAATGCATTCTTAATCATATGCAAGTAAAGCTATTTCCCCATCCCTCCAAGCTTTTCTCCCCAACTATCTTCTATGTGTATCTTCTGAATACTGACCAGTGCAATTATTTTTCCCCTATACACTTACAGTATTCATGATAATGAACACATGCTTTAACCCACATTTTAACCTTCACTAATCCAAAGAGAACATTCTCTACTTTTCTAATCTTTCCACATATCCCTCATCCCTGGTATTATTTTGGTAATCTCCACTACAAGATCTGAACAACATTCCTATATTGTTGTGGCACAAAACTCCAGCTGAGGTCTGATTACTGTAGTTAAGAAATTTGTTTTCACTTACCTGACCCAAAGGCAGCTCATTCCACATATTGTCAGCACAAGGTTTTTCTTTCAATGCAAGTTTAATATGACTAAAACATTCCATTGATTGTTTTCATTATGAAAGCCATGAATTTGTTATATGCTCAACTTGCTCTGAACACGTACCAAAATGCAACTACCTTTTTCTGCAATGCATTGCCGGTAATGGGTTTAAAGCAGTGTCAATAACATTTTTCAAAATTAACCGGATTTGGACTTCAAAAGGCACATTTCACACTAAATTAAACAAAACAATGGTAGATACCGGAAACCTGAAATAAACAGAAAATACTGAAATTACTTAGCATATCAGGCAGCATCTGTGAATAGAGAAACTGTTAACATTTCAGGTTGGGGACATAGGATTTCACTTTGTGCTAATTCAATGGTACTAATAAAAGTACTGTCCACAATAAGAGAGGTATTTCTAACAATATTGTTATATTCCTGAAATTCCTCATTATAGTCCTATTCAGTACTCCTAGGCTTCCAAAACACTTGATTTGTTTCTGAATTACAATACACTCATAATTCAAGTTTGCATAATGCAAAAAAATAGTAATTCAGTTTAAGCATCCATTTGTTACTTCAATTGTTTAATTCAAGTTATTGGATAAATGATTGGCACAAATCAGCCAAATAGCCTCCTATATGCTGCAAAATTTTGTGATCAACCAAAATTGTTTCTCAGCTAAAGAATACCATGGAAGCTGAGCAATATTGGTGTCACCCAATTGTTTTAAATAATTATAAATATGCTCATTTCTACTGCAGTGTTGAGCAACTGCGAATGATATGGGTGTAGGAGGTGGTATCAAGAAGCTCGTCCCAAACCAATGGGAAACCTTTAGCAACATAAGTGAGAGATTGGTTAAAAGCTGCCACAGTGATGACCAAACACCAGAGACTCAGTTTAGGAGTTCAGACAACTAGCTATACTGTGTTTTGGAATCACGAAACAACCTGTTTTCAACTTAGCTGTAACTATTGCAAGATATTTCAGATTGGTTGCTGCAAATTTCTAAAAATTAAACATCCTGGTTTAAACCATAATCTTGTTCCTACTTTAATCACAATGCAACAAGGTAGCTAAAAACTAACATCAGCATTTAAAAAATTATGAAGTACTGCATGTCTTCTTCATAGCCAGTCCTTTGAGGGTCAAGAATGACTTGATTCCACTCCAATTCTATGGGCTCCAAGGGGATCGTGGGATCAAGAGACTCTGCCACAGGTGAAGCTGGTGGTATTGCATGGGATGGGCAGATGGGAAGCTTGGGAGGTGGTGCACTGAAACCACAAATTACACTTGGCTTGAGAAAGATCTGGTTGAGACCCACATGGAGAATGTGGTCCAAGTATGAAATGTTCGAGGCAAACAGTTCATGCTCCTCTGTATCCAGCTGGCTGATTACCAATAACGAGGTTGCTAAACAATTGAAGTGGACAATGGAAATGAATCTGTGGCAGCCAATAATCCAGCTGCAATGGAATAAAGATGGACAAAATGGCTCAGATCTAGACTAACCTACCAATGTGGTATCATATCATAGGAGAAATCCAGTGCACATTCCTCCTGTGACAGTCTGAACTTCCTCCAAGTGCTCTGGTTTCCTCCTAATATCCCAAAAACACGCAGGCTGGTAGGTTAATTGGCCAATGTGAATTATCCTAAGATCAAGAGGGTTGAGAGCTACAAGTTCCCAGGAGTGAACATCACCAATAGCCTGTCCTGATCCAACGTGGACGACACGGCCAAGAAAGTTCACCAGCGACTCTACTTCCTCAGGAGGCTAAAGAAATTTGGCATGTCCCATTTGACACTCACCAACTTCTATCGATGCACCATAGAAAGCATCCTACAGTGTCATGCAAAAGTTTGGGCACCCCGGTCAAAATTTCTGTTACTGTGAATAGCTAAGCAAGTAAAAGATGACCTGATTTCCAAAAGGCATAAAAGTTGAAGCTAACACATTTCTTTAATATTTTAAGATTACTTTTTTATTTCCATCTTTTACAGTTTCAAAACAACAAAAAAAAAGGGCCTGAAGCAAAAGTTTGGACACCATGCATGGTCAGTACTTAGTAACACCCCCTTTGGCAAGTATCACCCCCTTTGGCAAGTGTCACAGCTTGTAAACCCTTTCTGTAGCCAGCTAAGAGTCTTATAATTCCTGTTTGGGGGATTTTCGCCCATTCTTCCTTGCAAAAGGCTTCTAGTTCTGTGAGATTCTTGGGCTGGTTTGCATGCACTGCTCTTTTGAGGTCTAGCCACAGATTTTCGATGATGTTTAGGTTGGGGGACTGTGAGGGCCATGGCAAAACCTTCAGCTTGTGCATCTTGAGGTAGTCCATTGTGAATTTTGAGGTGTGTTTAGGATTGTTACGGTGTGATGTTTGCTTCCAGAATTTGTTGGTATTTAATTGAATTCATTCTTCCCTCTATCAGAGGAATGTTCCCCATGCCACTGGCTGCAACACAAGCCCAAAGCATGATCAATCCACCCCTGCACTTAACAGTTGGAGAGGTGTTCTTTTCATAAAATTCTAAACCCTTTTTTCTCCAAACATACCTTCGCTCATTGCGGCCAAAAAGTTCTATTTTAACTTCATCAGTCCACAGCACTTGTTTCCAAAGTGCATCAGGCTTGTTTAGATGTTCCTTTGCAAACTTCTGATGCTGAATTTTGTGGTGAGGATGCAAGAAAGGTTTTCTTCTGATGACTCTTCCATGAAGGTCATATTTGTGCAGGTGTCGCTGCACAGTAGAACAGTGCACCACCACTCCAGAGTCTGCTAAATCTTCCTGAAGGTCTTTTGAAGTCAAACAGGGGTTTTGATTTGCCTTTCTAGCAATCCTACGAGCAGTTCTCCGGGAAAGTTTTCTTGGTCTTCCAGACCTCAACCTGACCTCCACTGTTCCTGTTAACTGTTATTTCTTAATTACCTTACGAACTGAGGAAATTGCTACCTGAAAACACTTTGCTATCTTCTTATAGCCTTCTCTTGCTTTGTGGGCATCATTTATTTTAATTTTCAGAGTGCTAGGCAACTGCTTAGAGGAGCCCATGACTGCTGATTGTTGGGACAAGGTTTAAGGAGTCAAGGTATTTTTCAAGCTTTGAAATTTGCATCACCTGGTCTTTCCTAATGATGACTGTGAACAAGCCATAGCCCTGACAAGCTAATGGTCTGAGACCTTGGTAAAAGTTGTGAGAGCTCAAATCTCTTGGGGTGCCCACACTTTTGGATGGTGCTCCTTTTCTTTTTTCACTCTAAAATTGTACAATACAAAAATAGTACAGTAATCTTGCTTAAGATAGTGAAAAGAATGTTTCATCTTTAACTTTATGACTTTTGGTGATTAGTTCATCTTCTACTCACTTAACTATTCACAGTAACAGAAATTTTGACTGGGGTGCCCAAACTTCTGCATGCCACTGAATCTGGATGCATCATGGCTTGGTATGGCAACTGCTCGGCCCAGGACCACAAGAAACTGCAGAGAGTTGTGGACACAGTCCAGCATGTCACAGAAACCAGCTTCCCCTCCATGGACTGTCTATACTTCTTGCTGTCTTGGTGAAGCAGCCAGCATAATCAAAGACCCCACCCACCCGGGTCATTCTCTCTTCTCTTCTCTCCCATCAGGCAGAAGATACAGAAGCCGGAGGGCACATACCACCTCAAGAACAGCTTCGATCCCACGGTGGTAAAACTACTGAACGGTTCCCTTATACGATGTGATGGACTCTTGACCTCACAATCTACCTTGTTTGACCTTGCACCTTATTGTCTATCTGCAATGCACTTCCCTGTAGCTGTGACACTTTACACTGTATTCTTCTGTTGTTTTTACCCTGTACTACCTCAATGCACTGTGTAATGAATTGATCTGTACAAACAATAAGCAAGGCACGTTTTTCACTGTACCTCGGTACAAGTGACGATAATAAACCAAAGACGACAAGTGGTAGTTGACGGAAATGTGAGAAGAATGTGGGGTTGAATTGGTGCAAGAATTGGCATAGACTCGGTAGTCCAAATGTCTTGTTTCTGTGCTGTATCTCTATGCATCTTTCTAACTAAAGGAACAGGAGCAACTTGAGTCTTGGAAACAGGATTCAGCTCCTTACCAAACAGCACAAGGACCAAGGATCACAGAGTCTTTTGGACCAACACTCAAAGAGATATCCTGAGTTTGGGACTCAGAACAAATTAAAGTCATAAGTCTGACCGAGATTGATCACCTCGTGCCTTGACAGCTCACATGACATGCAAGATGCACGTGCTTGTATGTTGTCTATGCAATTAATAGCTTGAATAAAGATAAGTACACCTTTCACCATCTGTCAATGATGTGTCTCTAATACAAGTGCAAACTTGGCACATAAGGAAAAGATTACTGCTACCCAGTAAACCATGAGTCAAAGTTTAAAGTTTTGGTCTTCAAGCACTTTTCTTCAAATAGCCAAAGAGTGTTAGGATTCAGGACGTGAAAATGAATATCATCAATATCTCTTTATTCACAACTGACTTCCAAGACATGGGACCATGTTTTCCAGGGTTTCATTGTGGAGGCATATTATGCATCAGGGATAAGATGACAGTAATACCTTGCCAAGTGGAAATGCAAAACCCTTTCACTCATTCTCTTTAGTAAAAGTCAATGAACACTTAGAGTTCATCCTCCAAATATGCATACACACAAGTGTTGTCCACAGACTGTAGCAAGATAACTGAAAATGTAGTAATCATGGCACTGTAAAGGAGATGACATACATTGAATCAATTCCCATTTTGGTACTGAAAATTAATTATCAGTTGATTATACAACAATGGTACTTTATTAATGAAAAGAGCACAAATTATCCCAACCCACATCTGCTTCATGAATCTAACCCCGTCTTTCTATTAGCATCAGAATAACATCTGTTATAAAATAGAAACAGACAACAATGGGAATACTCAGATCAGGGAGCAGCCTCAGAGAGAAATAACTCATTTCAGAAATAGGAATAAAGATAAGCAGGTTTTATGAAGCAGAGGAAAGGGGAAACATTTAAGAAATTTAATTCTTATACTCTAAAGATGTATATTTCTTTGTGAAAGACCAAGAGAAAGAGATTCCATCTATGGTAGATTATGGAATTTAAGGATGGTATCAAATTTAAACTAAGGTCTGTAATATATGATCAGTCATCAGCAAGATTACGAAACATTTAAAAACCAAAGGATGGCAAGAAAAAGAAAGTAACAGAGAATAAGTGAGCAATAAACATAACAATAGACAGCACTTATGTGGCTTTATGTTGGGGAATGAGAGGAAACATATGAAATATAAAACGTGGGAGAGAACGGAAGGAAAGGTACTGGGACAATTAGCACAACTGAAGGCTGACAATTCCTCTATCTTACTGGGACTTAAAGAAATGCTTGCAGCAATAATGAATGCATTGGTCGCAATCTTTCTAAGTTCCCATCAATTCTGGAAAGGTCCCAATGGATTTCAATTCTGCAAATGCACTAACCTTAAACAAACAGGAAGGCGTAGCAAGAAACTAGAAGTCAGTTTATTAACCTGCTGGAAAAAGCTGGAATCCATCATTAAAATTGCAGCAAGCCTTTTAAAAAAAACTAACATGGGCAATATGGTTTTCTGAAAGGGAACAATGACAATTGTTTATTCAATGAATTCCTTGAAAAGGAAACAAATGGGATAGATAAAGGAGAACTGGTGCATGCTGGAGCAAAAAACTGCAGATGCTGGAAATCAAAAACAAAACAGAAAATGTTGTAAGCACTCAACATCAGTGCAAAGAGAAACAAAACCAATTTGGGTGTAGTGCATTTCCGAAAGGTATTCAATAAGGGACCACATAACAATTAAGTGGAATAGCGTGGTGGTCAAATTAGTCAACTCGCTGCTAGTTCTTAATAACTAATCCCAAAATATTTTGAATCCTTCATTGTAGTTTGGGAATTTAATCCAGAATTGAAAGAATAAACTTGTTTCAGACAAGACAACTACAAAACTGCCTGATTGTCATAGAAGCCCATTCTGTATTAAAGGATGAAAACCTGTCATTCTGAACAAATCTAGCTTCATACAACTCCAGACCAACCAATGATGGTGGTTCCAAACTGCCTTTCATTTCTGTAGAAAAGTGGAATGGACACCAATTGCTAGCATTGCCAGAAACATCCCGGAATGAATAAATTTAAAAGCTGCTGTGAAAATAAGAGCTTATGGCACTGACAGCAATAAAGGAACAGGGATAGTTGACTGGATACACAAGAGACTGCAAATGCAAAAAGCAGACTACTGGTTGAGCAGCATCTGTGGGAGCAGGAAAAGGAAAAGGAATTGATGTTTTGGGTCGAGACCCTGCATCAGGACTGAGATTGGAGAGAGAAGAGAAGGGGAAGATACGAGACAGGGCCCAGGAGGTGATAGGTGGATTGCGGTGTGGGGGGGGGGGGGGAATGAAGGATGAAGGGTAGATGGAGCCAGGTTGGGGAGGAGGAGGAATGGAGTTGGGAGACAGATTATTTGCTAACTAATAGAAATTAGAATCCAAATAAATGGGTGACAAATCAGGTTGGCAAGCTACAACCATCCACCTCGGGAATCAATGTTGCATTCTCAACCACTCAATCTATACTACTGGCATACATGAATGGGTCAAACATAATGCAGCCAAATATGCTTATAATATGAAGATAGGAGGAAGAGCAAGTTGTGAGAAGGGTACTAACAGTCTGCTCAGGGATCCATTCAGATTCAGTGGAAAAAATCTGGCAGATGAAGTATAATGTAGAGAAATGAGAGGTTATCCATTTTGAGGAGAAATGCAGAATCTTGTCTAAATGGAGATACCACAGAATTCTGCTCCAGAGGGATCCGGGCATCCTTTAACATGAAATACAAATACAACATTCAGGTACATCGAATAATTTGGTTC
Source organism: Pristis pectinata (assembly GCF_009764475.1). Taxonomy (NCBI): domain Eukaryota; kingdom Metazoa; phylum Chordata; class Chondrichthyes; order Rhinopristiformes; family Pristidae; genus Pristis; species Pristis pectinata. The sequence goes on along the minus strand of NC_067407.1, from coordinate 94,749,042 downwards.
TGAAATGGAATGTTGGCTTCTATTGCAAAGATGAAGTCAATAAGCTTTGCTCCAGCTATGCAGGGCTTTAATGAGATCACACCTGGATTAATGACTGTTGGTCTCAATATAATGAGAATTATACATGTACTGGGGTAATTCAGGCACATTGCTCTCGGTTTGATCACGGGATAAAGAGGTTGTCTTATGTGGAAATGTTAAGCAGGTAGGGCCTACTTTAACTGGAACAAAGAGGAATGAAGTATTATCTACTTGACAATGAAGATTCTGAAGGGGTCTTGTATAGATAAAGGCTGAGAGGATATTTCCCCTTATAGTGGGAGAGAGAACCAGGTCCATGGTTTCTATTCCATTAATAGAAACTCCTGAATAAGGGTTTGTTCAAGAGAAATCTTTCTTCAGAGGGTCTTGAATTTTTGGAATTCTCTATCCCATGAAGCCGTGAAGACTAAGTTATGAAACAGATTCAAGACCAACATATACAGATTTTAGGTCTACAGAGTGACACGTTATGGAAACAGGCAAGAAAATTGACCTGAGATAATATCAGATCAGTGATTACCTTACTGAATAATGGAGCAGGCTTTGCATTATTTTCCTGCACTCACCCCAGATTTCATTCATTTTCAATCTATCAACCTCTATCCTGAATGTACTCAGTAACCAAGCCTTCACATCCTTCATGGGTGAAGAGTTCTAAAGGTTCTCCACCCTCCTGATGAAGCTATTTCCTCTCATCTCAGTCCTGAATAGCCGACTCCCTTTGAATGGGTGAACCCCAGTTCCAGACATCCCAACCACAGAAAGCATCGTGCCTGCATCTACCTGGTTTAAAATCACAAAAAAAATCTTAGATTTCAATGAAATCACCTCTCATCTCTATAACTTCAGAGTGTAGACCCAGTCTGCTTAATCTCTTCCATGGAGTCAACCATCAATCCACATCCCACAAATCTATCTGGACTACCTGCATTCCACCCTGTCTGCAGTAGAGTACCCTTTAGTTACTTTACAAGTGACAACTTAGCAGACTAAAGGGCAGTCCAATGCTGTGGACGAACTGCAGCTCTTGTGGTCTTCTGGTTGTCTGAGAAGGGCCATCTGTAAAGGCTCCTTGACACCTTCAACGTTCATTTTCTTGTGGCAACATTTCCATTGCAACCCAAGTTTTAGCATCAGACTGATGAATATGGGGGCATGGATGGGGGTGGGGGGGATGAGGTCAATCCATCAGTCATCAATGCCTAGCAAGCTGCAGGTAACACAGGTATCCTTGATGTCTCTTGTCTAACAAGTACTAATGCCTGAATCAAGGGCATCATCATGATGTTTTGTGCTTGTTTCTCCAATAAAACAGTGTCAGTTATAACAAGATGCTTCTCCAAGATCTGGAGGAGGACTCAGTTAGAGCTTTACCCATTCTTCGCTTACCAAGCACACCATACCAGAAGATTGCATCTTTTCGACACTAGTACTGAGGTCACCCAGGGGGATCAGTTTTGTCTATTTCTGGGATCTGAGCCAGGGTTTCAAGGTCAGAGCAGGAGCTCCCCTTGATCACATCTGTTGCTTCCAGGATTGCACTAATGACTTAGGGTGCTAATTCCACATTCAAGTCAGGTAAGGGATCATGAAACATTCACAGCCCATAGGAGAGTTACTGAACAGAAGGATTTGTTCATTCTTTACAGCTGTTCATCCCATGAAGAAAGCATTCCACTTCCAGGTGGTGGTGTAATCACATCTTATTCTCTGGGCTATCCATCTGCCAATCACGTCTCACTCAAAGCAGTAATGTCAATGTCAAATCATGCTGCTTTCATACCTCTGGTCTCTTGCTGCTGTGAATGTCCATGGGGGTCCCAAAATTCAATTCTCAAACACTATGTTGAGGAGTGGAAGTTGCCTGTGCATAACTTCTTTTGAAGAGGAAAAGCCACTGCTCACATGGACTTCATAGATCACTGTCTTGATCAGATGGCAATGGGATCCAAAGCTCTTTTAGCCTGCCATTTAGCACCCCCCCCTTCCTTCCATGTGTCAGGCACAGATCCCACCCCCCCCCCCCCGCCTTTTTCTCTAGCCCTCTACTCTTAAGCCTTCACATTTCTTGTCCACACATCTACTGTGCACCTTCTATCTCCCACCTCATGACTTGGCTCCAGCCAAAATGATTCTCTCTTGACTGCAAGTCCCACTTTTTATCCCTCCTTTAACAGTTAGCAACTCTTCTCAAAATTGAGTATTTTGGAATAAAAACAGATAATTTTGCAAACATTCAACAGGTCAGGTCCACTCTTGGTCACATTTCAACAATGTCAACAGTTATTAGCTTTCACCCATTTCTGCTTGAATAATTACCCTATTTTGTGACAAATAATGCATACATTCAGATAAATGTGTCTTTAACAAGCATTGTTTCCCTGCTCCAATTACAAACACTCAGGTTTGCATGCACTTTCAAACAAAAAAATGCTGGAAATACTCAGCAGGTCAGGCTGTATCTTTGGGAAGAGAAACAGAGTTAATGGTTCAGGTCGGAGACTCTTCGTCAGAACTGGGAATGAGGCAAAAGTGGCTTGGCAAGCTGCAGGGATGGTGGGGGGAGACGGGGGGGGGGGGGGGGGGGAGGTAATACCAGGCTGGCCAAAGGGATAAGCTGAAACAAAGTTATCTGGTCAATGAGTGAAAGGGAACAGTCAGAGGGAGATTCATTATTGATTCCAGCAATTTCCCTCGTACTGATGTTGGGCTGACAGATCAACGTGAACCTAATATGCCCCATTTTCTCTCTCCTTCCCTTACTAAACAGTGGGTCACACTTGCTACCTCCAATCTGCAGGAATCATTCCAGAAGTTATGGAATGCATGCACCAGCTCTGTACCTTCTTTTTTGTTATCAATTTCCTGGACCATAGGTTCAAAAATGCTGCCAATGCTCAGGCATCCTGCCATCTCTAGCAATTCTTTGTTTGATGTGATAACTTCATAGACCAATTTTTCCAGGGTTTTAGTGCACTGCAGATTTTATTTTTGTAAATCATCCTTTATTTCTTAAAATAGAGGCCATTTCCTCTCAACAGTCATATCTTTTGATGAAGTTCCCTAACTAACCATAAATAGCTCACCCCTCAAACCTTCAGAGTTTCATAATTTCCTTTGATTAAACTTAAGACCCCAGTTCTGGATTGAATTTCAACCTTCAAGTTTTTAATCTTATGGCCACCCTTCTCTAAAAGGTCCCTTTATAACAAAGTTATTAAATAACCCTTTCAGTGCTGATTACAAGATCTAAAACAGCCTTTTTCCTAGTTGCTTCCTTCACATGTTGATCTAGAAAAGCAGCATGCATAAATTCCATAAATCTAACCTCCATTTTATTGCCACTAATTGGATATGCCTAGTCTACATGTGGATTGAAGTCTCCCATTGCTACAGAATTACCACTGTTACTTATATCTCTAATTTTCTAATTTTTGCCAAGTCCAATATTACCACTATGGGCCTTTAAATAACTTCCATCAATGTTCTCTGCCCTTCACCATTTCTTAGCTCCACCCAATCAGGTTCCAATTTTACATCATGATCTGCTAAATCAAGGACATTTCACAACAGTCCACCGACCTCAGGTATATTCATAATGCTACCCCGCCCTCTAACTTTCTGAACTCTTGATCATACCACTCACAACTCAATACATAAAATAGTCCTTTAAAATAAAAGTTACCGTAAATGATTCCTTCACCTGTGAACTAAACTGCCAGCATTTCAAAAATTCTGCATAAAGTCTGCAAATTGAACAGCGTACCTTCCAAATGGTGAAAAGATAACAGTGGGGGTCCCAGGAAAATATGAGCTTCCTGTGCACAAAGGGACAGCTAAAGAAAATAATTAAATCAAGCAGCAGGGTAGAGTTGTCGCCTCACAGCTCCAGCAATCAGAGTTCACTGCTGACTTCTGATGCTCTGGAGTCTGCATGTTATCCCTGTGACGTGCTCCAGTTTCTCCCTAAATCCCAAAGACCTGGGTTACCTGGCCACTGTAAATTGCCTCAGGTGAATGTAGGGGGAGTTAAGAGGAATGATCAGAACAATACAAGTTAAATTAAAAGCAGATTATTAAAAAATGATGCAATATTCAAAAGTCTTAACAGAAAAACTTCTCAAAGCTCTATACTGGCATCAATAAAAAGATCAAAGATGGAAATATTAAGACATCATAACCAAAAGCCAAGTGAGAATTTGGCTTTAAGGCACATCTTTAGGGAAGAAATGGAGACCTTTAGGAAAAAGCTTAAGAATAGTGTCTAATTAAAGATACAAGGATAAATGGTGAGGCAAGGTGTGGGAAGTCAGATGGTGATGTGGATGCATAAATGAACAAATGCAGCAAATTCAAAGGCAGAGAGATTTAGATACAGAGGGAGGCTACGGTCATGAAGCTATTTACTTGAGGCATTTGTGAATCATAAATCAGTGTGGGTCAGTGAGTACATGGATGATGGATGAATAAGACCTTGTAAAAGAATGCAGCAAAGACTCTTCTTTGATAAACTAAAGTTTGCACAGAATAAAAAATAAGCCAGGATGTGACAAAGCTGAACAGAATCTTGGAACAACAGTGGCAAGTCAATTTAACAAAATTGTTTGCAACAGGGTTAACTGATTTCACTCCTGAATGGCCTAAGCTCTGATTTTAGAATATGCCAGCCAAAGAAAATCATACCCTCTCAATCAGATTACCCCTCAACTTTAAAACGCAAGGATATACAACCAGATTAAATGGGACCTTCTCTTGTATCTCAATCTCATCATCCTATCATTCTGCTGAATGTGCATTTTACCACCTCTTCCCCTCACCCCCACAACCCCAAGAAGAAACATCTTTCCTTGGAAGTAACCCCCCCCCCCCCCCCAAAAACTAAAATACAAGTCCATGGAGACTAACCAAGACTCTCTACAACTGAATCGTAACTTCATTGTTTCCTAGCCTCCTTAAGATGAAGGCCAATATAAATTGTGTCACAGTCATATTCACAAAGTCATTTCCTCTCTAACCACTATTAAACCAGACCGAAAAATATCTGGTAACCAATTTCACACATCCCCTGCAACCACACTCCAATAAATTATGACAGTTAGACTGAACGTCAGCATTTCCAAAAAAATTCAAATTCCTGTTAGTCCAGCAGCTGGAAAACCTCGACACATTCCTCTGTTGAGAGGGTCAGAATACAAATGGAAGGGCTCTATTTTTTTCTGTCCATTTTAATCCATGTCCAGCTCCAGAATTTTTTGTAAAAACATTCAATTTTTATTTGGAAGCAAGAGGAAAAACACATCTTTCTTCAATCATCACACAAGAGGCCAATCACCTCATCAGGTTCATGCCAGCTCTTGGAACATTCCCATTGGTCCCAAATCAAACCCCCCCCCCTCCCCACCCCACCCCCACGGTCACCTGTTCATGGCCATCAACTCCTAACTTCTCCTAGGACTTACCTATACCAGAGTAATTTGGAAATTTAACCTACCAACCAGCACTCTTTGGAACAGAAGAGCAAATCATAGCTGGGAGAAACAAACACAATCACAGGAAGAATGTGCAAACTCCACATAGACAGTATCCAATGTCAGGACTGAACCTGAGTCACTGAAGGTGTGCGGCAGCAGCAGTACTAACTGTTGAGTCATTGTGCTGTGTGCAGTCAATACAATTTTTACATTTTTTCATCTCTCAAATTTGAAGATGACCATGATATCACCAGTTGATAAGGTTTCAGGTGAGCATGAGAAGGGTGACCAGGGCAGTCTGTGCTTTGAATGGTCCATGGTACACTGAACAAAAGCCACTGGTTTGGGTTTAATGATTAACAGGAGAATGATTAATAGGAAAGTGATTAATGATTAACAGCTGCTGCAAGATTTGAAGATACTTCAGCTGGTGCAAAGTAATGCCCTCACCTGGGCTAGCCTTAGCAATGAGGGACTGTGGATAGGCAGCAGTACTGAATTCTTCGCCACTTTGAGCAGTCATGGGCCAGAGGGTCCCAAAAGTCAGTGGGAATGATGAATTTCTTCAAGGATTTGAGCACATGCTGGAACACTCAGTATCTCACTGTGTTGACTGAAGGAGTGCACACCATGGCCTTCCTTACTCTTGGGACCGCCAAGAAACAACTGGTCTTTTTACTGCAGTAGTAACTTGTTAGAAAATGCAACATTAAATTAATTCAAGAAGCTTAAAATTTTGCACTCTTCTCACTCTCAAATAAATGATCTCAAAATGACATCTAGATTGCAAAGCTGACAACAGAACCTCATGAGTCACTTCGCACAGAAACAGGGTCCTTCAGCAGTGCCGGCCACAAGTACATGACCGTACTAACTCCATTTTCCACTTCTCAGCCAATAGTACTTCATTCTCACCTCAATACTAATTAAATGTAAAGCAAGATTTTATGAAGCAAAACATCACATGATCTTTCAGCTGAAACTTCCTTTGTGCTTTAACTTGCTCCAAGTAGGTAAGATGGTTCAGGAAGAGTCAAGGGACTTCAGCATTTCAATGAATGCCACAACTAACATTTTAACAAACAGGCTAAAAACTGAAGTAAATAGTACTGCCAAAAAGGGAGAAGGTGAATACGTAAATCAGATACAGAGAAATAACGAGGGGGAAAGATCAGGGGTTGGAACAGGGATGGAAAGATAAAGTAAGATTTCTCAATGACCCTCAAATGATTAGCCACCTGGTCTGAGAAGCCACAACTTACACTGTTCAATTTCACAGCCAGAGCTGTGCACTGACACCACATCAATAATAACATCTTTACAGAGGTGTCTGACTATCAAGTCTGGTACTTGTCTAGCTTCAAATGTTATGACAAATAATTCAGTAATATTGTTTTGCAAGAAAAAGCATGTCACATATGATTTCTCAGACAGAGAGCAACTCTTTCCCCAAAGCATATGAATACACACAAGGCATTACACAGTCCAATGTGCTAAAAACTGTGTTCAATGCATTCATTTTCAGTTTATCAACAATACAGTCAATTAAAAAAATACAGGCACTAATTGAAGGAGCATTTTTATCATGAGAGCACTTGCTTTTGTTGAAATAACACTGATAGAAGCTAAGCCAAAAAAAATCATAACAGACACAAATGCTGAAGTTAATGTGTGGCTGTTCCTGAACTCTCCAGCAACTTGAGCAGGAAACTTCATCATAGAATTTAAAGAACCATGTCACAACAACACTGCTTACATGCCCAACTTCCTGGGTTTACCATTTTTGCAATGCTGTTTCTCATTCTGAGATGTAGGAAAGATCAAAAGACATACACTAAATGCAATTCCCCAGTTATTTAAACTCTAACAAATGCAATGTGCAACTCCATAAAAATGTACCATCAAACAGAAAGGCATACAAGATGCATTTTTCCCCTCAAGATATCTGTTGCATTTTGCATTCAGAGGACCACAGAATTGCTCCATGATTGAAAAGCAAATATCATTTATTTTCGTAATAAATCCCTTTCAGCTTTTGAAATACTGTATGTAACTCTTGGGGGAAGGGGAAATTAAGGTTTTATTCTCAAGTTTACAGATTGAAGTTCATATGGCTATATCAGCCGACACAATCTTGCTACAGCTCAACAATAATTTCACTTGCCTCTTCTAAAGTTTGCTGGTAGCAGCAGAGCAGCAATATATGTTGATAGTTTCCCCAAACAAACTTGGACTTGAGCAAAAGAAAAAACAAAAAGAAAGGATATTTGGCAACTTTAATGAAATCCCACAAAGAAGTTAATAAAAAAGTAAAATGCTGAACATTAGCATGTAGTTGAGTTACCAGAGTTCGAAATCCAATTAATTCTCTTTGCCAAGTTTGCCAATCTTCACGGAATGACATTTTTTAAGCATACAATGTATGAGCAATGTGTCTTTACTAGTCAAGTATAAAAATTTTCTTATTATTTACAAGAAACAGAATTACATAATTTCATGCTCCTGGCAGTGAGCCCAAACACACCAAAAAAGAATGCAAAAAGCAAACTGCTGGAAGAGCTCAGTGGTTAAAGCAGCATCTGTGAAGGCAAAGGCATGTTCAACATTTTGGGTCCAGACCCAGCATCAGGACAGAGTGTAAAGGGAAGATAGCCAATATATAGAAGGGAGAGGGAGAGGTGAAACAGAGGCTAGTAGGTGACGGGCGTAATCAGATGAGAGGGGGATAAAGGGCAGATGAAACCAGGTTTGGGGGTAGGGCAAGGGTGGTAGATAGGGACAGAAGCTGGTGGGTGATGTCGAACCAGATAACGGAGGGATGATGGGCAGGTGGGAAGGGTGATAGGAAAGCTAAACCAAGGAAGAAGAAAGAAGAAACTGAGGTGGGTAGGTACGAGTGTGATGGGCAGATGGAACCAGGAGAGGGAAGGTGAAGAGTTGAGCTAACAGGGGGAAAGGATAGAAAAGGTGAACAGAGGGAGAGGTCACCTGCATGGACAGGTAGGAGTGGGAAAAAGAGCACAGGGGAGTGTGGGTTACCTGAAATTAGAAAATTTAATGTTCATACCATTGGGTTGCAGGCTACCCAAGTGGAATACGAGGTGTTGTTCTGGTTTGCATTTGGCCTCACCATGGCAATGGAGAAGGCAAAGGACAGACAGGGCAGTGTGGCAATGACAGGGAGAGTTTAAATGACCTGCAACCAGAAGCTCAAGGTGGCTGTTGTGGGCAGAATGTCCTCTACATCGGTAAAGGCAAGTGTAAACTGGGCACTGTTTTGCAGAGCACCTGCTCGCTCTCTCTCTACAACAGCCAGCTTCCGGTTGCAAGCGATTTAAACTCCCCTTCCCACACTGACCTGTCCTCAGCTTTCTCCACTGCTACAGTAAGGCCAAACATAAACTAGAAGACCAATACTTCATATTCCCCTTGGGCAGTTTTCAACCCAATGGTACAAACAATGAAATTTACAATTTCAGGTAACCCACACTGTGTTCCTTTCCCACTGTCTGTCCACCAAGGTTCTCTCTCCTTGTTCACCTTTTCCTTCTGTCCCCTCCCCCACCTGGTTCCATCTGCCTATCACCCTCATACCTATCCACTGGACTTTTCTTCTCCCTTGGTTCATCTTTCCTATTCAGAACTTTGCTTTTGTTCCAGGTTTCAATATTTGCAGTCTCTTGTATCTCCATCGAAAGAATGGTTGGAAAATCAGGCGCTACTCTGCAAAATACTTGGAAACCGGAAACATTTCAGAAAAAAAATTACTTGGAGCTAACTTAAATGAAGGGATGCTCCACTCTTGCAAATATTTCAATTTTGAATAGCAGGAAGAGAACTCAGTGTAGTTTGTGCATCCAGAGAGAACAAGACAAGTAGAAGCCAGCAGCATAAGCAGGGTTCCACTTGGTTGGAACCCCTCCACAGCCAGCAGCAATGTTGAAGTCCCCAAATCCTTTGTGCTTGCGATACGAGTTGAAGACTTAAGAGGGCAATCAACTGTAATTAACCTGACTGAAGACTGCAGAGATTTACCGGCTCTACCCCATCTGGAAACTTGAGCTTTATATATATATATATATATATATATATATATATATATATATATATATATATATATATATAAAGCTGCACAATTACAGACCTCATCTTTGACTTCAAGAACATCTTGCTCATGCCCAACCCTCATGGCAGTATCACAACCAGAATTAATTTACTTTATTTCAAAGCCACTTCATTCAAATTTGAATGCAACAAGTAGTAAAATGTATTCCACTAATATCCAAGTAACATGGAGATTCTCTGACCAGAGAACAGGCTCAGTGCTGTTCCCTGTTAAATGCGAGAAGATGGGGGAGAAAGAGCAAAAGGATCTGCAAAGACTCTGCACATGGGAACTCTAATATATCCCACCACAGCACTTAAGCAGGCAGATACTATACTCAAAGTGAGACTCCCACACCACGATACCACTATACCAGGGAGAAATTGCATGATGGAAGAATTCATCTTCATCACAATTAAAGATTTTAACGATGTCCCTTAATGCCATACAATTCAGAGACTGTAATCCAATTTTGCCTTGTGTCTTGGGCAATGGAAAGAAAAATGGGGCTCTTATCCTCCCTCTCCCAATCCACTAATTATCACTCCAGATGAAGGGTCTCGACCTGCTAAATCAGCTTAAGGTGGGAACCCCAGTTCAATAGCTTCATGAGGCACTTTATCTTAAGGGGAGGGGAGTGAAGAAAACTGATAAAAGTTGAGCAAAATAAAATTGCAAAAGCTAGAAATCTGAAAGAAAAAGTAAACACTAGAAAAATCCAGCAAGTCAGGCAGCATCAGTGCAGACAGAAATAAAGTCAATGTTTCAGGTGAATTGGAAAAATGAGAAAACCAACATGTTTTCAGTTGCAGAGGGGGGAAACGAGTAGAGAGAACAAAAGGAACCTCTGTGCCGGGGTACAGAACAAGGTTGCCCAGGTGACATTACTTCCAGTGCCAGGACTTGAGAGAAAATAAGCAAAAGAACGCTAAGGCGCAGATCATGCCCATTGCTGGAAACGTGAAACAAAAGAGAATGCTGAAAATACCCAGCAGTTCAGGCCGCATCTTTTCAGAGATAAAGACACTTCTATTTACTCCAAAAGGTGACTTTGAATTTCCAGTTACTTCAACTCTCGCATTCTGACTTCTGTCTTTGGCCTCCACTTTCCATCCATGCTGAATGCAAGCTCGAGGAATAGCACCACATCTTCCATCCAGGCAACAAGGCAGCCCTCAGGACTCGATAATAAATTTAACCAGCTTCCCCAGCTCTAAGGTCATCCAATTGCAACATTAGCTCAGTTTTTCTCTCCTCCAGACTCTGTCAGATCTGCTGAGTGCTTCTGGCACTTTCACTTTTTGATACAAAATATGGGATTCTATTTGCATCCACCAGGGTGGATGGGCACCGTGGTCAGCATGGACTCTTTGGGCCGAAGGGCCTGTATGCGTGCTGTATTGCTCTATGACACCTTACATAATCAAAACCAATTTACATCATTGGCATGTTTTGTGTTGCAGAGGCACAAGAGAACAGATGGACAATTGGACACATACAGAAAGAAAGCAATTCTCCAATCAACATTGTAGTCATATAGCAAATTGCTAAAGCAGCCTCTAAACAATAGCTTGACCATTTTGAAATCAATGAATACCATTTAAGCTACTCCAAGTCCCCATGCCTGGAAGGCTCATGGTGACTGGATAAGACGTTCCCAATCTCGCAGAATGAATCCACTTCTATTGGCCAACAAATCACGCTGCAGGACCAACCAATTGATCTGCAGAGCAATAGGTGATCACAACACACTGACATTTGACTCGGCTTTTTAAGATTCTCCAGAGGATTTTTTGGGACAGATTGAGAGGTAATGCAAGGCCACTGCTATTCTGCCACTCAATAAGATCATGAATTACCTGATTATAACTGAACTCTACAGTTCCACCTAGCCCTGGTAACCTCTCAGGCCCGTGCTTAAAATGAACATCTAAATCTTCCTTAAAAATATTCTAATACTCTTTTCACTCCTGAAGCCACACCTTAAAAAAAACTTAGTGCCCTAACTATTACTGCTGTTGCCCCCACACCAATGGCTGCTCTTCAAAGTAATACACAATCTGTTAAGAAGATTGGAAGATGGAGAGAGAGGGGGTAACTACAACTGATCAAGGGCCAAAATCCTGGAAGGTCAACAGCTGCATGACCCATTTCCAGCTTTTTGGTTATTATAGAAGAACTTGTTTATTTTTAAAATGTTGAATGATCTTTTATTCAAGATGTTTAAATTTTTGCATTAAATTTACCTCTTAAAATTCTTCATAGCAAATCCTCAATGCACTCAAAGAGGACGTGAATATATTCAATGAATGACTCCCTGCAGGCAAAATGAATTCCACAGAAGGTGCCTGAAGGGATTAAAATGGTTTCATATGCAAGATTTTCACATTCCACAAGGAAGGAAAAATAGTACTAAGATGCATAGAGTTCCACTCGCTGTCAAAAGCAGCAACAAGTTCATTGCTTACTACAAGGCAGACCTGCCTACACACGTTACATACTACTGACAGCTCACTTACATTCCTTCGATGTCATATCATGAAACACAGTAGAGTTTGCTTTGAAGACAGTATTCACCTGTCACTGGAAAAAAAGACCAAGAATTTTTTGAAAGAATAATGACAAAGCCACTGCACTCTCCACAATGTACTATGTCCTCAGGAAAACTATCCCTCAGGGAATCAAGAGTACAGGTCAACATAAATTCTCCCCTATCTCCTTGTGCTCAATTAATCAAAACAAAAATAGATTTTGCCTAAATTTCAGTGGATGCTTGAACATCTTGTGCACTCTAGGGAAAATACAAGTAAATGTTGATAAGCAATTCTATTCTCACAGCTCATCCCATTGCAGCCCTATCCCTCATTCCAATGTTACTCTAAATTCCCAATAAACATTACTCCATCTCTTCCTTCTCAATGTATTGACAAGGATTTCAAAACTGAAATCCATCCCCACAACCTTTCATTCCTCTGATAATTCACAACTTACAAACTTGAAATTTGGCATCAATTTGATCAATAGTCTTCAACCTCACTGGCATCCTACATGCCATGTCTTGGCTGCTCACCTTTATTTTCTGTTAAAACTGAATGACTGCAAGTGCAACATTTCTTTGTCCTGTTCTTCACAGAAAAAGTTCATTTTTTCCCCCTTTACCAAGAAAGACCTTTAAAGAAGGGCATCCATCACTGTGCTGAATTGATTACCAAAAATGTGCTTCCTTGCAAAAAGGGGTATTTCCAAACATCTGAGAGAGATTTCACCAAGGACTCCTGTAAATTAGTATCAAATGAACTGCAAATTACTACAAAGCTTAGTACAGTTGAATATGTGGTCCTGAGCTTACATTTAGCTTTTGCTTTAATCCTGCATCTAACTCTGACCTTAAGCCTTCTACAATATTCCAATTAATTTCCTCAGGTTCCAACCCAGCACACCACAGCTTATAGAATTCAACAATTATTTCAACAGTTACAGATAATCAACTAATCCACATCAGGAAGGTCCTAAAGCCCTCTGCTTCTTTCAACAACAAAGATCAAACCAGTTCCCCTCCTCCAACACTCTCATCTGCCTGGCTGAACTTGTTCTTACCCTGAACAACTTCCCTTTTGACTCCTCTCACTTTCGACAGATCAAAAGGTGTAGCCTGGCTATGCCTGTCTTTTTGTTGGCTTTGTGAAACATGCTGTTCCAAACTTTCTCCAGTACCATTCCCCAACTCTTTCTCTGAAGCACTGACAATTGCATTGGTGCTACTTCCTGCACCCATAGGAACTCAATTTTATCACCTTCACCACGAACTTCCACTACTTTCAAATTCACGTGGACCACTTCTGACACTTCTCTCCCTTTTCTAGATCTGTCTCCATCTCAAAAGAAAAATTATCCACTAATATTTACTATAAATCCACTGACTCCCACTGCAACTTAGACTACACCTCTTCTCACCCTGTCTCCTGAAAGGATGTCATCACTTTTGCAGTCTCTGCTGCATCTGCTCTCAGGATGAGGCCTTCCATTCCAGGATGTCTGAAATGTCCTCCTTTTTCAGGAATCATGGCTTCCCTTCTGCTGTAGTTGATGGAGCCCACTCTCACATCTCCCATTTCTCATACTTCTGCTCTCACCCCACCTCCCTCCAGACAGAACAGAAATAGAGTTCCCCTCATCCTCTCCTTTCATCCTATGAACCTCCACATCCAGCATATCATCCTTCATCATTTTCGCCAGCTGCAATGAAAAACCTCCACCAGCCAAATCTTCTCCTCCTTACCCTTTTACACCTTCAACAGGGACCACCCCCTCCATGACTCCCTCGTCCACTCATCCCTCACCACCCACCCCTCCCTGGCACTTGGCACTTTCCCCCTGCAGTCACAGAAGGTATGACACTTGTCCTTGCACCTCCTCCCTCACCACCATCCAGGGACCTAAAGAGCCCTTCGAGGTGACGAAGAGATTCATGTGCACCTCCTCCAAACTTGTCTCCTGCATTCGGTGCTCCTGATGTGGCCTTCTCTACATCAGCGAGAACAAGCACAGATTCGGTCAGGTACAAGAGCGAGACAGGACACCTGGTTGAGTGATGCTACAACAACAACAACCTCTCACTCAACATCAGTAAAACTAAATAACTTCAGTTGACTTCAGGAAGGAGAAAGGTGGTGAACATGTGCCAGTCTACATTCGGGGATCAACGGTGGAGAGAGACAGCAGCTTTAAATTCATGGGCATTAACATATCAGATGAGCTGTTCTGGGCCCAGCACATAGACACAATCACTCAGAAGGTGTGCCCACAGCTTTACTTTCTTAGGAGGTTCGGCTTGTCACCAAACACTCCAGGTGAGAGGGGAAAGATAGGTGGGTGGGGTAGAGGGATGAAAGGGAATGATGCAAGAAGTGGAGAGGTGATAAGTGGAAGAAGCAAAGGGCTAGAGGAGGAAGAATCTGGTGGGAGCGGACAGTAGATCATGGAATAAAGGGAAGGAGGTGGGGAAATAGGAGGGAGCCCATGAGGGCAGGGAGAGGAAAGAGAAGGGGTGAGGGGGACACAGAAATGAGGGAAAACAAAAAAAAAGGGGGGGGAGGGGGAGGTTACCAGAAATTAGAGAAATCGATGTTGATGCCATCAGATTAGAGACTACCAAGGTGGAATATGAGGTGTTGTTCCTCCAACCTACAACCAGCCTCAACATTGCGGAAGAGGCAGCTGTGGATAGACACGTCAGTATGGGCACAGAGGGGGAGAAGTGAGAGAGGGCCTCACAGAACTCCCAAAGAGAGGAGGAAAACTTCTTCAGGGTAGGCATACCTCGAAGAGAAATTCACAGCCAACATTTTAGGCCCTACCTTTTTATCCTGGCTTCTGTCCTCTTCCTTTCCAGTCCTGATGAAGGGTCTCAACCTGAAACATCAACTATTTCCCTTCATAGATGCTGCCTGACCTGCTGAGTTCCTCCAGCATTTTGAGTATTGCTCAAGATTCCAGCATCTGCAGAATCTCATGTCTATCAGTCACCTGCCACTGTCTCCGAACTCCACCCCTGCTCCCCTCCCCTACCTGGCGCAACCTGCCCGTTACCTTTCACCCTTCCTCATTATACCGGCCATCTCATCACTCCACTCTCAGTCCTCCACAGCTTCGCCCCAAAACATCAATTCCTTTCCTCCCACAGATGCTTCTCAACCTGCTAAGTTCCTCCAGAAGATTATTTGTGAATCCAATTTCCACCATTTGTTTTCATCTCATCTTCTGAAATTTCAGACTTTCATTCCTCTTCTCCCAGTTACAATCCCTTCCAACACAACTTTAGCTAACACCTTTCACCTAGCACCACCCCAACATATCATTCACTCTCCTCACCTTGCTCCTCCAATCACGTTCCATTTCTCTGCATCTTGCACTCTCCCAGCAGACATTACCTGACCTGATTATTTCTATTCTTTTTCATTTCAAAGATCCAGCAATTGTAATGCTTTGCCTATCATAGTGCTGTTATTTTTTGTTCTCATTCATCTTTTATTTACATTCCATACTAGCAGATCATTTGGAATTAAAAAGCCTTCACCATCCCCTCTCAGCTGGCATCACCAGCACTTATGACGTTGTTTCTTGATCTTCATGCTATTAACAGGCATTCCTCATTTTTTCCCCATTGTTCTCCCTCCTCCTCCCCAGCTCTTTGTAATTTAAACTATGTTTGATTTCTAACTTTTCCCAGTTCTGATGGGAAGTCACTAGCAAGGTCCTAAGTTGAGAGCAACTTCAAAAAAAAAATTGCAGCTGAGTTGTGAACACAAAGTCGCAGAAAAGTAATATATATTTATATTTTCAGTAATTTGCAAACACAAGTATATTAATACCTGGGGAGGGGAAAAGCTTAATCAACATAAACAATAATTATACTTTTAAGAAACATTATGTTATTAAACTCACATCTAAGCACTTAACTTTCATAATTTTCTCCTTTCTCCCTCAAGACGTCTCTCTTGATGCACTGAAAATCATTGCATTAATCCATGGACATGATTTCTTTTGCAGGGACTGCTACAGAAACAAATATCTTAGGTTTGGGATTGGATAGGTGGACAACAAGCACAAGGAGAGTTCAAGAGGAAAGTTTCACCTAGAACAGTTTATTCAATGGCAATCACAGACAATCAACTTGTTATTTTTTTTTGTTTTCAACAGCATTGTACAATAAAAAGTTTGCAACCAAAACAGGTTAATCAAGTGTCATTTATCAGTTTCTACTTGCCTCTTAAACAGCAAAATGTTCTCCAATAGAAAGGTTACAAAGAAATAAAATATCTGAAGTGAGGCCATGGGTTGGCATTCTCCCAAAGCTTCACTCTTGCTCAGTTTTTTTTTAACTCTGAATTTTCTGCAACTCAGGGAACTCCATCATGGACTGGATAGTTATTAAAATGTAAAATTTAGCACTGAAATGTACTGAAATTTTATGAATAATTCTGGATTGATGCCAAAGAAGCAATGAAGAAAAATTTAAATGGCTTTTGCAACAAATGGCTAGGAAGCAAACAGCCCTTAACAGACAGTGAATAGATTGTTAAGATGAGCCGTAGCCTTTTTTTTAATCTGTAGTGTTTATTATCCATCGTTGATAAAATGGTCTTCAACAGATTAGCAGTCAAGTCTCAATGTTTGGTGCAAATATAAAGCAGATTCTCACAGCACTGCATTTGCACTTTTACTGCCATATCTTAAGTCACAAGTAGCGACTAAGAAAATGAAATTGGATAGCACTAACTTTCTGAAAGTGTGTCAATCAAGCCATGCAATCCTTTTGCTTTAAGTGAATCAATTTCAACCACATTTTTAGGCAGAATACATGTTAAATGTTATCTAAGAAGTTAATTTGAATATAAAGCCACATTCACACAATTTGTTTTCAGAAACTTTTTCCACACAGAGGGTGGTGGGTATTTGCTACCAACTACCAGAGGAAGTGGTAGAGGTGGGTACAATCACAATGTTTAAAAGACATTTGGACAGGTAAATTGATGGAAAAAAAATGGATATGAGCCAAACACAGGCAAATGCAACAAGCTCAGATGGACGTATATTGTTCCACAAGGACAAGCTGGGTCAAAGGGCCTGTTTCCATGCTGTATAACTCTATGACCCTCAATTTAAGAGCACACCATACTCCATTATCTCCCAACTTCCTTCACCTATAGTATTTCCAAAACCACCCTCATCCTCTCCCATGCTCCAGGCTAATGGCATTTGAAAGGTCTCTGGAAATAAACAGAATTCACTTCCAAAATCTTAATTTGCTAATGACACCGAAAATTCATTGGTGTATCAAAAACTTTGGGGCAGTTTACAGCTTATAACCCAGCACTCAAAATAACATGATAAAGCTCAAAGGAATAGCTATATAGAATGCAAAATAACTACTTAAGCAAAACTCTCCAATCTTTAATCTTCATGAACTATTTCAGTAGATACCGTAGAGTTTCAGGGGAAAGTTTAATACTATATTCTCATTAATTTACACACATTTCAACTTGCTATTCCAAGTTGTGGGCTCATCCATAAATGGACAACAGGATCAATATGATCCCCTTCTAAACCTTCCAGTCCACAAAATTTGAAAATTATGAATTAAATTTTAAATAAATTTTACTTCAAAAATACTTTATTCATAAAAATATATATACAGGAAATACAACACAATCAACATGCGTCTTGCTTTTTTTCATTGTGCCATACATCAATGCCACTTGTGTTTCCTCTTTAAACAAAACCCCCATGAAGTGCTGGAGAGGCTGGTGCACCAGACCAAGCCTGTGAATGGTGGCAAGAGCGTAGATTATGGTCCTTCCCCACAAGGACTTTGCAGTGGCTGCACCAAACTTCAGTGCATCCCTCAGCAAGTACTCCTGCACCATGTCAGTGAACAGCATTCACTTACAGACAACTTGTTACATTGGAATCAACAAGTTTCAGGCACAACAAAACAGTCTTCCACAAGCTGATGATCTTGCAGCAGCAGTTTACATTTGTCACAGTACGCATCCCTGGAAACAGCCAGGAGATCAGAGTTCCCTCTGTCATGCAGCTGCTTAGGACGAGCAAGCCGATTCCTGATCTTTTTGGTACATGCACAGTACACAAGTAACTGGATAATGGTCTCATCCACACCACAGCCATCTTTGACCACCTCCTCGGGTAGCTAGGATCCAGAGTGTCCTCCCACAGGACCTGAAGTACCTTTCATGCTGATTACTGCCAGATGGACATGTGGTCAAAAGTGTTTTTCTACAGAAACACTTCCACAAGGACAGGTTGTGCAGCAAGGTCCAACTGTATGGAACACAACGTGGCAATGAAGCTCACCCCATCCTTTGCAACACCAAGGAAAGGTACAAGCTAAGCACAGTGACACTGTGTACTTCAGCTCAAGGCTTGATGCAGCTACACAAAAGTGGCCATCACGATGAGGGCTACATTGAGTACATTTCTCCCCAATTTCTCTGGAAACTTGTACATCACAGCCCAATGGAAACACTCATTCTTGGATCTCCAGATGAAAGGGAAGATGGCTCAGGTGATTGACACAGCACAAGAGTAAGGTATGAGCCACACCTGCACCATATATTGTAACAGTGAGTGCACCTTGCATCTGATGACAGTGTTTCCCCACCATCAAGGAGCACCATTCTGACTTCCAACAATTTTTGTTTTCCCTAGGTTGTCTGCTCCAACCAATTCTTGCCACACACCCAAGTTCCTCAGAACCAGATTCCCAGCAGCTTCAGGCAGTCAGGTGGAATGGTGACATGAACAGAGGACCGGTCAGGCCAGTTGCCAAAGAACATGGTCTCACTCTTTGAGGTTTACTCTGACCCCAAAGCCAGATCAAATTTGTTGAAGATACTGAATAGTCATCGTCACCCCTCTTATGCTCACGTCCTTCCTAATGGATTTAGCAAAAGGTTTTGTACAATGCAAACAAGACAGAGGAGAATGGGCAACCTCGCCTTCTTACAGATTTTATAGGGAAGCTTTCCGTTTAAGCAGCTGGCAGATACAATTACCAACCAATACTGTTTAAGACAGGATTGGAATTCCAAGTTCTGTGTACTTGTCATGGGATTTTCAAAGAAAGTCCTCTCCTTAACAGCATCTTGTTTGACTATTGATGAAATAATGTAAAAATCTAACATATCCATTTATGATTTGAGTCTGGAGTACAACATGTACATGTGGCCGTAACTGATATATCCACAGACTGAAAATATTTAATCCAATAAAGCAAGCCAAAGTAAAGAATTATTAGAATTTCCAAAGGAATCGGCTGAAATTGTTTCACCACCAATCTTTAAAAAGCAGCAGGCATATTAAATTTGGACCTCAAGTTTGGAGTCCAAGTGCTTTTCCCATCACAGCAGTACAGTGCAAAAGATACAAATTACCAAGTTATAAAAATAAATAAATCATGCAAAATTAGGAATAACAAGATAGTGTTCATGGGTTTCATTGACCATTTAGAAATCTGATGGCAGAGGGGAAGAAGCTGTTTCTGAATCTTTGAGTGCAGGTCTTCATGTTCCTGTACCTCCTCCCTGATGGTCATAACAAGAGGACATATCCCAGATGGTGAGGGTCCTTGGTGATGGATGCTTCCTTCATGAGACACCGCCTCTTGAAGATGTTCTCGATGGTGGGGAGGTTGTGCCTGTGATTGAACAGGTTGAGCCTACAACGCTCTGCACCCTCTTGCAATACTGTGCATTGGAGTCTCCATACCTAGCTGCGATGCAACCAGTCAGAATGCTTTCTATTGTATATCTGTAGAAATTTGCAAGAATCTTTGGTGACATATCGAATCTCCTCAAACTCCTAACGAAGTACAGATGCTGGCATGACTTCTTAGTGATTGCATCAATGTGTTGGGCCCAGGATAGATCCTCCAAGATGTTGACACCCAGGAACTTGAAGCTGCTCGCCCTTTCCACTGCTGACCCCTTGATGAGGACTGGTCTGTGTTCTCCCGACTTCCCCTTCCTGAAGTCCACAATCAATTCCTTGGTCTTGCTGACACTGAGTGTGAGGCTTTTGTTGCGACACCACTCAACTAGCCGATCTCCTTGTCACTCCTGTACGCCTCCTCATCACCACCACCTGAGATCTTACCAACAATAGTGGCGTCATCTGGGAATTTATAGATGGCATTTGAGCTGTGCTTAACCACAAAGTGTAGGGAGAGCAGAGCAGGGGTCTAAGCACGCATCCTTGAGGTATGCCTTTGTTGACTGTCAGCAAGGAAATGTTATTACCAATCCACACTGACTGTGGTCTCTTGATAAGGAAGTCGAGGATCCAATTGCAAAGGGAGGTACAAAGGCCAAGGTTTTGAAGCTTTGTAAAATTGTTTGTTAACATTTCATCCAAAAGAAAATCTTACACAGCGCAGCACTCCCTCAATAATTCATTGGATTAAGTGCTCAACTCTATACAAGTCATCTTTAACGTAATCACCTAATAATTTAAGTGCAATTTTTCCAAGTTCCCTCTGTCTTCCCACCAGACGTAAATTTCAGCACAAATGCTGAGTTGACTCTGAAGACTCATTTAATAGATGCAGCATCAGTGTGTGATACAAATCCATAAAAACTGCAAAACCCCTTTTGTTAACAATTTTCTTGGTTCACAGATGAACGGACACTACCTGAATACACAGATAAATGCATGAAGTGGCAGGAGGTGAGGGAGAAGCAGAAATCAGAAAACCAGAGCAGAGATCGTTACCATTACATTGACAAAAATCACCTGAAAACGTCCGGAGTCAAGATTTGCTCACACAGGTACTGCTCCAGCTTTTTTTTAATTTAACTCAAACCACAAGACATTGAGAACATGTCTCAACATGTCACCACCAACCTTAACAGGTGTAAAGCCATGTTTGAACAACCGATAGCCCCAAATTTCCCTCCAACAATTCTGCAATAAATAACGTGCGAGATTTTGGGCAAAGCCACATCCAGTTGCAACATGCCATGATCGGACCCTGGTCTGTAGATGCATATTTATTGCAACAGGAAGATCAAGGATTCCCATTCCTAAGCTGCTATTTCTCAACACAAGCTAGAAAAGTACATGTAAATAAAAAGTGAGGTGAGAATCAGACGTTCATGACAACTGCCCCCTCCCTTTCCCACCCTGCACTCAAGTTCAATTTTCAGGTGGACATTTGAAGAAAGGAAATTAGAACCAGGGATCAGAGGGTTTCCAACAGCCAGCAAGGAAAATAAAGAATAACATTTTTAAAACCAGTTTCAGACAACTTGTTATTCAAATTTCACTGCAAATGGATTATTTAAATTCTGAAACAGCATGGCTCAACCCCATGTCATGGCTCAAGGAACATTAGCAACATTTAAAAGCCATCTAAATAAGTACATGGATAGGAGAGGTTTAGAGGGCTATGGGCCAAACGCAGGCAGATGGGACTAGTTCGCTGGGCAACACAGTCGGCATGGACCAGTTGGGCCGAAGGGCCTGTTTCCATGCTGTGTAACTATGACTCTGAGAATTTGATACAGGCTGTCAATACCAAAAAAGGTACTTTCAAAAAAATTAAAAATTTCAGCTAGTCTACTTCAGAATTTTAATGTTTGAAAAAAAAATGAAAGAGGCAGATCAACATCTAATCAAAATAAAAGATTCAAAACTACACAATATAATGCTCTTGCTCTTATAAAATATACAGAGGAAATGCAAGATTTATCAAATTGTTGAGACCACTATGACATACTAGGGTTGCCAAATGAAGAGCTCTGAATTAAGTGCTTTTAACTATAATGACATTAGTGGCTGAAGCTAACATGGTTTGCCATTCCAGAAAGTCAGATGTAAAAACTAATGTAACTGGTCTCAATCATTTCAAATCGTTACAGATGCCCCAGTTAGAGTGAAGGAAAGAACAGAGAGTTATTAGATGCTATAAATTTTACTCAGACATACCTGATCTCCATCTGATAATATCACCAAATTCATTCACAGGACTCATACAGTCAGCACTTCCTCCCCCAACTGCAACCTTGGCCATAATAAATGCTGACACAGCCCAAACCCACTGTTAGGTCAGAAAACTGTGTCAATCTTCAGATGGACCGTTCAAAACTTCTTCACATGTATTGCCTCTGGTTCAACACCTGAACGATAAAGAAAAATAATAAATGTTACACCATAAAAGATGTTAGTTTGGTAAGCTATGGAAATATATAAATAATATTTACAGAATTTACATAGTTATACACTTCATTCATTTGAAGTTATAATCCCTCAATCATACTGACTAGTCAACAAAACTTTTAAAAAATACATGCATTTAAAAAGCACTCACATCCACGTCACTGAGCACCTTAGAAGATAAGTTACTTTTTAAATAGTTGCCACTCTGACACAAACACAAATATAGCCATTTTTTGCACAGCAGACCATAAATGGTAAAGTTAGAAATTCACCATAAGTAACCAGTAGTGGTGTTGGGCTGCAGACAGAAGTTGCTCAAGACATTCTGGGAGGCACAGCGGCGCAGCTGGTGGGACCGCTGCTTCACGGCTCCAGCAACGCACACTTAGTTCTGACTTCCAGTGTTATATATAGTTTGCACATTCTCCCTGTGACTAGCCGGGTTTCCTCCGGGTACTCTGGTTTCCATAAGACCACAAGATATAGGAGCAGAAATTGACCCATCGAGCCTGCTCCCTCATTCAATCAGGGCTGACTTTCTGTTAAGCCCCATTCTCCTGCCTTCTGATGGAAATGTCCTTCAGCCCACCTGTCTGTGCTGCCTATTAGGCACTTATTTGCATTAATTCAATGCCAATCCTTTCCCAACATTCCATCAACTCCCACAGATTCTACCACTTGCATACACACTAGGACCAATTTACCTGTCAGCCTAAGCATCCCTTAACCCCCTTTACTAGTCAAGAACCTATCAACTGCGGCCTTAAATACACCCAATGACTTGGACTCCACCGCTCTGGGGCAACAAATTCCACATATTCACCATCCTATGGCTGAAGAAATACCTCATCTCAGTTTTAAAGGGGCACCCCGTTTATTCTGAGGCTGTGCCTTTGGATCCCAGACTCTCCCACTAATGGAAACATCCTCTCTATCCAAGCCTTTCAGTACTTCCTCCCGAAGATGCTCAGGCTAACAGGTAAATTGATCACTGTAAGTTGCCTCTAGTATGTAAGTGATGGAATCTATGGAAGTTGGTGGGTTGGCATTGAATTAGTATAAATGAGTGCTTAATGGGCAGCACTGACTAGGTGGGCTGAAGGACTTGTATGATTGTTGTATGATTCCAGCACTAAATCTATGACACTGCCATACTTTGAAAAGTTCAACTGATGGTTATGCATGCATCTGAAGAGATAACAGCAACTGTCAATATCTGATTCAAGAATGCTACAAAAGGACAGCAATCCTAAATCCCATTGATGGATGTTGCCACAACAGAAACTCTGCTTTTCTCTCATTCAGATTCAATGTGAAGCAGATGAGAGAATTAACATAACCTCTTTCAAAACAATGGCTGCAAAATCAACCAATAACTATTCTTTTCTTAATATGCTATTTTCATCAGTTTGGCAGTTTTCATTGATGGGTTGGCAGTGGAGAGTTAACAGCTTCAAATTCCTCTGCATTAACAATGTCCTAGACCGAGCACTTCGATGTAATCATGAAGGCACAGAATATTTGGCACATCACCAAATACTCGAACAAACTTCAACAAACTTCAAAGTATCCCTGACGAGTTGCATCATGGCCTGGTAAGGTATGGCAATTCCAAAAGCATCTACATGAGGTGCTGTCTCAAGAAGGTGGCATCTATTTTCAAGGATCCCCACCATTCAGATCATGCCCTCTTCTCGCTGCTACCACCAGGCAGGAGATATAGAAGCCTGAAGTCCCACACCATCAGGTTCTTGAACTGACCTGCACAACACTCATCCAACCTCAGCAACGGAACACTACAGACTATTTCATGCACCAGCATAGACTTGTTTCTAATTGTGTCTTGTTTTGCACAGTCTTCTTTACTGTCTTGTATAATTTATGTTTTATGTTATGTTATGTTGTGATGCTGCTGCAAGTTTTTCATTGTACCTGAACCTCACCGTACTTGTGCATATGACAATAGACTTAGACTCAGCTATGGACTGAGTTACAAATAATCTACAACACAAATGCTGATGCTTACGGTTCAGATGAAGCTTTCCCCAACCATTACTTATACCCAACCTACCCCTCTATATCATAATCCACCTCCTCCATCATGATTACATCAAGTCTCTACCAGAGTTATGAGTCATTATAAATTCTCCCCAAATTCTCACCACTCTGGGTAAAGTAATACCTTAATTTTTATTTAATATGTTAATTGATAACTTATTCTACTCCCCCTCCCTAACCTTCATTTTGGACAACCATACATCGAAAAAAATGAAAGTTTGTCAACCTCCACCCTTTCAGATCCCTTTGTAAGTCTTAAAAATTGCATTGACCTCAAGCTGATCACTCTTCCCAACTGAAGATTACTCAAGCTTTGCAAATGGTTGTATCCCCTCAATTCCAGCAGAATTGCAGCAAATTGCTCATTCTTTTGACAATGCTTCAACCAGCCGTGGTACAGAAACCCAAAAAAAATGCATGATACAACACATAGTCTAACCCAGTTTTGTACTCTATTCTTCTAGAAATAAACCATGAACAATAAATAGTGCAAAACTGAAAACATCAAAACTTGCATTTCAACTTTTATCATTTAAGTATCTGTCATAGCAAATTTCTGCTCCTCAATTTTCTGAAGATAAACAACTCAGTTCCTTATTCTTTGCAACAAAACCAAAGACTTTCAAGATATCAAGCAATTCAACTGCCTGTTCTTCAAGCTCGATTTTGTTTTCTGTATTTGGGTATTATTTTCCACATTATGAGTCACATCCTCCTAGCTGCCTTCTGTCCAAGTTTTGAATTCATACCTCTGCTTTCAAATCGACAATCTACGTCAATGCCAAGCGACAGTAGTCCCTAGACAATCATTACATCCCATTTTTTGGTGGTTGATGAAGCTTCCCTTCATTCATATCATATGTTTTTGCATGGCAATTGCTTTTTTATCCATTGTTATCCAGCGCCCAACTCTAATCACTGCCTTAAATAGTAATGAGCTGATTTAATCAGTGGCAGAAATCAAGATATTTAATGACCACTCTCTCCAACCCTGGTCAGGGCAATGATCCACCAACCATCCTGTTTCTTATCATTAGAGTCCTGTGTGGAAACCAGACAAATTGCAAAATGTCCAGCAGAGAAAACTCAGCCCTTCAGAATATTAGGGTTTTCACAATACATTCAATCTAATTCCCCTTACCCATTAACCTCTCTTTTTATAGCGATTCTCTAATTCCATTTGACACTGTCTGGGCTCTGCAGTACAACAGACACTTCACTGGTGTGCCCAATATGTAAGTACATTAGAATGGCTACCTCTGAAGGTGGTAGGTTGTTATCATTCTTGTATGATCAGAGTCATCTTCAACAAGAGAGAAACAGTTGGGAAACTACAAAGTCAGCCATTAAGCTATCAGTCACTATTGTCAAAGTCTCACTATGCAGACACAATGCAACCGAACAAGATCCTCTGCTTTGGATTAATGCCAGTAGTGTTCTTACATGAAACATTCCCATCTTCACACATGCAGTGAGCAAGGATCATTGATTATTTCAACCCATATTCCTGGCCAACAATCCCAAGGATAGTGAGAAAGTGCTGCACTGGCAGAGATTGCTGTGTTTTGGATGGGATATTAAACCAAGGACCTGTCTCAAGCAAAAAATAAAAGATCCCATGGCACCATTCAAAGATGAACAGGAGAGTTTCTCCTGACATTCTGACCAATACTTAGCAACATCATATGCAATCTTGCTGTTGTACACAAGTTGTTTCCCACACCTCTTACATTACAAGATTAATTATGCTTGCAAAGCATGCCAATGGCTATGAAGGTCATCGGGATGAAGTCAAATTTGAAAATAGTAAGACTGTTTTCCCCTCTAGGTGGAGGTAGACTTCTGGCAGTATCATTCCAACCACTGCATACTGTGGCTTGAAACACTGAGCAAGTTTTATTTCTCCCTACAATAGAGTAATAAGATTTCACGTACAATAATAGGTTAGATCCAGCAGAAAATTATATACGAGTGCTGAAAGCATATCTGGATTTGTGAAATACTTGTGTTGTCAATTTACAATCAGTGGTCATATGGTTACATTAGAAGAATCATGAACAAGTGGGACTTCAGAAATTTTTCTGAAGTTTAGTCACCTTAAAGCAATTTCTTCTTGTGCAATTTTTCTTCAATATGTCTAACAACACCTTTTTTTTATTGGTACAATGATGAGGTCAAGTCCTGGTGGTGGGTCAGCATCTTCAAAATGAGTCCTTAGCCTGCCTTGAAGTCATCTCTTCACACAAACCAACCCTTGAAACTCTGCTCACTCAAATCTACCCATCCACCACCACACCACCCCCAACACACACCACAATATGGCATATGAATAGTTTGTCTGGTTTGAAATTTGAGCCTAAAGATTTGGAATCAATCCTAAATCAGAACACCAACATCTCTTACAGTTAAGGAACTGCAAGATGTTCAAGTTAACAGAGATTTAGCACTCAAGGGTTGATGGCTGCAAGATCACACCCAAAGCTGATGGCAACAAGGACCCTCACTCAAGGCTGCTGTTCAAACTAAGACCACACCATAGCTTTCAAAAGTCAAACACGACTCCTCACAAGACAATTCAAACTTGAGGTCAACATCATGCTCTAAAATATACTCAGCAATGTAAACATTGAAGAAAACCAAAACATAGTGTATAGGATCACTATGGCAGAGGTATTATTTCCCCAAGTACAGCAATAGAGTAAAGAAACTCAACATTGCCTTTCAAAGGTCACTGAATCACTAATAATTCTTCAACCAAGGAGAAAGCTGTGCACCAAGGTCTGAAGTCTGTGTTTGCGTAATAGGAGAAAAATAGTTCAATGGAAGATTGTTTCACAGCTCAACCAGTAACCATGACATGGAACCATCAAAGAAGCATAACTACCACGAGAGCCCAAATACTGCCACTTAAGAGTTCAAATCAGAATAAAATAACGCACAAAAAATGAGAAATAAATGCCACCACTGCAAGGAGACCTTATTACAAGGGGAAAACTTAACAACCAATGTGTGTTCTATTTTCTTTATGATCAATTCTCTGAGGAAGTCAGACAACTTTGGTAGTCCACAAGACTGCACTGGCAAAATGTACATTTTTCCCCCACTATTATATCCTTTCATGTGACACTTTTCCATGCATATCCCATTTCACCATGGTGCTTTCAACACTTCATTTCTTGTATTTGTTGTAATGGTACAACAGGCATTGAGGCAAGAGAATTAAGTTAATAAAATAATAAAGGCATAAAATAAAGCTTGGCTTTAATTACTAAATACTTCCTAATCTTAAGATTACACTCTAAGACTTTGGCACCTTCCTTGCCAAGAAAGAAACAAAATCCAAGCTAGATCTATCACTGGTTATGACCATGCAATAATTGTTCCTAGAAATGCATTGATCTTGAGCAAACACAGAACTAAACATACTGCGTTGCTCCTCTTCAAGTAGCTGTGAACTATCCTCTTCCATCGGGTAGAAGATACAGGAGCCTGAGGGCACATACCACCAGACTTAAGGACAGCTTCTACTCCACTGTGATAAGACTATTGAACGGTTCCCTTATACGATGAGATGGACTATGACCTCATGATCTATCTTGTTGTGACCTTGCACCTTATTGCACTGCACTTTCTCTGTAGCTGTGACACTTTACTCTCTACTGTTATTGTTTTTACCTGTACTACATCAATGCACTCTGTACTAACTCAATGTAACTGCACTGTGTAATGAATTGACCTGTATGATCGGTTTGTAAGACAAGCTTTCCACTGTACCTCGGTACAAGTGACAATAATAAACCAATACCAAATCCAGCTGCCATAATAGTCAAGATCCCCATTAAGCCTCATTCATTAAATACAAGATTCCTGCAAATAGAGAAAAGTGCAAGCCCTTCTATAATGTTAAATCCACTAATGATTTATTGGGCTGCTTGCACTTATTTTATAGTTCACTTCTTAGCTTATCCTGATCTGTTGCCCCACCCCATCAGTTTTCTACTGTCCATTAGATCCTCAGCTAGCCACTGTCCTCCACGTTACGAAACCCTTGTTCTTGAAACTTCACAACTATTTGCTGTTCCTCCTCCACGTGCATCATTGAGGCTAAAGTTTAAACACACAAATTTCAACCCTGGCTCTTTAAAGTTCCAGATCTGGGGACCAAGGCTGCTCCCCAGTTGGTTAGTGTCGATGACTGACAGCACCAATTGAGAGGCAACCAGTGCCCCCCTCCCCCGACAAATTAAAGAGCCAAGACTGGAGAGGAAGTGAAGATCAGGTGGAAATTAGTTATGAGTTTATTAACCATCAACAGGTGACCTCAGCCAGAAACAAAACAATGACAGCATTCACCACAACTTGCTTCAAACATTGCTGTCAAAGTTAGACCATCACTTACATCACACCAGAAAGGAAAATCAGTGCAAAAACAAATTACTTCACAGCACCAGGGACCTGGGTTCAGACCTGACCTTCAGTGTTACATGGAGTTTGCACATTCTCCATGACCGTGGGTTTCGACTGCGGGCTATGCTTTCCTCCTACATCCCAGGGATGCGCTGGTAACTAGCTGCTGTAAATTACCCCTCAGTGGCAACAAGCAAAAAAAAAATCAAAGGAAAGTTGATGGACAAGCAAGATAACAAGTTGCAAGGGTACAGAGAAGTAAGAGATAGGAATGGGACTGATGTGAATGCTCTGTTGGAAGGTGGCATGGACCTGATGGACCAAATGGGTTTCTCTGGGTATTGTACTAAGATATTCACCAGAGGATTACACTGTCAATGTGGTGAGCTTAGGCATCGATACTGCATCACTGATCTCCTCAGCTGAATTAAATAAACACAAGGTGAAATGGTCATACCATGATATGCAATCATTTCCAAAGGGCTACTTTTAACTTTTCAGCTGGTCATTTACAGTGGGACAAATTTTCATGCAAGCTCTTGGGGGTGCCTCATTTCAATGAACGCTATCAGATTAACCAGTGAAGTGTCGACATGCTTTCTGATCATGGATAACTATTACAGCAAAATTATTACATTTATCTACCATCAGAAATTGCCCAACTCCTACATCTACTACATTATTCCATGAACACCATAATCTTAACCAATGGGTCCTCAACCGGACCAATCTCAGTACGCACTGGTGTCAACCATGATTACATCATTGCCCCAACACTTTTCTCACCACAATTCTGCATCTCAACAATAAGCAGCTGCTAGAACACAGCTACAGGACAAATCGTTCAAACTACACCACCTCCACTCCAGAGGCACGCTCAAGCCAAACCAACCTGCACTGCAGAGATGGCCCTTGCACATACGTACATCTGGAGATCAAGCTCCAAATCATTAATATCAGAGAGTTTGCCTCACTTTTAACATCCACAAAAGATCCTCTACCAACCTGCCCCCAATACACAACAGCAGCCCCTGATAATGAAGGCCCTCAAGGAAAAAATGGAAAATGACTACCAACAGCAGCATTTGGTCAACTCCACTGGCCCATCACTAGCTTCTCAAAGCAGGTACTCTGTATGGAGTTCTGTCACAGCAAAAGATTACCAGGTGGATGGTGAAATGATTCAAAAATACACGAGGGCAATTATCAAAAATTACCAAGCAACTGTTCCTTCTAATTCTTTACATTATTCCACAAGTTTAAACAATTTTTTCTTTAAAGTTGCAGGACAATGCTAACTGAAACATTTCACCAACTGTGTAAAATAATCACCAAATCAACAATTAACAACATTCAAAACAAATATGGACATTGTCAAAACTTTGGTAACATTACAAATCAGCAAATTATCCCTGCCCACACACATTCCCACCAACACACCATGTTTCCAAATTAACTTCATTTTTTTGGTTCATGGAAATGCATACCTTCTTAGATGCAACATAAGCAGAGTAATGATCAAATTGTTTTTTTTTGCAAACGCTACTTTTGTGTTTCAGCGACCAAACCCTTATTCCAAAGAGTAAATGAAACTCCAAGATCAGCAATCATAATGCTTTGATCTCTAAGTTCTGGCTGTGTACCCAGACTTCAAGCCAGCAGTACTTCCTCAGGACAGACTGTGTGGAACATTAAAATTCTGCACTGCCTTTATGCTATCGAAGGGCTAGGAATCAACTTTATTAACAGACCAGCGAACAGTGGCAAGTTTTGCACACTTCCATACTTGAGCCAGTTCAGCACATCCCTTCTAACTGCAGAACCACACTAAATATCTATCATAACTAGACATGAAAAAGAATGCCAAATGTCACTATAATGGAGTTAAAATTGAAGACCTGACATTTCACTTTACAAACTGAACGTGTACATATTTTCACTGACCCATTTATTCAATTCAGGGCAAAACTAAACATCAGATGAATAAATGAAAATTTCTTATTCTGGAGATGACCGGCTGTTGGAAGCCCCAGAACCTGACCAAGTGACTGTGCTTTACCCAATTAGTAGCTGCGAACCTCAACAACATATTACAAAGACCAAATCCTTTACTCACTCGACACACCCACACACTCGTCTCCAACAGAAACCACGGAACATCAGGAAACCAGTTTCTTCTCTCCTTCGTCCACTGGCAGAGGTCCAAAAGGGCAGATCAAATGCAAAATGCTGACATTTTCTAACGTAAAACTACATGCATCTTGGATCAATCCAAGAATATTACAAATTTATGAGCTTCAGTTTCATTGTACACACTGACCAGCATCCAGAAAATCCTTACATACACTCACATCGAATGACCTTGAGTCCAGCACAAGCAGTTTCAATCCACCGTTATCTTTGAGACAGCACACATAGAACTTGATAATTCAACACGAGTTCTGTGTACGGAATAAATTTGATCTGAAGTACTTAATTTCTGCCACTAGGTAGCACCTTGAGCACAACAATAACGAACACTGAAGTGATTCATTTTTTTCTATCAACACCACACCCAACCCAGAACGCTCCAGCCTGACATAACACAGAACTGTTTAACTTCACAAACCAGACATTAAGGGGTCTTGAACTTGTTACAAAGACTATGCAGTGCTTTGTAACTATCAGGAGATGGCAATGATGCCAGGTATAATTTTCACCAAACTTTACTTCCCCCACCCACCATCACAGGACAACATTCCAATATCCCCATACAACAGGGCTTGCAGCAAACTGATGAACATCACTGCTCTCTTGTATTCCCTGCTACTGCATGGATAGGCTGACTACATGTGCTTTAAACTACAAGCTTTATTACTTGGCGTATTTGTGTTACTTGCCTACTTTATGACCCATACTGGAGGTTTTCCTCCAGTTACTTACGGCATCTTTGTTAAATACAGCTCAATTTAATTTTCTCAAACAATTTTAATTTAATTTGTTTCCTATCAATATTGTTTTAGTAAAATGAGTGGTCCACTCCCAAGACTGCACCAAAACATTTAAATCTGTGCTTTAAACATCATTAAAATAAACATTTTCTTTCATCAGAATGTGCAAGGGCACATCATAATAATACACAGTAATGAGGAACAACTCAAAGTTGCTTAAGGTTATCTGATAATAGAATTAAGATCTTTAAGGTGTTATTTTGTAATTATCTAAAATGATTAGATAAATTTGTCAAATTCAACACTAAATCTTTGGCTATAGTGCTTTAATCATCATTAAAACAGCACTATACTGGTAGAATAATTAAAAGTGTGCAACCAGTCACTAAACTATAAACATACATAATTCTGAAATTGATCTAGTTCTCCCAAGTCTGCGTGGGTTTCCTCTAGGTACTCCGGTTTCCTCCCACATTCCAAAGATGTACGGGTAGGTTAATTTGGGTTTAAAATGGGTGGCATGGACTCGTTGGGCCAGAAGAGCCTGTTACCATGCTGTAAATAATTTTTTTTTAATTTTTTTAAAAAATTGATCAAGGGTTGTGGACACTGTACAGACTATTAGAATGCAAACCCATACAAAATGACTCATTTATATTAAAAATGAAAATCAAATGAAAAGTTTTCACTTCATGTGAAACTATTTGACACAACATTTTGAACACCTTTCATCTAAAGATAAAAGCTTCAACTGCATACACGTCATATCATAAGCTCAACATGATTTTGTCCTAAATGTGGCCTGGAGTTGTGAAGTGTGTTCTTCAAAACTTCAGTGCAATGAAAAGCAAAACATGCTGACTGCAATTTCTTATAATTTTCAGAAACAAAAACAAATGATTTTATTTTTAAAATCCCTGTCTTGTGAAAAGTTATCATTACTGAGTTGCCAGAAATTAATTCACAAAGGACAAAGTCTTGAATAGGTTGCATTTAATATAAACTTGCAATTATATAAAATGTAAACATGAAAAACAGCCCAAGGCACCTAACAAATAAAAATAACTGGATATTACGTGCAAGTTGGGGATTGTGGCTCAAAGACAGTGAAATGAGTTTCAAGAAGCTAATCACATAATGTAGTTTACAAGAGGACAGTCAAAGGTGGAGCAAGGAGGAGCAGGGAACAGAGATTCAGCAGGGGAAAGCACAATCATGGGCGCATGCAGTGAATCATGACCAGGAGGCTGGCTATAAACTCTGCCACAGATAAAACAAGGGAGGGTCAAGCACAACAAGCTCAATCTGAAACTCTCACAGTACACACAGCTGGATTTTTGGGTTGGGGGAAATGCACCCCTTTCACTTTAAACTCTTTTTTAAAAAGAGTTACTCTCATCCCAATTCGCAGTTCAAAGGATATACTGAGTTTTTCCCCAGGTTAGATTATAGCTCCTTTACATCCATTTCTGCTCACGTCAATAACCTCAATCGGTGGTAATTACAGGGACAAGGGTGACCTCAGCCGTGTTACCTCCTGCGTTATACAACTCAGATCAGGTACGAAAGATAAACCAGCACACGATCGTGGAACAGCAAGGAAACCGACCACTCAGGATCAGCAGCCAACCCCTGATGGCTGTTTCACAGTCCCGAGGAAAGTTGAGACAGAATAATCTTGACACTTCGAAAAGTCTCAGCGTTTTCACCTGCAATTTTAACAAGTCCTCTACTCTCTACTGACAAAATGCAGAAAATAGCGAGATTCAGTGGCAAGTTAACAAAGACACCAATTTAGTTGGCCGCCTCCTGAGAAAAAACTTGCACTTAAACTAGAAAGCAGCCTTTTCCCTTTCTACTTCAGGTCTCAAGCCCAGAAGAATCTATTTTCCATTTATATCAACGCTGCGGTTAAAGGGGGGAAGGAGCTGTGGGGTGAAAGGAGATGGCGAGAGGCCGGGCAACGACCAAAACCTCGGGTTAATCCCGGTGCCTGGTGACTGACTGACCGACGGAGGGAGCACAGAAGGGGCGGCCTCGGAAGCTGCGCGGCTGCGGCCGTTGGAGCGTATGCCGGACTGGGTACAACTCCTTCCCCCCGCCTCTCCCCAACCCCAACCCCAACCGCCCGGCGCCGGTTCCCCGGCAACCGCCCGCACACGTACCTGCCGCTGCACCGCACGGCGTTGGGACAAAGTAACGCGCGGTCTGTGCGCCGGCCGCGGCCCCGCCCCCTCCCCTCCGGCCGCAGGGCCAATCCGCAAACCCCCGCGTCCTTCCGGTGGCCGCGGTTGCCAACATGGCGTCGGACGTCACGTGACCTCGCCCCCTGTCAATCACAGCGCTCACCGGCTGCTGGGGTCAGTCAGCCCCTCACCTCCCAGGTTCGGGTTCGTTCCGCCAGCAAAGAGTAACCAGGAATGTCCTCCAATCCAACAGCCTCCCGGCAAGATGGAGATACAAACTCCTGTAATTTCCAGAGTCACCCAGAAACCCAACCTGGGGGGGGATCCTGCACCCAAGCATCACCCATCAAACCCATCCAGAGGTGATGGATCAGCAAACTAAAATATTGGCTCTGCTTCCATCCACAGATGATGCCTGACCTGCAAAATATTTAGTATATTCTGTTTTTAAGTTTCATAATGTAAATCTTTCATCCCCAAATATCAATCTAAATTAGCCCTATTCAATGCCCTACTGGAATGCACACATGAAAACCTGCAGCTGCAGAGACAAAGAAAATGCTGAAAATCTGAAACAAAAGCAAAAAAAAGCAGGAATTGTGCAAGTCCAAAAAATGTAAGACAGATCAGATTGAGATTCCAGATCTGACTGTGGTAACTAAATCACCAATTCCATCAAGTGTCTGCAGATTCTGACAAGCAGTAAACACGTCTTTTCTCTTTATTGACGCTGTCCCAACATGCTAAATATTTTCATTGATTTTTGTTTCATAGCAACAACTTGCAGTCACATGAAATCCCCCGAAAACAAGGAAAAATTGCTTAGGGTCTTCTGCACCATTTCCATGGTGGCTCAGACACAGTATAGAGACTGGAGTAAGCATGAACCTACAAGCTTATAACTTGGTTGGCCTACTACCAAGCCCCAGGTTTTCAAACTGGGAGGAGTGGGATCTCATGGGATGAGGGTTGGTGAGAATGGTAAAGTTATAAAGGGGTGGATGCAATTATAAAAATGGCTACTTTTTATTCAATGCTTATAAGTAGAATACAGGAGGAAGCCGAAAAAATATTCCCTTTGATGTGGGAAAATATATAATACAGTATATGCATATGTTACTGTTCCCAGTACAGGACAGATTATATTCATTATGTATATTACATGGCACACCAGGTGTCTAATTCCACTCACAAGATGACACTTGGTTATAAATAGCCCAGGATCAAAATCACCTTTTTTTCTGTCCAAAAATATGCCTGATCTGTAATATTTGCAATTTGGGAACTTCTGCACAAAGCCAGAACTGTCACATATCTGATAAAGTAATGTACCATGTTAAATACAAATGGAGCACAATTTTCAGAAAGCTATTCTTTATTGATTAGAAACTTCAATCATTTGAAAGAAACCATTTTCATATTAATTGGAATTTGAAACTGAAGAGTATATACATTGGGGGGGGGGGGGTCTGAATCATTGAGAAGCCTGCTGACAATTATTGTTCAGTGATTCTTCCCACAACATTTAGATGTATCTCAGAACTCAAGCTCACTCCAGGTCCTAGAATAAAAGCTCGTTCTGCAAAGTGTTGTGAAAATGTGGTACACACTGCCTCAGAGGACATGGCTGCTGAGTCAGTTAGAGTGTTTAAGATGAGGGTGAATATTTATTATGGTGACAACCAAATTTTTCTCAATTATGAATTCCTAATGCCCACCAATACAAAGTAACATTCTGTTCCTGGCTTCAGATAGTCACATGCAATGCAAGATAAAATACTGCACAACATACCAAAGCTCTTTTGTCTTCATTGACACTATTATCAAAGTGGGATTAAGTCAACAATCAGAGCCCCTTTTACTAATTTGCAGATGAATTTTGCTATTCAACTGCGCATTTTCTGTTGAGTTTGATTATACGTCCTTGAGGCGGTGTCTCAAGAAGGCAGCATCCACCATGAAGGACCTTCACCACCCGGGACATGCCCTCTTCACATTACTACCATCGGGGAGGAGGTACAGGAGCCTGAAGACCCACACTCAGCATTTCAGGAACAGCTTCTTCCCCTCCGCCATCAGATTTCTGAACAGACCATGAACCCATCATTACTCCTCTTTTGCACTATTTATTTATTTTTGTAACTTATAGTAATTTTTACGTCTTTATGTCTTTGCTCTGTACTGCTGCTGCAAAACAACAAATTTCACGACATATGTTAGCAATAATAAACCTGATTCTGATTCACTTTATGTAATACTGGAAAAACTTGTGACATTACTGTGAACATTGTGCAACATGCCTTTGAACTTCTGTCTGTCCTTACTCCATTAACAATAAGTAGCTCTGCCAAGCACTTCTTCATGTAAACCTTGTAGCACACAGATCATCAGGATACAGCAGAAATGTGCTTTATTTTCACACATATGCTTCAGTTCCCAACACTGTAATTATTTTCCCACTGATCCTTTGTTTCTGAAAACAGAACTTAAACATTTCCTCCCAGCTTTCCTGTGGCTGCAGATAAAAATCTGGTGAGTCACATAGATTTTAGTTTTTTGATTCATTTAATTCTTCAAATTTTCCACTCAGATTGTGTGAAGAGAAACAACAGGCAATAAGAGCAAACAGCCAGCAAGAGTCACTGGTTCAGAGGCCCTAGTGTATAATGAATGAGATAAGGCACAGACTCAAAGAATGATAATATGATGAAGTGAATGACATTGATTTGTGTTTTATGCTGTTGCTTGAGAGAGTAGTGTTGGCTTTGGTCTTCTTAGGCAGTGCCAGGAATTATTTTACTTGAGTCAAAAGAAATGCTTTAGATGAAGATCTCAAAGGCCGGTCAGGTGACACAGTTAAAGTCAGGTTGACTACATACTCAAAGTGGGTCATAGACAGAAGATCTACTTCTGGCATCTGATGAAAGTCATCAACAATATATCAAAGTAGATTCAGATACATTTTAGTAACTTAAGTCAATCAACTGAAATGTGTTTCAACATCGTTGTGAGATTCATGCCCTGGCGTCTCTACAAGCTGCACTTCGGCCATATATATCCATTGTAAATATCTTTGGTATATCTTCACTCCTGCCTGTAGGTCTCCCAGAACAACCATCATTTCTAGGCCTGCATGCCCTTTATCTCAGCCTGTGTTTCTGTTTATCCGTCCACTAGAAAGCACATCAGCATTTTCCAAGCCGATATTGATTCTGTTACATCCATGAAGTGAACCAATGTCAGTCTCGTCTCCCAGGACCACAACCCCAGCACTGAGGCCTCAGCCCACAACCCAATGGTGTGAACGTTGATTTTTCCAATTTCAGGTAACCCATACCCCAGTGTTCCTTCCTACACCTACTGTCCAACTCATTTCTCTCTCCTTTTGTTCACCTTTTCCATTCCCCTCCACCCCCTCCGTTACCTGGATTTGTTACCCTCCCCCACCAAGTTCAATTTGCCCACCATCCTTATCTAGTTCCATTTATCACCTTCCAGCCTGTGTCTCTACCTTTCCCCCTCCACTCCCCTCCCCCAAACTGGCAGCATCTGCCCATATTCTTTCCTTATCCATTTCCACCTATCACCCACCAGCCTGTCAATAAATGCCCCCACCTGGCTCCATCTGCCCATCACTTCCCACCTCACCTAGCTCTACCTATCACCTGCCTGCCCATGTCTCAACCCTCCCTCTCACCTCCTTATACTGGCTGTCTTCCCTCTCGGTCCTGATGCAAACTCTTGACCCAAAATATCAACTATCCCTTTGCCTCCACAGATGCTGCCTGACCTGCTGAGTTCCTCCAGCAGTTTGTTTTTGTTCCATATTCCAGCATCTGCAGTCTCTTGTGTCTCCAGTTCCACTCTGTTGGCTACAGTCTGCAAGACACATTGTTCACGTGCCCAACACCAGACTCCTGAAACAGACTTAAAGAGACAACATTGTGGAAACACTCAGTAGGTCTGGCAGTGTCCATAGAAGAACAGAAGCAGAGTTCAAGTTTCAGATCAAAGAATCTTTGTTCATGAGGAAATGAGTTAGTTTTAAGTTGGTGAGAGGGTGGGCAAGGGATGGATAGGACAAAGGGAAGATCTCTGATTGGGTGAAATCAGAGTCACCAGGGTGACAAACTGTTTACAATGAAATCTGGTTGATGGATTCATTAAAGAGGTTTGGGAGAGAGAAAACAAAGGAATGTGTTAAAACTGTGGAATGCAGATCAGAGCCATTGCAGGGACCTGAAACCAGAGAAGAATGTTGGAAATGTCCAGCAGATCAGGCAACATTCACAGAGAAAAACTGACTTGATGCTTCAGATGGGTCACCCCACAGCAAGACTGACCAGTTCTGATACAATCAAACGAATCAGTCACCTGAAATTGTTGAATTCAGTATTGATTCCCAAAGGCTACAATACGTCCAGGTGAAAGAATAGGTTTGTGTTCCTCAAGCTTACCTTGGGCCTCATTGGGGCAGTACGGATGGCCACAGACAGGTCAGACAGAGTGGAATAGGGATGGAGAATTAGTGACAGGCAGCTGAAAGCTCAGGATCACCTCTGTAGACTTAACAATGACGTGACACAAAGTGATCATCCAATCTGTATTTGGTTTCTCCAATGCAGAGAAGACCACATCATGAGCACTGAATACTATACACTAGTTTGGAAGAACTGCAAGTGAACTGCTGCTTCATCTGAATAGTCTGTGTCCCTGGATGGTGGGAAGAGCGACGTAAAAGAGCTGGAGTCCCAAGAAGGGGAGTGGTTGGTGGCACTGGAAGAGCAGACCAGAGAGTTACGAAGGGAACGATCTCTTCAGCATGATGAAAGAGGAGGGGGAAGGTATCTGGTGGTTCAGTGAGTCTCACTGAAAGTGGTGCAGATTGCAGCAGATAACTTGGAACGCGGAGGGTGATGTGGTGGGAAGTAAGGACCTGTGGCACTCCACCTTTCCTTTGGCTAGAGGAGAAGGCTTGAGAGAAGAGGTGCATAAAACAGAGGAACAATGACCAAGGGCCCTATCAGCTGTATTACAGGGAAGCCACAGTCAAGGAAAAAGGAAGTCATCTCAGAGGCACCTGTGTGGAAAGTCTGATCATCAGAGCAGATGTGACAGAAACAGGGGAACTGAGAAAATGGAATGGAATCCTTACAGGAGGCAGGAGAGGCTGAGATACCTGCAAGAGTCTGTGGGCTTAATAGTGGACGTTTGCTGGCTGTTCTTCTCCTGAACTTGTGAATGTGGGCAATACAAAGCCAAACTTTTACTGATCAGGAACAGAGCAGCATCTTCCAAGCTCACCCTCTCCAACAACTCAATGATTCCTTTGTCATAATAAGTGATTTGATTTATTTCTTAAATTCTATCACTTGTTACATGTGTCAACTTCCATCTTATCGGTTAAAAATATTTGATCAGACTGTACATGTTCAGTATGTGCGTGTGATAAATAAATACTGTGCTATGTTAAACCATCACTGCCAAACCCCCACTCCCCCCCACCCCAATCCCCTTAGGCTTAGTCAGTGAGACACAGAGATTAGAAATATTTGTTCCTAGAGACTGTGTAGTGTCTGCTGCTCTCAGATGCAGAGGTTCGTGTAATGCTTGCTGCAACAGGCTTTGTAAAGGATCAGATCTGAATTGTGGTCTCTCAAGAAGTGTATTTGTGATTCATCTCTCCCTCTTAGGTACAGGACCTCAGCAGTTATCTTCAATGTGTAGAAATAAGCAAGCCATTTCTGAATAAAAGTTATTTCCATTTCCCTCCAGAAAAACTGCACAACTTGCTTCCATGGAAGTGAAACATCCTGTGAGAATAATGTGTCACAACATAAATATAAAGCATTTTCCTTCCATCCATCCTTCTGTAACAGGGCATGCATTACCAGGGAAGGTGTGGTTGGTGGGGAAGGTTCTTCAGTGAGCTGTGAAAAATAATTCACATAAGAATGTTAATACTCACTGAGAAACATTGGAGAGTGAAAAGTTAGTATCTAGTTACAGGAGAGAAGTGTATTACAGGTTGTCAGTATTTTCATCTTAATTTGTTGAATTTAAACAAAGGTTTTGTTAAAGATAAATATTACCTTATGTTCAAATTGCTAATACCCAGAGTTAGTTATTCTTTATTTTCAACCTTTTTGTCATTTTGTTCAGAAAAAATAATAGGTTTCTACCTGCCTTGTTTTAAAACTTCAATGCAGTCTCTATGGTTTAGGATGGTGATATTTCCTCCTTTGAATTTGAGGTTATCCTCTGAGGCAGCTCATTCAAAGCCTTGTTGCTGTGATCAATACAGAGATGAATTTTCACCCACATTTCTGCACCATCAATAAAATTGCCTGTTCCACCTCTATAATGTCAGCTGGCTCTACCCCCACCTCAGCCTATCTACTACCAAAACCCTTATCAGTGTCTTTGTTAACCACATACTTAACTATTCCAATGTTTTCAGGCCGGCCTCCCTTCCTGCTACATAAACATGCTCAACCAAAAGCTGTCAACTCACCCCAAGTTTTATTCATCATTTCAACCCACCTTGACTGTGTCCTGCTCTGATAATGTCTCAGTTTGTTGTCCTATCTTCATTTTTAAGTTCCCCCACAGACCACAGCTGCTCCACATCAACCACCCCCATCCCCACTCAAACTCTAACTATGCAACTACTTCCAGGCTGACAAAGCCACCTCGAGCATTTAGTACCTCTGATTCTGGCCTTTTCCTCTCACCTGATTTGAATTCCGCCACCACTACGGGCCACTCTTCAGCTGCCTTGGTGCTAACTCTAGCCTTGTTCACTCTTCAGAGCTCTCCATTTCTCTTTACTCTTTCCTCATTTAAAATATCTTTTGCTCAAGGTTTTGGTCTATCCTGATGTCGTTCTTTAGGTTTATTGTGAAATCTTGTCAAATTCATGTCTGGGAATACTCCTGTTAAGTGTCTTGAGATGTTTCGTTGCATTAAATCAATGCAAATAGTGGTGGTTGTTTGTGGGACCAAGTTTTGTTCTACGTGGTAGCCCTGTATAGTTTGTAGAACACTACCAAATCAGAAAGATAAGTCTCACTCCAGGAACAGCAACAGGGTCATTGCTGGTACCTTGGCCAATATTTATCTTGAAAGCTTCAACTGTTACCAGCATCCACACATTTATGGGGAGTGGGTTCCAGTATTCCACTTGCTTTGTATGAAAAGGTGCTTCCTGATTTCACTCTGGATCACTTGGCTTCATTTATAACACCGTGTCTCCTTCTCTGGATCCCCTAACAGGAGGAAATCTGAATTGCCTCACTAATTCCTTCAGAAATAGAAGCGCCTCAATAAGATCATCCTTCAGTCACCTCACTTTAAAGAAAAACAAGCTAGGTTGCCCTGATAATTTAAATCTTTAAGTGCTGGTTTTATTATGGCAAATCTACGTAGTATACCCAGTAGTATAACCTTCCTTGTGTGGTTTCAGTTTACTTTAGGGGATTAGTTCTCCAGTCTGGCAACATTCCTCAAAATCATCTACCTGCTTATAACCCATCTACTTTCCCATCTCCCCCACTTTCTATCCACACACTCATAAATCTTATTTATCTCCCCTCCCTCATTGGACCATCCAATTTTCCTTGTCCCCATCCACTCACCTACCCTCCAATTCTCTCACCAACCTGTCCTCCAACTGCCCATACATATAGAAATCCTCCATACCATCCACACACCCAACCACTGTCCATACCCCCTCACCCACTTATCCTTCATAACCCTCACTCACTCACATCCCCTCCACTTCCACTCACCTATATACCTACACCCCATACCTACCAACCTCACACATCTCCTACCCACCTCTCCACCATTCTTGCCAATAGCTCACCGCAACCACAGGGATCAGTGCTGGGCGCAGCTGTTCACAGTCAAAGTCAGGTTATCAGTGCTTTGGATGAGGGGATTAAGTGTAAAATATCAAAGTCTGCAGATGACACAAAGCTTGGTGACGGTGTAGGCTGTGAGGAGGATGTAGAGAAGCCTCAAGAGGATACGGGCAGATTAAGTGAATGGGAAATGAGATACCTAATAGTATAATATGTGAGACTATCCACTTTGGAAAATAAACCCAGAAAAGCAGCATTTTATTTAAATGTAAAGAGTGAAAGGAGTTGGTGTGCAGAGGGACCATGAATAAATGAAAGTTAACATGCAAGATGATTAAAAAGGCAACAGTATACTGAGGAGAGACATCTTGCTCCAAACAAAGGGGTTGTGCAGCAATAGAGCAAAGGTTCACCAGGTTGATTCCTGAGATAGCAGGTTGGTTTCTATCAGAAAATATTAAACAAATTGAGCCTAAACTCTTTGGAGTTTAGAAGAATGAGGGACAATCTCACTGAAACAGACAGAATTATCACTGGACATGAAAGGGTAGATTCAGAATTGATCTCACAGTCTCAACATAAGGGATCAGGCATTCAGGACAGAGATGAGAAGAATTCCTACATTGAGGAGGCAGTGATCTTTGAATTCTCCACCCTAGAGGGTTGTGGAGGCTCTGTCACTGAATATAACCTAGGCAAAGTTATCGATTTTGAGATAAAAAGTTGTATATGCAGTTAATGTATGAAAATGACAATTCGGGAAAGGATCAGACAGGATCTTATTGAATGGCGAAGCAGGGACAAGGGTCTGAATGGCTGACTCCTCTGATTTCTGAAGCACTCCTCCAGCCTCACTTTGAACGTTCACTGACCACAAGGTGTCAACTTCTCGGTGGCATCATGGCTGTCTGTAAAGAGCCGAGATTCTTCACAATGAATCAAGCACAGGTGCTGGTGAAAGTTAGTCCAGGGTAGTATCAACACCCTGAGGGAGATGAGAAGGGAGAGAGTTAGTGAAGAAAAGCAAGACTAACATTGGTAATGAACAAAGGCCTGTATTTATATACACATAAAATAAAATCTGACATGTTGTAGGCTGTAATTTGATTAAAATCTAAACTTTCCAACTTCATAACGACATCCAAGCTCTCTGATGAAATTACAACCTTGTTACTCATACTCAAAGACCCACTGTTTTAGATATAATAACTTGCTTCTCTCTGAAAGCTTGAAAATGCATCAACACCCCCAGGATACAATATACTAATAAACTGACAACATCACCATCTTGGCAAAATGTCCAGATCTGCAAACAATCCTCACAAAGCAGCCCAAGCCCAGAGATTTGCTGACACAACTCTCCTGAAATATCACTTCTCCTCTGTTCTCCCTGATGAGACAATGAAACAAGGGAACAAAGGAACGTAGGAAGATGTGGCAGGCATTTAGCTCTTGCACCTATTCTGGTGTTCATGAGATCAGGACTGACATAAAGAACCTATCTTTGCCTTATATTCATTAATCCATGTTGTTTTCAAAAGTCTATGAATCTTCCATTTTAAATTGTCAATTGACCTTGGCATCAATTGTCATTTGCAGAAAGATCCAGATTTATACTTACAAACTGACATCACAAAATAATAGAGTGTGACCCATGCCAGTTAAAAAAAAATAGGGCATAGTTGAACCAAATGTTTAGGAGTGGTTTGTTTTACCCCCACTCACATGATTTTTCTTTATGGAATGGCTGCTGACCGTGAACCACGGCCAGGTTGCTGATTCTGGTGGTGAGTGGGTACCTGTAGTTTGGGAAGCTTTTGCCAGGGCTGGTTACCTCAGTGACAAATCTGCAG
Organism: Pristis pectinata; assembly: GCF_009764475.1. Lineage (NCBI taxonomy): Eukaryota > Metazoa > Chordata > Chondrichthyes > Rhinopristiformes > Pristidae > Pristis > Pristis pectinata. The sequence goes on along the minus strand of NC_067407.1, from coordinate 94,705,390 downwards.
CACACCATCAAAACTGACTGGACACTCGCTCAAAGAGGGAAGTCAGCCGGAGCTGAGGAAGGGTGGATGGTGGATCCTATGGCCTCCCGTCTTGCTGACACAACTTCTGCTTCCCTCCACTGCCTCTCCTGCTTGTAGCTCACTAGTGCCTCCAGCAGCCCCACTCCCCTATCCCCTCACCCCAACTGAAACAATATACCACTGTCATACAGCATGGATCTGGGGCTGAACTTTTGCCAGGAAGTACTATCCTGACCAAATAGGGTTGGATTATCACACTATTTCTACTGCCCTTTGTATGCAGAAATGTTCCCTAACTTAACTCCAGAAAGGCCTGCCTTTGACTTTTAGACTACATTGCCTCATTCTAGAACCGCCAATCTGGATGTTTTCATTTATTATTTACCTGTCTATCTTTCTCGTGAACATCTTGAGAACATTAAACCATGTAACATTCTAATTTCTAGGGAATACAATTGTAGTTTGGGTAATCTCTCCAGTCATTATTCTGGTATATCTATTTGGCCCTATCTCCAGAGCCAATATAGCCTTCCTAAAGCGAGATGTCTTGTGCTGTATACAGTATTTCTAGTGCACCTTATCAGGGCTTTGCAGAGCTTTGCAGCGTAGTTCCTACATCATTGTATTCAAGTCTTCCAGTTTTAAAAGGCAACACCCCATAAGCCTTTTTGATTATTTTTCTATAACCTGGACAATGATCTACAGACATGTTTAAATCCCACCACAGCATCTGGAAACATCGAATTTGGTTAATGAAGTGAATTCTGGAATAAGATGCTCATAATCAGTCACGGTGAGCAGTTTGTGATTAAAATGTTGTGCCGAACTAATTAAACTAGTGATTAAACACCTAACTAAACTAATCCCTTCTGCCTACACAATGTCCATATCCCTCCATTCTCTGAACATTCTTGTGCCTATCTAAGAGCCCCTTAAATGTCTCTATCATATTGGCCTCCACAACCACCCCTGGCAGAACATTCCAGGCACCCAACACTCTCTGTGTAAAAGGAACTTGCTATGCACATTTCCTTTGAACCTACCCCCTTCTCACCTCAAATGCATACCCTTGAGTATTAGACATTTCGACCCTGATAAAAAAAGATACCGGCTGTCTATCTATGCCTCTCATAATCTGATATAAAAAACATTTAATTATAATGTGCTTTAGAGGAGGAAATCTAACATCCCTAACCAATCTCCAGACCCACAATAAAACATTTGATTCTAAACTACCCCTGGACATGCTGGTCATTTCAAGGCCTAGCAGCTTTGAGAGGATCACACACGTGTTGTGAATGGGGGCAGGCACAGTAGTGTAGCGGTTAGCGTAACACTATTACAGCGCCAGCGACCCAGGTTTAATTCCGGCCGTCGTCTGTAAGGAGTTTGTATGTTTTCCCCGTGACTGCGTGGGTTTCCTCCGGGTGCTCCGGTTTCCTCCCATATTCCAAAGTATGGGTTAGGAAGTTGTGGGCATGCTATGTTGGCGCTGGAAGTGTGGTGACACTTGCGGGCTGCCCCCAGAACACTACACAAAGATGCATTTCACTGTGTGTTTCGATGTACATGTGACTAATAAAGAAATCTCATCTTATCTTAAATTAAAAATCCTAAATGAGCCACATCTATGAACATGAAAATCTCTTTGGAGTTACACTTCTTCTGAATATTCATCATTTAGTAGATACATATTCTATACATGAAATCCACTTCCCAAAGTTTTGCACACTTGCTAAATTATTAATACATCGCTGTAACTTAATGTTTCCACCAACAATTCTCTGGCACCCTGAAGGCAACAAAATCACAAGAAGCTGCACAGAAGCATCATCAAAACTAATGTTGACACTGAGCTCACAAGTACACATCAGAGCAGATAGCCAAAGAGCTATGGGTGGCAGAGGCTGAACTCCAGACCTTGAGGTCTTGGCAGCTGAAAACAGGGCTGGCAGTGCAGAAGCAACTAAATTCACAGACGATCACAGGGCCAGAGTAGGAGTAGTGCAACTACCTCAGAGGTTTGTGGGCTGGAGATTTTTAGAGATAAGGAGGAGTGAGGCCACAAAGGGATGTGAAAACAAAGACACAAATTTTAAATTTAAGACATTATTTGGAAAGCAATGTAGATGCAAAAGCACAGGGGCTGATAAGTGAGTTCATTCTAGGGCAAGGGAAGCAGAGTTTCATGTGATCTCAAGTGTATGGAGAGTTCAATGAGGGAGGTGGAGCAAGAGGGCACTGCGAGTCAAGTTGAGAGGAACAAAGGCATGAAAATTTCACCAACATTTGAGCTGAGGCAGCAGCAGAGTCAGCAGATGCAGAATACTGCATCTATATTCGTATCACTGGCAAATCAGGAAATGTAATTTTCCATTTCCATGCAGTACATATAAATTCTATGTTATAAATACAGAGACTAATTAAGGGCACAACTAGTCACTTGCTGCTAATTTTAGTACCTGCCCATTATCCATGTTCTCTGTGTCCTATGGTTACCATTTTCCAAAATAGGCAAATGAATGGTTTGCCTTCAAATTATTTTCATTGGATCCATTAAGCACAACCTGCCCTTTGGCTCCCCCTAGTCAGTATAAACTTTCAAGATGTTCAGTCATTCAAGCAGTAATTTTTTTAATCTCAAAAATAAACTTTATTCATAGAAAAAATTATACGTCCAAAAAACACAGTGCAAGACTCCATTTACAATCATAGTGTCATTCAGTCTACGCATTCACAATGTTATCCGTTCTTTACATTGGTACTGTTTGCAATATTTTGTGTACATTGCATCATTGCCACTCGTGTGGCCTCCTTGGATGATACAAATTTCATGTTTGAAAGGTTTCTGCACCAGACTTAGCCCCTCAATGTCTGGTGGCAGAAGGACCCTAGATGGCAGTACTTCTCCACAAAGCCTCTCTGTTAGCTGCACCGAGCTCCAGTGCCTCCCTCAGCTCATACTCCCGCAGAACAGAACATGCCAGTCGGCAGCATTCCCTTATGAACATCTTATTGTTCTGGAAGACCGACAAGTTTCAGACAGATCAAAGTGTGTCTTTCAACAAGTTGATGATCTTCCAGCAGCATTTGATGTCTGTCTCGGAATGTGACCCTGGGAACAGCCCTGTAGATCAGAGTTATACAGCTGCTTGGGATGAACTTCAGCAAGATACCTTGCATCCCTCTCCAGACCCTCTTGCGTGTACACAGTCCACAAAGAGGTGGGCGACTGTCTCCTCCTCATCGCAGCTGTCCTGAGGGCAGGGTGCACTGGGAGTCAGATTCTGACCGCACAGGAAGGACTTGACAGGGAGGACTCCTCGCACCGCCAGCCTAGAGAGGTCTTGGTGCTTGTTGGTGAGTTCGGGACATGAGACATTCTGCAAGATGATTTGGACAGTCTGCTCATGGAATCACCCCACAGGATCCATCGTGTATTTGTCCCGCAGTACCTGCAGGATGTTCCGTGCTGACCACTGCCTGACAGACTTGTGGTTGAAAGTGTTTTTCTGAAAGAACTTTTCTATGAAGGATAGGTAGTGTGGCAATGTCCAACTGATTGGAACATTACGTAACAACGAGACCAGACCCATCCTTTGCAACACCAGGGACAGGTAGAACCTCAGCAAGTAGTGACACTTGGTGCCTGTGTACTTTGCTTCCAAGCACAACCTAACACAGCCACACACAAATGTGACCATCAGGATGAGGGTGATGTTGGGTACACTTTTGCCCCCATTGTCTAGGGACTTGTGCACTGCAACTCATCAGACCCATTCCATCTTGGGTCCTCAGATGAACCAGAAGATGGCTCGGGTGACTGCCAGGGCAGAGGATCAGGGAATGAGCCCACCTGCACTAAGTACAGCAACACTGAGAGGACCTCGCATCTGGTGACCAAGATCACCACTCCCACAGTTGCAAACTTTGCTTAACCTTGCCTGTCCACTCTGGGGAGCTAAAGAGGGGCCTCATCATTCTCCAACCTGCATTGTTTCTCTTCAGCTCTTTGATATCCTCTGGGCTCAGCACCTTGACATTCAACTTCTATGTCCCCCTGGCTGCCTTGTGGTCCTCCTGTAGGTTACAGGAGGCTTGAAGGAGGCAGTGGTCAGAGAAGAACACTGCATGACGTCGGTGGGTCTGACCATGACTACCTTCAACATGAAGAGGAGGTCTATGTGGGACTGGCCTGAGCTGCCCGCTCTTGCCCAGGTGGCTCACTGCTCTGGTGCCAAAGCCATAATTACAGTGACAAATAATTGCCCAAATGGAACAGTTGCATTTCTTTAGTTCAGTCAGAATCATACATCAGACCCTTTATAGTCAATACTTCTGAAGTATTGAACAGGAAGCTCCCACAAAGAGCAATGTGATAGTGAAAAGAAAATCTTTTTTGTGACATTGACTGCACGTTCTGGACAATTGCTATATGGACCATTTCCTAGCAACACAACTGTCCCGAAACATAGGGGTCACGTTAAATATTTCTTAATCACATTTATTCCATCTTAAATATTTCCCTTTGATGTGTCATTCTTCCCATGAAGAGTTTTGACCAGTTTACCCTGGAGAGCCCCTGTCTCCTCATGTTAGTCTTTCCTAAAACTAAAATCTTGACTCCACTTCTCCCTCCTGAACATTCCATTGAATCTGAGGTTAAAAATAGAAAATGCTGGAAACACTCAGCGGGTCAGACAGCATCTGTGGAAAGAGAAACAGTTGACATTTCAAGTCTGAGACCATTTGTCAGACAGGTTATAACAAAGGGTCTCCTGACTGAAATGCTAACTGTTGTCCTCTTTCCACAGGTGCTGCCTGAGCTACTGAGTGTTTTCAGTAATTTTCTCTTCTTATTTCACATTTCCAGCATTTGCAGTTTTTATTTCTTTTCATAGAGTTCAACCATGTATTGATTACTGTGAGGTAAACATTCATTTGCCATTTGGCTCTAAACCAAACTGATTCATTGCTAAACCTAATGTGTTTTTTTTCTTTGTGGTACTTGTATATATTGCTGCAGAAAACAATAACAAATTTCAGAAAAAAATCAACTTTCAGACATAATCAAATCTGCTTATCACAATCCGCATGAAATTTAAAGGTCTCCATAAAAACCACGTGGCCTCTGAAGCACTGCACTTATATATTGTCGTCCTTCACAAAGAGAAAAATATATTCAGTTTTCTTCATTCCCCCATTCAAAAAAGAACTTTGGTCATCTTCTGTTATCAAAGACCACTGTACAGATGTGCCAGAGCTTTACTGTGTACATCGGATGAACTTGAACACATCCAAAATTCTGCTCCCTGTATCCTAACTTGCAGCACCTTTAACAACCCCATTGTCCCTTTGCTTTGATTGATCTCTATTGGCTTCTCCCATGATCTGGCTTTAAAATCCTACATTTCCTTTTAAATCCACCTGTGGCCTTGCCCTTCCTACCTCTGTAATTTTCTCCAGCCTTCTGAGAAATCCGTGCTTCTCCAATTCCAGTCTTGATCATCCCAGCTTGAACTACAACTGCCAGTCATTGTTTAAGCTACTGAAACCCTAAACTCTGCAATTCACTCCATAAACATTTCCCTCTTCCTATCGTTATTTCCTCATTTAAACCATTTCTTAAAACCTATCTCTTTCACCAAAATGTTGGTTATTTGCCATAAACTCTCCTTATGCAGCTTGGTACTATTTGGCTCTGTTCCTCTAAAGTTCCTTGGGAACCTGAAATGCAAATATTTATTGTCGATGCACCAGCCCTCTTGCAGCTCTTTGCAGCCCTCTACTGCTTTCTGTTGTAAGCGACAAGCAAACGAGGGCCATGCTGTAAAGTGAAACTGTAAACACCAGATGTCACTGTGCTGTAACAAGATCTCAGGCCATACATCCATCTGGAGACTGTCATCGGTTCACTCAGTCATTCCCATATATGGGACATATACTTTAACATTAACATTGCAATCTACTTATCTTGAAAATTATATTCCTGTTATTAAAAACATTAACACATTTTCAAATGTTCTAATTCCAGACATATATGCATTATACATCTTAAATGTGGGCATTTTCATTTTTCCCCCCAGTAATAGTTTCCTGAACATTTTTCAATAGTGGAAATAGAATTTAAATAACATTTAAATTTAAGTAACATTTAAATAATACTATTGTTATGTTTTATTTAAGTGTTTTATGAAGTACTTCGAAAACAAAACACACTTTTGAAATTATATTCTGTTTTAACAAATCTTTGCAATTTCCGATTAAAAGCATCTTAATCAATACTCTCACATGATTCTTTATTTGGAAATTTTCAATAATTTAATTGCTCATGAAAATTATTGTCCATCCATTTTATATTTTACATAAGCAATAAGGCACCATGTAACAATTCATGTTGATGTAACAAATGTTAACACTGTAAAGCCTAATTTTATACATAAAAGTCTTTCTTAAGCTGAACAGTGAATTAAAACTTTTATTTCATCGAAGCAGCTCACTGATGTTGGAGTTGATGCAAAAATCCTGATACCAGGAGTGGGGTTCGAACCCACGCGGACATACGTCCATTGGATCTTAAGTCCAACGCCTTAACCACTCGGCCATCCTGGTTGGAGATAGCAGCAGTACTGGAACATGGGCCCATGATGCTGCAGCAACCGCACCGACTTTTCGCTTGCTGTTTTCTGGCCCAAGTTTGCCCGCCCGGCGAGCCGGTTCCCCAGCGGCCCTTCCAGCTTCCGCGACCTGGAGCCACCGACCCGATCCGCACCCGCTGAACGTCGCCCGGCGTCACTCTGCCCCACGCCGTGCCCGGCGAGGCCCCGCCTCTCTCTCTCTCTGAGTTTCCGACGCCCTCAGCCCCGCCCCCTAGAGCAGGCCCCGCCCCCTAGAGCAGGCCCCGCCCAATTCCCCGAACTCTCCGGGAGCAGAGCCCCAGACCACGCCCATCAAGACCACGCCCACCCCGCCCCAGACCACGCCCACCCCGCCCCGCCCTCCTCACGTGCCACCGTTGTTGTCGCCCCGCGCCGCTGGGGGTCGCCAGAGGCCACAACACAGAGCTCAGCGTCAGTGGCCAGGTCGGCGTTTAATGCCCGTCCCTCAGTGTCTCTGTGATGGTGCAATGTGCCTCCTTCCTGAAACACTGTGGTCCTTGTGATGGAGCCAATAAACAGCCGTGTTCTCCAGAGTACTCCAAGAAAAAGATATCTTTGCCGTGGTGACTGCACCAAAGCAATACACAAAACGCCAGAGACGCAAGAGAGACTGCAGATGCTGGAAACCTGGAGGAACACACACAAAATATTGGAACATCACCAGGTCAGGCCCGATGAAGGATCTCGACCCGAAACGTCGACTGTTCATTTCCCTCCACAGATGCTTCCTGACCTGCTGAGTTCTTGCAGCATTTTGTGTGTGTGTGTTGCACGAAACACTGGAGCAACACACAAAGGAGCTGGAGGAACTCAGCGGGTCAGGCAGCATCCGTGGAGGGAAATGGACAGTCGATGTTTCGGGTCAAGACTCTTCATCAGGGCTGGAAAGATAGAGGGGAGATGACCAGTATGAAAAAGTGGGGGGAAGGGGTAGAGTAAGAGCTGGCGGATGATGGGTGGATTCAGGTGAGGGAGCGGGAGAGTGGGAATGATGTAAGAAGCTGCGAGGTGATAGATGAAAGTGACAAAGGGCTGAAGAAGATGGAATCTGATATTAGAGGACAGTAGACCATGGAATAAAGGGAATGAGGTAAGGAGGGTAACCAGAGGGTAACCAGAGGTTAAGGGGAGATTGAGAGGGCAGGAGAGGGGAAAGAGATGGGGTGATGGGGGCCTGTGAGATAAAGAAAAAAAAGGGACAGAGGGGAGGGGTTACCAGAAGTTAGAGAAATTGACATTGATGCCGTCGGGTAGGAGACTACCAAATTGGAATATGAGAAGCTGTTCCTCTAATGTGCATCTAGTCTCAACTTGGCGGTAGAAGAGGCCATGGACAGGCAACGGTGTGGGAATGGAAAGTGGAATTAAAATGACTGGCCACTGGGAGATCCCGGCTGTTATTGGCAGACGGAGTGAAGGTGCTCGATGAAGCGATTCCCCAATCGGTGTCGGGTCTCACTGATGTCGAGGGGGCCGCACTGGGAGCACTGAGTGCAATAAATGACACCCTCGGATTCAATGGTGAAGGACTGCCTCACCTGGAAGATCTGTTTAGGGCCCTGAATGGTGGTGAGGGAGGAGGTGTAGGGGCAGGTGTAACACTTCGTGCTGTTGCAGGGATAAGTTCCCGGAGACGGATCGGTGGGGAGGGATGAGTGGACAAGGGAGTTACAGAGAGAGTGATCCCTGCGGAAAGATCCATCTGTCACCCGCCAGCCCTTGCTCCACCCCTTCCCCCCACCTTTTTATACTGGTTATCTCCCCTCTCTCTTTCCAGTCCTGATGAAGGGTCCTGACCTGAAACATCGACTGTCCATTTCTTTCCATAGATGCTGTCTGACCTGCTGAGTTCCTCCAGATTGGGTGGGTTGCTCCAGATTTCCAGTATCAGCAGTCTCCTGTGTCTCCACAAAACAATGGAGGAACTCAGTGGGTCAGGCAGCATCCACGGAAAGAAATGGACAGTCGACTTTTTGGGTCCCTCCGTAGATGCTGCCTGACCCGCTGAGTTCCTCCAGTGTTCCAGATTCCTGCACCTGCAGTCTCTTGTGTCTTCCAAGTACATTAAAGTTTCACCAGACTGATTCCTGCAGAGGAGAGATTGGATTGACTGTGTTCACTACAGATTGATAGGAGATTTCACTGGATATTACTCGCCTGGGGGGAGGGGAGGGCTTCCAGAATCAGGGGTCACAATCACACAATACATGATACATTTAGCACTGAGATGAGCAGAACTTTCTCCACATTCAGGATGGTGAGACAGTGGGACTCTCAAGCTAGAAGGCAAGTTGCTGAAATTGTTGATCAGTTTCTAAGCACAAAAGCCATCAAGGGTATAGGGATCGAGTGGGAAAATAGAGCTGTGATCTGCCATGACCTTACTGAACAGTGTAACAGGCTCAAAGAGCAAATGGCCTACTCCTGCTCCTATGTTTTCTCTACCTACATCAGTCAGACGAAGCACAGACGAGGTGACCACTTTGCTGAGCATCTGCGCTCTTTGCCATGGCCATCTGGAGCTCCCGGTTGCAAGCCAGTTTAATTCTCCTTCCATTCCCACATCAACCAGTCTGTCCTCAGCCTCCTCCACTGCCAGGGTGAATCCAAACTCAAACTAGAAGAACACCACCTCATACGCTGCATGGGTAGCCTACAACCCAATGGCACGAACATTGAATTCTCCAATTTCAGGTAACATGCTCCCCGCCCCCCATTCCTTTCTCTCTTTCTGATCTACCCAGGCCCTCTTACACACACGTCTTTCCAAACACCATGCCCAGCCCCCACATCTGTCAGTTTTGCCCACCTATCTACTTCATCTGCCCGTCACCCACACTCTCCTCCCACTGGATGCCTCCCCCACCCCCATCCCTGACTGTTCCCATCTGCCCCTATAACCCCCTTATTTGGTTCTTCTTCACTATTAGATTCCATAATCTGTAGCCCTTTGTTGCCTCTACCATTCACCTTCTAGCCTCTATTGCAATTTTCACCCTTCCCTCTCCCACCTGACTCCATCTGCCAGTCAACCCGTCCTCACCTGTTTGCCAGCTCTTGCCCCAGCCCTCTCCCTCACCTCTTTATATAGCCATCTCCCCTCTACACTTCCAGTCCAGATGAAGGGTCTCAATCTGAAACATCAACCACCCATTTCCCTCCACAGATGCTACCTGACCTGCTGAGTTCCTTCAGCAGCTCATTTTTTTGCTCCAGATTCCAGCATCTGCAGTCTCTTGTGTCTCCTATCTTTCTAACTGCCCTCTCCTACCAGACTCCTTCTTCAGCCCTTTGCCTCTTCTACCTATCACCTCTCAGCTTCTTACATCTCCCCCCCCCCCCAACTCTTCTACCTTGCCTCCTCACCTGGGCTCACCTATCGCCTGAACTCACCTATCACCTGCCTGCATGTACTCCTCCCCCTCCCCTGACCTGCTTATTCTGGCTTCTGCCCTCTTCCTTTCCAGTCCTGATGAAGGGTCTCAACCCGTAATGTCGACTGTTTATTTCTCTCCATAGATGCTGCCTGACCTGCTGAGTTACCATAGAACCATAGAACAATACAGCACAATGTAGGCCCTTCGGCCCACCATGTTGTGCTGACCTTTAAACCACGCCTAAGACTATCTAACCCCTTCCTCCCACATATCCCCCTATTTTAAATTCCTCCATATGCTTATCTAACAAACTCTTGAACTTGACCAACGTATCTGCCTCCACCACCACCCCAGGCAGCGCATTCCATGCTCCAACCACTCTCTGGGTAAAAAACCTCCCTCTGACATCTCCCTTGAACTTCCCACCCATTACTTTAAAGCTATGCCCTCTTGTATTGAGCACTGGTGCCCTGAGAAAGAGGCGCTGGCTGTCTACTCTATCTATTCCTCTTAATATTTTGTATACCTCTATCATGTTTCCTCTCATTCTCCTTCTCTCCAAAGAATAAAGCCCTAGCTCGTTTAATCTCTCCTCATAATCCATACTCTCTAATCCAGGCACCATCCTGGTAACTCTCCTCTGCACACTCTCCAACGCCTCCACATCCTTCCTATAATGAGGTGACCAGAACTGGACACATACTCCAGTGTGGTCCAACCAGAGTTTTGTAGAGGTGCACCATTACCTCATGGCTCTTAAACTCAATCCCATGATTTATGAAAGCTAACATTCCATAAGCTTTCTTAACTACCCTATCCACCTGTGAGGCAACTTTCAGTGATCTGTGGATATGAACCCCCAGATCCCTCTGCTCCTCCACACTCCCCAGAATCTTGCCATTAACCTTGTACTCCGACTTGGAGTTTGTCCTTCCAAAGTGTACCACCTCACACTTCTCCGGATTGAACGCCATCTGCCACTTCTCAGCCCAGCTCTGCATCCTATCAATATCCCTCTGCAATCTTTGACAGTCCCCCACACTATCCACAACACCACCGACCTTTGTGTCATCCACCCTTCTACCCCCTCATCCAAGTCATTAATAAAAATCACGAAAAGTAGAGGTCCCAGAACCAATCCTTATGGGACACCACTAGTCACAGCCCTCCAATCTGAATGCTCTCCCTTCACCACAACCCTCTGCTTTCTACAGGCAAGCCAATTCTGAATCCACACGGCCAAGCCTCCCTGGATCCCATGCCCTCTGACCTTCTGAAGAAGCCTACCATGTGGAACCTCGTCAAACACCTTACTAAAATCCACATAGACCACATCTGCTGCACTACCCTCACCAATCTTCCTGGTCACCTCCTCAAAGAATCTTATCAGGCTTGTGAGACATGATCTTCCCTTCACAAAGCCATGCTGGCTGTCCCTAATCAGTCCATGACTCTCTAAATGCTCATAGATCCTATCTCTAAGAATCCTTTCCAACAGCTTGCCCACCACAGACGTAAGGCTCACTGGTCTGTAATTCCCTGGACTATCCCTACTACCTTTTTTGAGTAAGGGGACAACATTTGCCACCCTCCAATCCTCGGGTACCATTCCCATGGACAACGAGGACTCAAAGATCCTGGCCAATGGTTCAGCAATCTCCTCCCTCGCCTCACGAAGCAGCCTGGGGAATATTCTGTCAGGCCCCGGGGACTTATCTGTCCTAATATTTTCTAACAGCTCCAATGCATCCTCTCTCTTGATATCTACATGCTCTAGAACATTAACCTTACTGACACTGTCCTCAGCGTCATCAAGGCCCCTCTCCTTGGTGAATACTGAAGAGAAGTATTCATTGAGAAACTCACCCACTTCCACAGCTTCCAGGCACATCTTCCCACCTTTGTCTCTAATTGATCCTACCTTTACTCTCGTCATCCTTCTGCTCTTCACATAAGTGAAAAAAGCCTTGGGATTTTCCTTAACCCTTCTCACCAAGGCCTTTTCATGTCCCTCTTCAGCCCCTTGCTTGCTACCCTATATTCCTCATGAGCCCTATCTGATCCTTGCTGCCTACACCTTATGTATTTTGCCTTCTTCCTCCTAATTAGTTGTTCCACCTCCCTTGTCACCCATGATTCCTTCACCCTGCCATTCCTTCTCTGCCTCACCGGGACGAATTTATCCCTAACATCCTGCAAGAGATCCCTGAACAATGACCACATCCCCACCGTACATTTCCCTTCAAAAATGTCATCCCAATTTACTCTCGCAAGTTCTAACCTTATAGCTTCATAATTTGCCCTTCCCCAATTAAATTTCTTCCTGTCCTCTCTGCTCGTATCCTTTTCCATGACAATGCTAAAGGTTAGGGAGCGGTAGTCACTGTCCCCCAAATGCTCACCCACCGAGAGATCTGTCACCTGACCCGGTTCATTACCTAATACTAGACCTAATATGGTTCCTCCGGTAATTTGTGTGCGTTGCTCTGGATTCTAGCATCTGCAGAATCCCTTGTGTCTATGTTTCCATGTTGCTTTCGGCAACGTTTTCCAGAATTTTGACTCACAAGTAATAAAGGAAGACTGATACATTTTCAAGACAGGGTGGTTTTATGACTTGAAGGCTGGGAGGATGCCATGAACCTCACTGCCCTTGCCCTTCCTGGTGGTGGAGATTAAGGGATTTTAGAACTTAAGAACATAAGAAATGGAAGCATAAGTAGGCTATATGGCCCCTCGTCTGCATCTCCATTCACTAAGGTTGGGGCTGATTAGCTCCATTTTCCTGCTTGTTCCCTTAATCCTTAACTTCCCAGTAAACCAAAAAAAATTGTCAGTCTCTGTCTTGAACATATTCAGTGATTCAATCTCCACCATTCAATGGGGTAGAAAGTTCCAAGGATTCACAAGAAGAAATTCCTTCTGTTCTCCATCTTAAATGGGTGGCCCTTTATTCTGAAACATTGCCTTTTAGTTTTGGAAAGCCCAGGAAACATCCTCTCAGCATCTAGCCAAGCCCCCTCAGAAACTTGTGTGTTTCCATAAGATCACCTTTCATTCTTCCAACCTTGAGTGAGTTTCTGCCCAATCTGCTAAACCTTTCCTTAAAAGGCAAATTCTTCAGCCCAGGACTCAACCCAGTGGACCTTCTCTGAACTGCCCCAAATAGAAGAATAGCTCTTGTTAAATAAAGAGAACAAACCAGCATATCTAGCCAATACCCTGTAGTTGCAGCAAGGCTAGTCTTATTATCCGTACTATGCAATAAAAGCGAGCATTCAGATTGTATTCCTAATAATTGGCTGTTTCATGTACTGGGACACCCAAATTCCTCCACACCACAGCAATGTGATCTATCTGTATTTAAGCAATATTCTGCTTTTCCACTTTTCCTACCAAATTGGATAACCTCATGTGTCCCTGCATCATACTCCCTCCGTCAATTATTCACCCACTTCTTTAAACTATCTACATATATCATTTTGCAGACTCTTTGTGCCCTGCTCACAACTTACTTCCTCATGTATCATTGTACTGTTAGAAAATAAGTCATTAATATGAGGGTCCCTGTGGCTTCCCATTTGTTATCTCTTTATTCCAACTCTGTGTTCTGTTAGTTCGCCAATTCTTGGTCCATACCATCATCCATAATGCAAGGAACTCTTACCCTGTGCAGTAACCTTTTATGTGGCACTCTGCTGAATGTTTTCTGGAAATCCAAAAAACACCCATCAACATCCTTTGCTTTCTGTCACTGAGACACTTTTGAATCCAAGTTTCCACTCTCACTTCAACCCCAAGAATTTTTCTTTCTCTGAGCAGCCTGCCATGCAGAATTTTGTCAAAAGTGTCCTTAAAGTCCATGTGGACTACATCAAGTGCACTGCTTTCATCAGTCTCCTTTTCAACTCCTCAAAAAATTCAGTCAGTTTAGTTGGAAAGAACTTTCCCTGAAAAATCCATGCTAATTCACCTGGTTAATCCATGCCTTTCTGAACAGCAAATGCCATGCCTCCAAATTGATTAAAATAATTTTCCCACCACTGAAGCTGAACTAACTGGCCTGTAATTATTAAGTTTATCCTTTCTTCTCTTTTTAAACAATGGTACAGTGTTAGCAGTTGTCCAATACTCTAGCTCCACCCCTGTAGCCGGAGATGATTGGAAAGTGGAAGTCAGAGCCTCTGTGATTTCATCCCTCACTTCAGCTAACAACCTGAGATATCCGTTCCAGCCTGGTGACTTATCTCCCTTAGACTGTTTGGTGATCTACAGTACATTCTCCAGAAATGATTGTTTCCTTTTTATTCTTTAATTTCAAAATCTCACTTGATCAAAAAGCGAGTAACTGCATATGCTGGAAATTTAAAATTATAACAGTAAACACTGGAAATACTGAGCAAGTCAGGCAACACCTGTAGAAAGACTTGCAGTTAATCTGTCAGAAACTCTGTTTTTCTCTCACCACTGACGCTTCCTGACCTACTGGGTATTTCCAACATTTTATGTTTTTATTTAAACTCATTTGATGATCTTTCTAACATATTTCATTGCTGTAATCTTTGCTTTAGCTAATATTGCCAACTCACTCTCTTTTTTTGTCCTGCTCTCTATTTCACCCGAAAATTCTGTAATCAGGTGTGTTAAGCTGCCAATCCTACCCCACTTAAAAGATTTATCCCACTGTTTAGTTTTCACTGAAAATCATATCGAGTGTCTGTCACTCTCCACGCCTTCGGCTCATCAGACTTATTTACTGTGCCCCTTGCATGGACTCCTATTTTCCAACCTCTGTTTCTTCTGCCTTTCAAACTCGCTCACTGATTTTCTGCTTTCCATTTCCAGCTCTGCCTTTCTCCCTTGCAATCAACATTGTCCTGCCAAACCAGTTTAAAGCCCCCACCCCACCCACCCTCTCTCCTCTCACCACATAGCAAGGATATTGGTCCCAGCCCTGTTGAGGTGCAGCCAATCTGACCTATACAGGTACCACCTTCTCCAGAACCAGTCTCATTACCCCCCCAGGAATCCAAAACCCTTCTGCTGGAACCATCATTCCAGATACAAACACATCTGCACTCCATTCCTTTCTCTGTACTCACTGGTGTGTGACACTGAGAGTAACCCAGAGATAGCTACCTTTAAACTCTGACTTCTTTAACTCTTTCCTAGCTGGTTAAAGTACTTGCCTGCTGGATTTCATGCTTTTTCTACATCTGTTACTTGTACCAACATAGACCATGGACTCCAGCTATTCCCTCTCCCCTCCAGAATGTTCTGCAGCTGCTCAGTGAAGTCCTTGGCCTTGGCACCAAGGGGTAAACATTCCACCTTGGAATCATGTCCACCAACACATAGAATACCTAAGGACCACCACTCATGGGTGTTCCATGACATGGTGCTTTGGTCTTGGTTCTGACTGCACTTCCGGGGCCCCCTTTCCTCCAGCAGTATTCTGAATGCCAGACATTCTGTTCAGGGCATTTGACAAAGGTAATATCACTTAATTTCTACAGGAAATGGTTAGACTACACTTTGTTGGAGATGGCCATTGCCTGGTACCTGTATGTCTCCGATGTCACTCATTGTTTATCAGGTGCCTGAATGCCAGCCAGGTTTGCCTGCCTACAAATGTAGGTTGCTTCACTGTGTGAGGAATTCAAATGGGACTGAACAGTAATCACCAAACATTCTCTTATAATGGAAAAAAGTTCATTAATGAGGCTGCTGAAGATGGTTGGGCCTAATACTCCCCTGAAGAACCTGCAATGATAACTCGGACTTCAAAGATTGGGTTTCAGAACCATGATGTCTTCCTTTGTATGAAGTAAGGCTTTAACCCGTGGGAAGAATTTTCTCTTGCATTGCCATTGATGTTCATTTTACAAGGCTCCGTGATATCACACCTGCTCAAACACGGCTTTGCTGTCAAGGGCAGTTGCTTTCGACTCACCTCAGTAATCAGTTCTCAGGTCCATGTTTGAACAAAGGGACCACGGATCATGTGCAATCTGAAGCTGAGCAGTGCTCCTGGCAGAACCCAAAATGAACACCAATGAGCAAGTTATATGTTACTAAGTGCCACACGATGGCTTTCTGACAATCCTCCCAGGTAGCTGAGGGGATACTGATGGGGCACTTAGTGGAATGTGTCCTGCATTTTGTCAACAGCACAGACCGGACTGATTTTCCTCATTACAGCCAGGATATTGTTGACTGTAATAAAGATGTTGGCTCACCACCACCTTCTCGAGATCACTCAGGGATGGGCAATAAATGCCACTCCACTATGTCCACATCTCTAAAATGATTTAAAAAGCCAGTAATGCCTGCTGGGAAGTTTCCCCACTGAGGCAAGTATTTGACTGTGATCCTTTCACAGTCAAATAGCTTCTTAGACCTGTTACCTTTGTCACGAACAGACGAAGAATAGCTCCTGGGGTAAGGGACCAGAAGAATGTGGTGTCTGAAAACAGAACATCGGCAGAAATCAGCAGCTTCAGGGGCAGAGGACAAAAATAGGAAATATTATGTTCATCTATTTGAACGAGTTCTGTTGCAAAACATGCCTTTTAAAGGAAAAGTAACTCTTGCAGCAATCACCGAAAGTCCATTATCAGCAGGCAGCCTGCAGTGTCATATCACAACCCACAGCTCAGCCACTATTTACATCAGCTGCGTCGAAGAGTGAAAACCAACACTTCCTGCTCCTTCCTCATAGGTTGCTTCTCACTGATGGTGAATGCACAGAACTGCTACTTATAATCCATACCCACCAGCACAACTGTGCAGACTTTGTTCTCACTATCCGAGTATGAATATCTTGTTTGGCTGTAGCTCTTTTGCCTCCTCAAACTATCCCATTCGGTAGGTGTGAATAGATTTATGGAACCCTCTTGATTGTCCAGAATGTGAAAATATGCCTAAACCAGCACCAGTGGTGCTTCTAATTGAAAGGGCAGAGTACAGCTCCCACCCCTTCATGGAGAAGGTGAGGGGAGCTGCACTCTGCCCAATGACAGCTAATTTCACACAGCAAGTAAGATGAATAAATGGCAGATTAATCTACTTTCGGTGGTACCAATTGAGGCCAAGAGATCAGCCAAAACCTCAGGAGAACTCCCTTGAATGGTGCCATGGGATCTCGATGGATCCTGAGGTAAGTTTCGAAACCGAATGATGCTGGAGATCTTTCGATGTCAGAAAAAGCTTCCTTAAGTAAGGTAAATAATCTAAAAAGCAGCAACGATTAAAATTTATCAAGAAGAAGCAATGGAATGAAACTCAACACAGAAGGTAATTGAAGAACATGTTGAGAAATAGAGTAGACCACACTCTGGCTTACATGGAGAAAAGTGGGAAATAATGGAAATAATCTTTGGTTTCAATACAAAATATTTCATTAATAAATTTAGAACACAAATTACAAAATAATTGTGACAAGAAATTTTGACTCATTGTGCTGCAAAGTATATGAAATGTTTCCTGAACCATCTCTGCACAGACAGATAACAGCCTCACTGAGAACTTCAGAAGACAATGAGGTTTGACTGTAAAACATGAGCCTGTGCTGAAGGTCCTTGTTCTCATTCATTGATCTTTCCAGATGTTCTTCAAACTTACTATGATTTCAATAAAGGCTTTATTCAACAATTGTGATTTTCCTGTAATATTTTAACAAACAGGAATCCCATGCCCAAGTGTCTGAACCTATTCTCCTAACAGATAAGCTCTATTTTGGGAGCGTGGATTTCTAAAATTAATCCTGTTTTTAGGATTTGCAGCAATAGGTTTAGGATTTATTAATAAAATGCCAAACCGCATATCAAACGATAATGAAAGGGGAAATCATTTAAACTCTTGGCTCCACATTTGACCTAAACCTTATGTTAATTTTTTGAAAAGAAGATTTGGTATGATAATGATCTCCACCAAGAACTTCGTTGGGTTTCCTGCTCCATCATTGTAATGCTACCAGATACCCCACCACACTACACTGAAGTGACACTGAATGAATAGCAATGCTGTTTCGCCTGGCCATGGCAGTTCAGTTTAAGAAATAGCACTCTCAATAACGTGGTTGAGTTTCCACATTGGGTGCAATCAGAAGACCATCACTGATAATGCCAGCAGCAATTCACAGTCATATGGAATGAAAAAAAGACAAGCTTTTATACGACACCTTTCACCATATCAGATCATCCCAAACCACACTATGGCTTCTGAAGTACTTTTGAAGTGTAGTCCCTGCTGTAACCATGGTAGTCATTTTGTGCAACACAATGAGATGATTACCAAATAGCATCTTTTAATGAAGTTGATTGAAAGTTAAATATTGGGCAGGACACAGGACGAGCACTTCTTTAAAACAGTGCCTTCGGAGTTTTATGCATTTTGAGGGGACCTCGGTTTAACATCTTGTCCAAAGACAGCACTGCCGATGGTGCAACTCTCCCATAAAACTACCCACGTGTTTCAGCCTAGACTTTTGCATAATAATATAAAAATAGTCTGCATAACGTCACCAGCTGTAATTCCCAGCATGTAATAATATAATCTGTTATATCACCACTAATAATTCTCATTCAGGAACAGGTCTCTGATTAATTTTCCATTTCCCTACTCCAGGGGAAATCCATCCTCCTACTGACTGCTTTGTGAGCTTGGACAATGTTAGGTTAAGAGCTTATTCATTAACACCCAGACTTCAAATTAAATCCTCTTTCAAATAGTGTATTCACCTGTAATCTACAGACCACAGTATTCATGGGTCATCACCAGGCCCTGGTCTCTCATATTACCATGTTTGGGTTTTTATAAGTTTATCTGCTTCTTCTGTAGAGCAACCCTGTTACTTGTTTACTGTTAAAGACTTGTTGCACTACAACAGTAATGTGAAAAAACGTGTGAACCCCAGTGCCAAATTTCCAAAACATAAAATTAGAGAGCAGGCCAGACATCATGTGTAGGCAAGGACGTGAACTCATATAACTGCACTTTGAACACTTTCCAAGCCTTTCAAGCCAGTAAGAAGCAAAGAACTAAAAAAAATGCTGGAAATTTCAAACAATAACACTGAATGGCAGAGGAATCTGTGGAAGAAACAAATTACGATGAATGGAGTGAGAAATTCTTTAAAACTAACCGTAGAGAGAGGTCACTTGTAATACATAACCTTGCCACCCACTTGCTGCACAGAATGTGGAAAATACTTGAATTGCCCATCCTTAGTTGGCCCAAGGGATCGTGTGGATCCAGATTCCAATTGTGGCCAGTAATTTCCATTGGAAGTTTCAATTTATTTCTGAGGTTAGGAGCAAGGTTATCAGCTCTCTCCACTCACAGCAGAATCTTGGCCACTGTGTGTGTTGAGTGACTGTTCCTGAGTCATCCAGCTCTGGATCAGCCTGGGGCTCTATCTTTGTCGGCCAGATGTCCAGTTCAGAAGAAATAGGGCGTCATATGCTGATATTGGGTCAGGCAGCCAATTCCTGATATAAATACAGAGTGCTTTGCCAACATGAGACTTGGCAACAGTGTTTTACGCCAGCATCTTCTTCCTCCCTCTCTATCCCTTCTCTGCCTCTCTTCCTCTTCCCTCTTGCATTTTCCATCACTTCTCCACCCAACCTGTATCCTCTGCCTCCCACTCTTCCTCTACCCGCTCCTGCTCTCCCCTCAGCTGCGGCGTCTGCAGTCTAACGTCACTCCCTGGACTGCTCGACGGGTTGGTGTGTGTTGGTGGGGTTTGTCATGGAGGCTCCATTACTTGGGAATTGGATTTCATTCATTTTCAGTGTGCTAAAGGGGCTCTGTTCTTTGCCCTAACGCCAAGTCCAGACTCACCTCACAAAACAAACGCTGTTACAGGGATCTAACTGTGAAGACATCATGGGGTGCCAGGTAACTGAGAGAGAATGGGAGGGTTGGCTGGTGCAGGGAGTGCAGGAAATGGAGTAGGAGAGGGGAAATTGATGGGTGAGGGACAAAACTGGAGAAAGCGCAGTGACACTGGGCACCCAGTGGTAGGTCTTGGCCTGACTGGGTCCAGTGGCATAATCTGGATCCATGGCAGTTCCAGGATGAGGCCTCTCCATTCCAATCACTGGGCCACGTTGCTGCTAGTCTCCAGGTGGAAGGGATGATAATACATGGGTCTCCGCATGAGATTTATACAACGTAAAAACAATGTACCAAAGAGAACACTTCAAGTCACACATGATTGTCTACTTTCATCTTCATTGAACCATAAATTTATAATGTAGCTTGTAAGTCATGATCCTTTGATCCATTAATTGTTGGTAGGAAAGTTATGGATATTGCCGCAGTGATGATGTTATCACGAGCACAAAATATGATGGGGAGATGACCCCTGTGAGAGAATGTGTCCAGTCCAGTTTCCTGATGGGCAGGTCTTCAACAGCAAATACTTCAACACATTTTTTATGTACCACTGATCTCAGAAAAGATACAAATGGCTACCATTTCTGGGCATATTTATTTGACTCTGAAATGCTGGTCATGTGGTCTTTCCTGGCTTGGAATTCAACTTTTGTAGATTTGGCGCCCAGGGAGGGAGTGTGATAAGGGAGAAAGAATACAGGACAGCCTTTTTCCCTCTAACATAATGGAAGTCCCATTCAACAAAGGACATACATGAACCAGTTGGTCTGCATGGTAATTTTCCTTGTTAGAGTACACAAATTAACAGATTTATCACATTCATTACTGTAAGTTCAGGCACCTGAACACACATGGTCCCCAACCTCTCTTTCATCACTTTCCCTCCTGCTCCTGCCATCTTCTTCTCCCCTCCTCTCCATCCACCCCACGTTGCCCACGACCCCTGCAATAGCCACCCCCAACCCCACCGAACATCTTTCAACTGAAAGTACAGTGGGTAATGAACTAGGGAAGATAGGGTAGTTGGATTAAATAACATAGCACCAGAACATAAAGCTATTCACACCGTACAAAACTCAACCGCCATTATCAAATGATCACCAATCACAGAACAAACAAAACTGTGTTACAGTAATTCCATGTGCCATCCTGCCACCGTACAAGGTTCTGCCTCTGGAGTCAACTAAGAAACACCTGGCCTGTATTTCAAGTCCAGAATTGGAAAAAGGAGTAGACCTGTGTTGTACAGGGGTGGGAGGGTCTTCAGTCTTAGGTCAGGGGGTTGCGTAGGGTAGGACAGGGATAGGGAAACAAAGCAAACTCCATAATTCAAATCCATCCCTCTAACTTGGAGAGGCTGCAGGTTTCGAGAATGCCACCAACATAAAGACAATGTCATTGCATTTGTTTCAGACCATTTCCTTGGGGAAGGTGCCACTTAGCTTTGCGGTGAAATTGTGAAGCAGCATCAAGGCAGAGAGAGAGCTGGTGGGAGGAGAGGACATTGGGTCAGGGGCAGCAACCGCAACAGCAGAAGATCTGTCGACAGATGTTCTTTCTTTTGAGCTCCACTGCCTTAGCCAGTTGAGTCCTGGCAACCCCAACATAGTCTTGCACCTTCTGCACATTCACCTCAATGTTGTTCAGAGTCTCAGACTGTTGCTCCACCAGCAAGGCCATCTGCAAGAACAGATCATGGATGTCCCGGACTCTGGACTCGAGCTTCAGCAGCTCCTGGTGGCGTTGCTCAATTTCCGACAGTGCAGTTCGTGCCCCTCGCACCTCACTCAGCAGGTTCCCGGAGAACACATCCCACTTACCCTGTTCTATCATTTCCTCCATCTCATTACTGGACACATCCTTCCCCATGATCTCCAGCTGCCGCTGGATCCGGATCTTGCAGTTTTCCCGCTGCTTCATCTCCTCCATGTTGTACTCTGACATGGCATTGTGGAAAGCATGAAGAAGGGTATAATGCTGTGCCTTGGCAATGCGAACAATGGCAGCGTTGGGCCCATGAGTCTCTGTTAACTCCTCTATGTAGTTGTTCAGGTTCTGCAACCTCTGCTGAATCTTCTCACCTTGGCTTTTTATGGCTTTAGCAATGGAACTTGAATCCCGCTTAATGCTGCTGAAACGTCGCATTGAGGTCAGGAAGCGGGTGTTCTGCTTCCCCAGGCGCCTGATGTCCACCTTTAGACGCCCATTTTCCTCCCAGATCTGGTGTACTACCTTATAAAGGTTCTGTAAAATGAAGTCGCATTCAAACACCAAGCTCTCCTGAGGGGAATCAAACTTATCGTGAGCCTCTGTCGAGTGTTGATGAAGTTTTGAAAGCTCTATCAATTCCTCAAGCCTGTCCTTCATTGTCTCTGAAAGAACAGAAGAAAGTGAACACTAAAATAAACCAATGTCACCAGGAATAAATTACTTACAAACCTCCATGCATCCTAATAACCAAGTTTACAATCTCCAATAAAAATCTTGTATAGAATTGGCACTTTTCAGTACCTCAAGAAACGCCAAAATACATTGCAGCAAACTACTTATTTTTGAAATACCTCATTGTAATGTTGGAAATGTGGCAACCAATTATTGCACAGTTAAACTTCACAAACAGCAATAATATAAATAATCCGATAATCTGTTCCACTGATAGTGGTTGAAGGGTAGATATTGACCCTGGAAACTTACTTCAAAATCTCATCAGTAAGTTTGAACCTTAGACAGTAAACTGCTCTTTCAGTACCGGTCCTCAGGTGGTGCAGGGCTCCTTCAGCATTGCCCCTC
This sequence comes from Pristis pectinata, assembly GCF_009764475.1. Lineage (NCBI taxonomy): Eukaryota > Metazoa > Chordata > Chondrichthyes > Rhinopristiformes > Pristidae > Pristis > Pristis pectinata. Next base: position 94,682,640 of record NC_067407.1, on the reverse strand, counting down.
CAAAAGTACAATGCTTCCTAAGAACTATCCTTTCAAGTGTGCATTGATACCATTACACTACCCTCTAACAGTACATTGATTCCTTAGCAACTCCTTGCAGCCATGCAATGCTCCCCCAGACTGCTCCACCGATATTGCAGCACTCTCTCAGCACAGCCTCTCCAAACGGGCAGCACTCAATCAGTTAATGCCCTTCCATTACTACAGCTACGTCTCTCCAACAGTGAACATGAACTCAGTATCATTCCTCCAACACTGCAGTGTATCGTTAATACTGTTCTTTGACAGTACAACATTCCTTCATTACTTCCCTTCAACAGCCTCTCAGTACTGCCCCCCCAACAGTGCAGAGTTCCCTCAGTATTGGCTCGAGGTGGCAGCTCGATAATATTTTCAAGTCACTCCTGGGATGCAGGGTGCAACTTCCCACACCATTATGTGCTAATCTAATTCCAATGAATCCAAGTTTAACCTGATAGGAAACAAATGGATTGAGACTGCACAGAGGAGAGAAATCTGCGGGGCTTTGCCATGGCAATAACTTCCTGGATTTGGGTGATAAATTCTGAAGAAAGGTATGGTATGATCTGTTGACAGGTGAGATGAAGTTGACTGGGTGGAGGTTCATGTTGAACATGAGTATCAGACCAGACCCATTGGGTCAGATGGCCTGATTCTGCACTATGATCTATCTGTATTTCCCATGTACTAGAGGGAGAATTTCTGGGATGAATCTCCTTTGATTTCCAACCACAAACAGCAAATGTTACACAAAAACAATGTAAATAGCATGGAATGATTTCTTCCCGTTTTGATTTTTCCTCACTTTGACAATATTCTTCCCATCCCCATCTGAGCCTCTTCCTTCAGTGCTACCCCACTAACAATGCAGTACTCTTCCAGCACTGCCCCTCCAGAAGTGATGCTCTCAGTTAGTAATGGCCCCACCGTCTTCATAACACCATGGATGTCCATCCCACCGCACCTCCATTCCACACCAGGACGGCCTGAGGGTCCTCTGCTCCTTGCTTGAATTAAGGTCAAACTAGTCCTCCTCCACCACCACTGTGCGAAATTGTTCTCACATCAAACAACCTTTCCTCCAACTTCACTCACTTCCTCCAAATACAGGATGCTTCAATGGGAATTGTTCCTAGCGAAGCCTGCCTTTTTGAGGGATATACAGTATATTCTTTGCTTCAATCTGATCAGGGCTCATCCTTTACCTCCTTTTGGAGACACTGATGCCTATTGAGGCCCCCTCCTACCCCCAAAGTGGAAAATTTCACCCATGTTGCTGCTAATTTTCACCTAAAACCAACGCATCAACTACCTCACCAGTTATTCATTTTAAAACCCTGGGATGATGTCCATCAGGATGCTGGAGATGTGCCAGTCCCCAGCTCCAACAATCTGTTCAGTCTTACTGCCCCAGTGATTGTCATTTTCCTGAGTTCCTCCTTTCTTTCCAATTCCTGATTTACAGCTATTTCTGGGATGTTACTTGTATCCTCTATTATGAAGATTGAATGCAAAGTACTTCTTTAGTACACCTATTGTCTATTTATTTTCCATTACTAATTTCCTGGAGTCACCTTGTTAACACTTTTTTATAACATTTATGTTAACTCTTACTACCCGTTGTTACATTTCTATCTGGTTTGTTCAACTATTTATTACTGTTTTTAACTTTCCAATCCTTCAACTTCCCACTCATCTTTATGCTTTTACTTTAAATTTGATACTATTTTTAACTTCTTGAGTTAACCAGAAGTAGAGGGTTTTCCCCTGGGAAATTTTCTTTCTTATTGGACTTTGTCTCTTGTGTAATCCCCTGAAAATGTCTGCCCCTGCATCTCAACTGGTTGAGCCCTTCACCAAATTAGCCAGTTCAATTTAGCTAGTTGTGCTTCCACACCCTCACAATTGCTCTTATTTGTTTAAAATAATGGACTTGGACCTATTCTTCTCTCTCTCAAACTGAACATAACATTCAATAATATTAGGAACACTGCTATTTCGGGGCACCCACATTGTGAGGTCATTAATTAATCTTATCTCATTGCACGATACCTCTCCTAATATAGCCGGCTCTTTGGTTAGCTGTTCGAAGAAACTATCTTGGGAACACTCCATGAAATGTTATCAAGGCATCCTTTGGACATCAGAATTTTCCAGTCTCTATGTAAACTAATATCCTCCATGATAATTGCCATACCTTTTGGAAAGTATTTTTCCTATTTACTCCATGTTAGGGGATCTGTACGCAACTGAATTTTTGCCTTTGTTATTTTTCACCTCCACCCCATGTAACCACATACTGGTTTCCTGAAGCTAGCTGATCCCTCTCTCTGTTGCATTAAGATCATCACCGATTAATGATCACTTTCTTCACCTTTTCCTAGTTTCCTGTCCTTCCCAAATGTCATGAACCCTTCCTGTCTTCTGGTCCCAATCTTTGTCAACCTGCGGCCCTGCCTCTGTAATGGCAGTCAGATCATAGTTATTTATTTCCATTTCTGTGCTCAGTATATTTGCTTTCTTTGAATGCTAGCTGCATTCAGCTACAGAGCGTTTCGTTCTGCCCTTTTATCATTTTTGTAACCTCCAGCTTTATCTGTTGATTCTCTCTTAGATTTGTTCTTTCTAACTCTTCCTGTCACAGTCTGTCATTTTCAATCTTGATATCTCTCTCACGAGCATCATCTCTATTCTTTGATTTTCCAGATCATTCCAATCTTGATCCCTTGCCCGCACTATTTATTTAAAAATCTTCTTTAATTCCCTAGTTATGCATTGCTGTTCTCATGACAGTTTGGAGACAAGAGGTCCAGCAAGTTTGAGGACAGGACAGGGGAGAGAGGCTCAGAAAGTTTAGGGACAGTGTAAAGACAAAGGTTCTGTGGCTTTAAAAGTGATGGAGGAGACAGATGCCTCCTGGGCTTTGGAAGAGTGCAGAGACAGAGAATCCATGAGTTTAGAGGTAGCGGAGGAAATTGTGGCCTTCTGGGTTCAGGATAATGCAGAGAGAGGGGACCTTGGGGTTTACAGCCAATGTAGGAGACAGAGCCCCCATGGATTTAGGGACAGTGTGGGAGTCAGAGGCTTTATGGGTTTGGGGCAGTGAGGAAGTCAGAGACCCTGGGAGTTTAGAGGCCATGTGGAGCCAAGACCATGTGTGTTTGGGGGCAGTGTGAAAGACTTGTGGGTTTTGTGGCAGATAGAGGCCTTGGAAGTTTAGGGGCATTGGGCTGACAAAGAGTTGCCAGGATATTGGGAGCCACACAGCAGTTGTAAGCCCTGTGGGTTTAAAATCAGCATGGGAGAGAGAGTTTGGAGTCATTGCATAGGCCAGGTGATGATGGTGGTCGAGTGAGACGCTCCCACAGAATGAGTCTGTCACCACCCGCAGAGAAGGTATACAGTGGGACCTTCCGAGCCACCCTCCGCTCACCTAGTGAATGTGGTCTAGTGGCAGCCAGCACCGAGTGGGTGGTTGAAGACTCTCCTAAGGCTTTCTGGGAGAGGTCTGGGGCTTCTGGGCTGGGCCTCAAGCCTTCAGGCTGTGCGGTTGCTACAACTAGGGGCAGGGAAGCCAACTGGCAATTGTGAGCAAACAATCAATGGGGCAAGTGGTGGGGCAGCTACTGTTTGGGAGAGAGTGAGTGGCTGGCAGCTGGAGAACTGGGCTGAGGTGGGGGAGAACAGGGGAATTGGGAGGGAAAGGAAGTGGCAAGGAGTGAGAGGGAAGTGGATGAGTGAAGGGGAGGAGAGCAGAGGCAGGGTCCAGAGTGAGGTAATTAGGGGAGGGGGCAAAAGTAGGAACACTGTGGGAGGGTGGAAGTGAAGCACAGAGGAGCTGGATCCTGAGGAAGGGAAGCTAAGAGGGTGTGAGCAAGATCATGTCTGATTGTGTGTGTCTGTGCAGCAGAAACTGCCCTCCAATCATTCTGGTTCCCCTTGCCATTGAATCAAGACCTCACTCTGTCAAGATGGTATGGTGGCTGGCATGCAACGGTCAAATGCATTGACATCTTCCTTCTCAGGAATGCCTTAGAAGAGGAGAATGGTGAGAAAAAAGCATAGTTAATCTCCCAAACTTACATTAGACTTTGTTGGAATTGTGTAAGAGTCAGATACAGCGAGGCCAGGGTGGGAATGGGACGGAGAATTGTAGTGACAGTAAATTGAAGCTCAATGTCACTCTTGGGGATTGAACAGAGGTTTTCCACAGGCATTCAATTTGCATTTGGTTTCCACAATATGGTGTCGTGAATATGAATTTGGAAGATTGCTGCTTCAGCTGAAAGGAGTGATTGTGCCATGGTTCCGAGTGCTGGTTCTCGATTCTGCCCCTTATGCCCATTGATGGTGCCTTGTCGTGCAGCACATGGTTTCCATGCACTACTGTTTGCCTAATGACACACACCTGAGTTCCATCAGGAGACTAATATAAGAACCCTGGTTTCACAAACACTAGTGGCTGGATTATTGGTCTATCTCTGGGTTTACTTTGTCTCCTGGCTGCTTAGAGCTGTTAACTCTAGAGCAGTCCTGGTTTTGCTGTTTCTGTGTCGCGACTCCATCTCAGAGTCCCGAGGCAAGATTCCTTCTGTTTGCCGTTCTGTGTTTGGTACTGAGGAGGCATCCTGACTCCAGTCTTGTTCTGGTGTCCTGCATTTGGGTTCTCCACGATCTCGCTCTTTGTGTGACATTGTGACAGATTGGGTCCCCAGATTGTGAGCAGGGAAGACGCAAGTCTTACATCTCCTGCCATGGCATGGGAAGATACCATAAGAAGGGAGATGGACACTGATGGAGAAAGAAGAATGAACCAGAATGGGAACACTTCCTAGGGAAAAGTGAGAGGGGAGGAGAGGTGAAGATATGTCTGATGGTGGCAGAATCCATTGAATACGGAGGCTGATGGGATGGCTGGTGGCACCCAGTTCTTGCTCTGGGTGGAAGGAGAGAGGCTGAGAGTAGAATCAGAGTCATAAAGTCATGCAGCACAGAAAAAGGCCCTTTGGCCCACCACATCCATACCAACCATTGTACCCATCTATGTGGCACTTATCATGTTTACCCACAATAGGTCCAGAGCCTTCTATGCCATGGTGATTCAAGTCAAGTACTTGTCTAGATGCTGCTTAAGTGTTGTAATAAAGTCCAAAGTAAGGTAGTGGAGCAACACCTCATCTCCTGACTTGGTTTATTGCAGCTTCAAGACTCAACAATGAGTTCAACAATTTCAGATAATGAGTTGCAGAGAAACTTCTTCTTTTGGAGGTTAGTGAATCTCTGGAATTCTCTGCCCATGAGGGCAGTGGAGGCCATTAGATATACCTTCGCTGGAGACATGAATATTTGAAAGACTGAAGAATTGAGTGTGAGGGGGAATTGGCACAGAAGAGGAGTTGAAACCGGCAAAGATCAACCATAATCATATTGAACGGCAGGGCAGGCTTGAGGGGCCTGCTCCTGCTCTTATGTTCATGTTCTTGTGACCTCTAACATTAACTCATCTCTCTCCAAATCCTGTCTACCCTGCTCAGTATTTGCAGCATTTTCTGCTCCTGTTACTTGTAAACACTGTCCCTGGTGGGCTTGTATGTAATTTTAATGAGGTGAAATTTAACTTTCATTCTTAAAGAGATTTTGGTGTGTGTCAATCCCAAATGTTTACTGACTAGAGGTTATTTTGTGTTCCCACTGTTCCCATCTGATTTGCATGAAATTTGAGTGAACCTGGATCAGCAGAATACTCCAGTTTCAAGTCTAATTTAGTGGTTGTTCTCAAAGGAAAATACTAATCCTGCATTGTAGTCCATAGCTTCCTAGAAGTGGCAACATGAGTAGATGGGTGGTAAAGATGGTGTAGCATATAAAGGTCAGGAAGTCATGTTGCAGCTGTTTGAAACACCGGTTAGGCCTCTTGGAGTATTGTGCAGTTCTGGTCACTATTATAGGAAGGATGCGGAGGCTTTGGAGGGGGTGCACAAGAGAATTTGCCATTCAGAGAGGCTGGACAAACTTGGATTGTTTTCTCCGGAGGCTGAGGGGTGACCTGATTGAAGTACTTAAAATTATGAGAGGCATAGATAGGAATGATAGAGATTTTCCCAGGATGGAAATGTCAAAGAGAAAGGGCTTAGCTTTAAGGTGAGAGGGAGAAAGTTTAGAGGAGATTTAAGAGGCAAATTTTAAGAGTGTTAGTTGCCTGGAAAGTGCTTCCAGGGGAAGTAGTGAAAGCAATTATAAAAGCAGTGTTTAAGGGACATTTGGACAGGCACTTGAACAGGCAGGAAATGAAGGGACATAGACCATGCGCAGGCAGATGTGGTTTAAATTGGCATCATGGTCAGCACAGACATCATGGCCTGAAGGGTCTGTTCCTGTGCTGTACTGTTCTCCGTAAAAATTATAAACAGTTAAAAATGTTTATCTTGCTTTCATTCCTTCTGCACTTTACATCAGGGCTTGCTGGGAGATAGATAGTTAGATGGGTGGATAGAGAGAGAGAAGGGTGGAACAAAGGATTAGAGAGTGGGAATCAAAAGGGGAGAGAGGAAGGGGGTTCAGGCAGATTGGGAAAGGGAGAAAGAGGGGAGAGAGAGAGCATCAGGGGAGATATAAGAGGATGGCGAGGGAGAGAAGCAGGGAGAGGGGGGTAGAGAGGGAGCGAGATGGAAGGGTGGAGAGTAACGAGCAGAAAGTGACAGTTTCCCCCGCTCCTCCTCCCCAGAAGCCGGACAGACTGAGTGCCCGCTAAACATTCCGTCAGATATTTCTCTCCAGCCAGCTGGTCGAGCCAGTTTGGGGGTAAATCTGACGAGAGACTTCAAGTATAACTTGAAGTACAACTTCACATACCAGCTGTGCTTATCTGAACCCCAGAGACACAAGAGATTCTGCAGATGCTGGAATACAGACCAAGAAACACACATCGCTGGAGGAACTCAGCGGGTCAGGCAGCATCTATGGAGGGAAATAAACAGTCGACGCTTCGGGTGGAGACCCTTCATCAGGACTGGAAAGGAATCCCTCGCCCCTGCTCACCGACCTTCCCCCTCTCACCTGGACTCAACTCTCACCTGCCAGCCTGTGTTCCCTCCCCCCTCCCCCGACCTGCTTGTTCCGGCTTCTGCCCTCTTCCTCTCCAGTCCTGATAGAGGGTCTCCACCCGAAACGTCGACTGTTTATTTCCCTCCATAGGAGCTGCCGGACCTGCTGAGTTCCTCCAGCATTTTGTGTACGTTAGATGAACACTGGCGTCGATATACAACCAACGATTGGGCCTGCTATATCACGCAGCAATTCAAATGTTGGTGTTATCGACAGAGTCTGACCTCAGCTCTTCGCAGAGATTGCCCGGACCCCGGAACGGTGGAATGAAACGGTGACCCGCCCTGCCAGACTTTGGCTCCGCATGTTAAACTGGGCACACCTTCGCAGGCATCCCCAGGGGCTGCCCGCCCGATGGACACACACGAACTTTATGCGGAAAAATCCGCGTCATTCAGAAAAAAAACATTATTCGCTTTGTCGTCTTCTCCAAAGCACTGAGGTAGATCTAAAACAACATGATCAATGCATTTCTTTAGATCTGCTCCAGTCTGTTTCGCCTCCGGCAGGTTTTCCACCTTGGCCGGCAAAAGTTATTTCACAAACATTCGCACTGAACTTGCCGTACTCGAATCCTCGTGTATGGTTTGTAGATCCAGAAGCGACAGCCAGCGGAGGCCCTCGTTCAAAAAAAGCAGCCGGACATTACAGCTGGATTCACCCCTCCCCTGTGGTCATTACCTTTGGAACAGCTTCTTATCCAGTCCCCGGGACCAGGGTTGACGTAAGACGAGAGGAGAAGGGGCGAGGGTGGGGAAAGGATAATTAAAATAAAAAGCTGAATTGAGTCTCCAAGCACCAATTTCGGAAATACTGATCCCTCTTACTCTGGGATGTCTCCTGTTTTAGCCTCACCCAAGCCCAGCATCACACAACTCTTCATTCCACCCCACTGACCTTTTCTGCTTATTACGATTCCTTTCCTCTAACGTTCACCTGTCTCTCTCCAAATCCTGTCTGACCTTCGAAGTATTTCCAGGACTTTCTGCTTTCGTTTCTTGTAAATACCCTGTCTAACAGGAATGAAAGTTATTTAAGTGAGGCCAGTTTTAATTTTCATTTTGAAAGGGATCTTGTGTTCCGTGGTCCCACTGACTGGAGCTCATTTTATGTTCCCACTGTCCTCATCTGATTCGCATGAAGTTTGAGCATACCTTGATCCGCAGAATAGTGCAGTTTCAGGTCTAATGCAATAGTTGGTCCCTCGGAAGAAATGCCAGCCCGGTGGTATGGGTCCCCGCCGTCTCACAGCCCCAGCGATACGGGTTCGATTCTGCCCTCGGATGTTGTGTGGAGTTGGCACGTGTGGGGTTTCCCCGCGGGCTCCTGCCTCCTCCCACATGCCAAAGACGTGCTGTTTGGTGACTTCACTGACGTCTATAGGTTGCCCCTCATGTAGATGGGCAGCAGGGAAAACGGGGTTGGGGAGTGGGCACCGTGGATGCAGGAGGAATAATGAGACGAATGCGAATGGGTGCTTGATGGGCTGAAGGGCCTGAATCTCCCTCTCTCTCGGTAGGATTAGGATGGGAACAACGCAGCAATGGTCAAGTGAACAGTTCTATTAAAGTTCTGGTTAATAAGAGGAACTACTTCGGAGAGATCGCCGTCCTGTTTGGATGGTATCGTGGTCTGTCTCTACCCACCAGGGCTCACTCACACTCCAACTTTCCAAAGAAGCGCTTCAGTATCTACAGCAAATATCACTGAAACTGTTTCAAAAAGGTTGGCCCCCTTTCAAATATTTGGCCGGGGACGATACCAATGTCATGAAAGAGTGAGAATACAAGAAATGAAATGGCAACCGAAGAAACATTCATAACGACTGAATGGAAGGAGAGAGGCTGAGAGTAGATTCAGAGTCATAAAATCATGCAGCACAGAAAAAGGCCCTTCGGCCCACCACGTCCATGCCAGCCATCAAGTACCCATATATGCGGCACTAATCACGTTTACCCACAATAGGTCCAGAGCCTTCTATGCCATGGTGATTCAAGTCAAGTACTTGTCTAGATGCTTCTTAAGTGTTGTAATAAAGTCCAAAGTAAGGTAGTGGAGCAACCCAGCATCACACACCACGCTGGTGTGGATATAACCCAGCATTCAGTCTTCACTTTAAAGCTCTAAACTCTCCCACACCATTGTGTGAGGGTCTTCAGCGCACTCATGGAAGAAAGCCCATCACCTTCCCGGGGCGGTCTATAGAAGGGCTGTGAGTGTACCAGCTCAACCGTGCCCGCATGGACACCGCCCCTGCCTCCACTCAAACGGGGAACTGGTCTTACTGCAACCAAGAGAATGTGGAAGAAACTGTTCCCCCGCACACTTCACTGCATCCGCACCTTCAACCCATTTTGTTGGGATATTGAGTTTGTGTTTGGGATGGACGAATCTTTGGACGGGCGACCCCCGGGCGTCTTTACCCGATTCAGCTCGATGAACTGATCCATTTCATTTTGCTGCCCATGAATATATAATAATGGTTCAACGGTGTAAGTTGTTGACCATTATTTTATTTCACAGACTTTTCATGAAACTTACAAGCAGTCAGCAGCTAAAATTAGAATTAAAATTTCTCGAGCGAAGCAGCACTATAAAGAAGCTATTTCCTCAGACTGAGCGATGGTTGTTCAGAGAACAGGAAATGCTAGTCACTTACCGAGATAACCCCCGCAGCAAGAGTCCTGCTCGTGGAGCGAGGAGGCAAGTCGGCTTCTCGGAACAGAATGACGGGCTGCTCGGTAGTGAGCAGTTTGTTGACCAGTCTGGGCTTGTCCCGGAGATCTGCGGCACTTGTTTTCTTCCAGTGACTGATCAAAAGCAGAATACCATTCGGAGTCTCTCTAAGTGTTCCTCCCACGCTGGGTGTGAACGCCAGCGCAGAATCCTGTACCTGTGGCTAACGTGGACCATTTACAGTCCCTTGCTGGTCTGAGTCTTGTGTTGAGGCTGAGGAGAGGCAGGCTGGAATCAGCACCCAATCATTGTGACAGAATGCTGCGCCCATGATCGGAAGGTGCTATTGGTGTACCATGTGATTACAACATCGTTCTGGGAAGTGACACCTAGATGTAGAAACAGTTTCCTCCACTGCGGGTGCTTTCAAGCGAATGACAGGGGAAAGAGAACTGTACTCGGTTCCCATCATAAACAGCTCATTGCCATCAACAAACCCCGTTTACTCAGAATTCCTCCTCTCGTTAACAGTGCGTTAGACGCAAATACACTTATTTTTGTCTTAACCTGCAAACACTGTGAACGAATGTCGCTGCCGGGTTGTAAATCAGGACTTCAGTCGCTGTTCGCTGTTTCTCGAAATCCATGGTGGTACATGTTTAATTACTTCAGTAAGTTAAGCAGTTGTCCAAGAATCCTGTAAATTCAGTGTCACCTCAGCAATCGGCACCTTCTTGAATTTGTTGAAGTTGTGGGAAAATAGCAGCTGAGGAAGGAGCAATAATTTTTTTTAATTTCAAAAATAGACTTTATTCTTTATATATATATAAGAAGAATTGGAATTGGAATTGGTTTATTATTGTCACTTGTACCGAGCTACAGTGAAAAACTTGTCTTGCATATTGTTCATACAGATCAATTCATTCCACAGTGCATTGAGGTAGTACAAGGTAAAACAACATAGAATGCAGAGTAACGTGTCACAGCTACAGGGAAAGTGCAGTGCAGGAAGACAATAAGGTGCAAAGTCATAGCAAGGTCGATTGTGAGGTCAAGAGTCCATTCTCATCCTAATAGGGAACAGCAGGATAGAAGCTGTCCTTGAGCCTGGTGGTAGGTGCTTTCAGACTTTTGTACCTTCTACCTGATGGAGAGGGGAGAAGAGGCAATGTCCAGGGTCGGTGGGTGGGGTCTTTGATGATGCTGGCTGCTTTCCTGAGGCAGTGCAAAAACAAAACTTTAACATTCATGGTTGTTACATTCAGTAGTGTAAACTTTAAAGAAAAAAAACACAAACAAACATAGCACCGTTGCCCCTCACGTGGCTCCCTGAGGTGATACCCCTTTCATTGTTCCAGGGACTACCCCACCCAACTCAGTCCCTCCATGTGCCATCATGGAAGGAGGCTAGACTGTGATCCTTCCCTGCAGAGCCTTAGCATTGGCTGCACCAATGATGCCAAGATATTTCGGACATGTACAACTCTTCGTCATCTTGTTAAATTGCTAACATGCAGCAATAGGACTACAACACACGGTAAAGTGTAGAGGAGTAGGGGTGACAGAAGAGAGCTTCACAGAGCTTCTTAATGTATTAATTCTTGGTGCATGGGAGTCACTGACAGGGCCAGTGACTATTGACCAGCACCAGCTGTCCTTGATCATTGGTGGGGTCCTGCCTTCATGAATCCTTCTTTGAGGGCCTGACACTGAGAGTATCAGCAAGACAAACAGAGAGAGAAAATAACAGGCCTGGTATCAGACAGCATATCAGGAAGGGCATCAGAGAGGGCATTAGAGAATGCATCAGAGAGCAATTTGGCCAGAGAATCATAATATCAAAGGGTATATTAGCAAGTATATTAGTGACAGTATCTCAGAGAAAAACACAAAATCAGATTATTAAAACATAAGACTGTCAGCAAGAGTATCAACATTACAAGTACATAAAAGATATTTTCAAAGGAGTGCCCAAGAGAATCAATGAGAGTAACAGAAAGTGCATTAGAGGAAGTAATAGAACGGGGTATCAGAAAGACTGCCAAAAATTACCAGAGTAACTGAGAGTACCCAAGAGTTTCAGAGAGCAAATTGGCCAGAAAACAGATCATAGATTGTATCAGAGTGTTACAGAGAATCAGATGGAGTAGTAGAAATTGTATTATAGAGAGTATCAGAGCCAATAATAGCATTAGATGCATTAGAGGAGCTAGGGGGCAGAATATGACAGATTATCAAATAACAGGTCAGGAACAGGCCCTTCGGCCCACAATGTTGTGCCAGACCAATTGAATTAATAATCAAATGCCCAACTAAATTATTCCCTTCTGCCTACACAATGTCCATATTCCTCCATTTCCTGCACATTCATGTGCCTTTCTAGGAGCCTCTTGAACACTTCTGTCATATTGGCCTCCATCACCACCCTAGACAGCGCATTCCAGGCACCCACCACTCTTTGTGGAAAAAACTTGCCCCACACATCTCCTTTGAACTTAACCCCTCTTAGCTTAAATAAATGCCCTCTGGTATTAGACATTCCAACCCTGGGAAAATGATACCAGCTGTCTACTTTATCTACGGCTCTCATAATCTTGTGAACTTCAATCAGATCTCCCCTCAGCCTCTGCCACTCCAGAGAAAACAACACAAGTTTGTCCAACTTCTCCTTATAGCACATGCCCTCTAATCCAGGCAGCATCCTGATAAACCTCTTCTGCACTCTCTCCATAACCTCAACATCCTTCTGATAATGGAGTGACCAGAACTGAATGCAATACTCCAGATGCAGCCTAACTAGAGTTTTATAAAGCTGCAACATAACCTTCTAACTCTTGAACTCATTTCCTCGACTAATAAAGGCAAGCATGCTATACGCCTTCTTTACCACCCTATCAACCTGTGCAGCCACTTTTAGGGAGCTATGGACTTGGACCCCAAGATCCCGCTGCACATCAACACTGTTAAGGGTCACTGTTAATAGAGAAACACACAGAAGTAAAATTGAAGGAGAGAAAAATGCAGCCACAGGGAAAGCGCAAGAGGAGAGATTAATAGAGTAATATCACTTATTAACCATCTGATGGTCATTCTAATGGTCTCCATTTGGAGAGTGGGGTATGACCTATAAGTCTGAACTGTTGGCCATCTATCAGGAGGCCACAAACAGTGAGAGCAAATTGATAATTAAGACAGAAAAAAAATCACTAAAACTCGACATGGTGCTGAGTTCTTAAAACAGTAAAAGTCACAGTCATGTGGTATACAACTCATATCACATCAATAATAATTAGTCAAATGTGAACAGGTTTTACACACTGAAGCTGTGATTAGTAAAAGTCAGTGGAGCATTTGGCTGTGGTGGGCACAGGGGAGAAATTGCTGTAGATGAGAAAGGGATCCCGAGTTAGTTAGTCGCTGAAGCTCAGTGAGCCCGGAGTCATGGCAGTGGGGGTTCAATGATCAGTCACACTGTCCCATGGCAATTTGGCAAGGAAGGCTTGAGGGTCTAGGAGAGAGAAAGGAAATAAGGTCTCAAAGAGAAAGCTACTCAGGCTTGACCCTGATCACCATCTAATCAGCTGTGTTGGATAGTGTGTGTACAAGGGAGGGCCCAGAGCAGACTTGGAGTTCAACCACTCCTCACCATTGGTCACTTGTGTGAGGTACAGCAGTGCGTCTATGCTTCTGGGGAATCCTGCTGATCACTACTTGGAGTGAAAGTAGGAGTATCCCCTGGGATTTCAGTGACTGGTGAGAATCAGGAAAATTCTGAGTCTGCACTGTATTGAGCAAAGCTGTTCTCGGTATTGTTACACACCTGCAGAATATAAGCTGCCTGTTTCGTTTGTCTCTGTGGCTGGGTGGCTGTGCTGCATTTCTGCTGCCATTCCTCTGCACCCAAAACACTCATCGTAAGTAAGCGAGTGGGCACATGTTTCTGGAGTGAGAGCGGAGGCTCCTGCTGACATTTCTTCTTTGTCTGAATAATACTGGGCGAGTTAAGCAGGGAGTAATGAAAGGAGTAAAACAAAACTAACCACATCACAACACACCACTTCACACAGTTAGCTGTTGTGTTCCAAAGACACAGAACTAACCATCACAATTTCCATCTTTTGGAACACAGGACAAAGAATATTCCAACAACAGTGAAGGCCCAACAATATTCTGAAAACAAAATACTGCAGAAGCCAGAAATTATAAATAAAAGCAGAAAGTGCTGGAGACACTCATCAGGTCAGGCAGCATCTGTACATGGAGAAAAACAGAGAAGGTTTCAGGTGGTTGACCTTTCATTAGAGCTGAGAAAAGAGAGTGGGAGGGGTGGATAGAAACAAAAGGAAGGTGTCTGATACGGTGGTGGGCAGAAGAGATTGGAGACAATATTAGAGCCAGTTGAAAGAAGTGGGGGGGGGGGGGGGGGGGGGAAGGACCAATGAAGAACAAGAGTTGTGTCTGAAAAAGACAAACTTTAATTTGAAATCACAGTACATGCTTCCCAAAAGGTGTTGAACAGATCTTACACGGAGAGAGAATTAATACTGCTGAGAAGCCTGGAGACTACCTTAGTAAATGAAGAAAACAAGTAGTAAGAAAACAAGTGTGTAAAGGAGCCTTCCCATTTACACAGAGCAGAAGACAGTTGCTGGTAACATGTGGTTTTGGGGAGCCCAGGGGAGAATATCTGTTGAGAATGATAAAACTCTCTGGAGGAAATGAAACAAGCACCTGGTGTGAGGGAAATCACTTACTGAGATCTAATTTTATGAAGCAGTTATCTCTCTCATGGGCTAAGCCAGATCTGTGCAACCACCTGGAGCAGGTGGTTTAGGTACATAAAGCTCAGTGTGTGAAGCAAGAGATCACACATCTTGAATCTGAGAAAGAATCCGATTACGTTAACAGTGGGAGACCCACAACTAAAATGGTTTTCTGTCTGGTTACAAAAGTCACAAAAAACTAATCAAGGCACACATGCAAGTAAAAAAAATGGATGAAATGTTGGTCATTATCTGAAGGGGCTGAATGCAAAGGTATGAAGTAAAGCTTCAGATCTTTGGTCAGATCACATCTGAAGCATTGCATTCAGTTCTGAGCACTGCAGGAGATTTGCCTGGGAAAGGGTGTACAGAGAAAGTGTGAAATAGAAGCAGGAGTCAGCCATCTCACTCCTCATGCCAGCTGCCTCATTTAAAAAGTCCATGGCTGATCTGTTACCTCGGCACAATAAGACTGTGACCCCTTGAGTCTTGACATCCCATCCCAGGGAATCATCATCCCTGCATCCACTGAGTGGAGTCCAATAAGAAGTTTGGATGTTTCGATGAGATCACCTCTCATCTTTCTACATTCCTAGGACAATACCACCATCCCAGGAATCAATCTGGTGTACCCTTGTTATACTCCCTGTATTGCAACTATGACCTTCCAATAGTGAAGCCAGACTTGTACGCAACAATCCAAGTGTGATCTCACCTGGGCTCTCAACAACTGCAAGAGAGTAGCAGAGAAACACCAGAATGATTCAATTCCAAAGTAAAATGAGGAAATATGTTTCCACTCAAAGGGTAATTCAAATCTGGAAGTATCTCCTCAAAGTCTGTGGCTGCATCAGGTAAAATGAAACGTTCAAATGAGAGGTTAACAGACTTTTCAGAAACAGAAGATGTTGGAGATGCTCGGGAGGTCAGGTTAATTGAAGTTCATGTGAACCTATGTTTGTCCTCATCTTGTACTGTACTGAACTATGCTGCTGCTGCTGCAAAAAGCTCATTTTCATGGCATTTATACCCTGTGTATGTATGCCTATGACAATGATGAACAGCATTTTTGAGAAAGAAACCATTAATGTTTCAGGACGATGACTTTTCATCTGATGAAACCAGGTCAGTGGAATGATAGAAATCTGGATAGATGCTGGGGAATGCTTGCTGTTGTGGTATGCCTGCCAGAGAGCAAGGACAGAACACTTGGGAGCATAGAGGACTCCACGTCCAGATTGGTGGAGAGTTCTATGGAGAATTTGGAGCCTGCCCTTTCTGACATGGAACAGGTGGTCACTTTCGTCAACTTGCCTGTGGAACTCACCATGATGCAGCATTCAAAGATCAAGGTCATGGGGTAGAGGGCTGGAAAAAGCTTTGGTGTTTTTCTCAGCAAAGAATTGCTTCTCTGTTGCTCCGCCTTGGGGAACCAGGAGGGGCAAACAAAAGTTGGCTTTGCCAAAGACATCCACTTCCCAAGAATACATTATTTTTTGAGCAATAATAAAATATGTGTGAATGAAATACAAGATGTGGAACAACTAGACAGTTGTTCCACAACTAAATCACGGAACTCTCTGCTATGAGGAGTTCAGCATTCTGCCAACTGAACTGAAACAAAATACAAGGTCACCCTCTGAAGTGCAATTTTCCCCCTACAATTGATCCCAAGTCCAAATGTGGGCCACAGGTCTGCTGTCTATGTGTGTATGTGTGTTGCAGACCCACCCTTGATGTGTACTACATTCAATTATCCTCACTGGAAATTAGATGCAAAACAACACAAAATGGCTTTTCCCAAAGCAGGCAGCAAGACTGGAAGTGATCGGCTTCCCTGATGCCGTCTGGATGGTGATAAGAGGTGGGTTGAGACATGTTGAGAATGCTCTTGATGCAAGCAAAATTATGTCACTGGCAGCACTGAGACCACAGAGTTGTTTCTCCACTACAGTGCTTAAGCCTTATCTTTCAACCAAAAATATATTTTATGTATGATAGTTGCAAACATATAATACAGTGCAGTACATTCCTCTGTCACCGCTAACAGAATAAGATATCTGGGGCCTGACAGGGTGGATGCAGGGAAGATGTTTCCTCTGGCTTAAGTGAACAGGGGTCACAGTCACAAAATAAGGAAACAGAGCTGAGAAGAGAGTTCTTTATCCAAAGGGTAGTGAATTCTTGGAACTCTCTGCGCAAGAGGGCTTGGAGAATTAGTCGCTGAGGATACTCAAGGCAGAGACCAATACTTTTTTAACGCAGAAAGGGCATCAAGGAAAATGGGGTTTGTGCAGGGAACTGGCACGGAGGGAGAAAAGATTAGCTGTGATCTTATTTGATAGCAGAGCAGGCACAGGGGGTGAATGGTGCACTCCCTGCTTCTGTTGCCGACACATCCCCTTGTTCCTATCTTTCAATTTATTTACAAGTTTGACATTATATTAACATGACATCATCTTTTTCTTTCACATACATTCCATGAGCCATAAGATTTTTTTATAACATGGGTTCCAGATCCTCTGTGTACAGCAGCAGGAGAGCCCTCAACTGTGGCCTTTGCCCGTGGAGCCCCGTGGCAACTGCATCAAGCTTCAGTGAGTCATTCAGCATGTACTCCAGGACCATGGAATACACTGGGCTATAGATAGCTCCTTGAATTGGAAGGCAAACAAGTTTGGGGCAGAGCAAATGTGAATCTTTCATCAAGTTAATAATCATCCAGCAGCAGTTGATGCACTTCCCTGTAAACAGCCTACAGAGTACAGAGTCCTGAGTTATGTAGCTGTATGGGATAAACCCTAATAAAGACCACTGCCCTGAAGACAGACTGTGGGAATAAATGGATCTTTTTTAGGCTGGAATGATGTAACTGGTGGAAGATTTGTTGTTGGCCTTCAATTATTTATCTTTTATATTAATGACCTGGAGGAGGGGGCAGAGTCTCAAGTATCCAAATTTGCCGGTGACATGAAAAGAGGTGGAAGGGCATGTTGCCCTGGAGATACTTAGACTCTGCAAATGGATACAGACAGGTTGAGTAAATGGGCAAAAGCTTGACAAATGGAGTTTGTTGTGGTTGTGAAGTATGAAGTTATGCACCTTGGTAAGAAGGATCTGAAGGCAGACTATTATCTAAATGGAGAAAGATTACACATAATTGAAGCACAGATGCAGCTACGTGTTCTTGTGCACATATTGCAAAAAGTTAGCAGGCTGGTGCAGCAAGTGGCTCGGAAGACAAATGGCTTATTGCAAGAGGTTTGGAGTTTAGAAATAGGGAAGTGTGTTACAGTTGCTCAGGCCGCTGATGAGGCCACACTTGGAATAGTGTGCGCAGTTTTGGCCCTCTTAATTAAGAAAGGATACACTGGCATTGGATGAAGTCCAAAAGAGATTCATTAGGCTCATTCCTGGGTTGTGGTATCACAAGTGACTAAAGAAATTCGATCTATATTCTTTGGAGATTAGAAGAATGACATGTGATCTTATTGAAACATAAAGGATTGTTAGGGGACATGACAAGCTAGGTGTCAAGATATTTACACTTGTTGGTGAATCTTGAATGAGGGGGCAGAAAACAAGATTAAGCTCAGTCATTGAAAACGGAGGTGTGCAGCAGCCTCTTCTTGCAGAAGGCAGTGAATCCCTGGTATTGTCTATCCCAGAGGGTTGTGGAGGCCAGATCATTGAGGGTACATAAAGGGGAAAAAGATACATTTTTGGAAGACCAGAGAATTGAGGGTTAAGGTGAACTGACACAGAAGAGAAGAAGCCTGGGGCAGATCAGCCTTGATCATATTGAATGGTGAGGCAGGCTTAAGGGGCCGAGTGGCCTACCCCTGTTCCTATCTTCCTATATTCTTATATCTTTCCAGACCATTCAAGCAAACACACATTCCAGATGCCAACGTGTGGCAGTTTCATACCTGCTGTAGCCACCTCGAGGCTGTGCTGTGCCGAGGCTCAGGCTGCGTATGAAGGACCAGACAAGGAGGGGCTTTCTCACCACAAGCCAAGCAAGATGTTGATGCTTGTTGGAAATTCCTCTGATGAGGTATTTTGCCAAATAACTTTGACAATCTGGTCAGGGAACACCTCCCCCCCCCCCCCCCAACCCCGCAGGATCCACTTGCTCCTTTTTCAACAGGGCTGGGACCTTTGGGACCTCTCAGTGCCGGGACCTCCGTTGTTTGTGATGTATATCAATGATTTGGATGAAAACATAGATAGGTGGATTAGCAAGTTTGCAGATGACACCAAGATTGGTGAAGTTGTGGGCAGTGTGAAGGACTATCAAAGAATATAGTGGGATACAGATCAGTTACAGATATGGGCAGAGAAGTGGCAGATGGAGCTTAATCCGGGCAAGTGTGAGGTGCTGCACTTTGAGAGGTTAAATGAAAGGAGAAAGTATACAGTTAATGGTAGACCCCTGAATGGCATTGAGGTACAGAGAGATCTTGGGGCCCAGGTCCATAGTCCACTGAAAGTGGCTACACAAGTGGATAAGATGGTAAAGAAGGTGTATGGAATGCTTGCTTTCATCGGTAGGGGTGTTGAGTAGAAGAGTAAGGAAATCATGCAGCTATATATTAGCTATATATATAATACTGGAGTATTTTATGCAGTTCTGGTCACCCCATTATAGGAAGGATGTGGGAACTGTAGAAAGGGTGCAGAAGAGGTTTACCAGGATGCTACCTGGATTAGAGAGTATGAGCTATAAGTAAAGGTTGGACAAACTTGGGTTCTCCCGAGAGTGTTGGAGGCTGAGGGGAGACCTGAGAGAAGTTTTTAAAATTATGAGAGGCATAGATAGGGTAGAAAGTCAGAATCTCTTCCCCAGAGTAGAAATGTCAAACACCTGAGGACATGCTTTTAAGGATAGAGGAGGGAAGTTTAAAGGTGATGTGAGGGGTAAGTTTTTTATGCAGAGAGTGGTAGGTGCCTGGAATGGGTTTCCAGAGGTAGTAGTGGAAACAGTGGAAAAAGGAAAACAGAATGCAGAATATAGCATTACAGCTACAGAGCAAGTGCAGTGCAGGAAGACAAATAAAGTGCAAGAGCCACAGTGAGATAGATTGGGAGATCAAGAGCTCATCTTTTAGCGTATGAGAGGTTTGTTCAAAAGTCTTATAACAGTGGGATGGAAGCTGTCCTTGAGTATGTTGGTGTGTGCTCTTGAGTTTTTGAATCTTCTGCGCAAGGCAGCGGGAAGTATAGACGGAGTCAATGGAGGGGAGGTTGGTTTGCGTGATGGACTGGGTTGCGTTCACAACTCTCTGCAGTTTCTTGTGGCCTTGGGCAGAGCAGTTGCCGTACCAAGCTGTGATGCATCCAGATAGGATGCTTTCAATTGTGCATCTGTGAAATTTGGTGAGTGTCATCAGGGACTTGCCAAATTTCTGGTCCAAATACCATGCATGCCTTGAATGTCTTTGTGCACCTTCACAGGGATGACTACATTCACAACAGGCACACTTGGGTTAAGCATGTGCACGATCAGCACTCACTCCTTCTGTTGTGGAAGGAGGACGAGACACTGCATTCAGGAACAACGAGGATGCTTCCTTTCCCTTCCCCTTGAATGCCTTCATCATCTTCAGGTACACCTCAACTTTCCTGAAAGTAACATTGAAGTATCCTGGGAAAAGCTTTCAGGTGAAGTTATCTACATGTCTCAAGCAAGACCTTTTGACAGTCAGATGGTTTTCTGCACCCTATGGCCGGGGATTTAAGAAGTTCTCCCTACCATGATTGCTTAAAGCAGCAGTCTGCTGTTGGTGGAAATGGCGCTAGAGCAGTTGTCAAACAGCCCTGAGATCCACCCGCCAGCAATTATCTCAATCCACAGTCTGACAGGCAAGCTGGGAACCACAGAACTCAGTACATACCCTCAGGCTAAAACATGAAAAACTTGTTTTTCAAAAGCAAGTAAACACTTGCTCTAAATCAAAAGACCTGGGAGAACTATTGAACTGTTCACAATCTCTCCCCTCCCACAGATTTTTTAAAATTTCAAAAATAAACTTTGCATAAAAATATTCACAAGGAATATAAAAACAGTGCTTGACCTTCTTTACGTTCATAGCGGCATTCAGTTTATACATTCCCATTGTGTTATTGGGTCTATACATCGGTAGTGTTAGCATCTTGTGAGTGCAAAGCACCATTGCCATTCATGTGGCCTCCTAGGACAATACAAATTTTAAGTGGTTGAGACAAGGTTTAACCCCTCAATGTGTAGGCTTGCATGCTGTAACCAGCTACAAAACAAATTCGGGCAGTATTGCTGATAAAAATGCATCCCTCCCCGATGAGCTCAATGCATTCTATGCATGTTTTGAACAGAAGGGCAATGAAATGACACCACCTGCCCCGACAGCCTCCAACACATCTGTACCCACAGTTACCGTGCAGATGTCTGGTCAGCCTTCCTTAGAGTGAACCCATGGGAAGTGACCGGCCCAGATGGAGTCCCCAGCCCTGTCCTCAGATCCTGTGCAGATCAGTTGGTGGGGGTATTCACAGAAATCTTTAGCCTCTCTCTACTTCAATCTGAGGTTCCCACCTGCTTTAAGAAGACAATTATCATTGTGGTGCTGAAGAAAAATAAGGTAACATGCATTAATGACTACTGCCCAGTGGCTCTGACATCCACCATCATGAAGTGCTTCAACTCCAACCTCTCAGACAACCTTGACCTACTGCAATTCACCTACCGCTGAAACAGGTCCATGGCGGATGCCATCTCCCTGGCTCTAAGATCTCTGGGACATCTGGATAACAAAGACATCTACGTCAGCCTCTTAGTTATTGACCATAACTCCATTTTCAATATCATCATCCCAAACAAACTCATTTCCAAACTCCTGGACTGAGGACACAGCACCTCCATCTGCCAATGGATTCTTGACTTCCTGACCAACAGACAGCAGTCAGTAATCTTAGACAACAACACCTCTGCCACGATTATCCTCAACACTGGTGCCCCACAAGGCTGCGTCCTCAGCCCCCTACTTTACTCCCTGTACATTCGCGACTGGGTGGCCAGATTCTGCTCCAACTCCATCTACAAGTTCACAGATGACACCACCGTAGTGGGCCAGATCTCAAATAACAACAAGGTGGAGTACAGGAAGGAGTTGGAGAGCCCAGTGGCATTCAGTCAAGACAACAACCTTTCCCTCAATGTCAGCAAAACAAAAGAGCTGGTCTTTGTACTTTGCACTACCTCAATGTACTTATAGTTGGAACGATCTGTCTGGATGGCAGGCAAGACAAAGTTTTTCACTGTATCTCAGTGCATGTGACAATAATAAACCAATTAACAATTAGTGGTAGCAGGAGGTTAGACTGCCCTTCCACAGTTATCCTTTTGTTAAAATAAATTCTTGCTAAAAAATATATACAAGAAATACAAAAAATAGTGCATGGCTCTCTTTACAGTCATGTTGTTTTTCAGTCTATACGTTCAGTGTCATTGGTTCTATGCAATTGCAGTGTGAGCATATTCTGTATGCAGAGAACCATTGCCACCTATGTGGAGCCTTGGGCCATACAAAATTTCTAGTGTTTGACAGGCTTTTACACAGGGCTTAGCCCCTCAATAACTAGTGGCAGAAAGACCCTAGACTACAGTCCTTCCCCATAGAGACTTGGTATTGGCCACAGCAAGCTTCAGTGCATCCCTCAGTATGTACTCCTGCAGCCTGGAATCTGCCAGGCAGCATTCCCTTACAGACATCTTGTTGTACTGGGAGACCAATGAAGTTCAGGGAGACTAAAGAGTGTCTTTCACTGAGGTGATGATCTTCCAGCATCACTTGTTGTTTGTCTCAGTATGCATCCCTGAGAACAACCCATTGATCAGAGAGTCCTCTGTTATGTAACTGCTTGGGGTGAACCGAAACAAGGCTGCTTGCATCCTTCTCCAGGCCGTCTTTGTGAATACATAGTCTACAGAGAGGTGGGTGATCATCTCATCCTCAACGTAGCCATCCCAAGGGCAGCATGTGTTAGACCTGAGATTCCAACCATACAGGAAGGATCTGACAGGGAGGGGCTCTCTCACTACCAGCCAAGAGAGGTCTTGGTGCTTGTTGGTGAGTTCTGGCAATGAGGTGTTCTGCCAGATGGGTTTGACAGTCTGCTACAGGATCCGTCGTGTCTTTGTCCCACAGTGTCTGCAGGACATTCAGTGCTGACCACTGCCTGCCAGACTTGTGGTCAAAGGTGCTTCTCTGAAAGAACTTTTCCATGAAAGACAGTTAGTGCAGCAATGTCAAAATGAATGGGATGTTGCGTGGCATTGAGGCCAGGCCCAACCTTCGCAACACCAGGGACAGGAAGAACCTCAGCACGTACTGACACTTGGTGCCTGCTTACTTTGGCTCCACCCACAACTTGATGAAGCCACACACAAAGGTGGTCATCAGGATGAGGGCAATGTTGGGTACGCTTTTGCCCCCCCGTTGTCCAGGGACGTGTGCATCATGTCCTATTGGACACGTTCCAGCTTGGATCCCCAGATGAAACAGAAATGGCTCAGGTGACTGCCAGGACAGAGGAGTGGGATATGGGCAATACCTGTGCCATGTATAGCAGCACCAAGAGCACCTCACACCTGATGACCAGGTTCTTGCCAGTCATCAAGAAGGAGTGCCGCTCCCACAGGCCCAATTCTCCTTTAACCTTTCCTACCCACTCCAGCCAATTTTTGTTACACGCTTCAGCCCATCCAAGCCAGGTCCCCAGCACCTTTGGGTAGTCAGACTTGACGGTGAAGGGGATGGCAGACTAGTTGGGCCAGTTGCCAAAGAGCATAGCACCTGATGCCAACTCAAGTTAGTTGCAGACGCTGATCAATCTGCAGACTGACCTTGGCATCCCTGTACAGCAAGACTTTGATTGAGTGCCCCCACTGCCTGGCATCACCACCCCTCTTATGGCCACATTCTCCCTTCGGCAAAGGCTTCTAGTCAAGTCAAGTTTATTGTCATATGCACAAGTACAATGAAAAACTTACCTGCAGCAGCATCAGAGGCACATGGCATCATATAAGCAGCATTCACAAGAAAAACATAAATTATATAAAATTTTTACAAGAAAGAACACAATTAGAACAAAAAGAAGTCCATTTTATGCAAAGTGATCAAAGTAATTATAGTGTTCCTAAACTGAGGTGATTAAGGTTTTGCCAGTTGGTTCAAGAACCAAATGGTTGAAAGGAAAAAGCTGTTCTTGAACCTGGTGGTGTGGGACTTCAGGCTTCTGTCCCTCCTACTCGATGATAGCTGCAAAAATATGGCATGGACTAGATGGTGAGGATCTTTGATGATAGATGTTGCCTTCTTGAGGCAGTACCTCCTGCAGATAGTACCAATGGTAGCTGGGGGTGGGGTGGGGGGGATGGATCAGTGATGTATTGGGCTGAGTCCACTACTCGCTGCAGCTTCTTATGTTCCTGTGCATTCCAATTGCCGTACCAGACCATGATGCAACTAGTCAGGATACGTTCAACAGTTCATCTGTAGAAGTTTGTTAGAGTGTCCAATGACAAGCTGAACCTCCTCAACCTTCTAAGAAAGTAAAGACACTGGCGCGCTTTTCTTATGATTGCATCTATGTGCTGGGCCTGGGAAAGGTCATCCGATATCTTAATGCCCAGGAATTTAAAGCTGCTGACTTTATCCACCACGGATCCCCCAATGTAGCCTGGTGCCAGGACCAGTCTGTTCCAGACCTCATCTCAGCCTTGGTTCCAAAAGTGAGGTGAGAGTGACTGCCCTTGACGTTTGATTGAGGGTGGCATCAGGAACATGGGTAAAAGTGAAGCCAATGGGCATGAAAGCACTGCAGTGGTTGGGGTCATGTCTTGCACACAGGAAGATGGTTGTGGCTATAGGAGGTCAAGCATCCCAGCCCCAAGAAGTCACTGAAGGAGTTCCTTGGGGCAGTGTCCTCGGCCCAGCCATCTTCAGCTTTCTCTTCAATGGTTAGAAGTGGTGATGATTACACACATTCAGTTCTTTTGCAACTTCTTAACCAATGAACCAGTCCATACCAATATGCAGCAAGACCTGGACAACATTTGGTGTGTGCTGATATGTAGTATACCCTTTCTAGGATGCAATGTAAATAATTGAATGCAATGCTCCACAGAGTCTGACCAAGGTTCTATACGGCTGAAGAATAAATTCAACTCCTTTGTATTTCAGCACTTTAGGTTACAAAACCTCATTTCCATGAGCTTTTAAGATTGCTTTTGGAGTTTTCTATTAGTTTTCATTAATTTATTGTCGGAGCCCTTTGTTCCTCTGCAGTTCCTGGTTTCTCCACATTCAGCCAGTTTTGCTTTCTTCGCTCCAGACCGAATGACTTCAGTTCCCGACAGTGAACTCCAATTTACATAGTTTTCCCCACACTTAATCTGCCTATCACCTTTTTCAACCTCCTGCTACAATTGAAATATTTACCACTCTTACTTTGTATTACTTCACCAAGTTATTAATAGACATTTTATAATGTTGAAGAACTGGTGTAAATCCCTGGGAAACAGCCCATCAATCAACCTACTGATGTCATGTTTCTTTCTGACATAAGAGGCAGCCATTCAGCCCATCAAACTTATGTCTGCACAGGGCATTCCCATCAACTCACACCTCCACAACCGAGGAAGAAATGTGTGCATCAGATCATGGCAGTTACAACATTGGAAGTGATTCATTTCACAGTCCAAGCAATCTCCTCTTTAACCCACTCCCCACCACCTCTCTTCCCCCTTTTTCAGATGCATGTCTGACGTGAAGTTTCAGGCTGCACCTCAATGGTCACATGTGAAGCATCCTCCAGTCAGTCCAATGGCCCTCCATTTAAGAGTTTCTCCACCTTAGTCTGCCCCCACCCCTCTCGCAACTTTGTCTTGCAGTGAGAATCCTAAGATTCTGTTCACAAGTACCCCCATCAACTTACACTATTTTTCACCATTCACCCACACAAAAGGGGAAGGGGAGGGTTGCACTGGTAGGATATATTTCCCTCCCAGGGTGTCCCGGAGAGCTGTCCACACTTTGCTCTGGTGGGGTGGGGCTGAATAATAATAAAAGCAAAATGCTGCTGAAAGCTGGGGATGCTGACAGATGGAATTATTTCCCCACAGATGCCGCCAGAACTTCCAGATATTTCTGTCACTTTGCTTCCACTGTTCCGAAAGAACTCGATGAAAATGCCTTAAGGTGTCCCCACTCCATCCTACTCAGTCCAGGACTTTCAGGTCTGTACTTGGTGCTCTCTTGTAACATTGAGACTCCAATCTCCCATTTGGATTGGCAGGCGTGTGCCCTTCAACTCTGAAACACTTCAATGTACTGTACTGCCCCATAACAATCTTTTATTAGACAATCACATTTGGAAAGAGGTGTATAACCAGACTAAGCACAGTTAGAATGATCAGTGTGATCGGTATTTACCCAGAACCAAACCTATCTGGAGCAACCAAAGCAGCAAACAAAAGAGTCAATTCTTCTTGTAACAAAGCTCAGTTACACTGAGAACTGAAGAGGAATTGGGAGACCAGCAGAAGTGGTGAATGTGATTATTTTGAGCAATTCTCAAATTGTTTTGGTAACTATTTTTGGTTGAGTTGTTTGAAAGTTGCTGGTAAACTTCCTTGTGAGTATGACGGCTTTGGGAAGGGCTCCACCAACACCACAAGTCCTCCAAATACATGTTAGAAATTTTACAGACAGATGGAGGATATTCAAGTTAATGGTGGCATTGTGCCACAGCGATGGAGCTGGATCAGGAGACGGACAAGTCCAGAACACCACTTACCATGAAGGGGTGGACTGGTGTTCCACTAGGACACAGGCAGAAGGTGGAGATAAATACAAGACTGAGCGCTGCCTCCCCACAGAAAGACTTTCCCTTTGGGAGGTGGAAATTTCACGGACAACAAAATGCTGATGAATCTTATGATCAAAACACAAAAATGCTGCAAAACTTGCTGAAGATTGTACTGAAGAACGACTCAGAGACCCAACTGCAGATTCAAACATGAAAGAAAAAATACTTCAAGAAACTAACTGGATCTTTGAGAAAACGACAAGATTTGTCATGCAGCAGAGAGAATGGAGATTAGTTACTCAACAGGTCAGAACGTGAGTGCAGGACGTAAACCCAAGGAAATCTCCAGTGGCAACAGGAACAATAAAAGTCCAAGCTCAGGCTAAATAAACTCCAAGGATGTAAGTGTTGCAATTGTGGGAAGAACCACCAGTTCCTCAGGAGATTGTCTTCACTTTTTCATAAAACATGTAACATGCAGAAAGAGCAATCATTTTGGTAAGAATTTCAGAGCTAAGAAGTTACCTCCACATAAATTAAAAGCCGGATCAATCGATGAGGACCCAGGAACAACGGTTCTTGTTGTCTGAGGTTAGATGATGAGTGAGATGATGAAAAATATGTTATACTTAAGTTAGTTGATTTCAAATAGATGCGGAGGTCCGATGTAATTCTGCTTCACTTTTTCAAGAAAGCAACCTAAGATTGCAAATTTATAAAAGGTGGAACTACTTACATGTGCGATTGTGGCTAATGTTGGAGCCTGTCTCCCTACGAAAGGATAAGGACAACTGCGGATAGCACAACCACTTCACACCTGCTGGGAAAACGGGCATGTTTTGAGCATGGACATTATCCTGTATAGTGATAAAGATGCTATCAACAGCACACCATCAGCTGGATTCATGATATCTGTGTAAAATGACCATTAGCCAATAACCTAGCTTTTAATGCAGAAATTTTTCAGGTATTTATTGATTGAATTAGACAACTTAAATGCAGACTTTTTGCAACAGTTGATCTGGTGCAACATGAACCTCATCAGGTACCCATGGCTTTAGGGATAAGCTGACTGGATGGTCTGGTCAGATATTGTAGTTCTAGTTATAACACTGACTATTTGGATCAGTTTTGTGGTATCATTGCCTGATGAGGATGGATCACTACATACACAGTCAGATGATAAAGAGTTGAAGAAACAGAACATTGCCCATCACTAACGCTGGAAGATGCAGCTCTGCACCTTCATGGTGCTCAGATTTTTGCAATTCTAGGTGTTTGAAATGGATTTGACGTGAAAGTTTAGATGAACAAGTTTCATATTTAACCAGCTTCCATACATTCTTTGGGAAGGTATCATCAGGAGTGTTGGCCATTTGGGATCAGCTCTGCATCAGCAGCTTTCCAGAAGAATTTGGTGGAAGGACTTCAGGGAATAGAAGTCATTGCAGACAAATTTGTGACTGTTGTTTTTGGACAAAGTTGGAAGAAGTTGTTCAAGACCATGATAAATACTCAGATGCATTTCTTCACAGATACAGTGAGCAAGTGGTAGTACTAAATAAAGATAAAGTAACTTTTCAAGGGAAGAATTTGCTGTTATTGGACATAGTGCTATCAGCCAAGGACTTGGTGCAAGTTCAGTCAAAGTTAAAATAATTTTGGAGATGCCAACACCAACCAACATGACAGGGATCCAATGTTTGTTCAGACTTGCTCAAGACCTAACCAAGTTTCTTCTCATCTCTCAGATATGGTGAATCTACTCAGGTATTTAAGAAGGAAAGATTCAGAGTGGTTCAGGGGTGGACCCCAAGACGTGTTGTTGAAAAAATTAAAGGTAGTTCCTCCACATCTGTTCATAGGTGTTTTGATCTTAAGAAGTAACTTTACAATTTGATTAATTTCAGACTGATCTTGGAGCCACATTGATACAGATTGGATAACCAGTCACCTGTATATCGGGGGCATTAACAGAAGGCAGCAGTGGAATGTGCATAAATCCAAAGGGATCTGCAGGCAGTTGTGTTTGCCTGTATTTGGAACCATACACCAAGGATGGGACACAGTGAATGCTGAAACAGATCTTCGTCCATTGAAAGAATTGTTCTCAAAATACTAAAAGGTCTCAAGCACCTCAGAGAATTCAGAAAATGCTGCTGAGATTTCAATTATTTTCTTTGAATGGACTTTATTACAAAAAATGGGGGTGGGGGGAGGTGGTACTGGCGGATACAATGAGCACAGATGTTAGTACTTGTGATTTTATATGTGAAGAAATTGATCACTTCAAACACTTCCATTCTGAGATACGTTTGGGGAAGTACTTAGAGGAGTGAATGCAGATGATCCCATTGAACAGCAAATGAGAGCGTCAAGTTAGAGGTGCTTGAATATCTTTGTTCTTACTTTGGTTCTTGAGGTGAACAAACTGTACAAAGAAATCTAACATTCAAAGGACAACTTACGGTGCCTTCCAGTTGATGTAAAGAACTACTGTCAGTTGCTCATTCACACATATTGGCATAGATGGTTGCATTTGTCGAGTTTGGATTGTCTCTATTGGCTGAGATGACGTTAGTGTGAAAGCAATACATTTCAAAGTGCCAAATTTGTTGGGCAAATTGAAGTTAGCCAAGTACGCAGGCTTAACTTGAATGTGACCTGATGACCAAACCTTTGGCGATGGTCAGCACTGGCCTGAAGTTCATAGCTGTGCTCAACTTGTGCGTGGTTATTACAGTAACTTCATTCAAGTGGTTGGGTTTACTTTAGAATATCAGACATCCCAGTTATTTATATCAGACCACAACTTAGCTCCTCAGAGAATGCACTGCTTACTAAGGTATGAAATTTAGGCATGTGATACCATCATCTCTCTACCCACAATCAAATAGTAAAGCTGAGAATGGTGCCAAAACTATAAACAGACTTTTCACAAAATGACTTACTCTGTGCAGGAAGAGTTACTATCCCTTAACTTGCTGTCAATCTAATAATACACCAAGTGAAGGGATAGTAACTATTCCTGCACAGAGTTGAAAGGGTTGTAGGTGCAAGACACTCCTTCTTACTACAGAGCCCCTACTACAACCTTAATGTAGTTATTTTATTTTACTTCAAATTAAAATTGATTTTGTTTTGTAACTAAACTTGACGATGCTGGTAATTAAAGAACTGAAATAATATTTATCCAATAAAAGCATCTTTGACATTCAGGCTTGTATCAGGAGAAAACCATCAATAACTCATCAAGATTAAACTGAAATGGTAACAAGTATATGAAGCAGAGCTTTCTGAGAGTCTGTTGCAGTTGTTTTTTACTGTAATGCTTTGAATTACAATGCTGGTGTGCAGACTATCACTCACACTGTGTCTCTCAGGAGTCCACTTACCTGTGCTGTGCTCCCTATTATAATGATGGATGAAAAACATATTAACACAGAAAAATTAACAGAGCCGTTATTTTAAGTGCAGAAACAGTTTCATTTACTATGCTAAGCTGACCTAATGTGTACAGAATGGTGACATTATGAGTAACCCACACAATTACTCATAAAGCATTGTAACTGCAGATAAAAATTGCTTGTGCTTAAGTGATAAATGAAAATTTACTCCTTTGGCATTACTTTGTTAATTCAGTTTCTGCTCCAGCTTCAGAAATATCTCTGCAGACAGCATTAGGCATGGCTCCTACTGCACTGAACAGAAATTAAAGCATTAGATGTTGAATTGCAAGAACTAACATTTTGGTAAATAAAGATAATCATTCTGTGTATTCAAGACCATTGGGTTTGAACTGTAGGTAGCCATTGGACTGCTATTTTAATCAAATGGGCAAGCTGTATGAGGTGATTGCAGCAAGAGGGAAATGCTTGGTCACAAGCGAAGTGGGCAAGGTGTTAGTTTTCCAAGTGCCAATGAGACCATAAGCTTGACAGGAAGGGCTATAATTCAAAGCTTGCAGACAGATAGCTTTATAACATTTAATCAACTAAAATCTAACAGTATGATATATGTCACCTGCAGCAAGACCTGGATAATATTCAGATAGGGACTGGTAAGTGGAAGTGACACCACTGTGAAGAAATGACCAACTCCAAAAAGAGTCGAATCACCTTTGGGTTGACAAGAAATACATAGTTTGTTCACTTTTTGAGATGTGGGCAAAACTAGCATGGCAAAGCACAGTATATATATGGCCAGTCCAGATGAGTTTCTACTCTGTGGGGATAACCAGGATTTTGATAGTGGGGTCATGGCCATTGAATGTTTGAGGCCCTTGTGTTAGCCATTTTCGCCCTGGGAAAAAGTCTCTGACTGTCCACTCGATCTATGTCTCTTATCATCTTGTACACCTCTATCAAGTCACCTCTCATCCTCCTTCTCTCCAAAGAGAAAAGCCCTAGCTCATTCAATTTATCCTCATAAGACATGCTCTCCAATCCAGGCAGCATCCTGGTAAATCTCCTCTGCACCCTCTGTAAAGCTTCCACATCCTTCCTATAATGAGGCGACCAGAACTGAACACAATACTCCAAGTGCGGTCTAACCAGAGTTCTATAGAGCTGCAACATTACCTCGCCAGGCAGTTGTCACCCATTTCCCAATACATCAGACTTGAAGGACTTGCTGAACCACTCCACAGCAGAATGGAATGTAGACTGGAGTCATGTGCAGGTAAGGACAGCAGCTTCCCTTTACTGAGTCAGTGGGGCCACTTGCATCATCCGGCAACTTCACAGTGTATTTTCTTCTGCTAACCCACAATTCACTAGATTGACCAACCTTGAAAAACACAATATTACATGGTGTGATTTGATTTCACAAGTTCTGATCTGCTTCTGCATTTCAAGAAACATGAGGTTACATACAGGAGACAAACGTGAACAATGTGATCAATAGATTAGATTAAATTAGATTAGATTATCTTGTTGTCACATATACCAGGGTGCAATTAAATTCCTTGTTTGCATGAAGCTCACAGAGTAAACACTATACATGATAATAATAAATACAACAATAGATACAATGATGAGTCCAAAACAGCAGAATAGTGCAAGGATTGTAGTGCAGTCTGAGGAAGTGCAGAAAGAATGCATAAGTGACAATAATGGTATAACTGAGAGAGGTAGTGTTATGAGTATGAGAACATGGCAGCACCACTGATGTTAGTCAGGAAGCACAACAGCAGGTGGATGATATTTCCGTCGTTACCTGCCTTCATCTTCTCCTGACACTTGCAAGCCTTTAGCCCCATTAGATAAAAGAAATCAGCTCCGATATCATAACCCAGGAAGGCTCTACAATAGCATGAAGTGGGAACTCTGGCTTATAAAACTACTACACAGCACTTAATTTCCAAAGACATGCAGGTTAGGAGCTGTGGGCATGTTATGTTGGCACCGGAAGAGTGGCGACACTTGCTGGCTGCCCCCCAGCACATTCTCAGTAATGCAAAAAGACATACTTCACTATGTGTTTCGATGTACATGTGACTAATAAATAAATATCTAATATCTATATCAATGCTGAGGACATTTCTGACAGTAATTTGTGGGAATTGTCAGCCACAGTTCAGTGGGCAGCACCTTCATCTCTGAGTCAGAAAGTTATGGATTCAAGTCTCAGTCTAGATACCTTCACTAGGGCTGACAGGATGTTGCATTGTCAGAGGTACTACTTTTGGAATACGAGCTAAAGCGAGATCCCAGCTGCTCTCATGGACCTCTTCAGAGAAATCTCCAACATTATCCGATACTTACCCTTCAAGCAAGAAAATTATTGATTTGTAGGCCATACATAAACAGCAACAACATGATAGGACCAAGTTCAAGCTAATATAACCAGGGAGAAGGTCTTGTTCAGTGAGAGTTCAGTACCAGAGACTGAGGCCTGCTATCACGAGGAGATATCCTTTGTGCCATTTCTCCAATTCATGTTTCACCATGAACTGAGAGTGGCATTATCTACAATATTGTTATTTGCTGCAATTTGTCCCTGTATTCCTTTGGGGATGCTTCTGATCTCCTGCTATAATTGATAGAAATGCTGCAAAAACAGTATCAAGACAGGTGAACGAGTTCATTCAGAAGATATTCTGTACCTTTCACAGAAAAAGGCTACTATTAATATCAGAAAGAAGTTTTCCTGCATACACCATTGAGACAATATGGTGATGGGGCTGGAAAGTGGCACTGAGAGAGAAAATCAGACATGATCTTGTTGAATGGTGGAGCAGGCTTGAAGGACCAAGTTACTTCCTCCCGCTCTGATCTTTTTATGTTCTTATTGGTAAACTTGTAAAGCTGTCAGTCCCAGACTGCAATCTCTGCATGTATTATTGTTCAACAGATGAACTTCTGACTCTAGACAGACGCTTCCAGTGAGGGAGGCTATCTGCTGGGAGTTTCAGATTGAAATACATTTTTCTCAACAGTCCCTGTCATCCTAAATTCCTGACCTTATTAGCACATGGGCTTTGGAAACAAACACAGCAAAGGAGTTCGGCACCATCTTTAGAACTATGCATGTTTCTAGTCCTGCTTTGGATGGTGAGATAATACAAAGAATGCAGAGCTGATTAGTCAAGCTTAATTACTGAGTTCAAACAGTTTCCCTTGTTCCCATCTCCAGGCATGGCTTGGTAACCACTGAGAGACTGAATCTTCTCTGTCCTTCTCAATCAACAATCTCTTCACAAGCACTGAGCAGCACCAAAAATAACCTGAACTGATTCTGAGAAATGAATCATAAATATTCATGAAATTTTGCTCAACCGGCTTGTGGAAGTTTCCTGCACTTATACATTTGAACGGGAACTTAGAGCAAAGGTTTGATCAAGATACAACTGTACTGCTCAGTTATTAAAATGCAGTGACTCTGGTTTGGGATGACTATTCTGTTAATTCCTCCCGGCTGCAGAATAACTAGAGTGTACAGATACATATTTAGATAGTGGCTGTCATCTCAGAATGTTCAAAGCAGTTCACTGCCAATGCAGTCTTTTTGTGAAATGTAGACAACAAGGGGAAACATGTCAACTGATATCAATAAAAGGAAATCAGGTGGTGGGGCAAGTCAGATTGTGAGTATACACATTTCACATTCTATACTTAATGAAGGTAATTAAGCTTACCATCGTGTCTTTTAAAGCCTTGATCTCTCAAAGCACTCCTGCTGGCATTGACCCAAGCATCAATTGGCAATGTCACAACCTTTCAGCCGCTGAATTAACTGTTGACCTGGTCTGCAGAAATCATAATCCCTTGGCCAATCAGTTTTCCGAAAATATACTTCATTCATAAAATTTCTAAATATACCATATAGGACACACACATACATCACATACACTGTATATTGCTTACAACATCTACATTTTGTCAACATGGTGTTATCTATCTTTTACATTAACTTTGAGATGTTTTTACACAGAATACAACCCATCAGCATAACTTGCTTAAATCAGGCATAGAAAAGCAACACTCTTCCCTGAAATCAGTAAACCACAGAGGCTGCTGACTATATTTTTTAACGCAGAAGGTCCAGGTTAGTTCCACAAGACGGAATGTGTGATACCTCGTCATGGTCTTGCACCATGCTGCAAATTCCTGTGCAAACAAACAGGTTGACACCAGATTTGCTGTGTGGAGCATGTGTCATATAATACCTTATTAGTAGGAGAACCAGTATGCGGGCTGATAAAGGAATCAACACAGAAAAGGCAAGATATCACAGAGCGAGTTCTATAGGCCTTCAGTAAAATCTCTTCATGACCTTGGCCCTCTTTATTATTGTATCTTCTTCCAGCCTAAAAGCCCACTCAGAAAACTCCATTCTTTGACATCTCTCTTCTGTGTAAACTCATCACTGTGCACCCTTCACACCCCATCCCTTTCCATGTGTTGCTGTGCCTTCAGCTGCCTCTGCCCTAAACACTGGAATTCATTCCCTGAACCTTTCTTATTCTCTACCCATGATCTTCTCTAAATTTGGGATTGTCATAAGAAGAGATTAAAACAACTGGGTCTATACTCACGAGTCTAAAATACTGAGAGATCATCTCATTAAAACATAGAAATCTAAAATTCTTATGACGCCCGACAGGATAGATGGGTAAAATGCTGAGGAATATGGAACTAAGGGGTCAACCATTCAGGAATTTCATAACCCAGATGATAATGACCTTCTTCATTTCTCTACCCAGAAGGGCTGTGGAGGCTTAGTTGCTGAATGTAATTTATCAGGGGTCACTATATTTTCAGATACAGTGGCATGCAAAAGTTTGGGCACCCCTGGTCAAAATTTCTGTTACTGTGAATAGCTAAGCGAGTAAAAGATGACCTGATTTCCAACGGGCATAACGTTAAAGATGACACATTTCTTTAATATTTTAAGCAAGATTACTTTTTTATTTCCATCTTTTACAGTTTCAAAATAACAAAAAAGGAAAAGGGCCTGAGGCAAAAGTTTGGGCACCCTGTATGGTCAGTACTTAGTAACACCCCCTTTGGCAAGTATCACAGCTTGTAAACGCTTTCTGTAGCCAGCTAAGAGTCTTTTAATTCTTGTTTGAGGGATTTTCGCCTATTTATCCTTGCAAAAGGCTTCTAGTTCTGTGAGATTCTTAGGCCATCTTGCATGCACTGCTCTTTTGAGGTCTATCCACAGATTTTCGATGATGTTTAGGTTGGGGGACTGTGAGGACCATGGAAAAACCTTCAGCTTGTGCCTCTTGAGGTAGTCCATTGTGGATTTTGAGGTGCGTTTAGGAGTGTTATCCTGTTGTAGAAGCCATCCTCTTTTCATCTTAGGCTCTTTTACAGATGGTGTGATGTTTGCTTCCAGAATTTGCTGGTATTTAATTGAATTCATTCTTCCCTCTACCAGTGAAATGTTCCCCGTGCCACTGGCTGCAACACAAGCCCAAAGCATGATTGATCCACCCCTGTGCTTAACAGTTGGAGAGGTGTTCTTTTCATGAAATTCTGCACCCTTTTTTCTCCAAACATATCTTTGCTTATTGTGGCCAAAACGTTCTATTTTGACTTCATCAGTCCACAGGACTTGTTTCCAAAATGCATCAGGCTTGTTTAGATGTTCCTTTGCAAACTTCTGACGCTGAATTTTGTGGTGAGGATGCAGGAAAGTTTGGAGATCCACAATGGACTACCTCAAGAGAAATCCACGATGGACTACCTCAAGAGGCACAAGCTGAAGGTTTTTCCATGGTCCTCACAGTCCCACGGCCTAAAAATCATAGACAATCTGTGGATAGACCTCAAAAGAGCAATGCATGGAAGACGGCCCAAGAATCTCACAGAACTAGAAGCCTTTTGCAAGGAAGAATGGGAGAAAATCCCTCAAACAAGAATTGAAAGACTCTTAGCTGGCTACAGAAAGCGTTTACAAGCTGTGATACTTGCCAAAGGGGGTGTTACTAAGTACTGACCATGCAGGGTGCCCAAACTTTTGCTTCAGGCCCTTTTCCTTTTTTGTTATTTTGAAACTGTAAAAGACGGAAATAAAAAAGTAATCTTGCTTAAAATATTAAAGAAATGTGTCACCTTTAACGTTATGTCTTTTGGAAATCAGGTCATCTTTTACTCGCTTAGCTATTCACAGTAACAGAAATTTTGACCGGGGTGCCCAAACTTTTGCATGCCACTGTATTAAGGAATTGAGGAATATGGAGTTAATGCAGACACATGACTCTGAGGTAAAAGGTCAGCCATGATCTTATTATTGAATGGCAGAACAGGCAAGAGGGGCTGAATGGCCTACTTCTGCTTCTGTTTCCTCTGTTCCTTTGTACAACACCCTGAGTCTGTTCCATTATTCAATATTTTGGTGAATCCTTGATTTCAACTCCACTTTCTTGCCTGATTCCCAAATCTCATGCTTCCCTTAAGTGTCTAAAAATTTCTCAGTTTCATTCTTGAATATGCTCAGAAAATGAGCATTCACTTCCCCCTGTGGTAGATTGCAACTGTCTGAATGAAGAAATTTCTCCTCATCTCATTTCTAAATGACTGCTCCTTTGTCCTGAAATTATGACACTTGGTTCTGAACTTTACAGCTGATGGAAACAGTCCCTCTGAATCCACCCCCAAATGTCCCTTCACTGCCAATCCCTCACAGAATTACGCACTTCAGTGATATGACCTTTCATTCCTTTACAATCCAGTGAGCATGGGCTCATTTGAATCACTCTCTCCTCACTGTGCTTCTCAATTCACCTCAGGATTCAATCTAACATCGCTACCTCCATGGCAAAATATTCTTCCTTCAGTGAGGAAACCAAAAATATTCCGATCTTCCTGGTGTGGCCTCAAATTCCTGCATAATTGCAGTAAAACTTACTTATTCTTGTGCTCCAAGCCCCTTGTAATAAAGGCTAACATACCACCTGCTTTCCCATCTACTTGCTGTACCAGAAAGTGTTGCCTGCAAGTACAGATGGAGCCTTCTGTATCCGACGTTTCCTGATTTTTCTTCCTGCTGTCAAGATAGATAGACTAACAATTCCAAGTGCTCTCCAACCATCACCTTGGCTCAATGTGCTCCTGCCAGTCAAAAATCAATGACCCAGCCTGAGCCAACCTTCCAGCACTGGATCTGCAGTCCCTGCCCTTCCAGTGCACCTATAAGTATTTTCTAAATACGACGAGCTTTCTGACTCTATCGTCCTTTTAAGTCAAGACTCCTACCATCTTCCCAATCAAAGTCATTGAAAGCTTAACATCCAGGAGCAGCAGCAAATTGGGAAGGCAAATGGGATATTTACCTTTATTTGAGTACAGGAGTAAAGGTGTCTCACAACATTCACATGGGGCCTTGGTGAGACCACACCTGGAGTGTGGTGAACAGTTTTACTCTCCTTACCAGTCCAGAAGGAAGAATGTGATTACACTGGAGAGGATGCCAAGGAGATTCATCAGAATGTTGCTTGGGCTGCAGTGTTTCAGTTATAAGGAGAGACTGGAGAGGCTGGGTTTGTTTTCCTTGGAGCAGAAGAGGCTGAAAGAGGAATTGTTAGAGTTATGCAAAAATATTAGGACCATACAGTTATACAGCACAGAAACAGGCCCTTCGGCCCAACTGGTCTGTGCTGATCAAGGTGCATCATCTAAGCTCATCCCATTTGCCAACGTTTGGCCCATTACCTTCTGAACCTTTCCAATTCATGTACCTGTCCAAATGTCTTTTTAAAGTTGTTATTGTAGCTGCCTCAACCACTTCCCCTGGCACCTGATTCCACATAGATACCACCCTTTGTTCAAAAAAGTTGCCCCTCAAGTTCCTACTAAATCCTTCCCCTCTCACCTTAAACCTATTGGTATTGGTATTGGTTTATTATTGTCACTTGTACCGAGGTACAGTGAAAAGGTTGTCTTACAAACCGATCGTACAGGTCAATTCATTACAAAGTGTGGTTACATTGAGTCAGTACAGAGTGCATTGATGTAGTACAGGTAAAAACAATAACAGTACAGAGCAAAGTGTCACAGCTACAGAGAAAGTGCAGTGCAATAAGGTGCGAGGTCACAACAAGGTAGATCGGAGACTATGTCCTCTAATTCTTGAGTCCCCAACTCTGGGAAAAAGACTGAGTGCATTCACCCTATCTCTGCCCCTCATGATTTTATAAACCTCTATAAGATCACCTTTCAGTCTCCTACGCTCTAAGAAATAAAGTCCTAGCCTGTCCAACCTCTCCCTATAACTCAGTCCCTCAAGTCCTGGCAGCATCCTTGCAAATATTTTCTGCATTCTTTCCAGTTTAATAACATCTTTCCTACAGCAGTGCGACATAAACTGAACACAATATTCCAAGTGCAGCCTCACCAGTGTCTTGCACCATAACCTCCCAACTTTTATACTCAATGCTCTGACTGATGAAGGCCAGCTTGCCAGAAGCCTTCTTCTCCACCCTGTCTACCTGTGACTCCACTTTCAGGGAACCATTAACTTGTACTCCAAGGTCCCCCTGTTCTATAACACTCCCCAGGGCTATTCACTGTGAAAGTCCTACCTGGATTTGACTTTCCAAAATGCAACACCTTGCACTTATCCGAATTAACTCCATTTGCCATTCCTTGGCTCACTTACTCAGCTGATCAAGACCCCCCTATAATTTTTGATAACCTTCTTCATTGTCC
Organism: Pristis pectinata; assembly: GCF_009764475.1. Lineage (NCBI taxonomy): Eukaryota > Metazoa > Chordata > Chondrichthyes > Rhinopristiformes > Pristidae > Pristis > Pristis pectinata. The sequence continues at coordinate 94,644,065 of NC_067407.1, read as the reverse complement.
ACTATATACCACCTATTTTAGTGTCATCTGTAAACTTGCAAATTATGCCCTGTACATTCCTATCCAAATTGTTGATAGGGTAGAAAGAAGGAAACTATTCCAAAAAGCAGAGGCGTCTAAAATTAGGGAATATAGGTTTAGGGTAAGTGAATAAGAGGTTTATGGGGGATTGAAGGAAGAACTTTTTCCACCCAGAGGCTGGTTAGAATCTGAAATGTGTTGCTTGAGTGGGTGGGGGAGGCAGAGATTCTGACAACATTTATCAAGTAACCAGGTGAGCACTTGGACACCAGAGCACAGAAGACTACAGATCATGTGCTGGTAAATGGATATAGTATGGGTTTAGTACTTGATGATTGGCATGGATATGACAGACTAAAGGGGCCTGTTTCTGTGCTGTACAACTCTAGGACTCTACCAATTATACAACCAAGAGTCAGTGAGTTTTCGCTGATTATCATGCCATTTACACTTTGCCATTTTATTCTGCTGACACTTTCAAAGCATCCCTCAGATTCTACCATTCGCCTACACATTACGGGCAATTTGCAGTGGCCAATTAATTTACCAAAATTCTGGAGCATATTGAGGTTAAAAAAGAGGTAGTGTTGGAGCTTCTGAAAAACATTAGGATAGAAATGTCCCTGGAGCCGGACGGGATATAAGAGGTTGCTGGGATGTTGACAGTGACCTTCGTGTCCTCCCTGGCCACAGCAGTGGCACAAGAGGATCGGAGGACGGCAAATGTTGTTCCCTTGTTCGAGAAAGGTAATAGGGATAATCCTGGGAATTATTGACCAGTGACTCTTATGTCAGTGGTGGGCAAGCTATTGGAGAGGATTCTTTGACAGGATTTACAAGGATTTGGAGAAGCATAGTCTTATTAGGGATGGTCAGCATGGCTTTATGAGGGCCAGGTTGTGCCTCATGAGCCTAATTGAGTTTTCTGAGGAGGTGACAAAACAAACTGATGAGGGTAGAGCGGTGGGTGTGGTGTATACAGACTTTAGTAAAGTGTTTGACAAGATTCCCCATTGTAGGCTCATCTAGAAAGTCATGAGGCATGGGATCCATGGAGACTTGGTTGCGTGAATTCAGAATTGGCTTGCCCACACATGGCAGAGGTTGGTTGTAGATGGACAATATTCAGCCTGGAGGTTGGTTACTAGTGGTGTTCCACAGAGATTTGCTCTGGGACCCCTGCTCTTTGTGATTTTTATAAATGACTTGGATGAGGAAGTGGAGGAATGGGTTAGTAAGTTTGCAGATGACACAAAGGTTGGCGGTGTTGTGGATAGTATACAAGGTTGTCATAGGTTAAAATGGGACATCGACAGGATGCAGAGTTGGGCGGAGAAGTGGCAGATGGAGTTCAATCCGGAGAAGTGTGAAGTGATACATTTTGGAAGAATGAACCATAGAACCATACAGCACAAAACAGGCCCTACTTGAAGGTGGAGTACAAGATTAATGGCAGGATTCTTAGCAGTGTGGAGGAACAGAGAGATCTTGGGGTCCAAGTCCATAGATCTCTCAAAGTTGCCCTGCAAGTTGATAGGCTGGTTAAGAAGGCATATGGTCTGCTGGCCTTTATTAGTCAGGGGACTGAGTTCAAGAGCCATGAGGTAATGTTGCAGCTCTATAAAACTCTGGTTAGACCACACTTAGAGTGCTCAGTTCTGGTCACCTCATTATAGGAAGGATGTGGAAGCTTTGGAGAGGGTGCAGAGGATATTTACCAGGATGCTGCCTGGATTAGATAACTTTTCCGAGGAAAGGTCGAGTGAGCTAGGGCTTTTCTTTTTGGAGCAATGCAGGATGAGAGGCAACTTGATAGAGGTGTATAAGATTATGAGGGGCATAGATAGAATGGACAGCCAACACCGTTTCCCCAGGGTGGGAATGGCCAATACCAGAGGATATCAGTTTAAGGTCAGAGGGGAAAAGTTTAGGGGAGATGTCAGGGGTAAGTTCTTTACACAGAGGGTGGTGGGTGCCTGGAATGCTTTGCCAGGGATGGTGGTAGAGGCTGATACAACAGGGAAATTTAAAAGATTCTTAGGTAGGCATATGGATATAAAAAAAATGGAGGGTTATGGGCTGGTAGGAGGGAAGGGTTAGATTGATCAAGGAGTAGGGCCCATAGTGTGCTGTACTGTTCGATGTTCTATGTACCAATCTGCACGTCTTTGGGATGTGGGAGGAAACTGGAGCACCTGCTGGAAATCCCCGCTGTCACAGTGAGAACGTGCAAACTCAACAGAAACAGCACCAGAGGTCAGGATTCAACCCAGGTCACTGGAGGTGTGAGGCAGCAGTTCAACTAGACATGCCACTGTGGGGCCCTTGGTGTAAAGCAAAACTATCCCCAAGCAATTTGTGTGCCCTAGCTTTCATTTTCTTCCCTAGCCAAAAATTGGAGAGGACAAATTTGTAAAAGTTGGAAATCTATAGGATAGATACAAATGATTTACTTCGTGTCCTGTGGCTCAGCATGGCCTATTAGATGTGAAACTAAATCCTTACCCGATGTTGACAGTTAAATTGAGCGAGTCTTGGTTCTACATTTAACTTGAAACTGAATGTTGATAAAATGTAAGATGCACTCTAAAGTGTGACCAATGTGACCAGTACCATGAAAGGAAGCTGTAGTGTACATGCTGCTTTGACAGCAGCTGAAGCAAGGTACTTTAGAGTGCAATGAATTGACTGAGCACACATCCAGATTTTTTAATGAATGTGTTAGAGAAATACTTCTGTTGAGCCCAACCACAAGACCTCCAACGTTGCTCAGTGCAGAGCATGGGGATGGAATGTTAAGACCCAGATCCAGTAATAACGCTCAACTTTCCCAATTGCATCCTTTCTAAATGGGAAGCTTTATATTAAAAAAAAATCAACTGCTTATGAGGACCGGCATTTAAAAAGACATTAACAAAACAAATGCAGTTTTTGAGAATTGCCAATATTTGTAATTTATTATTGAGGCAATGTCCCTTCGCCATCAGCTCCCGCCATCTCAGCCAACGCCAAGGATCCCATTCCTTCGTGGGGTCCCACTCGGCCAGAGGCCTCCTGCCATTTGGCAGTCTGGATGTGGTGGGAAAGCTCAGCAGAGCCTGGTTTCTGGCAAAGGAAAGGTCGGGAGTTTCCAAGCTCGCTGTGATGCAGCAAGGGGTGGGTTTGATCAGCACGCTGGCCAGTCAGGTGTTTGGAGTTCTGGCATGTGGCCCTGCTGATGAACTGAACTAAAGCACAGAGAAATGCTGTCAGCCACACCTGTAGCTGCCAGTCCGTGGGCCAGGAAATCTGGCCCATGAACCCTCTGTGTGTTCGCAAAATACCTGCCAGATTCCAGGCACCTTTACCTCTTGAGTCTGAAGGATGTGGGCTCGAGCCCCACTTCAGAAACTTAGAGTCCTACAGTGTCTGCAATGCCAATTTTCAGATGAAGAGTGAAAGCAAGGCCTGGTCTGCCCTCTAAATGATGTAAATGATCCCACGACATTAACCAAAGAGGCAGTCGAGGCAGGTAAGTTCCTGGTGTCCTTGTTAATATTTATCCTTCAAATGACATTGAAAATTGCTCATTGATCTCAGCAGCGCTTTCGGGAACTCACTTTCTCCTTCAGCAATTTAAATTTACTTATTGGCAGTAAAGTGCTTTGGGATGAACGGAGGCCATGAAGAGTCCAATATGAATGTCTCTTTCAGTAAGATGCACAGGGCTTTGCAAACAAAATAATGGCTGGAAAATTTGTTCTTTGTTCTTTGTTGGATGTAAATATTTCTACAGGAAAAACAAACCACCTAAAGTTAGGTAATTTTACAAAACTTGTTTCAAACACCATCCGCATATCACAGAGTCAGGGTCTGATGATTGAAGGTGAGACTAACAGTGTCTTCACATCAGGACAGGAAAGGAAATATATCATCAATATCCAGAACTCAGACTAGAAATCAGAAACAATTACTCTTTTATTCAGAAGGAACTGATCATTCAAATTGGCTGGTTTCAGGCAATAAATAAATACTAAACTAATGCCAGTAGCACATCAGCTGTGGGGCACAGATCTTGGTCTAGTAATTCAGATGTCCGTATTAATAGCTCAAGGACTTTAGTTCACATTACACTACAGCATCCAGGCAAGTTATATTAAGATAACTAAATAATCTAAAACTCAAAGGATTTGTCAGCAAATACTTGATAGGCATAAAAATATCACCTCTCTGTTTTTGTAGACATTGATTTGGTCTGGCTTATGTCTGACTCCAAAGCTGGAGCAACCTGGCTGACTCCTAGTGCAGCGGTTAGTGTAACGCTATTACAGCGCCAGCGACCCGGGTTCAATTCCTGCCTCTGTCTGTAAGGAGTTTGTAAGGTAAGGTAAGGTACCTTTATTAGTCACATGTACATCGAAACACACAGTGAAATGTATCTTTTGCGTATAGTGTTCCGGGGGTAGCCCGCAAGTGTCGCCACGCTTGTGGTGCCAACATAGCATGCCCACAACTTCCTAACCCGTACGTCTTTGGAATGCGGGAGGAAACCAGGGCACCCAGAGGAAACCCACGCAGACATGGGAAGAACGTACAAACTCCTTACAGATAGCGGCTGGATTTGAACCCAGGTCGTTGGTGCTGCAAAGCGTTTTGCTAACCGCTACACTACCGTCCCATGCCCTGGGACTCTGTACTGTGTACGTTCTCCCCATGTGTCTGTGTGGGTTTCCTCCAGGTGCTCTGGTTTCCTCCTACATTCCAAAGATGTACAGGTTAGGGCATGCTATGCTGGCACCGGAAGAATGGCGACACTTGAGGGCTGCCCCCAGCACATTCTCAGTAACGCAAAAAGACATATTTCACTGTGTGTTTCAATGTACGTGTGACTAATAAATAAATATCATATTTTAAATAGCCCAGCAAGACAAACTATTCAAGGAATGAACAATAAATGATGTTCTTGCTACCCACATCCTGTGAATAAATAAAACAAAAACTGAGTGGAGAATGTACCATTCACACTTTGAGCCATAGCAACTAGCAGTCCTGTGAAACAGGAAGCCAATGCTTACATATTGGAGGAACAAGGCAGAACAAAAATGTGTGAAAACAACTGAGGCCCACCCTTATATACTCTCCCTTCTCAGGACAAAATCTGCCCCCCATCCCTTTTCATCCTCTTGTGATAGAGCACAAAGGAGATTTTACAAGTTTTATTTTTAATAGTTTCATGCAGTGAATAGTAGCAACGTCCTGCTTCACTGTGATTACAAGAAGTGAATCTGACTATCCACCCAAATGCAATAGCCCGATAGTTTTACATTTACCTCTTGATGTCTGGAGGACATCTTATGTGATATTCAGTTTCGAGGAACGTACTTCCAAGGAACAAGGAAACAAGCCCTTCCTCTCACCAAGTCAGCTGCAAGAATTCCCAATGTGAAATAATGTGGCCGTTAAACAACTTATCAAAGACTGGAAGGAACAGAGAAACCACCAAGGGTGAACAAGGCAAAAGGGACAGGTGGAAACATTACGGCTTCATTATTTCACCCCAGCAGAGAAATTCCCTTTGCTCCACATATCACCCGCCACCACCTTATCTGCTCCCTGGACTAAGTTGTTTCTCTCTTTCTCAGTCTGATGAAGGATCTCAGACCTGAAATATTAACTGTTTCTCTTTCCACAGATGTTAGCTGACCTGCTAAGTTTTTCCAGCATTTTCTGTTTTTATTTTGAACTTGTCACAGATGGCGATCAATCTTCAGACTGTGGATCTGAGCAGAAGATGGTGACATCATCCAGGTACAGGGAAGCTGTGATCTGAGTGGCCCAACTGCCTGGTATCATTACCTCTCTTATGCCTGTGTCCCTCCTGATAGATTCAGCAAAAGGTCAGTACAACACACAAACAAGACAGAGAAGAGTGGGCAGCCTTGCCTGACTCCAGATTTGAGGAGGAAGCTTTCCATTTCCCACCCATTAAGTTGGACTGCACTGCAACGTTGACTGTTCATTTCCCTCCATAGATGCTGCCTGACCTGCTGAGTTCCTCCAGCATTTTGTGTGTGTTGCTCCAGATTTCCAGTATCTGCAGTCTCTCTCGTGTCCAAATACTGATGTCTGCATCGAGCAGTTGTATCCAAGTCCTGATTCCCTCCCCAAAGCCCATTTTGGGGGAGCACATCCATCAAGTGCATGTGCAATATTTTGTCAAAGGCCTTATCCTGGTCCAAGCTGAACAGGCAAGTATCCACCCATCCGTCCCACACGTCAGCAATGATATCCCTGAGAATCACAAGGCTGTCAGAGATTTTCCTGCAAGGTACAGCTGGATCACCTGATTGGCAATGACCTTGGACAGGATCTTGCAGTCCACATTCAACAGTGAGATGGGGCACCAATTCCTGTTGTATGCCCTCTTCCCCCTATTGCTTGTAGATGAGAGTGAAGATGCCCTTGCTCATGGATTCTGACATGCTGGACCAACTGGAAGCATAGGATTGTACACTTCCAGCAGGTCTGGGCACTTCAAGTCCCACATAGGCAAGGAAGTGTTTGCTTCCTTGAGTTTAAATCATCTCTAGGGAATGGATGGAATGCCAGCTTCTTCCGGATCAGTGGCTCTCTCCCTGTTGTCTAAAATCTCTGAGGGCAGGAAGTTCTGTGATGCTGTGCTGGAGGTGGCCTTCCTGTCGTACAGACTAGTATGGAAGGATTTGCAGATCTTCCATGTGTCCATCGATAAGGATGTTACTGAACTGTCCTCCTCTGTGAGCCTCATGGAAGAGGCATAAGCATGTTCTGATTCTGTACCATGGAGTGGACTCTGGATTGGAAAATGATTGTGGAGGACTCTGAGACAAAGAGTGAGGCTTGCTGGCTCTTTATCTCACAGAGTTTCTCCCTCACATTCACCCCCTTCGGCTGCAGCAGGAGGAGATTCCGCCAGCGTTTCCGGAGTTGATGCAATTCCCTCTGACCCTCTCTTTTTCCCTACTCATCCTGCTATTATCCAAGGGTTTGAGAGGTACTTCGCCTTTGGGAGGCACTTTCTTCCTCTTCACCCTCTGCCATTCCCCTGCGTTCTCCTCTTCTATCGACTGTCCCCCTGGGAAGAAGCCAGGGCTGACGGCTAGGGATTAGCAACTTGAGATGGCAGAACTTCTGAGCAGCTTTGGACAGGACCCTGGGCTGTCGTGCATAAACCTTGGAACTGCGATTTTCTCCAAATTGCAAGAATGGTGGGCAGGGTCAACGTTCCCCTCTTATTGACTTTCAGCATGACTTTGACCTGTTCCCTTGTTCATCCAGATCCCCAAGTGATGGAGGCAGTTTCCTGTTCCCCCAACACATCGGGACAGGAATGTTAGCAGGTCCACAATTGGGACTTGGGGGTTAAACCTCTTTGCAGTGTACAGTGATCACATGTTCTTTCTGCACAGGAAAAGTGAAAAGCAGCTGTCCCTTCAGAAGCCACAAGTCACGCTTTCCTTGCCTTCTCTCTGAAGGCCAGCAGCAGATTCCGCTATCCCACAACAAGGGTAACTCAAAATACCCATTGTTGGGGAAGTCTTGCAGACAAAAGACTATTGTAAGGCCTATCTTGAAACATATCTGAATTTATTTGTTATGCAACACAGGAAATGAACTCGAGTCTGTTGATCCTTTCATACTTTAAAAAGATCTACATTCTCTGTCGGCAAACTTGGCCATTCCCACCCCTCTTTTGCAATTTTTTCCTCCGGTTGCTGGAAATAAACTACAAATGCCAGAACTATTTTTTACAAATATCTGGACCACAAAGAAACGAAGCAGCAGGTTTGCAGCTCAGGCAGTCCCGACGCTCTTCGAATCCTTCAATCCACGGGTCAATGAGAGGAAGCCACGCCCGCTTATTTACATACCCAGAAAGCTTTGCATTGGGAGAGGAGAAAGTCAGGATTTGTTGCCCATAACTAGACGCCCTTAGTTTTAAGCAGTAAAATTTTATTTATATTAAACAAGTTTCCACTGCATTTCTGTTGTGATTGAGGCTGCTCGGTCTGAATTTAAAGTGGTAAGTGGGGTGTGACCTGAGCATCCCCCGGCCCTATATTTTCAGTATACTCTGGTTTCTCTTCAGATCGTATAAATCTTTCGCCTTTTACTAAAGATTTCCGTGGAGAGGAACACTCAGAGTTTTAATTAATTTTTTGATGCCCTACCCTGTGTAGGGCTTGTTCACAAGCTAAAAGCAGATTTCATTAGACTCTTGTTTATACCGCCTTATTACATGCGTAGATGTTGCTTAGTTAAGCTGCTGTATCTTTTTGAGAGAGAACTGTGGTAGAGAATGATTTAAAACCTGGGGAATTACTTCACTTAATCCCGACAGGTATCTTCCCTTTTTCTGATCTTTTTGTTTTCATCTCAGACACACAGACTCTTCCCACCCGTCTATTGTAAGGACGCTATGCCTTACTTGCAGTTTCTCTGTCTCTGAAGCATCTGCTCTGCAGATGAGGCTTTCCATTCCAGGACATCTGAAATTTCCTCTTTCAGGAAAGGTGGCTCGCCCCCATCACTATGATGGAGCCGTCACCCAAATTTCCTCCATTTTCTGCATTGCTGCTCCTGAACAGGGATGGAGTTCCCTTAGTCCTTACATTTTACCCCACCAGCCTCTGTATCCAGCAGATCATTCTTGGACATTTCTACCAGCTATAATGTGATCCCACCACCAGTCACATCTTCCCCTCACCACCCCTTTCTGCTTTTCACAGGGACCACTCTCTCCATGACTCCCTGGTGTGCTCATCCCTTCCTCTTCCTCCCCCTCCCCAGGCACTTTCCCCTGAAGCCATAGGAGGTGTAACACTTGTCCCCAGACCTCATCTCCATCTAAGGACGGAAATAGCTCTTCTGGGTGAGTCAGAGATTCACATGTACCTCTTCCAACCTTGTCTTTTGCATTCAGTGCTCTTGATATGTCCTCCTCCACATCAGTGAGACCAAGTGCAGACTGGGTGATTGCCTTGCTGGGCACCTGTGCTCTGTCCTTAAAAGACGTCTGGACCTCCCCTGGTTGTAAGCCATTTTAATTATCCTTCCATTCTCACACTGACCTGTCTGTCTTCGGACTCCTCTACTGATAGGGTGAGGCCAAATGCAAAGGTGAGGAACAGCACCTCACATTCTTCCTGGGTAGCCTACAATTCAATGGCACGAATACTGAATTCTCTAGTTTCAGGTGATCTGATCCCCCTCTGTCCCTTCCTTCTGATCTACCCAGGTTATCTCATACACACCCTTCTTTCCAACCTCGCCAGGCCCCTATTACCCAGATTCTTTCCCCTCCCTCACCTACTCCATCGATCACCCACACACTACTCACTCCTCCCACTGTTCCCATCTGCTTAGCACCCCTCCCTTGTTTGATTCCACTCTTCACCTTTTCTTATCAGATTTTATAATCTGCAGCACTTCATCATTTCCACCATTCCCCTCCCAGCCTCAGTTGCAATCTCCACCCTTCCTTCCCCCACCCTGTCAATTAACCCCTCCTCATCTGGATCCACCAACCACTCACCAGCTCCTGCCTCACCCCTCCCCCTCACCACTTTATACTGGTTATCTCTCTTTTATCTTTTAGTCCAAATCGTCGACTGTCCATTTCCCCCCATGGATGTTACCTCACCCGCTGAGTTCCTCCAGCTCTCGTTATTTGCTCAGTAATCACCATTCGATGCTACCCTAGTCGGTACAAGAAGAGGAAGCAAGAAAACAGTTCAGAGAATCAGAAGGTCAAAAGAAAGTATCACAAAATTGTAGTTTGTCAGGTACATCAGAATGATGGGCTCGTGGTTGAAATAGAATCAGTGGCTTCTGATGATGAGGGGCAAGGAAGAAGCAACAAAATGAGATGAGAAAAAAACAAGTGATGTCCAAGCTGCAAGACATCAAGAGGAGGAAAACAAACAGCAATCTGGAGATTTTTTAAAACTGGAAATCTGAAATAAAAACAGAAAATGCTGGAAACACACAGGAGATCAGAACCAGCAAAGAGTCTTCAACTTGAAGCATGCATTCTGTTTCTCTTTCCACCGATGTTGCCTGACTTGCTGAGGGTTTCCAGCATTTTCTGTTTTTATTACTAGTAAATACACCCCTCCAGTGTTTTTTCAGAAACAAATTTTCATAAAATATGCACAGAAAGTGGTAGGTTTCTGGAACATGCTGCTAGGGCAAGTGGTAGAAACAGAAATGATAGCAACATTTAAGAGGCATTTAGTCAGGCACTTGAACGGGCAGGGAATGGAGGGATAGGGACCATGTGCAGGCAGGTGGGATTATTTTAAGTAAGCATCATGGTCAGCATGGATATCGTAGGCTGAAGAGCCTGTTCCTGTGCTGCACTGTTCTATGCTCTATACAGGAAGTCCCCGACTTACGAACGCCCGTACTTACGAACCAACCTTCGTGGTCGACCTTCGTGGTCAGTTTGTAAGCGGGCCCGGCCCCCGATCCTACCACGGCGGTGGTACACCTTCTTTGGCCCAACCCCAGGCCAAGTGCGCATGTGCGGCTGGGAAACCCCGGGCCAAGTGCATATGTGCAGCTGGGGCCATGTGCGGCCGCGATCCCCGGCCCAAGTGCGCATGCGTGGACACTGTTCCGAGTTACATACAAAATCGAGTTACGAACAGTCTCAAAAACAGAACTCATTCGTAACCCGGGGACTTACTGTATATACTGTCATGGTTCTGAGTGCTGGCCCTCGATTTGGCTCCATTGATGGTGCCTTGTTGTGTAGCACATGGATTCCATGCACTACTAATCCCATAACGAAGCACACCTGAGCCCCTGGTTTCACTAGCACTAGTTGCCAGAGTAGTGGTCAACCTTTGGGTATACTTTGTCTCCTAGCTGCTTAGAGCTGTCAACTCTAGAGCAGTCCCGGTTTCGTTGTTCCTCTTAGGATATCCAGTTTCCGTGTTGGGACTCCACCTCAGAGCCCTGAGGTAAGATTCCTTCTGGTCACCACCTGCATTTGGTTCCAAGGAAGCATCCCAACTCCAGTCTTGTACCAGTGCGCTACATTTGGGTTCTCTGCGAGCTTGCTCTTCGCTCGACATTGTGACATATACAGGTGAACCCCATTTTACAGAGGGATTGTGTTCCTGGAAGATGGTGCGTATCACAGTTTTCCATGACGTGAAGCCATGTCAGCTGCACATGTCAAGAAACATGAGTTGAAAAAAAATTTTGTTGATTTATAATTTTTCCGACACACATTCCATGAGGGTAAATTTTATTCCCTATGTCAAATTTTTGGGTAGTAATTTGTGAATTCTGTAATAACAAATTTCAATAACCCAAATGGCCACAATGTGGGGGTCACCTGTATATAATACAATGTTTCACATCACCATTCATAGTACAAGACAGATCTAACAGCCATTCAAAATCCTCAAGGCTGTATTGTTGGAGGAGGAACCATGAGTGGCATTGATGAATTGCTAGAGAATACTCTGAAATGATGGTATGGTGAATGTAGAGGAAGACATGTACTGATTGTATTTACTATATTATGAATAAAGCATATTTTGGAAAAAATCTTGTTTCATAAATGTCTCTTTTGGGGAAGAAAAGATGTCATTCCTGCCTAGTCTCGGTCTGCATGTGACTCCAGTCCCATGTCAGTGTGGTTCCACTGCCCAAAGCAGCCTCTAAGCCATTCAGTTTGCGTTGAGTCTGTGTCACTCTGGATGGGCAAAAAACAATAGCCTGATTAACAACCTCGAGAATGAGAAACCAAAATGGGTGAATTGCTGCCATTCACCTGGTAAGGTGGTTGGTCCCCGTGGAGTTTGCCTGTGTTACAAGATCTTTGAGTGTTAGTGGGTGACTTTGCTCAGGTTCCTGTGCTTGTTCCCGGTCAGCATCTGCTATCCCTATCCTTCACCAACCGTTCCACCCCACCCACACAACCCCTCAGGGTAGCGCAACTGAGATCACTGTTTGGGAACTGCGATATCCCATTGTATCCTGAAGCAGAGAGAGTGCTTAAAACAGCCTTTAATTTGTCCTCTGCAAGTTGCAGAGAAAAAATTCTTCAGATATTTGCCCTCAATTTTGTTTTTATTTCCACTCCTGTGAAGCACCTTGAGAGTATTACAGTGCAGGCTGCTGTTACTGTATTAGTTACTGTTACTGTATTGGTTACTGTTGCCAGTCAGGCTTAGAGTTGGTGACATTGAGCTGATGTTCTGCCCAGTTCCAGACCACGTGTTCACTTTTTATGTCCAGCAGGTTGTTAAGGAGACAATTGTGAATCACTGCATTTAACACCGAGTGAATAGCTGCCCACATTCACACTCAGCATTGTTTGAATGCACCATCATACTCATCATGTAAATGTACAGAGATTATTTGAACAAATTGTTTGTTAGTCTCCTTTGGGTACACAGCACCCTCAATACTTCCGAGTGTGAATTATTTATTTGTTTTTTTTGACATTGCTTGCTTCTTACTCCCTCTGCTGGTTTTTGTAGGAGATAGCCTGAATCAAAGGCATAATGCTTCAGAAGTATTAGCTTCAGGTGGACATGTTTCTGATATGCTTTGCTGTCTTAAGCATTGTGATCATAGAATTAAATTCTGATAGATTGTTAACTACAATATGCAGATGCTGGAAATCTGAAGCAAAAACGGAAAATGCCTCAAAAACTCAGCAGTTCAGGCAGCAAATCTGGAAAGAGAAACAGTCAACATCTGGCAGACCCAAAACATTGACTTTCCACAGATGCTGTCTGACTTGCTGAGTTTTTCCAGCATGCTCTGTTTTTGTTATAATATGTATTAAACCAGTATATAACTACACAATGTTTTCATTATCAATCAAAATCAATGAGATTATGTTGTAATTCAGTCTAAATTTAGGGCAAGGTGAAGAAGCAGAGTTTGATGGTCAATGAAATCAAACACAGTGCTGGAAAAAGACTGAAGCAGGAATGTGTATGACTGAGGATCTGAGGAAGAATGTTTTCACCCTGAGGGTGGTTGGAATCTGGAAGTCACTTTCTGAGGGGGTGGTGGAGGGAGGTACTCTCAGAACATGTAAGAAGTTTCTGGACCAACACTTGAATCACCAAGGCATAGAAGGCTGCAGACCAGGTAAGTGGGGTAACTGCAGATCGGTACTGGATGGTCAGCATGGACATGGTGGGCCAAAGGGCCTGCTCCTGTGCTGTATGACTATGAACAGCATATTGTGAAGATTGCTGTTTAAATCATTTAAGACCCTGACAGTTAGTTCACAGAGAAAATGTTTTTGAAGCAATCAAGTAAAAATACTAAACATGGCTATTATTAAGACATATCAATGTTGGGAATGAAATGGGATTTAAATTTTAAATGGGGAAAGTTGTAGACTAGGTAATACTTGGCAATGATTGTCTATGGAATGGAAATGTTTAAAGAGCATTGAAAAATCTTTTACATTCTATTTTTCATGAGACAAAATTCTTTTCTATGCACATGCTATTTACAACATTTAAATTCAGAAATGAAGGAAACAAGCATATGACTCCGAAATGCTGAAACTCCATTTGACCTATTGAAGAGTGATGAGGGAGAAGACATTTGATCAGTGTGTTGATGGCCACACAGACTCTAACGATGCAGGTGGCACTAACCACAGACCTGGACAACCAATTAATACACATCAGGGTGACCTATTTATAATGACAGTACAGAACTACGAAAAATTTGGAGTATGATTTAAATCCATCTAGTCAAGCACAAATGCTGAAAGGTAGTGAGCCTGAAGTTGTTTGGACTGATGTTACAAAACGCTCATCATAGGAATTAAATCACACCTATCCCTCCGTTTACAGTATAAAATATGAGGTCTTGAGAGGAAGTGCCATCAGCCTTTCAGCACCTCAAAGGTTAGCCTAAACAGAAATCCTAACTTGGGTAGAACCTACTCCAGAGGAATCTGGTACCAAACTGAGATGAAATATCTGCCCACATGATTTTTATGAGCACTCAGAAGACACACATGGATTCAAATGGAATCAGGAGGGACTGAACTGTCTCGTGGAAGTGTTAAGCTCATCAAGACATAAGGACTAGACAAGAGGGAAGGTATCACTTTACCACCTGAGAGAGCTGTTATTACAAAGGATCATTTGAATGTGTCATTGCCCCTGGAAACTGCTGTGTTACAACTACCACAACAATAGTCATAGGATGGAAAACCCTTCCTACAATGGGCACACACGATCAATAGATCGTGTGAAAGATGGCCTGAATGTACACTGAGAACTATAGGCTGGTGAGCCTCACATCAGTGGTAGGGAAATAACTGGAGAAAATTCTCAGGGACAGGAGTTATTTTCATTTGGAAAGGCTGGGACTGATTAGGGATAGTCAGCATGGTTTTGCGAGGGGGAAATCTCTCTCGCTAATATGATTGAGTTTTTGTGGAGGTAACTACAATGAAGGCAGGGCGGTAGATGTTGTCTACATCAACTTTGTTAAGGCATTTGACAAGGTCCCACATGGTAGGCTGGTCCAGAAGGTTAAGGCACATGGGATCCAAGGTGAGCCGGAAAATTGGATCCAAAATTGGCTCAGCAATAGGAGGCAGAGGGTGGTGGCGGAAGAATGATTTTCTGATTGTAAGTCTGTGACTGGTGGTGTACCACAGTGATTGGTGCTGGGGCCCTTGTTGTTGGTGATATATTAAAGACTTGGATGTGGACGTAGGAGGTATGATCAGTAAGTTTGCAGATGACATGAAAACTGATGGCGTTGTGGATAGTGAGGAAAATTGTCCAAGGCTACAACAGCTGGAAAGTTGGGTGGGGTGTTGGCAAAAGGAATTTAATACCGACAAGTGTGAGGTGATGCATTTTGGGAAGTCAAATAGGGGAAGTATATATATATGGTCAACCACTAAGAAATGTTGATGAACAGAGGGGCCAAGTCCATAGTTCCCTGAAAGTGGCAACACAAATGGATAGGGTGGTGAAGATGCGACATGGCATGCTTGCCTTCATAGGTCATGGCACAGGATATAAGAGTTGGAATGTTATGTTGCAACTTTATGAAACACTGGTTAGGCCGCACTTGGAGTATTGCGTGCAGTTTGCCGCTCTATAGGAAGGACGTGATTGCACTGGAGAGAGTGCAGAGGAAATTCACCAGGATGTTGCCTGGATTGGTGGACTTCTGTTATGGGGAGAGATTGGATAGGCTGGACTTGTCTTCTCTGGAGCGAAGAAGGCCGAGGAGTGACCTGACAGAAGTATATAAGATTAGGAGAGGCATTTATGAGATAGATAAACAAAATCTTTTTCCCAAGAGAGGGGTATCAAAAACAAGAGGGGATAATTTTAAGGTGAGAGGTAGGAAATTTAAAGGGAATCTTAGGGTAGGTCTTTTTTTCACACAGAGTAATGATATCTGACATATGCTGCCAGAGTAGGGAAGTTATTGAAGAAGATTCTTAGGTTTAGGATCTACTTCCATCTGGAAAAGCTTAGACATTAGGGATAGTTAGTATGGCTTTGTGTGGGGGAATCATATCTTACAAACTTGACTGAGTTTTTTGAGTTGGTGATGAAGATGATTGATGAGGGTAGGGCAGTGGATGTTGTATGCATGGACTTTAGTAAAGTTTTCGACAAGGTCCCTCCTGGTAGGCTGATCCAGAAGCTTCAGGTGCATGGGTTCCTTGGAGACTTGGTAGATTGGATTCAAAACTGGCTTGGCCATAAATGACAGAATGTGTGGTAGAGGGGTGTTATTCTGCATGGAGGTCTGTGACCCATGGTGTTCCTTGAGGATCAGTGCTGGGATCTCTGTTGTTTGTGGTATATATAATTGAATTGGATAAAAACATAGGTGGGCTGATTAGTAAGTTTGCAGATGACACAAAAATTGGTGGAGTTGTGGATAGTGAGGAAGGTTGTCAAAGGACACAGCAGAACATAGACCAGCTGGAAATATGGGCAGACAAATGGCAGATGGAGTTTAATTCAGACAAGTGTAAGGTTTTATGAGTAAAGTACACAGTGAATGACAAGACCCTTACCATCATATATGTACAGAGAAATCTTGGGGTATAAGTCCATCATGCCCTGAAAGTGGCAACACAGGTATATGGGGTGGTTAAGAAGGTGTATGGCATACTTGCCATTGATCAGGGTGTTGCGTATAAAAGCCAGGAAGTCATGATGCAACTACATAAAACCTTGGTTGGCTGCATTTGGAGTATTGTGTGCAGTTCTGGTCACTGCATTTCAGGAAAGACGTAGAGGCTTTGGAGAGTGTGCAGAAGATGAAGCCTGGATTGGAGAGTATTAGCTACAAGGAGGGTTTAGACTGACTTGGATTGTTTTCCCTGGAGCGTTGGAGCCTGAAGGGTGACCTCAGCCATCTGGACAACAGGAACTCATACATCAGGCTGCTGTTCATCGACTACAGCTCGGCGTTCAACACAATAATCCCATCCAAACTCATAATCAAGGTTCAAGACCTGGGCCTCTGTACCTTCCTCTGCAATTGGATACTCAACTTCTTTATCCGCAATGCTGGTGAGGGTTGGTAACAACATCTCCTCCTCGCTGGTCACCTCAAGGCTGTGTGCTTAGCCCCTGCTGTATTCTCTATACACACATGACTGTGTGGCTAAGCACAGCTCCAATGCCATCTTCAAATTCGCTGATGACACTACTGTCGTTGGACAAATCACAGGTGGTGATGAGTCAGCTTACCGGAGCGAGATAGGACACCTGGTTGAGTGGTGCCGCAACAACAACCTCTCGCTCAATGTCAGCAAAACTAAAGAGCTGATTGTTGACTTCAGGAAGGGGAGGGAGGACGAATGTGCGCCAGTCTCCATTGGGGGATCTGTGGTGGAGAGAGTCAGCAGCTTTAAATTCCTGGGTGTTATCATATCGGATGAACGGCCCTGGGCCCAGCATATAGATGCAATCATAAGGAAAGCGCGCCAGCGTCTGTACTTTCTCAGGAGGTTAAGGAGGTTCGGAATGTCACCGAACAAACTTCTACAGATGTACTGTTGAAAGTATCCTGACTAGTTGCATCATGGTCTGGTATGGCAATTGGAATGCACAGGAACATAAGAAGCTGCAGAGAGTAGTGGACTCGGCCCAATACATCACAGGCACATCCCTCCCCACCAATGGCAGTATCTACAGGAGGTGCTGCCAAAAGAAGGCAATATCTATCATCAAAGATCCGCCCCATCTGGGCCATGCCACCTTCTCGCAGCTACCATCGGGTAGGAGGGACAGAAGCCTGAAGTCCCACACCACTAACTTCAAGAACAGCTACTTCCCTTCACGCATTCAGTTCTTGAACCAATCAGCAAAACCCTAATCACTACAGTTCAGCAACACTATGACCACTTTGTGACCACTTTGCACTAAAATGGACTTTGTTTTTTTTTGTTCTAATTGTGTTCTTTCTTATAAAAATTGTGTATAACTTATGTTTAATTTATGTTTTTCTTGTGAATGTTACTTATATGATGGTATGTGCCTGTGATGCTGCTGCAAGTTAGTTTTTCACTGCATCTGTGCATACATGTACTTGTGCATGTGACAATAAACTTAGACTTTGACCTGATAGGAGTATATAAAATTATGAGAGGCATAGATGGAGTCTGTTTCCCAGGATGGAAATGTAAAATACTAGAGGGCATAGCTTTAAGGTGAGAGGGGGAAAGTTTGAAGGAGATTTATGAGGCAGGTTTTTTTTGAACCACAGAGAGCAGTAGGTGCCTGGAACGCAATGCCTGAGGAAGTGGTGGAGGCAGATAGAATAGCAACTTTTAAGAAGCATTTGGAAGGCACATGACCCAGGCAGGGGAGTGCAGGGATACGGACCATGTGCAGGGAGCTAAGATTAGTTTAAATTGGCATAATGGTCGGCACAGACACTGTGGGCCGGAGGGGCTGTTCCTGTGCTGATGTGTTCTACGTTCTAGAGGAGGTGGTGGAATTAGGTATAATTACTACGTTTAAGAAGCTCTTTAGATGGGCATTTAAGTTGGAAAGGCAGAAAAGGCTATGGTACTAATCCGAGCAGATGGGATTCGTGTAGATGGGCAAAAATGTAGACATGGATGTGGTGCGCCAAAGGGCCCGTTTCTGTGTTGAACAACTCCATGACTCCAGAAGACCACGTCACTAAACTTGTATATGATGTTCCTGAACTACCAATATGCTACATACTTGATAGTCAAATAAATGCTTCCCAATAAAGGAAGTAGTTCCAGGAATAGGACGCTCTGATCCCTGGCCGGACACACGGTTTAATAGAGAGATCCCTCCCTGCATTAGAATCATTTCAAATTAGTTGGCTACAATCCAACTCAAAGTGATACTGTGCTTCCCAATCTTGATACTGTTACCTGAGGCAACTGATGCATCAGACGAGATCACAATTAAGTGTGATCACAGCCCAAAATCTCTGGAAAATTAGGAGACATATGAACTGGGAATGTACAAAAATAAAGTTTGAAGGGTCAGCATAAAACGTTTCACCCTCAAGGCAGGGAATTGTAGGAGGGAGCAGTGGTGTAATAATTGGAATGTATTAGCTTGAGTGAAAATGTTTCTGATATATTTTAGTGGCTTAAACATTATGGTCATAGAATAATAACCTAATAGATTGGTTACTCAGTTACATTATGCATAAACCAACAGATAACTGCAACACACATTCAGTACCATAAACAATAACATTATACGGTAACTCAGTATTGACATGGAGTCAGGTCAGCAAGATTGTCAATCAAGTCAAAAATAATGGTGAGGAAGAATGAAGCAGGAAGGTATATAGCTTGAACACTGTGAAGTATGTTGGGAACAAGATAAGGAAGGGTTCTCAAAATAACTGAACTGAATTCCAGAGAACAATGGGGGCATTAAAAACTTTATTACTGGAGCAAGGACATTTGTAGCAGTCTGTTGACTCTTACCTTGGTCAACTAACTTAGGTTAGGTAAATGACCACACAAATCCTAATTAATTCAAACTCGCAACTCTACTGTATCAACTTTATTATATCAATGCCATCCACACTTGGTGCTACTGGATACTTCAGAAGAAAACAGAAATTGATAATCAGAGGAACAGCTTTGAAAATTGTCAGTGTAAAGATGGATAAAGTTATTGATTTCATTTCAGTCTTTAAAGTGAGTTGTAGAAAGGTAAATTTTTTTAAAATCTTAAACCTTGGGTATGGACCCAAACAAGTGGACAACCTACACTTCAAATGGTCTTGTGATCAAATTCAATGCTCTATGTAAATTATATTGGTTAAATATGCTAGGTTTGCAAAGAATATGCAATTCAAAGATAACCTGAAATTATTATTTTTAGTTTCGCAATTAACATCTTTCTTCTCCTTCTTAAGCAGTACCTTGAGATCAAGGGTGACTTGACTCCACTCCATTTCAGTAGGTTCTGCAGTAACTGACAAAGCTGGTGTGGGAACTACAGATTTCCAAACGTTGGACAGAGTTATTTGATAGGATGGGAAAGGGGGCGGTTGTAAAGTAGTGCATTCCTTTGTCTGAACTTCACTCTGCTTCTGACGCATGGAAACAAAGTTCCAAGTATAATTCCAAATTCTGCCACTCTACTTTGAGTGTTCATAGCTTAGGGGTTCCCAGAAGTCAGTAAGGATGTTGCATTTTTTCAAAGAGACTTGGAAAGCCTCCTTGATTTTGTTCCTCTATCCACCTGGTAATCTCTTCATAAAAATTAGCTTGAAATAGAGTGTCTGTTTCAGTTGAATAGTTATGAATGATGTGGTCTGTTTTACGTAGCCAACTGAACATAAGCCATTGCAAATGTAGACAGAATTAGGACATGCTGCAAACATTTAAGTAGCTTGTGTGCAGAGTGACAGCAGATAACCTATTGAGTTTGGAGCTGTTGCCAAAACTGGAAAAATATTATTGGCGAACAAATTTTAAAAAAAGCACCAAAATGGTAAGAGGAGGGAAAACACAGTAAAAAATGTAAATGGTTGAGGTAATATGAACATTATGTGATCGGAGACAAACATAGAAATCTAGTAAACAGTATATACAAGACACAGGGCAATAACTTTAATTGTGGGTGATGGTGTATACTTTTGCTGATTTGACCACCAAATAGGCATCTTTTCTGAATTTTCTATTCAAGGACAAAGCCTTGCATTTACAGTATGTAAGAAATTTACAAACTCGGAACATCCTAAAGTGCTGTATAGTCCAATTACTTTTGAATGTTTTGCCAACGTAGAAATATAAGAAACAGGGCAGCCAATTTGAGTAGAAGCAAGTTCATTGCATAAGAATATGATAATGACGAAATAATCCCTTGTTGTGATATCAATTAAGAGATAACTATTTGTCAGGACAATGGGGATACCTCCCAAGTTTTCCTTCAAAATAGTCTCTGGATATTTTCGTACCACATGGAAGTGTAGAGCGGACTTCCATTAAATGGTTTCATCTGAAAGGCGGCAATTCTGACAGAGAAGCACTGCGTTAGTATCACTGTGGGTTTAAGTCTAGGTCTTCACGCTTAAGTCTCTCGAGTTGGACTTGAACTCATAACCTTTTGACTCAGAGGTATCAGTTCCACCAACTGGACCACAGCTGACACTTCATGAATGATTCATATTCAGTGGAATTATATGCTGCTGAATCAATTTCACATGTTACAAAATCTCCCAAAGTCACAATTAGTCAGTGGCAGCCTGTTGTGCATAAATTGAATGTCACTTTTCCTGCTAATAACATTAACGACACTTCCAAAGCACTTGATTGATTGTATAGTGCTTTGGGACATTCTGAAATTCAAAGTGGCCCAACAAAAAAGCAAGTCTTTTTGAATGGAAAATAAAATTGGAAAGGATTTATTTGGCAGTGAAATCAATGGTATTGGTATTCGTTTATTATTGTCACTTGTACTGAGGTACAGTGAAAAACATGTCTTGCATACTGATTGTACAGGTCAATTCATTACACGTGCATTGAGGTAGGACAAGGGTAAAACAATACAGAATGCAGAGTAAAGTGTCACAACTACAGGGAAGCGCATTGCAGGTAGACAATAAGGTGCAAGGTCATCATCAGGTAGATTGTGAGGTCAAGAGTCCATCTCATCGTATAAGGGAACTGTTCAATAGTCTCATCACAGTGGGATAGAAGCTGTGCCCTCAGGCTCCTGTATCTTCTGCCTGATGGGAGAGGGGAGAAGAGAGAATGACCCGGGTGGATGGGGTCTCTGATTATGCTGGCTGCTTCACCAAGGCAGCGAGAGGTATAGACAAGAGTCCAAAGGGGGAGGCTGGTGTCCGTGATGCGCTGGGCTGTGTCCACAACTCTCTGTAGTTTCTTGCAATCCTGGGCAGAGCAGTTGCCGTACTAAGCCGTGAAGATTAGTGAAGAAATCAGAACGAAATATACCACCAATGCTGAGTCTGATGGGATCTGGCTGCTCGATAATATTAAAAGTGCATGGGGTAGGATCCAGAGAAATCCCGAGGGGAAGGAGAAAACTGGATGGACGCTAGCAGTCCAATCACAATTAAGAATGAGAGAACATGTTCAGTTACAAGACCAGCATGATGTGGACTGTGAAAAACATAAAGATCAGATAATGAGCAAGTGAAAAAGGAAAATGAGAACTGTGACAGATTACACAGTCAGTGGGACAGAAACAGTAAAAAATCAAAAGAGCAAATCTGTGCGTTAACTGAACAAGTAAGAGAACAAAAGCAGAAGTGTGATCGAATGGAAGTGAACTATCGGAAGCTCAGTGGGATAAGGGAGAAAGGGACAGAGGGGAGTAGTCACTGCTTCCTCTAATCTGCGTCTGGCCTCACCTCAGCAGTAGAGGAGGCCGAGGACAGACATGTTGGTGGGGGAATGGGAAGTGGAATTAAAATGGCTGGTCACCAAGAGATCCCAGCTGGTAGGCGGATGGAGTGAAGGTTCTCGACAAAGCAATCCCCTAATCTGTGTCAGGTCTCACTGGTGTAGAGGAGGCTGCACCGGGAGCACCGGATGCAATAACTGACACCAGTGGATTCACAGGTGGAGGACTGCCTCACCTGGAAGGACTGTCTGGGGCACTGAATGGTGGTGAGGGAGGAGGTGCAGGGGCAGGTGTAGCACTTGGTGGGGTTACAGGGATAAGTGCCGGGAGGGGGATGGGTGAGGAGAGACCAGCTGACAAGGGAGTCACGGATGAGCGATCCTTGCGGAGAGGAGAGGAGGGGAGGGGTGGGGTAGGGGGAGGGAGGGTGGAGAGGGGAATGGATGAGAGAGGAGGGGGAGGGGAGGGGAGAGAGAAGGGGAGGTGAGAGGGGAGGGAGGGAGGGGAAGAGGAGAGGGGGAGAGGGAGGGGGGACAGCGAGAGGGGAGAGAGAATGTAACATAGTCAAAATTGCCCTCTCTAAGGGATACATCTTTTAGTTCTTGATTTGTATGATCATATCTCTGATTTTCTTTAGAGACTAACTTAGAGAGCTGTGGAATAGGCAGTGTCAGGTTCCTGAGTAATGATATGGGAAAAGACTACAGACGGGCATTATATCTGAGAATTTGGTGACTAAACCCTTTCATTGTGCATTTGTAATGTTTGTTAGTGTACCTGATTCTTGAACTTCGTCCTTGCATCCTCATTCTGTGGGGTCCAATGATGGAACATGCCAACCAAAATTCGGTTGTAAGGTTCTCCGTTCCAAGCATTTTGTCTTCCAGGGCTGCAAAGGAACACAAGACAGATGTTTGGAAACCATATATAAAATCAAGTAATCAAGTAATTTACGTAAGTTACTGATTGCAACAGATCTTGATCTTATTTTTGGCTGGTTCACCAATTAGGTAAAGCAACAGATTAACAATGTTTGGACAGGACAACCCAGAGAATGTGACCGAGTTACTTGCATTCAAGGAACATGCTGCATGCACTCAAGGGATCCTAAGTTTCAGCTCTGAGTGTCTAAGATCTATGGGCAGGGCATGGGGTCTCACTGTTTGGGGCCGGGGTTGATAGCGCCACTGCCAGGTGGTTCCAGAGATATGGTGGCTCCAGGCTTGGTAATTTCAAGGCTAAATGTCCCTCGGTGTTGAGGCCCCAGGACACTGATTTTTCAAGGCTGACAATAGCAGGACTCAGTGCTCAAGGTTTATATCCAAGGGCATAGTTTCTGGAAAAATATTTTGGGCAGAAGTCCACTCCACTTGCCTTAGTGACTGCAGCTCCTCAATAAGCTTGATGTCACCGAGGACTAAGCAGCTACTCAATTGGCACCCTCATCCACCATCTTAAACATTCATTCCCTCCATCAGCATGCAATGACTGCAGTGTGTCCCATCGACAAAATGTACTGCAGTTGCTCTTATAGGCTGCCTTGATGGGTAGGTCGGAGACATAAGAGACTGCAGATGCTGGAATCTGGAGCAACTGATTGCTGGAAGAACTCAGCGGGTTGATCAGCATCTGTGGGAGGAAAGGAGTGATGCAGGGTTTCGACCCAAAGCATTTACAGTTCCTTTCCTCCCACAGATGCTGCTCAACCCGCTGAGTTCCTCCATCAGATTGTCTGTTGCTCTTGATGTCAAGGTCCATCACTTTCACTGCCCCTTTGGAATTCAAGCTCTTGGTCTTTGTTTGAATCAAGGGCATGAGAACATCTGGAATGAATAGTTCTGGGGAAACTCAAACTGGGCATTGGTCAGCAGGTTATTGGTCAGTAAATGTCACTTGACAGCACCGTCAACAACATTTTGGATCACTTTGCTGATGATTGATTTGTCTTGCTTCCTGTAAACAGGATATACCTCAGTGATTTTATACATGGTCAGGCAGATTAGAGTGTTGGAACTGCGCCTGAACAGCTAGGCTAGAGGCTCAGCCAGTTCCGAAGGCAGGTCTTCAGTACTGCAGCTGGGATGTTTTCTGGTCCCATTGCTTTTGCTGTATCCACGGCTGTCAGACATTTCTTGACTCCATATGGAGTAAATTGAATTAGATCACCAGTTCCTATGATGGGTTTTTCTTGGGAGGACTCCCCACACAGACACAGGGAGAACAGACAAAACTCCTTGCAGACAGTGGCTGGCATTGAACCCGGATCACTGGCACTGTAAAAGCGTTGCATAGAGTTACGCTAACCGCTACACTACCGTGCCTGCCCAATAAATGCTTTGTCATGTCTTTAGCACTCACAGTGAATATTCACGAATATTCTTGAACCCCACCCTCCCTCCTCCCAGTAGCCACCACCATTCGTGGTCACATGTAGTAGGAATGCAGAGTTTTGATCTGACCCATTGGTTTTGAGATCACTTAGCTTTATTTATTGCATGTTATTTTTCCTGTTGTCTTATGTTGCAGCTTTACCAGGTTGGCACCTTGCTTTTAGGTATATGTAGTGCTGCTCTGAATATGCCCTTCTGCATTTATCATTGAATCAGGGATGATTCCCTGGTTTTATAATATATGAAATAAGAACAGGGGTAGGCCATTTAGTGCTTCAAGCCTTGTCCACCATTAAGATCATGACTGAACATCTACCTCGGAGTCATTTCTTACATTATCCCCAGATTCCTTGATTCCCTAAATATCTAGAAATCTATTGACCTTTGTTGCTCCAACATTTTGTTTTTTTGCTCCAGATTCCAGCATCTGCAGTCTCTTGTATCTCCCTTCAACCATTCGGTTCTTGAACCAACCGGTACAACCCTAATCACTAGAGTTTAGCAAGACTATGACCACTTTGATCACTTTGATCACTTTACACTAGAATGGACATTGTTTTTGTTCTAATTGTGTCCTTTCTTGTAAAAATTGTTTAATTTATGTTTATCTCGTGACTGCTGCGTATGTGATGCTATGTGCCTGTGATCTTGCTGCAAGTAAGTTTTTCATTGCACCTATACATACATGTACTTGTGCATATGACAATAAATTCGACTTTGACTCCAATCCAGGAATCAGTTCAGAGAATCTTCACTGCACTTCTGCAATGGCAAATACATCCTTTTTTTTACATAAGAATACCAAAATTATACACAAATCTCCAGGTGCAGATCAACAAGGCCATAAACAATTGCAATAAGACCTATTTACCGCTGGAATCAAATCCTCTAGTAATAAAGGCTAATATACCATATGTCATTTTAATTTCTCGACATACCTGCATGTTGGCTTTCATCAATTTGTGTACAAGAACACCTGCTTCCCTTTCAACAATAACATTGTCCCAACTCTCATAATTTTCCGATTTGTGTACCAAAGTGAATAACTACGTTTCCACATTTGTTACATCTGCCCTATTCTTGCCCACTCTCTCAGCTTGCCCTTATTCCCTTGAAGCCACTTCATAACCTCTTCCTTCCTCACAACCTAGTTTTGTATCATGGGCAAACTTGATGATATGACATTTAGTGCCCTCAGCCGAATCGTTGATATATACTGTGAACAGCAGAGGCCCAAGCACTCTGTGGTACTACAGCCAACCTGAGAAAGATTCACCTATTCGGCCTCTTTGCCCTCCGTCCGATAATCAGCGAGGGGCAGAGGTACCAGGCGGCCGTGAGCTACAGACTGGGGCGCCGCTAATGCGTCACCGTCCTGTGACGGCATCGCCCGCTGTGACGCCACAGCCGGCGCTAGTTATGGGTGAGCGGCAGCCGATAAGACGGCCGGGGAGATCTGGTGTCACCTCAGCTCCCGGTGGAGCAGCGGCTCACGTCAGGTCCAGACAGGATTTAACAACTCGTTCAAGAATGGGGACCAACCGGACGTAGGGCAAGAGAAAGAGGGGCGGAGCGAAGTGAGTGACGGGCCTTTGAATGGGGCGGGATGGAGGAATGATTGACGGGTTGTTCAGGGACAGGAGCGGGGCGGATGAGTGAGTGACGGGCGGTTGAAAGGGGCGGGGCGGATGAGTGAGTGACGGGCCGTTGAGAGAGAGGGGCGGGACGGATGAGTGAGTGACGGGCTGTTGAGGGAGAGGGGCGGGGTGGATGAGTGAGTGACGGGCCGTTGAAAGGGGCGGGGCGGATGAGTGAGTGACGGGCCGTTGAGGGAGAGGGGCGGGGTGGATGAGTGAGTGACGGGCCGTTGAAAGGGGCGGGGCGGATGAGTGAGTGACGGGCCGTTGAGAGAGAGGGGCGGGACGGATGAGTGAGTGACGGGCCGTTGAGGGAGAGGGGCGGGGTGGATGAGTGAGTGACGGGCCGTTGAGGGAGAGGGGCGGGGTGGATGAGTGAGTGACGGGCCGTTGAGGACAGGGGCTGAGCAGAGTGAGCGACGCGTGATTAAGAGGGGCGGGGTGGAGATGTGCGACGGGGTAGGCAGAGTAACGGCAGGGTTTGAGCAGTTGGTGAGTGGGAGAGGACGAATGGCTGCGTTCAACAACTGCGCGGGATTAAAGCCAGTGCGTCTGTTATTCCTCCCACAATTTAATCTCTGATCGGCCCAGGCCCGAGCCCCAACAACGGGGCTTTCGTACCAATCGAGAGGCCGGAACCGGATTACCTGGGAGACCCGGCCCCACCCCCAACACCAGTTAACCGGGAACGAGCGGAGATTCTGTCAAGCGGGGTGGGTCAGCTGGTTTCCTGAACCCCGTGCATAATGACGAAGAGGATGAAGACGGAATACATGAAGAAATTTAAAGGACCAAAATGGGACACTTATGGCAGCTGCTACACCGACCTGGTGCAATACCGTAACATGCGGAGGATACTGGAGCAAGCTCACATCCCTTGGGTTTGGGCCGGCTGGGACACCAGTTCCAGCTCCAGCAGTGGCACGTCTACCCCGAGGATACAAGAGCAACCCTGGGGTGCAACGTGTCCTGCAGCTAGCTTGCCGGGCGCACCCCAGGAACCCGGGGCACCTCCCCGCGGAGAGGCCGAGCCTCCGGCCGCCGAGCGTCCCCGGGCCGAGCCTCCGGCCGCCGAGCGTCCCCGGGCCGAGCCTCCGGCCGCCGAGCGTCCCCGGGCCGCAGACTTTCATTCCTCGGGTAAATTTCAAAAGCGGTGCTGGGCGCTGTTAGATAGGGATGGTTTTTGTTATCCTCCCCTTCCCTACGTAATATCAAATTTTTGATCCCTCACTCATTTGTTCTGGGTGAAGTACTGTTTCCAGATTGAAACTTTTGCTGCCCCCCCCTCCCCCCGACCTCCTTGCTGACCCCTCCACCCTCCAAACTTCACCGAGTCAAGTTCAGGTGTTCTTGTCCAAAACACAGGTTATCCTTGCGTTCGTTGACCTGCATTGCACTGTACTGCTTGTCAGTCACTTAACATAAAAATAGGGGCAGTAATAGGCCATTACATCCTTCAGGTGTGCCCTGCCACTAAATCCTATCATGGTTGATGATCCACCAACATTATACTCCTGCGCTCTTCCCCAAACACCTCGATGTCTTCTGCAACTATAAACTTGTCCTCTCTTTAAATATCAAGTCCCTTGGCCTCTACAGTCCTTAGTGATTGGGAATTCTATCTGTTCACCAACCTGTCATTGAAACAATTTCTACACATCCAGGCCCTGGAAATTTTGCTCTGTAACTTGAGACTGTGACCTCTCAGCCAGGGTATGCAGCTTCCTTGCATCCAGTCTGCCCAGCTCTTATCAGAATTTTGTAAGTGCCAGTTCCAACCCTTCTCATTCCTGTTAAGTCTGACTACAAACCTATTCAACCTAATTTATCCTCATGTGGCAGTCCCACCATCCCAGTGAATCTTTGTTTTGCACCCTCTCTGATACCTGTATTTTATAGATCATGAGACCCAACTGCATGCACAGTACTCTGGACGTGGTTTCATTGGGGCCCTGTATAATTTTAACACGTCTTGTACTTGGATCTTTCAAGGGTTCCTATTTTATTTGCTACCTGAGCTACTAGCTGCACCTGCACCTTTGCTTCCAGTGAAAAGATATGAGATTGCAGATGCTGGAATCTTGAACAAAGAAGAATAAACTGCTGGAGGAACTCAGTGGGTCAGGCAGCATCTGTGGAGGTAAAGGGATGATCAACATTTTCAGGTTGAGACCCCGCAATCAGGACCTGTTCATCAAGATCTGTGTGCCTTCGAGAACATACAGAGTCTTCCCAAACCAGAAGCCTTGGATGAACCAGGAGACTCGCAGTCTGCTGAGGGCTAGATCTGTGGCGTCCAAGACCAGCGATCCAGAATCCTACAATAAGTCCAGATACGGCCATCGTGAGAGCGAAAAGGCAATTCCAAGTGAAGCTAGTGACACAATAGAATGCACTACATCTGTGGCAGGGTTTGCATGCCATTACTTACTATAAGGTGAAGCCTAACAGCATAAATGGCAGTGATGCTTCACTTCCCGATGAGCTTATCGCCTTTTATGCATGCTCTGAAAGGGAGAAAAACACCACACTTATGTGAATCCCCACAGTATCTGACGACACTGTGATCTATGTCTCGGAGGCAGATGTCAGAATATCCTTCAAGAGGGTGAATCCTTGCAAGGCGTTAGGCCATGACGATGTACCTGGCAGGGTACTGAAAACCTGGCCGACCAACTGGCTGAAGTGTTCAAGGACAAACCTGGCAGGGTACTGAAAACCTGGCCGACCAACTGGCTGAAGTGTTCAAGGACAAACCTGGCAGGGTACTGAAAGCCTGGCCGACCAACTGGCTGAAGTGTTCAAGGACATCTTCAACCCCTCACAGCTGCGCTCTGAGGTTCCCACCTGCTTCAAAAGGGCAGTGATCACACCGGTGCCCAAGAAGAGCAGGGTGAGCTGCCTCAACGACTATCGCCCGGTAGCACTCGCATCTACCATAATGAAGTGCTTTGAGAGGTCTGTTATGGCTAGAATTAAGTCCTGCCTGAGCAAGGACCTAAACCACAGCAATTTGCTTACTGCCACAACAGGTCTACAGCAGATGCAATCTCACTGGCCTCCATTCTGCTTTGGAGCACCTAGACAACTGCAAAACACATGTTGAGTTGCTGTTTATTGATTACAGCATGGCATTCAATGCCAGCATCCCCTCAGTATTAATCACCAAGCTTCAAAACCTGGGCCTCTGGACCTCCCTCTGCAACTGGATCCTCTACTTCCTTATCAGGAGACCAAAGTCAGTGCAGATCAGTAATAACATCTCCTTGCTGACAATTAACACAGGTGCACCTCAAGGATGCATGCTTAGCCCACTGCTTTACTCTCTCGACACTCATGACTGTGTGGCTAAACAAAATTTGCAGATGACACCACTATTGTTGGTAAGATCTTAGATGGTGAAGAGATGGCAATGAGAGATCAGCTGGTTGAGTGGTGTCGCAACAATAACGTCGCACTCAATGTCAGCAAGACCAAGGATTGATTGTGGATTTCAGCAAGGGGAAATCAGGAGAGAACACACCATTCTGCGGTGGAAAGGGTGAGCAGCTTCAAGTTCCTGGGCGTCAACATCTCGGATGATGTAATCATGAAGAAGGCATATCAGTGGCTCTACTTCGTTAGAAGTTTGAGGAGATTTTGTATGTCATCAAAGACTCTTGAAAATTTCTACAGATGTATGGTGGAGAGCATTCTGACTGGTTGCATCACCGCCTGGTATGGAGGTTCTAATGTGTAGAATCGCAAGAGGACTCAGCCACCTCCCCACCATTGAGGACATCTTCAAGAAGGTGGTGCCTCAAGAAGGTGGCATCCATTACCGAGGACCCATCATGGCATCAGGGACATGCCGTCTTCTCGTTACTACCATCAGGGAAGAGGTACCGGAGCCTGAAGACCCACACTCAACAATTCAGCAACAGCTTCACCATCAGATTTCTGAATGGTCCAATGAACACTACCTTGTTATTTCTTTTTATTTGCACTATATTTTTGTAATTTATAGTAACTTTTATGTCTTTGCACTGTACTGCTGCTGCAAAACAACAAATTTCACATCATATAAGTCAGTGATAATAAACCTGATCCTGATGTTATATAATTTGGACTTAATCTTGAATTCTCTGAACAAAAACATGCTCGTTCTTCCTGTTTATACTGGAACCATTTTCACCTCTTTCTCTATGCATATACTAAATAGATCCCAGTTTCCCAGAACACCATCAGTTACAAATTCTACAGCCGTGATATCTCATCCCACCTGCTGCATGTGTTCACTCTCTCAGCGACATTCCCTCGGTTTTGTTCACATTTTGCTCCGACCCTGACCAACTTTTATTTCTCTCTCTCTTTCACATCTGATGAAGGTCTCTCAAATGAAATACTGTTTCTCTTTCCACAGATGCTGCCTGACCTGCTTAGTTCTTCCAGCATTTTCTGTTTTTTTAAATTCTACTTTTGCAAGTCAAACCAGCTGGCAAGTCCCATCATTAACAAAGGCCTAGTAGCCTTGTATGCTGATAACCATCTCCATTAAGCCATTTTGACTCATCCTATTGCATATCCTTCCCCCACTTTCCTGCCTACTGAAAACCTTGCATTTCTTTCTTTCCCAGCTCTGAAGGGTCACAGACTTGAAACTTTGATCATTTCTTTTTCTACAGATGCTGTCTGAATTACTGAAATTTTCCAACATTTTCTGTTTTTGTTTCAGAATTTCAGCATCTGCAGTGTTTTTTTTCATTTATGGTTGTAGAATTGGATGCACTCAGAGCATTACTGGATGTGAGGAAAGATACTGGGGAATTTATAAGAAGTGTCCACATTTCCAGTGAGCTAAGCCTGGAATATTCTGCAATATCAATTCTAATGAATCACATGATAAGCTTAAGCATTATAAAAGGTGAAATCTCCACGATTGTTGAAACTTGTGGCCGAAGGACTGGTAACCAGAAGGCAGAGATTCAAGACGAGTGGGAAATTGTTTGACAAATTGTCAGTGAATCAGTAAATGCAGGGTATTTGGACTTTCTGAAGGTCTTTGGTACAGTGCTATGGAGGTTATTAAATAAAATTAGAGGCACTGTATTGAAGAAAATACACTGGCGTGGATTATGGATTGGATAATGGGCAGAGAATGTCAAAATAGGAATAAATGGCTTGTTTTCTGATTGGGAAAGTGTAATCAGTGGGGTATTGCACGGATCAGTGCTGGATCCCAATCTGTTTACATTTTATGTTAAGGATTTGGATAAGGTAAATGTAAGTTGGCTGATGCCCACAAAGCTATCTGGCATTGTGGGCTGTAAGAAGGATGCAAAGAGGATTCAGGAGATTTAAAGAGATTAAATGAATGGGCAAAGACATGACGCATAGGGGGTGGGGGGGGGGTAGGAAATGAGGTCAAACAATTTTACTGGTTTAAAAACAAAAATGAAGACATTAAGTATGAGAAATGGAAAAATGTTGGTCTTTAGAGACCCAGATTTATATTAATCACTGAAGTTTAACAAGCAAATAAGAAAAAGAGCTGTATGTTGGACCTTTTTTTGAAGAGGATTTGAGCATGAGTGTGCTCCATTTTTTTGGTTCCTGGTGATGCTACCCCTGGGTAATTGCATTGTCTGGTTTCCCTGCCTAAAGAAAATATTAATTAAGGGAGGGCTGTGAAGATTCATTAGATTGGGGGAGGGTTTCCTCAAAGAAATTCAGCAGACTGGGCCTATACTCAGAAGAACGAGAGCTTTAAAACTTGCTTTGCTGGACTTGATGTGTTGAAGTCTCAAACCAGGGTCATAATAAGGGGCCAGGCATTGTAGAGAGATGTAATTTCTTCTGATGTAGTGATTCTTGGAATTCTGTACCTACATGGCTTGTAGAGGTACAGTCACTGAATATTTAAGATGGAGATCTTTGGCATTGAAGAGAATCCAGAAATATGGAATTGGCGCAGGAAAGGTACACTGAAGTAAAAGATCTACTATTAATTCAGATCATGGTTGAACAGGCATAAAAAGTTGAATGGTTTTCCCCATTTGATACATTAAGCAATATGATGCAAACATCATTATACAGAAATTTGTATTAATATAATGTCTTTAGCTTGTATAACAGCTCATTCTTAAAATGCCAGACTGACAGTTCATTCATTTGTTCCTTGCTTTAACCAGAAAAGGAAATAATTGTTGAGGAGAATCAGAAGGATAAAAGTGACCAACAGTCAAAGAGAGAAGTGTGTGATTATCGTCGTGTGAAAAGTGCAAGTCTGGAAAAATCACACAAAACTTCTCAGGCAGCACCGGCAGTTGTTGTGACAAAAGAAACCAAGCCTCCATTTGCAATGTATGGTTGGGCTGAGAAGGAAGTGGAAGTGGGCTGTAAGAAGACATACAATGTTGGTGCTTCTGCTTTGAGAGGACAAGTGAGTAATTGGAAAATCCTGACCCTTTTCCTCACCTTCTGCCTGTTCTCAGCACGTGTTAATTTCTGGAAGGATAAAATTTCAACATCAGTTAAGTTAGCTTCCTCTAGTTGTAGAATTTTGGTTATTTTGTACTGTCCACACTTCTGGTTGCTATTATTATGAATTGAATAGTTTGTGCGACTCTTATTCAAAAAAAATACTTTTTCCAGTGATGCAAAAACTGAGGTTTACTTATCAAGGAAAATTGCATGGTCTGGGACTCTATCTCAAAGAGAAGGCTAAGCGTTGGCACGGTAAAGATATATTAATGTATCTGTGCACCCTTTTATACCACTGAATATTACTTGTTCTAGAACGTCAGACAATCAAAATTTGATGCAGAGGAGATGATGGGATGTATGACCAAAAGTTCAATCAAAGAGAGGTCTTGAACAGAAATTATGTGTTTTGGGGGGGGGGGGGTGGAATTTAAAAACGGATGAGGGCATGGCCATGAGTGGGGAAGTGATTTTAAATTTGATGATAATGAAGAGGTTGGAATTAGAGTCTTGCAAATATTTTGGTACATGATCGTGCTGGAAAAGGTTAGAGATGAGGAAGGATAACCTGTGGATTGACTTGAAAACAAGAGTGAGAATTTTAAAATTGAGCTATTGCTTAAGCACAAACTAAGTCAGTGGGCATAGGGATATTGGGTGAATGGGATTCTGAACTCTGGATAATGTTAGTTAATGGAAATAAAGAAAGACAGTGGGCCAGCTTTCTCCTTCATTTATTCATCCAAAGGAAGTGCCTGTTCCTGGCAAACGCAGCAATTATTGACCCTCAATTGTTCTTAGATTGAGCCACTTACTGGCTCATTTCCGAGAGCATTTTAACAACTTTGGCAGGTCTGAAGTCTTGTACGGCCAATCAGATAAAAATGACATCTCCTATCCTGAAGCTGATTAGTGAGGCAGGAGTTTTTAAGTCCCTCCCCTTGAAATCCTATGATTTCATTACCTTTTTAATTAAGTTATTTACTCAAATATATTTAACTTCTTGACAATGAATTCCTAAATTGTAGTACAGGGGGTCCCTGGGTTACATATGGGTTTGGATCCTGAGAACTGTATGTAAACTGAATTTTCTGTAAGTTGGAAATGAACAATTTCCCCCATTAGTAATGTGACATTTTTAGCCTTGACAGTCCTTGAGACTGATTTGCAAAGAGTAGACTGGGGAAGGTCACTGTAGGTGATAAGAGTTGTTATCTGTAAATCAGCGAGAAAACTATTGGTAGCTTAATAAAAGAAAGTGTGTGCTGACAAGAGGTGGCTTGGGGTTTGTAACATTTGGTCTTGCCTTAAGGAGAGTTTGGAGAAGGCATTGGGTTATTCCATGGGTGATCTGTGCATTGTTTCCCAGTGGTGGGGGGTGGGGGGGGGGGTGAAATTTTAGTACAATACCCGGGAGCAGAGTCTGAGAGAAGTTGTGTCAAGTTGGATTTTCATTATTTAGGCCTTCTGTAACCCAGAGACCCTCTCTATTAAGATTCAAACAAGTATCTCTGGATCAATATTCCAAATCTCTGGATACCTATCTAGTAACTTACTGCACTCCATAGTTTAGTTGAAATATTGAGCCTGTATATAAAGAGGCATGGATCAAGGCTTCAGTAGCTTTTAGCTGGAATGGGGTAAGAAAAGGATAATGATGAGGATCATGGTTTTAAGATTTGTGAAAGAGTTTGCTGGGGTGTATGTGGAAATCAGATTTTATCTCTTTAGAATGTTTCTTAAACCTATTTTTGTGTGAAGTCAAAATGAAGAATAGATGGCCTTTTCAATGAACAACTTCTCTTTCTCTCAGGTTTATGAATCTGCAGTCCGGGCACAGGATAGACGTCAAGTGCAGAGAGCGATGCGTATGTCTCGGACACGGCACCGGGGCACAGAACCACGCAGTAACCGTGCAGTTGACCACTGGTGTAAGATTTTGCAAGGTCACAAGCCTGCTTCTCAGCACTCGCAAGTTCAAGCTTTGAAATCTGCTGGAGCGGACAATCCCTGGCTCTCTGAATACATGAGATGTTTTTCAGCACGGTCCCTCTAAGTCTCAGCAGCATTCTGCTAACAGCTTGGGGAAAGTGATTAGGTTTATTTATTTGGACCTGTGTTGACCTTTATCACTGTTTCAGCACAGGACCTGATTTCAGGTCTGTATTACTGGAGTTTAATTCATGTGTAAAAACCCACAGTGAAGAATCAGAAAATAATTGTGATATTTTGCTTACTTGCAGGTTTGTCCTCAGTGACGTTGGTTTTCTGTCTTCAACTAACACATTGACAAAAGGACTTGATGTTTATTTTAGGAAAAGCATTCTTTTTGTGTGGTGTATGAAAATAGAATCCACTACTGTAGTCACCTTTCAAACATCAAGTCCTGTTAGCAGAGTTTAATTGGAGTTGAATTTCAGAAAACCCAACAGTACTTTGCACACTTTTTATTTGTTTTGGTATCTTTTTTATCAGAGTCGACACTGTATCAAATCACATTGCACTTGCGAATGTGTAAATGAACATTTTTCTCTAATGGGGTTCACTTTTATAATGTTTGTACCTGTACTTGGGTGTTTGTCTTTTGTAATATTTGTAGATTATCCAGTCATTGCCAAATCACAGTTTGTGGAATCGCATTGTGCACATGTTAGCAAACCAGATTTCCAACAGTGACACTTCGAAAATATGAAGTGTTTGTGGATGGCCTCGAGTTGTCAAAGGCACAATTTAAATGAGAAAATTGTGCCTAATATAGACCGATAAGCTTAAACTTTTTCTCAGTGAACGTTGAGTGCAATAGAAAAATGAATATTTTTTCTTCTTGTGTCAGCTTGGATTCTTAATGCCATGAGATTAATCTTCTACAAAATAACTTGCAGGGAGATGAGATGGTAATTACTTGGAAATTTTCAGCGTGATGTTTGATGTAGAAGTGGTCTTTATGGGGTGAAGGAGGGGGAAAGAAGGTGACAAAGTTGGCTTTCAGTTCACCAATTAAGAGCAGCACTGACCTCAGCAAGGGGTTTGATAACAATGTTCAGGTTGGAACAGAGTCCTTAAATTAAGGAAGCCAGCAGAAAGAAACCAGGCTGCTAATGCTATGACAAAAGCTTTGTTAGTAACAAAGATTCTGGGTCAAGTAAGTGAGCATAGAGACAAAGGGAGCAGAAGAGCTTAATGGCATAATGTGCTTGAAATTGTTGTCATTTCCAATAAAGAAGAAGTTGAAGCATTTGGGTGAATGTTTGAAAATATTCCCAAGGGTGAGATTGGATGCAAGAACGAGGTGAAGGACAAAAATTTATTTTCAGTGGGGTATGGTAAGCAAGAGTGGAAGCTGTGATTTCTGATAGCTGAAAGGAGGACAAGGTTTTGTTAAAGTATCAATGCAGTGAGGGTTGAAATGGAACTGTAGATCAGGGTATCTGCTGTAGAGAAAGGTTGGGATCACGTGTATTGTGTTGAACATAGATTGCAAGAGGCAGCAAGTGTAATGGTTCAAGAAAAGCCAAATATCTCGTTATGTTTTTGTGGGGGAATGTGAAATTATTGGAAACAGTAATACTAAATCACTAAAACTTCCAGATGCTTAAGAGTAACTGAAAACTTTGTCTTAGGTTCATGGGGTGTATATAGAATTTCTTGGAATGGATGAACTGAAATGTGTTGATGCTTTTGCTCATTTGCAGTGATCCTATGATAGGGAAACAGCTGGTTCTGACTCTCCAATGTTAAATACAAATTGTTGAAATAGGTAGTGAGGCTTTTGTTCTCTTTTGGAATTGACCTACACAGATGAAGCAATGTGCTGATGCTGTGGGAAGGTTGTAAAATCATCATCTCCCCCTTGGATCTTTTAAGACTTGGAGCAGGTGCAGTAAGATGGAAGCTGTTGGTGAACTTGGTGAAGAGAAATCAGTGCATCAAGGTCAGGAAATCACCATAAAATACTGGGGTTCCACTTTATAAATAAGTAGTTATAAATAAATACACCAATAGTTTAGAACTAAAATGATGCCTGAGCAATCAACATTTGAAACTGTTTAAATACAAGAATTCCTGCTTCCATGGGTGTAGGCCATTTACCCCCTTTGTCCTGCTCCTGGCTCATCTTTTACCTTAGTGCCACCTTCCTGCACTAATCCCATTCCCATAATATAAGAATCTAATTTCTGCATTTGCAGTAAATGAGCCTCGACAGTCCTCACGGTGGAGAACGCAGAAGATTCAATGTACTGGGGGAAGAAATTCCTGCTCTTTTTGGTCCTGAGTAGCCAAATCCATTGTATTAAACTGCAATCCCTGAATCTAGATACCTTAGCCAGGGAAAACATTGTTTGCGCATCTGACCTGAGTGATCATCTCATTCTTTTCAACTTGTGTTTCTGACTAAAAGGTCAAAATCAAGGTGAAGGGCTTTAACTCGTATAATAGGAGTCTAGGTAACCACAAGAATGAGAGAGAGAGAGGGCCAAATGACCCCTTCTGTTTCTGTGTGATTGCCCCAGCTTTGAATAAATCCATGGCTGATCTACTTCAACACTAACAACAGCCATCGATCTTGGTTTTGAATGTATTCTGTGGAGTCTGAATCATAGTTACACAGAATGGAAATAGGCCCTTTGGTCCAAATTGACAAATGTCTGTCTGAGCCAGTCCCATTTGCCTGTTTTTGGCCCATATCCCTCTTAACATTTCCTATCCATGTACGTATCTAAATTTCTTTTAAATGTTGTAACTGTGCCCACCTCTATTCTGGCAGCTCATTTCATGTACCCCAGTGCCCTGTCTGTATAAACTTGCCCATTTGTCCCCTTTAAATCTTTCCCCTCTCACCTTAAACCTATGCCCTTTACTTTAGACTTTCCTGTGCTGGGCACCTAACCTGTGCCCCTCATGATTTATATACTTCTATAATGTTGCCTATAATGTTGCCTGTTAGCCTCTGGCACTCCAGGGAAAACAGTCCCAGTCTCTCCTTATAATTCAAGCCCTGCAGTTTTGGCAACATCCTTGAGAATCTTTTCTGTACCCTTTCAGGCTTAATATCATCCTTCCTTTAACTAGGTGATCAGAATTGTAAACAATAACCCAAGTGTGGTCTGACCAACATCTTGTACAACTGTAACATGATGTCCCAACTCTTGTGCTCCATGACCTGACTGATGAAGACCTGAATGGTCTTTCTGTATCCCTAGGTCTCTCTGTTCTAAAATGCTCTCCCGGCCCCTGCCATTTGCTGTGTATGTTCTGTCTGGTTTAACTTGCAGAAGTGCAACCTTGAGTTAAATTCCATTTAGCATTCCCAGGCGTTCTCTCCCAAATCCCTCAGCCTCCGCAGCCCTTTTGGGGTGAACA
The DNA here is from genome assembly GCF_009764475.1 of Pristis pectinata. NCBI lineage: Eukaryota > Metazoa > Chordata > Chondrichthyes > Rhinopristiformes > Pristidae > Pristis > Pristis pectinata. Next base: position 94,606,313 of record NC_067407.1, on the reverse strand, counting down.
ATTTTAAAAAAATCACTTCTCTAAGTGAAAAAAATTCCCTTTATTTCAGTCGTCCAAGTCCTAACCCTCTTTTTATGACTGTGACCCTTATTTTAACACTGGGCTTGGGGAAACATCCTTGCTATTTCTTTCCTGTTGAGTCCTCTTAGAATTTTGTACACTTCAATGAGCTCTAGCCTCATTCTTTCTTCATATGAAAGACTTGCCATCCCAGGTACCAGTTAGTGAATCTTTGCTGTGTCAGTCCATGGAGAGTTTATTTATGGTAAGGAGATTCAACAAGTAGTCTCACTGGGGCCCCACCTAACTCTAGTCAAATATCTTTACTCATGTACTCAAATCCTCCAGCAAGATCGGCCAGCATAGTATCTGTCTTCCTGATCTACATATTAGCCATTGGTGCTCCATGAACTTATTTCCAACGTTTCAGATGTCTGGCAACTGCTGTGTTCTGCCTCTCACATTTCTGACATGTTCCTTTCCTTTAAAAGAATACTCTTTCCTACTACTGCCCTCTCTCTGTAACTAAGTATCTGTGAAAGCACTGGCTCACCTGCACAACCTTGGCCTCCACCCTATCACAGACAGTCCCTTTAGTCTCTCCACATTCCTCCTCCTTTCGGCAATTGAACATGCGTTTGTTTTCTCACTTGTCTGGTTCTGATAAAGGGTTATTGACCTAAAATGTTAACTATTTCTCTCCATTAAATATTGGTTGATAGCCAGAGTATTTCCAGCAAGGTGTCTATGCACACTATCTGGACACCTTGGTCTCTTTGAACGTTTTCCAATGCCACCATTTACAAATTCTGAACTCTTATGTTCTACTGAAGTGGCTAACCTCACGTTTTTTTCCACCTTGTCCTCCATCTGCCCTCTCACTCAGCTTGCTTACATTCCCTTCAAGCCTTTTTTCCCGTCTTCTGCGCGGACACAGTCACACGTCGTTTCGTGCTCTCGACACATCTGCAAATATGACATTTGGTCCTTTCGGCCCAACCCAGGGTTCAGGGCCTACTTGCCCGGGTGACGCACAAACTGGTGAGACCGGGCGCCCAAATTAGCGAGCAGGAGAAGTGACGCCAAACTTTACGCGACGTTAGCAGGGGGATGGCGGAGCCGGGCCCGCGCGGCGTGTCCCCGGGCTCTGGTCCAGTGGAGCCAGAGCCGGGCCCAGGCCCGGGCGACGAGTCCCCAGGCTCTGGTCCAGTGGAGCTGGGCTTCGTCGAGCCGGCGGCCCCGGCGCGGCTGGTGAGCTCGCAGTTCCCCAGCAAGGTGGGCGGGCGGCCGGCCTGGCTGAGCCTGGAGCTGCCGGGCCCCGAGCGGCTGCGGTGCGGCGGATGCGCGCAGCCGCTGACGTTCCTGCTGCAGGTGTACGCGCCGCGGGGACGCGCTTTTCACCGCTCGCTCCTGATCTTCTGCTGCGCGCTCCCGCACTGCCCGAATCGCAGCTTCATCGTCCTGCGGAGCCAACTGGGGCGGATCAACGACTTCTATTCGGCCGAGCCGGAGCCAGAGGCTCCTCTCCGGCCGATTCCCGGACTCAACCTGTGCCGCGTTTGCGGCGCCTCCGGCCCCAAGACTTGCTCCCGCTGCCGCCGCGCCCGCTACTGCGGGAAGGAGCACCAGAGAGCCGACTGGAAAGCGGGGCATCGAGCGGTGTGCGGCCAGCCCGGTGAGTGATGGAGCCCGGGGGTGGGAGCCCAGAGTTCCCACTGGGATATCGCAGCAACAGGGCGGGGCCCTTCCCTTTCTCCCAAACTTCATGTTTGTATCTCTCCCGGTATCGGTTGTGCAGGTCACCCGGACGATGACGGGTTTTCGACTCTCAATATCCTTTTTCCCGAGTTCGAGCTGGTGATGGAGCTTGAGGAATCGGAGGATGCGAAGCTGGAAGAGCTCCAAAAGTGCATGGATTCATTGTCAGTACCAGAAAGTGGTGAGTGAGTACCTGATTAATGTCTAACTTTACGCCAGTTTGATGTTGCGGCCAGTTGATTTATTCTGTGGATTATTAAATTTAACTTTGGAACAGTTAAACGAATATATCAGCAAAATTGGTTTCAGTATCATTGACTTGCTTTCATATTTCCTGAAATTTTGTCTGCTTTTATTCTATCTTTTCTGCTCCCATCCTCACTTTCTTTGTTCAAAATTGTGTAAAACAGACTTTAATTTACAATTTACTCTTCCTTAGTGTATTTATGATATGACAATAGAGACACCGATGTGGGTTGATCCCTTTTTCCCTAACACTTGTGTCTAATAAATCCTTATTTTATCTTATGACCCTGGGCAGCAAAGTACCAGTTGAGCTGGATAGTGTCTGCTTCCTGTCATATTGGTTTGATGTTTGACAGTATACAGAAGTATTCGTCTTGAATGGTACTACTCTGAAACATGCAACTGTGGAAGAAATGAAGTTTGGCAGAGTTGAGGAGGAGGTGATAGCTGTCAAGGTTCTTGAAACAACTGTTATGTTCAGTTTGCATGTCTGAGGGGATGGAGGAGCAGGAGCTGGAAGCCATGGCCAAACATGCAACAAAAGACCACCAGATCTTTGCTAAGTTTAAGAAGAGGATCGCATCAGAGCCTGATCAGGTAAGTGCAGCCCAGGGAAGGTTAACTATTCCTTCCTTTAAGGGGAGATCTAGTTAGGTTTCTGTGAGGTCATAGATTTTGTTTTCTTTCTTATGCCAGAAATCAAATTTATATAACTGATTTACATAACTTTTCATGAGATCAGAAGTCACAGCCTCTGTACAATGAGACTCTTGTACCTTGAATAATTTTACTAACGCCCCAATTACAACCAGTGTCTACTGAACATGAAGTTTTACTTGTGTTCCAAGCTCAGGAGAAGTTAAAATAGAAGTTCTATTACTTGGTCAGTAACTTGTCTTGTTTCGTATTTGTTTGTAATATACTTTAACTTGTAGTAACTCTGATATTGCCAATAATTTCCAAGTGAAAACCAATTACTGCAAGATGAACTGTCTAGACCCACTTCAAGCTATGTGATAATGGGGAAGGGTGGGATTGAGCAGCTGGAGCACAGTTAGTCTCAGTGTTAGCTATTTTGAGTAAAACCTTAAGTGCTTTCCTTCCCTGAAATGCTAAACTGCACAGATGAAAGGACTGAACAATATGTCTTGCAAAAATTAGCTTTACCACTCCAGTAAGAAACTGTTATTAACTGTTTCTGAGCTTTACATTATCACAACTTGAAATTCAATTCACTTTAATATCAATCTGTTACATTAACCTGCAGCATCTATTACAGCCAGTGATTCAACTGCAACTCTGTGTGGTGTTCAGGGTCAGGTGGAACATGAAAATTACAACCAGGAATTGGCCATCTGGCCTTTCAAGCCGTCAGTGCCATTCATTGAGATCATAGCTGAACTTGTACCTCTACTCCATTTTCTTGTATTATTCCCATATTCCTTGATTCCTTTCATATTCAGTCATCTGCCAACCTGTTTTCATAAAGTCAAAAGCTAAGCATTCACAGCTGTTTGGGGTAGAGGATTCCAAAGATTCATCATCCTCTCCTCCATGCAGTTCTAAATATCCATCCCCTAATTCTGGACAGTAATATCCTCCCTGTTAAGTCCTGTAAGAATTTAAGTTTCAATGCAATCACTTCTCATTCTTCTAAATTTGAGTGAATACAAGCCTGGTATATCCAATCTCACTTCATTGGCAAAACTGCTATACCAGGAACGGGTCTCATATCTTTGTTGCTCTCCTATTGTGGCAAGGGTATCTTGTTTTCGGTAAGGAGAACAAAATTCACACAATCCAGTTGTCGTCTCACCAGGGCTCTACATAATTTCATTAAAACACGTTTGTACCTATACTTAAATCTTCATGTAATAAAGGTCAACAAACCATTTAATTATTTACTGCACCTTTCAGTGATTTAAGTGCAAGGAAATGAGAAACTGGAATAGGAGTGGGGAAATCTATCCCTTCAAGCTGCTGTTGCCATCTGGATCCCTTTGAACATCAACATTTTCCAGCCTGTCACCATTTAAACATAATCTGCTTTTCTGTTTTGTGCAGCAAAGTGGGTGACCTGACATCTACCAAGTTCTCACCCACTCATTCAGTTAAATTGTTGCTTTAGATTGTGAATCACTGGGGCTCAAGCACCAAGCCTTGCGATAACCCTTGTGAGAGGGGAGAGATTTAATAGGAACCTGAGGAGCAACTTTTTCACCCAGAGAGTGGTAGGTATATGCAATGAGCTGCCAGAGGAAGAGTTTAAGGCAGGTGCATCAACAACATTTAAAAGGTCCTTGGCCAGGGACAGGAGTAGGAAAGGTTTTGAGGGATATGGACCAAACATGGGCAAATGGGACTAGCTTAGAGGGGAACATTGGTCAGCATGGACCAGTTGGGCTGAAGGGGCCATTTCTGTGCTGTATGACTCTAATCCACTGGTCACAGCTTGCCTGCACAAAGGATTTGTTTTATTCTCAAGGAAACCTTGGGAGGCCAATCACAGAGCTACAGATTTCACTTTACCTTTTGTTCAGTGCTGGTTTTTCTTTGGGGCTCCAGTGCCTTGGGACTTTCATATGAAATCTTGCAGCACAAGAGGCTGCACGCTGGCCCATTGCACGTATACTTGCTAATTATTTAGGAACAGCCACAGCAGTGTAACAACTTCTTTTCTAATGCCCAAATAATTCAGCAAATATTGAGTCTGACTTAGTCTGAAACTGCACCAAGCTTGAGAAAGATTTGTTGGTTTTACACTTTATTTTTTGTAGGTGCTGCGCTACTGCAGAGGAGGAAGCCCATTGTGGGTATCTGGTGATAATATTCCCACAGATAATGACATCCCAAATTGTTCATGTGGAACAAAGCGTGAATTTGAATTTCAGGTATGAATTATATTCACTATCAAACCATTTGGAAATTTAGATGGTTTGGTATTTTGCTTATCAGGTAATTAAAATTTGCTCGACTGGCTCCATTTCAACGCACTGTGGCCCCAGTTTCTGTACTCCCTTCCCGCTGATGGGACCCCAGCTTCTGTGTTCCCTTATCTGGTTCAATAGACAATTTATTATATTGTGTGACATTTTAAGAAAGATTGTGTTAATAGAAATAACATCCAAAAGTCCAGAAAACTTGCTAATCCAATACAACCGGGGACCTGTAAATGCCGGATTATCAAAGTTTTCCTTACTCTTTAACTATTACTTGATCAGATAGATTGTAAATTGATGACTTAAGTTAATTGGAGTCAATTATTTGAAGAGGCAGCATCTGGAAAGAGGAACAGTTAAATATTTCACGACAAAGACCCTTTATTGGAATTGGGAAAGTTTAAAAAGAGGTTTAAATTAAGTTTCTTCAAATTAGCTTGTTTTCTCACTTTCCCAGTTCCGATGAAGGGTCTTCCACCTGAAATATTTAACTGTTTCTCTTTCTACAGAGGTAGCCTGACCCAATCGTTTCCAGCATTATGCTGTTATTTTCAGCAGCCGCAATTCTTTATATATATAAAAAAAAATCTGAGAATGAAGAAGTTTTCTTTTGTTGCAACATGAAGGATAGCATGAAGTTTTTTCTCCAAACAAGAGTTTATATTTTAAAACTGCTTGTGTGCTGTTGAGATTCAGTTAGGCACTGCCATGACTTGTAGCATATAGGCTAATGTGAAGTTAGAGGCCAATGAACCACAAATCAAAACTCGTTGCTTGGATTAACAAGAATGTATGAATTAAGAGCAGGAATACACCACTTGGCCTCTCGAGCCTAATTTTTCATTCAATTGCATCATGACTGATCTGATTGCAAGTTCAACTCTGTATTCCCACCTACCGATGATAGCCCTTAACCCCTGCCATAAAAAAAATGTGGATACTATTTGGCCCACCCTTTGAGAAGAAGTTTCAAAGCCTCATCGCCTCAGAAAAGAAATTCATATTATATGGGTGATCCTGCATTTTTTTAAACAATGACCCCAAGTTCGAGCTTCTTTTAAGATGAAACCTGATATCCATATCCACTTGTCAAGATCTCTCAAATTTTATTTCTCATAGTCTTGACCATTATATAGTGTATGTTAAGTGCCGTCACCCAGCCCAACTCATTTATTGGTCTAACGAAACAATATGTCATCTGTTGCTCTGTATGCCAGCATGTTAGTTTTTATATTACAGATTTGGGAATTAGTACCAGAAAAAGCATGTGGTGAACTGTTGTTGTCTGAAATCTAGCAGAAAAGCAAATCAGATCAGAGCCCATTGCTTTATTTTAAGTAAATTGTTAAATGTTAAACAAATGGGGCTTTCATTCCAAAAAATTGTGATTACTGCTGTTGGGTCATGGTGGACATGGAATAAATTTCAGCTGCTTACTTTCATTAATCATTTTCTTATAGGTGATGCCACAGTTGCTTAACCAGCTGAAAGTGGATTGCCTTGGAGAAAGTTTGGACTGGGGAACACTTATCGTTTACACCTGTGCACAAAGCTGTGACTCTGGCAATGTGTACGTTCCTGAGTTTATCTGGAAACAGGATTTCTCTGCAGAGCAGGTGTAATCATCTACTGCACAGGAACAGAACCTATTGCTTCACATTTAAGTAATTACAGATGTAATATCCTTTATTCCTCTTCTCCCAATAATTCCTTGCCACCTCTCCAACCCCAAACACTTCTGTCTTTTCTGGACACTGCTACTGTGATGGGAAATGTCTGTTTGATCACACTTCCAAAATATATGGAGAAGAGGTTTAAACAACTAGCAGACATTGCTCCAAGAATTTGTATACTTAAAATTAATGGAGAAACTGACAGTTTAGGGCCTAGTTTGTAAAGGTTGCCATTTTATGAACTGAGGAACAAGATTGTAAGAATGTACAGATAAATAGTAAATTGTATTGACACATTACTTGCTTATGTCTTTTTAAGCTGTGATCTTAGTGATTTGAGTAGGTAGAGCAGAACATTTTAAATGGAGACAACAATTCCATGCCCTTGTAACAAATCAATTATTGCATTGGAATATTAGTTGAGTATCATGGCAAGGGAATGTTTAGCTCCTGTGTGGATTCAAAGAAAATTCACATGGGTAGCATGAAACATGGTTGATAAAAAAAATTATCTGCAACTCAATTTTTCTTTGTTTCCATTTTTAGGACCACCATTGTGGTTACAGGAGTTATTGTGCAGAAAAGACACACACAAAAAGCAGAGAGTGGGCCACCTGGCACCTTAAACTTGCCCCAGGCCTCAATTCCTTTTCTGTGTCAGTTCATACAGGAAAATTGAGGGTTATCAGTCAAAAATTTACCTTCTCATTAAATATCTCCTGGAATCTAACCTCTACATCTTTCTGGGATATAGAATTCCAGAGATTCGTCACCCACTGAGAGAAGAAATTCCTAACAGTTTTGGATAACCACCTTCTTATAACTATGGTTTTTTCTTGATGTCCTCACCAGTGGAAACATCTATCTGGTCATGCCCTCTTAGAATTGCATATTTCAATAAGATCATCCCACATTCTTTCAAAGAGAATGCAGATTTACATTTTTCACCATTCACCAGAAGACAACCCTCATTCCAGGAATCAGCTAAGTGAATCTTTTCTTGATCACCTCCAATCCTTCCTTAAATGCAAGGACCTGAAATGTAGACTTTGCACTGTATTCCAGGTGCAGCCTTATCAACACCCTGTACAATTGGAACAATATGTCTAAACCCCAACCCCTTTGTAATGAAGGCCAATATGCAATTTGACTTCTGAACTATGTGCTGCAACTGCATGCTAACGTTTTGTTAGCAAGAACAACTGGATCTGTCTGTACTTCACATTTGCAACATCTCTACATTTAGATAAGTTTGTATTTTGTTTCCTCTTATACCTCACACATTTGGATATTGATCTATTTGCCAAGTTTTCACCCGCTCACACAACCTGTCTCCATCTCGTGGCAGAGTCCTAATATTCTCATTATAGCACACCCTTCCACGTATTTTCTTGTCATCAGCAAACTTGGGTAACTTGCATTCTACCTCTTTCTCCAAGTCATTAATATACATATTAAATTATTGAAGGCTAAGAACTGATCCATGAGGCATACCCCTCAAAAGCCTGAAAAAAACATTTATTCCTATTCACAAAATACCTGGCTCTAATTAAACTGCAGCTGAACCTTCAAAGCAGATGGGAAATAGCAAGAGTACTGCTTTGCAGAGAAGCAAAGTTCAGTGAGGTAGGCAGCTCAGGTAGGCAACTTGGTCAGCATGGATGAGTTGTGGAGGGACTGTTTCCATGATCAATGATCTTTGTGTGAAATTAAATGACTTTATTAGAAATGTAATAATTTGTAACATTTAAAAAAAAAATTCAATGTTGCAGGTGGCTTATTCACATTACCTGCTGAACGATGTTAAACAGTAGAGGTCAATTAAGATTGTGCTTTTATGTAATGTTCATAGTTCGCTTGCAAGAGGAACTCAAAATATGAATTGGATCTCAGAGTCACTAGATGATCTGACAGTAGCAAGTACTTTACTTCTGGCAAGTAGTGTTTCAGCTCAACCCCTAAAGTGAAACACACAGTGAAAAGTATTTAGTGTAAAGCAGTCACTCTATGTTATCAATATCAAGTGCTCCAGATGTATTGAGGACATGACATTTACAGTGACCTGTCATTCAGGACATTTAACTCCTTGTTTCAAGAACCAGACTACTATCAGCATTCATGTAGAAAACTCTCATGGTTCATGCCTCATATCAGACATTCATGCAGGTAAACCAAGATAGTCAGAATTTTTTTTTTGCAGGGCAGGCAAGTCTCAAACTAGAGGGCACAGGTTTAAGGCAAGAGAGGAGATCTAAAGGGCAACTTTTTCCCCCACACAGAGGGTGCTGGTTGTCTGGAATGAGCTGCCAGAGGAGGCAATACTATGATTGAAGGACATTTGGACAGGTATCTGAATAGGAAAGTAGAGGGATACAGGCCTAATGTGGGCATATGGGATTAGTGTAGATGGGCATCGTGGTCACCATAAATGAGGTGGGCCATAAGGGCCTGTTTCTGTGCTGTTCATTTCTATGATTCCATTTGCTGATTAATATTAATTGGAAATTAAATAGTTGGGCAAGATCCCAAATAAACTAACTTGTTACTGGAAAGGGTATTGTGGAAAATGGGTTAAAGACCAGCATTTCATGCCAGACTGATGAGGAATGATTTAGGGAAGGTAGCACTCACCTTCATCCATGAGTTTTTCTATGACTTTTATCAGTATGGTGTCCTTTGCAGCTTCAACAGGATCATCCTTTGGGCTGAAAGACCAACTAAAGAAGCAAAATATTATTTGGTTACTTCGAACAGTCTTTAAAGACTAGGAATGCCCGAGAGTGTTCACTGACTGATGCAGGACAAGTGATTACTAAATTGGAAGTAACCTTGCTGGAAAGGGTATAGCATACAATTTACACAAACTCAAATGTTTAAACTTGGATTTGAAAAACTCCCCTTGCACCCTCTCCCATCTCCCAAACAATCACTTGGGCCAAGAAACAAGTATAACTATTGGCCAGTTTATTTCAATCGTGTTGATTTAGTCCAATGATTAGTTGGGACAAGAGAAAGAGATTTACATCTGTAACTAATTAGAGTTAGTGTGTGTGTGTGCGCACATGTGGAAGGAACAGTTATTCCAAGCTGCACATACTCATCTCTCTGGATGGCTCGGCCGAAGATCTCCAGTTTCAATTCATCAGCAGTGACAACAGTGTCCTCCTTTACAGCAACAGACAAAAACATTCAGTCTCAATTATTTAATAAGAGCCTATTGTTTCCCTTCCCAAAGTCATATCATGGAGAACCACTCAATGCCACAAAAGATTCAGTATTTCCTCGCAGCTGATTTTATAAGGTCACTAACATAATTTTGTTTGGGAAACTGGGAGAGTCCAAATTAGTTGCTATGTTTTTAATATCACAACATTGACTGTACTTCAAAAAAAAAACTTGTGGTTATAAGCTGCTTTTGGATGCCCTGAGTGACATTGTATATAGATACGTCTCTCTTAGTCTCCAAAAAGGTAAATATAAACAATGGAATATGATATAGGAAAATTAAGTTGAAACTTAAATATAAAGCATAGCACATAAGAATGGGCTACATTAATGAAGCAGCACTGCTCCACTTGTAAAAGTTGGGCAGTGCAGCTATAACTTGCTTCATAAGCACATCATCTGCAATGGCAAGAAACAGTGAGGCTATATTATCTGATCCTATGAAATGGGTAACAAACAGTGCATAATTTGGAACAGGGGTTCAGATTGCTTAACAAATAATACAGCTGAGTGCCGATTATCAACTCACCACAACTTTATAGTGCATCAGTATTAGAAATTATGAGTAGGTGCCAGTTTACATCAGATTAAAAACTTAAAATCCCTTGATTATGAAGTAGCTTTAAAATTTCCCATCCCCCCTTTTCCCCTCTCTGAAAGGCACCAAAAATTTGTGCAGCATTGTAACTGTCTGGGCATGGGTTCTCTCTGCTCTTCACAGAGGCCATCTTAACGAAGCATTTGCAGCTTGTTCAGTTCTAAGGGGCACTATAAATTCTCATCTGATCCAAACACTGAAATCAGCTGAGAGAATATTTCTGTTACATTTTGGAAGTTTCAATAAACTAAGACTGTAGCACGAGAGATTGATTTTCTGGGCAATGGTAAGAATTCTACTAGGTCCTTTCAGCTCACCTCATAGGGGAATTTATAAACAGATGTTTTCTTCATTGGACCAGGCAATTTGTATCTCTCTGGTGGAGGGTGTTAGTGATTGTTGGGGGTGGGAGAACAATGGTAAATCCATTAAAGGAGACCCAAGAGACTGTGGATGCCAGAATCTGGAGCAAAAAATGAGCTGCTGGAGGAATTCAGCAGGTCAGGCAGCATACGTGGAGGGAAATGAACAGTCAGTCAACATTCATACTGAGACCCTTCATTTGGACTGTCCCTTTCCCTCCACATACAGTATGCTGCCTGACGTGGTGAGTTCCTCCAGCAGTTTGCTTTTTGCTACATTAAGATGGGCTTGATGCCTTGTCCTCTGTGCTTTACAAACTGTTTCTCATATCCTACTAGAAAATAAAAATTAGCTGCAAGCAGAGGATGTTTTTAATCCAGACAGCCTGGGTTTTAATCTGGGCAAAATTAGCAACCAGCATTTTGGAATCAATATGCTGGGAAATAGCAATGACTAACATTTTTCTGTACCTTCTCAACATACTCCAATAGATCAAGTGCCTTCTTGAAGTCATATTCATTTGCCCTTATGTTGTCATCACTGATGTAAAGCTGGAGAAATTGGATATTAATCTGAATTAATTGAAGTGGAACATAAATACAAAATCCTCCCATGGAAAATGTAAGCAGGTGATTATGGAGTAAATATTTGGTGCAAGCATTTTCATGAGTATTAGCAAGACATAGGTTCACTCTTCACACCCAACACTTAAGTTCAATGAGAAATACATTTCAGGTGCAACCAAAATTAGTCATCTAAATTTAATTAAGAGCAGACTTTATGTGGATTTACTTTGTCAACTCTCTGGCAAAGCCTTGCATGGAAGACTGCATGATGTCTTGAAGTTGCTGTATTTCTGACCAGCAGAAATTAATCTTTCCTGATTCACATTAGCAAAGCTTAATATTTCTAAAACAGATTAAATTAGCCAACTTTTCCTCACTTTTGGCGGGAATAGTCACAATATGCCATATCATTATCCATAATTAGTTTCCTGTCCCCAGTCTGTCTATCTTGCATGGTCCATGATTTTAATGACCTTTCTGTGACTCCTTTTAGATTCATAATTTTGGATAATGGATCTCTCACATCCAGTCTTATGTACAAAATAGCCACTATACTTACATGGATCAGTTGTGAAGCAGACAGCACAGGCATTGTGTCTATATTGAGCTGTTTCCTTTCCAACAACTCCATTGGGAGAGTATCCTGATGAAGCAGATACCGTTCTTGCGCATTTAAGTCTGCGACAAGATGAATGCAAATAACTCACTGCTTCAGATGGAAGAGGAGCAAGGCATAAAATAGCTTTGTCAAACATTAATATCCAGGCTCATTGCTTTGACCCACTCTTGCAAAAAGGCACCTGCTTGCTTTATTAAAATCGTTTGTGCCGTGGACGACATATCCTCCGATCTGGACAATGAACCACAATCTTCTTTTACTATTATTATTGAACATACCTAAATCAGACATAGGCAGTAAATGTTCACTTAGTCTTGAATTCTGTGAGGCCTCATGAACTGATGTCCTCCTTCTTTCATTCACCTCAAATGTATCATTCTTTGCCATTTCCAGCAACTTCAACATGATGCCATCACACATATCCTTTTCTCACTTTTTTTAAAAATCAACATGAAAGGACTTCAATGACATCCTGATCCACTTACTCAACCCAGCATCCTCCCCCTTCTCCACTCAAGCTGAGGAGGTGCAATAAGCGTTCTTTTACCTCACAACACACATTAAACAACAACACACTTCAATTTCTTTCAATTTAGACTGCATGCTGGGTGATCTTCTCTACATTGAAGGGATCAAACGCAAATTGGACGACTGCTTCAGGGAAAACCTCCTTGTAGTATGCAAACAGTATTTCCATATCTCATGTCATTTCATTTTTCCTTCCCACTTCCCCCACTATCCTCATCTTCCCACACCATTCCAATGGAACCCCATGCAGGCTCAAGGAGCAGCACCTTATCAGCAAGGCACATTGCACCATCTGATCTCACATAATTCATTCATTTCAGATAAGAATTCTGTTGATCCCATTTACACACTAAATGAATCTTTTGTTACTTGTTCCATCAGCATGTCTTTTGTCATTTAAACTTTCCTGCCTTCTGTTCCATCTCAGACCTTAAATTTTATTTCTTCACCCCCACTCCACCCCACCCACCTTCTCGTCTTCACTTGTTATCTCTCTAACCTTTTTCTAGTTTTGATTTAAGGCCATCTACAAATACGGCTTCTGAACATATGCTACCAGACCAAGTACTTCAAGCATTTTCTGTATTTAGTTTCATATTTCATCTACAGTTTTATGCTTTAATGGTGACATTTAAGATATTACTCAGAAATTACCCTCCATCTTCTCATGCAGAAGGTCCTCAGGGAGATCAGAAGCAAATGCAGAGAGTTTACTGAGGCTCAAGAGAGTTTTCTTCTTTGCAAAGTACCGTGTCTCCATATTAGCAAGATTCAGTAATGTCTGATGAGCCTGTAACAATTGAAAATCAATGATGTGGAGACACAAATACACCTCTACCCAAAAGTCTGGTATTGTTTCTTTCCCAATTCCTCCTTGGTCTCACTAAGGTAGTGCAAAAGTGGTGGTCAAAAACATAGCCAAATCCAGAGCTACTCCCAACAATTCAGTAGTTGTGCTTGGCAGGAGCCATGGAATTTTCTATTGAAATGGTTTTAAGTATGTAGTGGGACTATCAGCATCACAAAACAGCAAAGCCAGTTAACGTTTTGGATACAAACCTCAATAATTGTATTGCCTGCCTCCATACTCTACCAATGAGGAGGACATAATCCAGAGGGTCAATGCCCCACACTAGCACAAGGCCCATCACAATACTTTTATGGCAAAAAGAGATTGGTGTTCAATACTGACCTCACCAGCAACACCACATTCCCAGAAAAATAACCTCAGGTTCCAGATGAAGAGTTACAACTAAATATTAACATTTCTGTTCAGACCCTGTTTCCCTGCCTCTTTGGGTTTTTCTTTCTTTTCTAAAGATTCCATTTGAATTGAATTGTGTAACTGAACAAAGGGTAAATTTCAGAACCTGAGTATTACTGCACAAAGCACAATCCATTACCTTTTCAAAGTTCTGGATGTTGATTTCATGGAGCCAACTGAGATGTTCGTGGGATTGCAGGAAATTAGCCAGCTGTGCATGCTGGGCCACAGGTGGTGACAGAAGTTTTCCTCGTTTCCCTTTCTCCATGTACCAGCGAAAAAGGAAGTCGGAAAAGTTCTATTCAATTAAAAGACTTTCATTAGCCATTGCCCTTTGATTTCGTGAAACTAAAGTATGAAACTTCCTTGTATCAAAAAGAAATAAAACTATGAAGAATATTTGTCAATGGCAGCTCAATTGGTAGCACCCTTAACTTAAGGACCATGGATTCAAGACCACCAGTATCCTCAGCACATAATCCAGACTAACGCATAACAGCTGCAATGTTGGGTGCTATCTTACAGAAAGGACCTTAAATCAAGGACTTGTGCATCCTCCCAGACTGATTTAAAATAAATTTTAAGCACGATTCAAAAAGGGAGTCCTTTCAAGTGTTCCTATCAATATTCACCGTCAATCAACATCGTTATGTTTGCTTGTAATTTGTGGGAGTTTACTGTACGAAAATCAGCTGTCATTTTCCTACAATGCAACAGGAACTGCGTAGCAGAAGGCTTTTGTTGGCTGCAAAGTACTCTGGGGCATTCTGAACTCATGAAGGAGCCATATAAATACAACTTCTTTAATTACTAGGTGACCACCTTTTTAAAAAAAATGTATAACTTAAAGCAAGAGATATATGGGTTTGAATCCTATAGCAGAACAGGAACATATTAAGATCTCACCTGATCTGCAAACTGGTTCAGGTAGCGCTGTAGCCTGGCCTGGTTATCAGTTTGTTCACATAGTTGAATCAGGATGTCAAAGTCACAATATTTCTCTGCTAGTGAAGCAGTCAGCTGGTGTTGCCTGAGTGAAACTAAAAGCATAAACAATGCCAGTCATTTCTCAGCCACAATCTCCCACCCCACAGATTATTTCAAAAAGTACCAAAAGTCTTTTTACCACAAGCAACCACTTATAAGTTGGATGCAATTTTGGGGAAAACAGTGGCTTGCTAAACAGAGGAATTAGCCTCTGGTTAGTAGGAGTACAGGATGTGGCTTCCTTCCTTATCTGGGACTAAAATAATGAGCACAGGAAAAAATTATTTCAACAGTTGGTTGGGAGAATGTTCTCAAAATAATTACAGGAGTTTGGAATTCAATGATCAACAGATGATTTTTAAATGAAAGATATTCCTGCAAAAAAAAAATCAGGAAAGTGAACCATTCATTCTTATACCAGGAAAAGTAAAATGAAGTGTTGAAGTGCCATTGAAAGCTGAAGAAAATGGAGGAGCATTGCTGTTTTATTCTATAAACTGACAGAAAAATTATAAAATTGGATTGTTGTACATACGTAATTGTGATAGAAGATGTGAACGTTTTTGGGTGTATTCTAAGTCCAGTTTGTTGTATCTTTCCTGCTGAGTAGGTCTGTCCACCGACTTGAGTTGACAAACATAGCCATCCAGATAGAAATCGAGCAGGGCCACCAGTTGCTCCAGAAGAGTATTACGTATGGTGCTGTCAGCTTGTGGGTACACCTTATTCAGGACAATATCAGTCTGCCTTACAATCACATTCCTCACACCGGACGGACCACTGGATGCTTTAAACAGCAAATTGTACACATCAAAATTAGAGAGAAGATTAAAGTATTTATTTCAATTGTTCTACAATCCATTTATTAGGTGTCTCACAATTATTTCTTTTAAAATATTTACCCTTTGCATGGGGCAGCTGAACTACATGTGTGGAGGTGATTTACACCCCAACCCCATGCCCATGATAGCTCTTTTGTAAACTTAAGCCATTTGCCTGCTCTTTCCACATAACTGAATTTTTCCCATTCCATTATGCATTCCAGACACAATTTACTGAGTAAATCATTTCACCTCATCTCCAATTAAATCTAGTCCTTCTGGCTAATAATCCTCCTACCCACACTCACTGAACAAGGACTGACATTCCCCAAACTCATCACACACAAAGGCAAATAGAGGGAGGTCAATGACAACAAGTTGAACCAGGAAGCAGCTCCATTACTTTTCCTGCAACAGCATCCATTGAAATGTAATGGAGTTAAAAGGAGAAATGTACGTAAGAGCCATTCTTGAATAAATGGCTGCACAAATAACCAAATCTACTAAAAATGCAGTCATCTCTCTAGTGTTACGAACAAAGCAAACTAGCATCACAACAGACTGCTTGGGACAAAGATATTTCGAACAACAACTTCCCAGCAAACTTCAGCTCAGTACTAAATTAGAATCAGAGTTTAACAATTTGACACTAAAACAGGAGCAGGAATCCACATTATCAATTCTAATTACAGGATACATTTGAATAAGGCAAAACACAAATTAGGTAACCTGCTTGCAGATAGTCTTCATTTAGTCTGTTTGGGTGAGCTTCCCGTTTTTAATCGTACAGAGTCATACAGCAGAGAAACAGGCCCTTCAGCCCAACTCATCCATGCTGACTCTGTTACCCAGCGAGCTAGTCCCATCTGCCTGCATTTGGCGCATAGCCCTCTAAACCTCTCCTATCCATGTACTTATCTAAATGGCTTTTACATGCGACTAATGAGCCCGCCTCAACCACTCGCCTCTAAATTTCTACACCTCTGATCTTAAACCTATGCCCTCTTATTTTTAGCACCAACTCTCCCAGGGAAAAAGACTATGTGCTTTCACCCCGTCTATGGCCCTTGTGATCTTACATACCTCTATCAGATCACCCCTCAGTCTCCTACGTTCCAAGGAATAAAAGTCCTAGTCTATGCAACCTCTCCTTGTAACTCAGGCACCCAAGTCCAGGCAACATCCTGGTTAATCTTTCCTATAACAGAGTGACCAAACTGTACACAGCACTCCAAGTGCAGCCTCACCAATGTCTTATACAATTGCAACATAACATTCCAGCTCCTATATTCAATGCCCTCTTCACCATCCTATCTACCTGTGATGCTGCTCTCAGTGAATGATGCGTTGCACTTCTAGGTCCCACTGTTCTATAACACTCTCCAAGGCCTTACCATTCACTGTACAAGTCCCACCCTGGTTTCATCTCCCAAAATGCAATACCTCATTTATCTGGATTGAAAGCCACTTGCCAATCCTCAGCCCACATACTAAGGTGATCAAGATTCCCCCTGTAATTTTTCAAAACCTTCTACACTGTGTACAATACCACCGATTTTAGTATCAATCGCAAACTTACTAACTATGCCTTGTACATACACATCCAAATTGTTTATATAAATTACAAACAGCAAAGGTCCCAGCACATCACGAGACACATGCCTCCAAGTCAGAGAAACCACCCTCAACCATCACCCACTGCTTCACACCACTGAGCCAATTATGAATCCAATCGGCTATCTCCCCCTGGTGGTACTTTGCAGCCTTCTGGACTCAAAACTGAATTATTCAACTTCATACATCACACCTTCCTTGTGGATATACACTGGTCAGTCTATTTGTGATACTGGTTCATTTTTCTCTCTCTATTTGCGCGGACCGACCGGTTGGGTACACACCACAGCTGTGCATTTCACAGTTTTTCTGCCCTTTGTGGTTTCATGCCAACAGCTTTCATTTCATAGCTTTGTTCAGGATCTTTCTCTCTAACTTTCTCTCTAACTGCACCTTATTAACCAACAGACCCATTAGTCTTAAAACCTGGTCACATCTTAACAGCAATATTCCCCTTGCCTATCTATCCCTGAGCAACTTGAAACCAACTTGCTGTCTCTTTCCCAGTTCTGACCAAGTCTTCAACAGATGCTAGCTGACCTGCTGAGTGTATCCAGCATTTTCTGCTTTTACATCAGAACAAGAGATGTTCCAAAACCCACAGGATCTCTGAGTAATTCCAAACGCTGCTCAACTATCTATTCAAGAATACAACCCATCTAACCTGTCCAAGGAATGTACTCTGGCTCCTGTTCAGCATCCTTTTCTGACTTATAAAATGAACTTTTGTTGTGTCGATGGTGGACAGCTGCATGCAACATATCCTGCAAATCAGACAAAGAGATTATGTTACCTCAAGAGTCTACCCAGGCTGGATACCTCCCACAGGTTACAGCTGAAATTCTGCTGCCTGGGCATACGTATTTCTATTTTATTCATCCAGCAATTTTCCTACTTTAGTTGCTTCAATATAATTATTTAATTCAATATAACACTGGAAGATTACGATAATTTCCAAGGCTCTGCACAAGGCTTACAAGAGGAAGGTTCAAATGTGTGTAGGTTTCGGCCCTTTGATTCATGCCTCTGGCTATTTGTCATGTTGGGCACTGAAATTCTCAGTATCCCAATGCATTGTGCCAAATAACAAGTCATTAGGGTGTGGAGTTGTGGCTAACAAGCAGAGAAACAAATTCTTGCATGTTACAAATTATTTTCTCTTTTCTGCTTTTAGGTTGTTTTGAATTAGTCCAGCTAAAAATTCCAGGCTATAAATGGGACAGTAATTATTTTTCCAAGTGTACTGGCTGCAAGCAATAGCACAGCCATCCTGTGAATGCCTCCGATGACTTATGGACCACACCAAGAGCATCGGTTGCCCTGAGGGCTAGCAAAATAAGAATGGATCAGAGCAAAATTGATCCAGAATTGTGGAAATAAGAATATCTAAAATTGTACAGCAAAAGAATCCAAACAGAAATGGGTATTTAAGTTCTCGCTTCCCACTATTTCCTTCATAAAGGGGCTTATACCGTCAAAAGTTGTAATTTTGGTTCATCTCTTCCCTGCAATGTCCTAAATTACGCTGGCTTGAGGTAAGCAGGGTGTAGAATTGGAATTCCAGTTTACCTGCTCTGTAGCAGATTGAAAATACACTGGTGTGTACTGACCCCAATGCTCAGGCTGACGGATAATCTAAAACAAAATAGTTCAGGCAAGGAGAGGGAGGCACAAGAACAATGGGGGGGGGAGGGGGGGGAGAGGGAGGGGGGGAGAGAGAGAGTTCAAGAAGCACTTTATTATGGTTTGTCTGCTTGACAACTCAGTCTCCAGCACACCATGAATGTGCCCCAGTGGCATGAGTCACAACAATCAAGCAAGGCAGCTGCACCTGTGGAGATGGAGATTAAAAAATCCCATGATGCACGAGCAACCCAATATACATCAAATTTCCAACTCTACAACAAACTTTGGGTTAATTTTTGGACGGCGATAGTGTCCTTTAAATCCAATTCTTCCTTCATAACCTTGTTTCCAATTACATCAGAAAACTGAATATTCTCCCCCAGGTTTCCAAAACAAGATCAGAAAACTGGCTGTTTGAACTTTTCAGTTAAAACATGCAAATTGTAAGAACACTGTACCTTTAAGATGTTGTTAACATTTATAGCTATTTGTGCCCACTCCAGGGAGAGGGGGTTGTTCTCCTCCAAAAGGTTTTCTTCTTCCTCTAACAAACATTCGAAAGCTGTGTCGATCTGGGAGACCTGTGCGGGAAAGGTACATTGTAGGACTGTGATTACGTTAAAATGGAGGGCCCCCTAATGACACATTTCTTATAAAATAAAATCTATTGGGTTAATTGACCTGCTTTTTAATCAAACTACAGCAGAGAGGTGTCTGTCCTTTATCTTGTTGAGAAGATGGCTGTTCTTTAAGTGCAAGCTCACAGCCTAATTCCAGAAACCCTGGCAACACCGATCTCTTGAGTGTTAAGTGGAACACAACAGCACAAGATATAAACAAATATGATGTTATTGAATGGTGGATCAGGTTCAGTGGCCAAAGGGCCCACTGTACCTGATCCACCATTCAATAAAGTCATGCCAGATCTGATTTTAATGTTAACCCCACTTGTTCCTGTCAACCCTGGACTCTCCTTTAGTCCAAAACCCTATTGATGTCAGCATCAAACATATTCAATAACTTATCCTCCTCAAGTTCTCTGAATTCCAGAGATTCATGGCTCTCAGAAGAAATTCATTTGTTTTGAATGGGTGACCCCTTAGTTTGAAACCACGCCCCCTTCAAGATTCCTCCACAGTGGAAAACATCTTCACAGCAGCTACCCCACCAAGCCCGCTCAGAATTTTATACGTTTCAACAAGATCACATCTCATTCTAAACACCAGTGAGCATAGGCCCAAACTGTTAATTCTTTCCTTCACCCAATAAATCTACTTAGTGAACCTCATCTGAATTGCCTCCAATTAAACTATATCCCTCCTTGAGAAGCCCAAAGTTCAGGAGTAGTCTCTTCAACACCATACACTGTATCCTGATAGCAAAGGTGTTTAAAGACTAGAGGACAACAGTTTCAGGTTAGGGGTAGAGGATTTCAAGGGACTCTGAGGAAGGATCTTTTTTAACCAGAGGATTGTTGGAATCTGCAACACCCTGCCTCAGGGGGTGGTGGAGGCAGAGACTCTCAAAGTATTTTGGTAGTATCTAGATGAGATCTTGAACAGCCAAGGCAGAGAAGGCTACAGACCAAGTGCTGGTAAATGGAATTAGAATGAATAGGTGCTTGATGGTAGGCACAGGTACATTCAGCTGAATAGCCCGTTTCAGTGCTGTATGTCCTTGTTTCCAGTTGAAGCAATACTTACCCTTTAATACCATATCCTCCTGGAGTTTGCTACAGAATTCTAGAAATAAAATGCACACAATCTCAAAAAGTAAATTTTGTACTTTTCTCACAAATAGCACTAGTCGTTCCATTGATGCATTTCTCATTACTCTGTAACCCAAATGGAACAGGAAGTTTGTACCTCTCTGAAGAAAACATCCGCGGGAGTCAAGTTCTGTGGAGCACTCTTTTTCTGTTTACCCAGAGCAGAATTAATCGCTGCATTTACGATGTCAGGAAACTTGGTGTGGTAGTTTTTTAGAACAATAGCAGCAGAGAGCTTCTCAGCATGCTCACAGAGCAAAAGACGAGTTACCATCAGGGATCCTCGCACCCTAACAGCCTCAAGCCGATTTAGTAACTCCACCTATCATAAGGAAAATTTCAGAAGGATCAAAAGAGCATGAAAGGTTTCCAACTTCCAGTCATTCTTTCAAATCAAAAAGTTTCAGTGGGGAGGTGGGGGGGACCACTGAAACGTACAGGGCAAATTCATGTGCAATTGGTTCATGGCCCAGTGTCACTGATGCAAACAATGAACAGTACTTAAGATTCCACTGTCAGTATTGGATTTTAGATAAGACATAAAACCTCAGTTGCCATCAATGTGAATGCAAGACTGCCTGCTGCACCATTCCAAGAGGAAGCAAGCAAGATTTCTCATGTGAATTCTGAACTGTCAGTAAAATTAGATCATTTAGTCATTTCTCTATATGAGACTCTGCTATATACAATATTAGCTTCATCATACTATTTAAAACAAAACACTATTTAATCCTGTGAAATGATATGGGACAGACCAAGGACATGAAAGGCACAGTGTAAAACTAAACTCCAAGCAAAAACTTACATCCTGAAGAAATTCCATCAAACAGTAATGAGCTTTCATTTTGTCTTCTAACTGATGAAGCAATAGCAAGGAGGTGTTGCTAAATCTACTTCCATCTGTGAAGAGACAAGTTTCATACAGCTCACTGGAGTGGTATTGATTTAACAAAGTGCATCCCTTCAAATTATGCACCACTTGCAATCTATATATAAAAAATAATCTAAAAGCTGTCTTATTAAATTGTACAGCAGCACTTTTCACCAGGTATTCTTTTCCAGGGACATGGGAAAAGAAAATACAGCAGCAGGAAATTCTCCAGCAAAAATCAGGCATACATATTTCCTCTTGCAAACTGTATGACCCTCATGGAGACCTGCTAAAATCTGCCAAGCGCTGTTAAGTGCCATTGAAAGACAAGCAGTATTTGCAACAAGCACAAAAGCTGCAGACATTCGAGAGGTATAGTTAGTGCTCAGCCACTATAAGGAGACAGTTTAAGAAGCACTTTCATCATTTAAAGGTTAATCGAGTTTCCTGGCCCTGTCCCTTCAGAAAAGTGAAAACTGTAAAAAACCTTTTGGAGGAAAGAATGCATTCTGCATGGCTGGATTCAAGAAGCCATGAAGGTTTAGGAACCAACACACATTCAGACCTCACACGATATTCTCAAAAGAAGCTCAGGTGCACTGTAATTAGCCATCCCAGCAATAGCAGTGTTGGGGGATTTGTCAAGACAAATCACTGAGTGTATGCTGCTCAGGAGGAAACTGTGGGCAGGTTGGAAAGAGGCTGGATATCCTGCATCAATTCCCCAGTAAAAATAATCATTTTTATTTACCAGACATGTAGTATGTTCCAACAAATCTCACAGCATTTGCCAAGCCTTACCATTTGGTACAGATTCAGCCCAACGGGGATCACATGCTGGGTAGTCGTCAATCAAATCGAGACTGATTTGTGCCACAGCATTGTCCAGCTCAGAGTCTGATCCCATATCAGCATCATCCGGGAAGATTTCCTCCAACATGGTCTGGGCACCAACAATATCCTTTCTGGAAGTTTAAATTGTTGAAACATAACTCAGATTGTACCCAACAACAAAATAAAGCCATCTTGTGGCTTTAAGACCATAAGGCATAGGAGCAGAATTAGGCCATTCAGCCCATTGAGTCTCTTCTGCCATTCGATTGTGGCCGATTTATTTTTCCCTCTCAACCTCATTCTCCTACCTTCTCCCCGTAACTTTTGATGCCCTTACTAATCAAGAACCCATCAACCTCTGCTTTAAATATACCCAATGACTTGGCCTCCACAGCCATCTGTCGCAATGAATTCTACAGACTCATCACCCTCTGGCTAAAGAAATTCCTCCTCATCTCAGTTCTAAAGGGACGTCCTTCTATTCTGAGGCTGTGCCCTCTGGTCCTAGACTCTCCCACTACTGGAAACATCCTCTCCACGTCCACTCTATCCAGGCCTTCCAATATTTGGTAGGTTTCAATGAGAACCCCCCTCATTCTTCTAAACTCCAGTGAGTACAGGCCCAGAGCCATCAAACACTCCTCATATGTTAACCCTTTCATTCCCAGGATCATTCTCATAAACCTCCTCTGGACCCTCTCCAATGCCAGCACATCCTTCCTTAGATATGGGGCCCAAAACTGCTCACCATACTCCAAATGTGGTCTGACCAATGCTTAATGAAGCCTCAGCATTATATCCTTGTTTTCATATTCTAGTCCTCTCGAAATGAATGCTAACATTGCATTTGCCTTCCTTACGATGTACTCAACCTGCAAGTTAACCTTTAGGGAACCCTGCACTAGGACTCCCAAGTCCCTTTGCACCTCCGATTTCTGAATTCGGTCTGCGTTTAGAAAATAATCTATGCCTTTATTCTTTCTACCAAAGTGCATGACCGTACACTTCCCTGCACTGTATTTCATCTGCCACTTCTTTGCCCATTCTCTCAACCGAAGTCCTTCTGCAGACTCCCTGCTTCCTCAACACTACCTGCTCCTTCACCTACCTTTGTATCATCCACAAACTTGGCCAAAGAGCCATCAATTCCGTCATCCAGATCATTAAGATATAACGTGAAAAGTAGTGGACCCAACACTGACCCCTGCTGACCACCACTAGTCACCGGCAGCCAACTAGAAAAGGCCCCCTTTATTCCCACTCTTTGCCTCCTGCCAGTCAGCTAATCTTCTATCTGTGGCGACTCACCGTCTAGTCGGGCGAACCGGCTCGGCAGTCGGGTCGCGCGGCGTCGGAGCGACGAAGCCCAAGATGGCGGCGGGCCTCGTCTTTCCGAGCGACGGGGAGAACCCGCGCGCAGGAAAGTCCTGATGACGTAGGACTTACGTCATTGCCGGTTTTTTTTGGGCGGGAGTTTTCTCCCTTAAAGGGCCCGCGCAAGGCGGGAAAATAAACCAGTTCTGTTTGGCAATCCTCCGAGTAGAGTCTTGTTTTATTCCGCGGTAGCAACCGCTACATATCCATGCTAGAACCTTTCCTGTAATACCATGGGCTCCTATCTTGTTTAGCAGCCTCATATGTGGAACCTTGTCAAAAGCCTTCTGAAAATGCAAGTAAACAACATCCACTGAGTCTCCTTTGTCTATCCTGCCTGTTACTTCCTCAAAGAATTCCAAAAGAATTTCAAGCAAAATCTCCCCTTAAAGAAACCATGCTGACTTTAGCCTATTTAATCATGTGCTTCCAAGTACCCCAAAATCTCATCCTTAATAACGGACTCTAACATTTTCATAATTGCCTGTCTTTTGCCTCCTTCCCTTCTTAAAGGGTGGAGTAACATTTGCGATTTCCTATCCTCCAGAACCATTCCTAAATCCAGCAATTCTTGAAAGATCACTACTAATGCCTCAATCTCTTCAGCTACCTCTTTCAGAACCCTGAGGTGTAGTCCATCCGGTCCAGTTGATTTATCTACCTTCAGATCTTTTAGTATCCCAAGCACTTTTTCCTTAGTAATAGCAACGACACTCACTTCTGCCCCAACTCTCAAGAACTTCTGGCCCATTGCTGGTGTCTTCCACAGTGAAGACTGACACAAAACACTTATTCAGTTTGTCCGCCATTTCTTTGTTCCACATCACTACCTCTCCAACATCATTTTCCAGTGGTCCGATATCCACTCTTGCCTCTCTTTTACTCTTTACATATCTGAAAAAACTTCTGGTAACCTTTTTTATATCATTAGCTAGCTTACCTTCATATTTCATCCTTTCTCCCCTTATTGCTTTTTTATCTGCCTTTTGTTGGTTTTTAAAAGCTTCCCAATCCTTGAGCTTCCCACTAATTTTTGCAATATTGTATGCCCCCTCTTTTGGTTTTATGCTGTCTCTGACTTCCCTTGTCAGCCAAAGTTGCCTCATCCTCCCTTTAGAATGCTGCTGCTTCTTTGGGATGAACTGATCCTGCGTCTTCCAATTTACTCCCAGAAACTCCTGCCATTGCTGCTCTACTGTCCTCCCTACTAGGGTCCCCTAACAATCAACGTTGGCCAGCTCCTCTCTCATGCCTCTGTAGTTACCTTAACTCAATTGTAATACTGACACATCCGATTTTAGCTTCTCCCTCTCAAACTGCAGGGTGAATTCTATCATATTATGATCACTGCCTCCTAAGGGTTCCTTTACCTTAAGCTCCTGAATCAAATCTGGTTCATTGCACAACGCCAAATCCAGAATTGCCTTTTCCCTAGTGGACTCAATCGCAAGCTGCTCTAAAAAGCCATCTCATAGGCATTCTACAAATTCCTTCTCTGGGGATCCAGTACCAACCTGATTTTCCCAATCTACCTGCATATTGAAATCCCTCGTGACCACCATAACATTGCCCTTCTTACATGCCTTTTTTATCTCCTGTTCTAATTTGTACCCCACATCCTGGCTAATATTCATAGGCCTATATATATAATTCCCATCAGGATCTTTTTACCCTTGCAGTTTCTTAACTCTACGCACAAGGATTCTACATCTTCTGATGTTATGTCACTTCTTGCTAAGGATTTGATTTCATTTTTTAACCAAGAGCCACCCCAACCCCTCTGTCCACCTGCCTGTCTTTTCGATAGGATGTGTATCCTTGGATGTTTAGCTTCCAGCTGTGATCTTCTTTCAACCACGACTCTGATGCCCACAACGTCATACTTGCTAATTTCTAACTGCACTACAAACTCAACCTTATTTCATATACCGTGTGCATTCAAACATAACAGCTTCAGTCCTGTATTCACCACCCTTCTCAAATTTGTCTCCATGCTACCCAAAGTTAAATTCTATCCCTTTCTGAAATTTGTCCTATTCTTTAGTCTGGAGACTTCAGAATAAGAGAGATTAATTTGTTTATTGAAAATAAAAGGATAGCTTCTGATTTACAAAACCTGGTCTAAGTGATTTCAAGTTCTGTCCAAGTCTGAAACCAACAATTGGGCTTAATGCTTCATTGGAAAACATTCAGAAACTAGAATAGACCATTAAATCTGTTTTGCCATGCATTACGTTCCTGGTTACTTTGTTCCTTAAATTCCTCAGTACATACACCTGACAAAATCTATCACGCAGACTTGAAAGCTCCCATTCTTCCCCAGCATCCACAGGAGCAGGAACTGAGGCACATGGAAGAGTTTCAAATTTGCACTGTGCACTGTGGAAAGAGCCTTCCTTTGTCTCTCCTGTTTCTGGATTTTGCATCTCAAGGAAATTGCTCTGTCCCCACATCTTCCACAGCTGATGTAGACTGGATTACACGAGACACTGTAGCCAGGCTCCAAACCTAGACTTCAACTTACAAGCTTCTACCATCACTGTACATTAAATAAAATCATTGAAGATTTAAAGGAATTCATATTAAGTTGTTGCAACCTGACCTCATTTAATTCTCAAAGTCATGGTTTCATTCTGGTGAATCTTCACTGTCTTTGCAATCAAGGTAACAGTCATGCACTTAGCACTGAGTCCTACCTGCAATACATCACAAAGGCAGTTTTCAACATCTTAATTTTATCCTCTTGTGGCTCCATGGCAGACTTTTCAAATGGTTGCCCATCAACCTGGGAGAAGAGATCTAAACTTGATTCTGTATACATGTTAAATCATAAAAACAGCAGTAAGACACAATTAATGCAACAAAACCTGACAGATCAACGTGATCAGTACATATAATATCCTACGGAACAGTGTGGAAGTAAAATACAGCTAAAGCCACCCAATAATTTATACCTTGTGCATTTTTAATCTTTCTTATCCACAATTTCAGCCTGTTCGATCTTATGATATTGATATCAAAGAAAGAAATGATATTGTGTTAAAAGGCTCACAATTTTGTTTCCCATTTTAACATCATACACGGTAAATGGCTACATTTGGAAGAACAACTAACCTCTACCTGTGCTGCTGCTCCAGAGGTTGATAAAGCCAGAGAATCTTCGATGTTTTCAGGTAACATTGATATGCTTTCTTTTGGACGAGCTGCAACCAAACCACTGTTCCTGCAGAAGAGGACAGGAAACCCAGCAAAGCTTCCCCCACCCAGGATACCATCACCTGCAAACTCAACAGAGACACACTCCACAATTAAAACACAAACATGCACAAACCCACAAGCTTTCAGCACTATCTGCACAGAGGTGCATTAAGCCATGTGCTGAGAGTGCCACATATTGAACCAATCCATTCACTCATGTGATTCTGGCACAACAAATCTATTTTGTTCCTATCTACATTTCCAGACATTGACTTCTGCAACTGGCAAACCTTCAATCTTCCATCTCAGCAGGCACTACCACTATCTTTCATTTTCTCCACTCTCCACTCTCATCACCTGATATTTCCTTTGTTCTCTCCACCTTACATCCCACATTTCCTAAAGAGTAAAAAATGTGATTTTTTAAAAAACTTTTCTCATTTCTGATTGAAAAATCATCAACTTAAAAATGTTAACTTGTTTGTTTCTCTACAGATGCAGCCTGACCTGCTGAATGAGTGTTGCTGGTATTCTGTTTCTACTTCAGATTCCCAGCATCTGCAGTCTCATTGTTTGACAACACCTCTCGACCCCCAGACTTGGGTTATCAGCACATTCATCCTCATCATGCGACACCACTGGCGGCAATGATGTCAGCTCCCTTAAAATTTTTCCAACGTTGCTTTCGCCACTCTCAAAATTCTTCAATGAACACTCAATCCATTTTCTCCCTCAAACTCACCATGAAAGGTTTGGCTCATGAGGCAGGTTTAGAGGAGTGAAGTTTTGGGGAGGGGAGGTGGAGAAGATGTACATTACCTTCAACAGTAAGGGCTGCTCACTATTAGCTCATCATTGAAACCATTTGTTCATGTGCGAGTTTTCCAGAAGCAGCCCCACAATACCAGACATCTCAGGCTAAACACTGAAATCACTAGTTCTCAAAGTTCATCTCATTCTTTAGCTAACCCTCAGAGGAGTGAGAGATGGTGCCTGTATGAATTTAATCTTCTTTTATTAAATGACCATATCATTTTCAAGAATTTCCCAATTTAGAAGTGCTGCATTCAAACAATTAGCAATGCACTAGTTGAGTAAACTTACGACAAAGATATACCTGGCATATTCAGGTTAAGTTTCTCCTGAGGCAGACCAGCTCGTCCAGTCCCAGTACAGCATGCAAAGACCATATCGTAAGTGTAAAGATATGCAGCTTGGCTTGAATAATCTGGTATCAAAAACCGCTGGCATGGGAGCTCCTCTTCAGGCTGAGATGAAATTGTGGCATGTTAATTAAAATTATCAAGTAGCAGAATCAGTGAAACACACCCATCCTGATGGTCCCTCACCCCAAGCTACCTATACCAATATTCCACAGTTTGTCAGGTTACACCCCTCCCCAAGCTGTTAATGGTGATATTCACAAGTTGTCTGATTGATCTCATCTCATGCGTGCTCACTCCACAAGACGTCAGTGATTATTAGAAAAATCACGCTGGTATGATACAAATGGTACCCAGCATAGTCAAGCTGTCTGAATTTTTCTACTCTTAGTGAATGCACAACAACCACTCATCATAAAAAATACCACTGAGTTCCTCTTCAGCATTCCAAAATACAAACAGAATAAATTTGTATTTCTAACATCTTTAATAGAGAAATTATCAAGTGATTGAAATAGAATTAGACTTAATTTTCAAAACAGAACTTGACTTTCGACACAACCGGTCATACTTGTGTTTAGAAACCAGGTGAACACCCTTCCACAACTTCATCTTTTTGTATCATTAAATTCTCCAACTCCCTTCTCCCCAGCATGCTTTCCAGCTTCCCCTTAAATGCATCTGCATTATTCACTTCAACTGCTCTCCAATAAACACAGGAAAACAGCACTTCCAAGTATTACCTGGTATAACGGATAATACTCAGTGACCTCCATTCTAATTTCATCAGTTATTCGATATCCATTATCCTGAACTGTGGCTAAAATGTAGTAGATTAAGCATGGATTGTCTCCCTGGTTCCACGCTGCCATCAAAACCACCAGACCCTCTCTGGAAAACAAATTGAAGACTTAAACATTGCTGTCATTTAAAAAAAAAACTGATCTTTAAAACAGGGAAAGCTAAAGTTCAGGCTTTATCAAACTACTTCCAACAGACAACCTCAATCAGTTGGAGCAGATAAATGAGAATTGGTGCACACAAAGTAGGACAAAGGCTGAAGTGACAACCTTTCACTGTGCACAAGAGACCCCATTTTGCAGAGTCTTGCTCAAAGGCACAAGAAAGTAACCACCCTCTCCACCACCATACATGATGAAGTGAACAAAACTAGATACAAACCTGCACTCTAACAGGTTTAAAAAAAACACATGATATTAAGCTGGAATTATACCATGAGAAAAGGACTTGTCCAGGACTGAGAAGTAGGACAGCCAATTCCATAAACATGGGGTCCACTGGAATGAATTTCTGCTAACCCTCCAGTCTTCAAACCCACCCCACTCTTTGCCCCATCCCAACTCCAATTTTACTTTCCACATCCACGTGCTCACCTCTGGTGAGCCCCACTATGCTATCTTTCGCCCTTTGATTTTGTACCTCATTCTTTACCAATGTTGCCTAGAATCAGTCCCCAACTTTCATGCATAGTCAGTGCCTTCCTGGAACTCTAAAAATTGATGCTGGCACCAAGGTGGAATTCTCAAATTAATAGAATAGATTGCATCCAATTTAAGGTTAATTACCACAGCTGGTTAGGATGAATCACAGGCTTCTTCAAAGTTCCAAGTTTGGATCTTTGTCTGTTTCAGCAAGTGAACTAATAACCAGGCAGAACGGGGTCTGCAGAAAGCAGCAACTTGATGGGCTTAATGGACTTTTCGTTTCAAGGTCCTGTGAGAATACCCTCATCACCATTTTCCCACTACATTTATTGTTCTATCTGTTGGCTTAATGTGGAAATAGTTGATGCAAATCACATGAGAAGCACTCCAAAAAAAATTGCATTAACAAAGATTCCACTTACTTGCTCAGTTGCAAATCCAGATACTGCACATTGATTCCAGACTTACTGATTTCATAATTTTCATCAGCTCCCTAGATTTGATAAAAGATTCATTACTTTGGCAATTATTGTGGGGGATAAAATTTTTTGCTACATTTTCTTTGTTTAGCTTCAGCCTGTGGTTGAACTGTCAAGTCAGTGACAAAGTCTTGGGTGCACATTAGTTTACATCTAAATCATCCTCCAGAGTAATTGGGCAACGTGGGCTTGTTGGGCTGGAAGGGCCTGTTGGGCTGGAAGGGCCTGTTACCGTGCTGTATAAATAAAATAAAATAAAGATCTATTCGAAGAGCCCAGTTACCTCTTACCTACAGACTCGTTCTAATAGAGAAATATGCAGCTCTGCCCTTCCACATCACAGTACATCAGAGCCCTCTGCATCTGAAGTATTTTCAATTTTTAAATATTACAGGCTGTACTGCAATATTCAGATATTATTGTCGTGTATTTCCATGGAGTGATGATATACAAGTGCCCCAGAGGCAATGCCCACAAAGATTTTAAGATTGTAGACTGTCATCTGCAGCAGTGAATTCAGCTTAGTTTGGATTTTTCACAGCCTAACCTCATATGGAGTTTACATAGAGTACTGAGCAAGATCATCACACTGCTCCACATTCAAATATGATGTCCCACCTCCCCCATTCAATCTGGTCCCACCGACAATACATATGCATACATTTTTGGATTTACATTAACATTTTCTGTTTGATTGCATTTGCTTTCAATATTTCCATTCGATCATCTTCCTTCAAATGGGAAACCATGAAGTACACTTGCATCAAACCACTGTTGCTGAGACCATAATAAAATATGGCAGATTGGTTATGAGGCAAAGATTTATTGCTTGGCACAGTTTGTCAATCTAATTAAGATAAATAAACAATGGGATGTCTTTAGACATCAACTTCAGTGCATCAACTAGATGCAAATCACCATCGCCAAGATTGATTTGAGCTTCTTACCCAAATGGAATATCCCAAGTCTTCTTTCATGGATCTGTTTAGGTCCCAGCTGAAAATGTGCCGTTCAGATGTCTCATCCACTTCCCATTTATTCAGACTAGAATTAGTCAAGGTATAGAGGCACTCATTCTCTTCATCCCACATCACAGAGCTTAACTGCCACAGGAAGGAAAAGAATGTCAGCAAGAAACCATATATCACTCACAAAAGCAAGTAGCAATGATTCACGTTAATTGCTTTTTAACTTGCATTGGAAAAATAGCAGGTTTCTTTATAGGGTCCAACAAAATAAACCCAACAAGTCAGTTAGTGTACATGGATCCATACTGTTTAAGTCTTACCACATCATTGGCAGTAGGTGTCAAAATGCCAAAGAGTGAGGAGACCCTGCGGCCCAGTCCTGAAAGCATACCCTGCCCTTGTTGCACAGGGTGGAAGCTCACTCTTCCTGAACCATCTGGTGTTAATCGCAGCAAATGATTTTTTTGGGAAGCAAGAATAAATCCACCTCCCTAAATCAAAATACAACCAATGAGTTTATCAGAATTCATGCAACAATGAGATTCAATGCACATGCATAAACCTAAAAAAAATTTACCCGAGTTACAATCTATGGCACTAACTTCACAGGTGAAATAGCTCCAAATGAATGAGAAAACAGTCCAAATTTTAAACTCACTTGTTTTTAACCAATCTTAAGTTAGATCTATTCACTCCAGGCTTCATCATGTTCTTGGAATTTGATATGCAGCTATTTCAGCCAGATTTAGAGAACCCTGTACACTGACAACTTTTCAGGAAAAGGACTCTTTTTGCCTTCAAGTCTCCATGTTCCGTTAAAAATAAAATTGCTGATACATGGGAAACTAGGAGTTCAATCTTCTAGGTAGATGCAAGCTTGCACATTTCACATTACAGTATGGGTGTAATTTTACATTACAGATAACATTTCATATATGCTTATGAAGAAAACTCAAGTAATGAGTGTGCCAATACAACATGACAATATCATGGTTACAGATCACAAAGCCTCATTCCACCTCCACCCTCGCGTACAATGGCTGCCCGCAATAGTACTAACCGTGATAGAAGTTAGACACTTCCACTCAGCACTGCCAAAATCCACAGTGATTTCTGTGCAAGATTCTTCATGCGTCAGACTGGGCCAAAAACATATTGTTCCCCGTCTGGAAGCTGCCATCACAGACACACACTGAAAGAGAGGACAACAGAAGAACTATTTTAACAGCAAATTGGCAAGTGATTATTTTGGTATTTTTATTCCTGATGAACACAATAGCATTGAAAGTAGAGGAGAAACCATAACCACACATAAATTAGTGAGCGAGTGTTCAAAGATAGTTTGGTACTTCAGTGTTAAGGTTGTCTTAACTCACAAAGAACAATGTTTAAACAACACAGCCCCTATGAACAAAGATCAAATTAGTCTGTTGAGATATTATCAAAGAGGTAGTAAAACAACAAACCTGCTCCTAAAGTAGAAATACTATCAAAAAGATAGTACAGTGACAAAACTGCTCCTAAAGCGGAACTAGAGAGAAAAAAAGTAGAAATTTTGCTGATGTCCCCTAATTTTAGAATCCTCATTTATCAGAGTCAATCTGGTTGCATTTACTCTATTCTTGTCTTTCAAAGTTTTTCTTTTGTAAGTTTATGGAAAACAAGAAAAGCTCACTGTAGTAAAGTAGGTCAGAGCTGGGCTGAAATATTGTCCTGAAAATTAAACAAAACCTCTGAATCAATTGCCATGTTTGAAACCTCTGTCAACCTCCTCCTCCATGACCCAGCACTCATTATCCCATCTATCCAAGGTTAGTGAGAATGTGGAACTCACTGCCATTGGAAGCAAATAAGCTAAATGGCATTGATATTTTTGAAACTTAGTGAATATGCAAAGAAGAAATGAATCGTGTGTTGAAGTAGTTGGATAGGAGAAAGATTGTCCAAGCTGGTACTCATGCTCCACATTAGCCAGGTGTCTAGATTTTTGTGCTGTAAGCCTGAACGTTATTCTAGGTAATATCACCGTTACTTTCGGCACTGAGAATGGATCTATTCAAGATATTGCCGAAGAAACTGCAAAGAGAACCGATTTTGCTCATCCACCCCACGCAGATCAGGTATTGGTCTAAAGAGATTAACCAAATGAAGGCACTGCCAAAACCCTTCACGTAGTGTGCCGATTGTGTGGAATACATCCTGCATTGAGTGGATGAAGCAAAGAGCACTCACTCTTACAGGACAGTTCAGTGCTTACAAGAGGAAGAAAATTAAAAGATAGAGCAAAAGGGAGAACATTGTTTAGGAATGGCAACACACAAGTGGACCATAAATTTCAGTAAGGAGACAATTAGAATGATTATTGTGTTGAAGGTTCCAGGCTTTCCTCATGTCAGTGACAGCAATGGATAGTGTGCTCAAATCCTGGAACAATGCCAACTGTTCAGAAACTAAATCCACAGCTGTTGCTGTCAGTGCACATTGGTACTCACCTGTAAGGAACTGTGTTCATTTGGATGTGATAAAGCCACCAGGTCTGCAACGTAAGGGAGATCACAGGGTGGCAACTGGAATTCTTTACATACAGACAGCTGTCGGGGAAAACACATTTCAGTTAAATTCCAGAAATGTGCAAAGTGAAACCTATTTTGTTTACCAACATTTATTTTTGGCATTAGATATTTTTAAAACCACACAGGGATGAAGATTAACTGCCACTGGGGGAGATTTTCCTGACTACAATTTAACATTAATTCATAGTTCTATTTGGGTTGTCTCAGCATTGTTTCCTTGTCTTCTTTGCACCATACTTTTTCTGAAGTAAATGACAACCTGTTTATCCACAATGGGATTAATTTGGTATAACATTTCAGGTAATAGTGAGATGACAGCACATGAAGTTGCAAAGGAGCAACCTATTCAAAGAATCAGCAAACTGAAGGCAATAATTAAGCTAAAACCCTTTCCCTTTAACACCTCATTCAGGATGTCTCCACGAAAGGACACAGAACTCAGGAAACAGGAGCAGTTCAAGACCAATCAGCCCCTTGAGCCTACTCTGCCATTCAGTAAGATCATGACTGATCCAGTCTTGGCCTCAATACCACTCTCCCACCTCTGTTTCCTTGACTCTCTTGTAGTTTAACTGTCTGTCGGTATCTGTCTTGAACATGTGCAATGATGCTGCCTCCGCAGGTCTCTGGGGTGGAGAGTTCCAGAGATTCATGACTCTCTGAGCAAAGAAATTCTTACACATTGCCTTAAATGGGTGACCCTTTATTCTGAAACTATGCCCTCTAGTTCCTGATAGTCCTGTAAGAGAAACATCCTCTTAGTATCTGCCCTGTCAATTTCACTCAGAACTTTATACGCTTCAATAATATCACCTCTCATTCTTCTAAGCTCCAGTAAGTTTCGGTCCAACCTGCTCAACCCTCCTTCATGTTAACCCCTTCATTGCAGGAATTTATCTCGTGAACTTCTCTGCACTGTTTCCAATGCAGCTACATCCTTCCTTAAACATGGAAGCCCACACTGTATGCTGTACTCCAGGTGCAGTCTCACCAGTGCCCTGTAAAATTGCAGTAGAAGGTGCCTGTTTTTTTTTAACCCTTTTCGAGATACATTTTGGATTCTTCCATGTCCTTTTGACTAACTTTCAGGTAAACTAACTGAAATCACTGACAGAATGGCACTTATGAACTAAGCTAATCACTACACAGGACCATTATTCCTTGTGCATAAGTCACACAAATTACTTTTTAAAGAATGCTTTAAAATTATGCAACAGAGTGATTCAACTGTGGGAAGAGATTGCGAGTCAAACTTTGATGACATTCCTAACATATTTGTGTTTACAGATGTGAAATGCAATAGTGCAAACTCTACAAGTTTCCTCATATTCTCAAACCACTTTAGTTCAGAATCTAATACAAGGCTGGTCAGCTCATTACAAGCAGACAGTTGAAGCACAGCAAGATATATTGTTAGGGGATTAGCATGACGTCTCACCAAAGCTCACCTGGCTTGGGAGGGCTGCATACTTTTAAGCGAAAGATGTGGAATGCAGATAGAGGTCCCTGGCTGAAAACCAGGTTCCTGCAGCATAAAGTCAAGTACAGAGTTATCTGACACACTAAAATCACATCTCAGTTGCAACCTCTCTCTTTAATATTCAAGACAAACAGAATTTTAAACCAGTTGGCATCAGTTTTAAATATTAATAATGTCTGTTTGTTACCTTAGCAACAGGCATCTGGCCAATCTTCCAGACAATTAGTTTTTCACCACAGACAAGCCACGCCCATCCATTTTCACTTATTTTAACACTTAATGGCTCATCCACTGAAACAAAATACAATTAACAACAAAACTTAAACTCCACTTAAGATAGATTCATACAAATACATTTATTAAAATAATCAGACTTATATTCCTCTCACTTAAACCCTATGACCTATTTAGACAAGTCAGTACTTTGAGCAATCCATTGTGCACCTCCTATTCTTTCTTCCTGATTTAGCAAGATGTGCACTGGATTTTCTTAAAACTTAAGAGGCGACATAAATAAACTACTGTAGGATAAGATAAGACAAGATTTCTTTATTAGTCACATGTACATCAAAACACATAGTGAAATGCATCTTTTGCATAGTGTTCTGGGGCAGCCTGCAAGTGTCGCCATGCTTCCGGCGCCAACATAGCATGCCCACAACTTCCTAACCTGGATGTCTTTGGAATGTGGGAGGAAACCGGAGCACCCGGAGGAAACCTACCCAGACACAGGGAGAACATACAAACTCCTTAAAGACAGTGGCAGGAATTGAACCCGGGTCGCTGGCGCTGTAAAGTGTTACGCTAACCACTATTTTCATTACAATAAATCCTTTGGTTGCATACAAACCAAATGAACCAGGAATAACTGACCCAGGTTGCACAGATATATTCCAATCTCCACGATAAAGCCACATATTCTATTCTTAATGTTATAAATTCCCATGTCTACAATCATATTGGAAAATACCCCTGCAAACATGTTTAATCACATGCTTTAACTGACAGTGGGACTGATTATAATC
Organism: Pristis pectinata; assembly: GCF_009764475.1. Lineage (NCBI taxonomy): Eukaryota > Metazoa > Chordata > Chondrichthyes > Rhinopristiformes > Pristidae > Pristis > Pristis pectinata. The sequence goes on along the minus strand of NC_067407.1, from coordinate 94,570,308 downwards.
ACAGCAAAACACTAAGAGAATTTTCAGTATAGCCAGAAACTGTAAAATGTTTTGGCAATTCATTTGATGAGTCAGTGAATTATCATTATGAACATATCTCAAAAACCTTTACATTTCATGTTTGCTTTTATTTTGCTTTCAGTGGATCAGAGGAGACCTCTGGCATGATCCTAATTATAGTTTATCTGCAGCAATTATTTGTTTGATTTATTTATGAAAAACAATCCAAAGAAACATTGTTACATTAAATATTCAATCAGTCGCCACATACAAGATACTACAAATATGTAAGATGTTAATATAATTTAGTGATCGTCACTACCAATATATGGCCACTTGAAAAGTAAACAAAAGGCAACACTTGATTCCAATTCTTCTTCTGAACGTACAAGAAATGGTGTAGGTATGTGAATGGTGACCTCTGTCCATTTGTCAGTAAATAAAAAACATGAAAGTGCAAGAATATTTTTGGCTTATGACATACTTGGACAGTGGCATTGATGACATGACATTAATGAGATGCCCGTTTATCCCAATATTTTATACATGTCCCAATCTCTGCTCCTCAATAATACGTTTTCTAAAGGTGACAGTATTGAGTGCACTATAGAGTGTACCACAGAAAGCATCCTAGCGGGATGCATCACAGTTTGGTACGACAACTGTTCTGCCCAGGACCGCAAGAAACTGCAGAGTTGTGGAAACAGCTCAACGCATCAAGGAAACCAGCCTCCCCTCCATGGACTTTGTCTATACCTCTTGCTGCCTTGGTGAAGCAGCCAGCATAATCAAGGACAGCTTCTATCCCACTGTGATAAGACTATTGAATGGTTCCCTTATACAATGAGAGGGACTCTTGACCTCACAATCTACTTTGTTTGACCTTGCATCTTATTGTTTACCTGCAATGCATTTCCCTGTAGCTGCGACACTTTACTCTGTATTCTGTTATTGTTTTTACCCTGTACTACCTCAATGTATCTGCACTGTGTAATGAATTGATCTGTACGAATGGTATGCAAGACAAGTTTTTCACTATACCTTGGTACAAGTGACAATAATAAACCAACACCAATTTGCAGATAGCTATTATTGTCACTTGTACCAAGGTATTAACCGAGGCACAGTGAAAAACTTGTCTTGCATACTGTTCTTACAGATAAATTCATAACACAGTGCAGATACATTGAGTTAGTACAGTGCATTGAGGTAGTACAGGGTAAAAACAGTAACAGCATAACAGAATGTAGCAGTTTCCACTTCAGTAACATCAGGGATGGGAAATGATGTCTTTGCTTCTTTTTCAAAGATATTGCAAATATAGTATCTATTCCAGGATGTTTGTGACCAACTACTTTGAAGTACAAAACACTGGCATGGGACAAAGACACAGCAATAAAAAGGTTCAAAGGTTACCTTGATGGCAGCAATTCTGTAGAAAGTACAACATCCCTTTTACCAGTTCAAAAGAAAACTAAACAACTGTTTTTATTTTGCTTTAAGGTTGGGCCAGGGGAACAAAAGTAAGGAGACACATGGGAAAGGATCTGCTTACTAAAGAAAAAGTTCTAAATTTGCATACAACACAACATGGAGATAATATTTTTACACATCATTTAGTTACCTCGTAATAAAAAAAATTACCTTCTGCTAAAGTTATAGCCTCCATGACCTTCACAGGAAGGGAAGATCCAAAACTTCTTATTTCATAGTTGAGGGTCTCAGCTACTGTTTGATACTGTGCTCCTCTGGTTGGTGTTGAACTAAGATAATAAAGAAAAAAATTCCAACCAAAATTTACAATCGTGACTAAATTTAAATCATAAAGCTAACCTGAAAACTCAAAGGCGGAAAAGTATTCAAACTTTAAAGGGATTTAACTTACAAGATTCAAAGAAAAAAAACAAGACTGGACATCTATGTAAAATGGAACATGGTCGGATATTTCAATGGTGGGCCCCATGAAGACATTAGTCACAGACGGCCCCTTTGATCCATGATGTCTGTGCCGACCACGATGCCAATTTAACCAAATCCCATAAGCCCGCACATGATCCACATCTCTCCATTCCCTGCATGTTCATGTACCTGTCTTAATGCCTCTTAAATGTGGCTATTGTATCTGCTTCCACCACTTCCCCTGGCAGCAAGATCCAGCCACCTGTGGTGCCAGACAGTGCAAAAGAAAAACTTGCCTCGTAGACTTCCTTTACATTTTCCCTCTCTCACCTTAGATTCATGCCCCCTAGATCTGACACTTCCATCCTGGGAAAAAGACTATCTACCCCATGACTCTCATAATTTTACATACTTCTGTCAGGTTGCCTCTCAGCCTCCAATGCTCCAAAGAAAACAGTCCAAGTTTGTCCAACCTCCCCTTCTAGCTTATACTCTCCAATTCAAGCAACAAGTTAGGCCACATGACATTCTGGGTTTTGTACTCAACACCTGACCAACAAAGGCAAGTACCATCCTATCCACCTGTGTTGCCACTTTCAGGGAGCTATGAACTTGCACTCCAGGATCCCTCAGTACATCTGTGTTTCTAATGGTCCTGCCATTTACTGCATATATCAGTTTAAAATGGCATCACGGTCTACACAGCCATTATGGGCCAAAGTGCCTATGCCTGTTCCTGTGCTGTACCGTATAGAGGATAGATTAGAATGGTGAATGAGGAAACAGCTGAGAGAGGAAACAAAGATTTAGTGCATTTTCACAACAATATCTGTTGTACATTATCTGCTAAGCATGAAAACAAAGAAACTCTGCTGAACTATCATAAAACACTGGTCCAACCGCAACTAAAATAGCATGTTCTACTCTTGTCACCATGTTATGGGAAGGATGTAAACGCATGTGAAAAGGTCCACGAAAGATTGATGAAAATGGTTTTTGGGATGAAGGACTACAGTTACAAGTTACTTTTGAGATGAAAGTATATAAAATAGCAAGGAATCTGGACAGAGTGGATAGTGGGATGCTATTTCCTTTGGTGGGGAGGTTGAGGACTGGAGGTCACAGGTATAAAATAGAGGGAAAGAAAACATAAGGAAAAAGTTTAAAGCAGCATGTGGTTAGAATCTGAAATGTGATGCTGTCAAGTGAAATGGAAGCAGGTTCCATTGTGGCCTTCAAGAGTTTATTGGATAAATATATGGTAGAGAAAAATGTGCCAAATTTCAGAGAAAGGGGTGTAGGGTGGAATAAGAGTTACTCTAACAGACAGCTTGTGCAAACATGATGTGGTGAATAGCCTCCTTTTGCATTGTGACAAGCTTCCAAAATTTCCTCAGTTTTAGTAAGCAGTAGTTTGTAATGAGGTAAAAATAGGGAATTATAGCCTCACGTCCATTGTCAGCAAAGTGCATCATAAGCAACATAGTGAGAGGGCACTTAGAAATAGAGGCTAGCTAACTGACCCGAGTCCAGCAGGACCTGACCTGGAGCATCAGGTTCAGAATGCATTGGTTGTACATGCTGTACAGACATTGAATGACAGCAAAAAAAAGTGAAATTAGCAGGCAGTGCTTGTGTGTTGAAGATTCAGTAAGCGTGAGAGAGAAGGGACATACAGAATAACACAGGCCAGGCTAGATCATGTCTGGAAAATATTATGAGTACTTGGGGCTGTGGCGAGGTCTTGACTGGCTACAGTCAGGACAGACCCTGTCCAGATCCCAATTTTGCACTTCAGCAGTCCTCTACATACAAAATCATAACACACAAGGTAACGTCAACATTGCTTTACTAACTGATGGTGATGTTTAATTTAATATAACTATTTTAGTTGTTCATTTTTTTCCCCTGTGGCATCTGGGAACCGATGGCAAGACCATCACTTATTGCACATCCCTAACTGCACTTATTCCCCCAAAGACACTCAAGGGTCAATCAGTGGTACATCTGGACCAGGAAAGGAGAACAGATTTTCTCCCACAAGGATATCAGTGAACCAAATGGGGATCAAGTTTTTGATACTGTAATTAGGAAAGTAGAGGGAACCAGCAGAGGCAGTCTGTCTGTATTTTCCAAAGGCATTTGACGTACCACATACAAGGCTGTAACAAAAAATAAGGCTAACAGTCTTTGGTGTATCATATCAACATAGACTGAAGTTTAAGGACAGAAAACTGCAGACTTAAATGTTCTTTTCTAAAATAAAAGAGTATTTTTAGTGTGGTGTCAGGATAGATTATTCATAAATGAATAAGATGACAAATCAGAGTGCAGTGCATTGTAATTTATTGATGATATAAATCTGGAGGGAAAGTGTGCTTTGAGGTGTGTGTAAAGTCTACAACGGGATATAGCCAGGTTGTGCAAATGACAGATGGAACATAGGAAATTGCAAGGTTGGAAGAACAGATGAAGCATTTTTTAAAAAAATGCTGAGTAAGATGTATATGTTGATGAACTACTTTATGAGATTTAGAGAAAAATTTTATGTCCATCTCTATTAAAAGGACCTTGCAGTACAAAAGGAAGACTTTATGAGATTGTACTCAGCTTTGAGGAAAATTAATTTGGAATACTGTATAGTTTTGATCTGTGCATCTCAAGGATACTATTTATCTTGCAGCAGAAATTCACAAAATTGATTCCAGGAGGTGAGGGGATTGTCCTGCAGGGACAGATGAACATCTCATATTTGCTTACAACATAGGAAGCGGACTTCCATCCCCTCATATCCATGTCGCCTCTCAGAGAATTCCCAATAATCTCATTCCACATCTATTCCCTGGAATGTATTCTCTCATATGCCCACCAACTATCACTGATCCTCCTGCCAACTACTTACAGACACCAATTAACCTACCAACCTATCTTTGGAATGGGGGAAGAACTCAAAGCACAGTGAGGAAACCCACACTCTAACATTAAGAACAAGACATGTACAAACAGACAACACCCAAAGTCAGGACTGAACCCTAGTCCTGACCTTAGCACACTGCTGTGCTTGTGTGCCACCCAGGTTGGCTTCTATTCATGTGACTTCAGAAGAGTGAGAGATGACCTCATTCATACATACAGAGTACTGAGAGAGACTGACAAGGTGGATAGCACAAAGCATCTGAAGTCTAGAATGAGGTCACCCATTTAAGGCTGATCTGAGGAAGAATCTCTCCCTAAAGAGGGTTGTAAATCTTTGCAATTCTCTACTTTCAAAGGCTATGGATACTCTACAATTCATGAAATTCAAGGCACTCTTTGGACAGTAGGTAAAACAAAACTGAAGAGGGGAGGTGGGGTGGGCACAAGCTGGTGATAGGTAGATGCAGGTAAGAGATAGTGATAGGCAGATGCCGGGGAGGAGGGGAGAGCAGATCCACCGGGGGATGGGTCAAAGGTATGGAAACAGGTGCCCCATGGGGGGAGGGCAAAAGAGGGAAAAAAATAGGTGAGGAGAAAAAGAGAGATAGGCTAGGAAAGGGAAGAAAAGAAGCATGGTAGGGGGTTTTGGTTTACTTAAAGTGGGAGAATTTGATGTTCATGCCATTAGGCTGTCAGGCCCCAAGACAGATAATGAGGTGTTGTTCCTCCATTTTGTGTTTGGACTTCTCCTGGCAGTGGAGGAGGCCAAGGACTGATATATCAATGATGGAGGGGGAGTTGAAGTGACTGGTTTTGGCTCAAGAGGCTTTGGTGAGATGAGGCAGAGGCTAAGGAGTTGGTGACTTGAAGTGAGAGCAGGAGATTTTAAAAAAAAAGCAACTCTCCTTGCTTACTTGTGAGTTTCACTTGCAAGAATTTAAGAGACAAGTCAGCTAATTGTTAGTTAATAGGTGATTGGCTAATTAGCATTAGCTAATAAAAGTTTAAAGGCTGAGGGAAGGATGGGGAATGGGTGATTAACAGACAGAACAGTGGCTGGCTAGTGGGGGTGGGGTAGTGTAGGAATTACCTGCAGTCATCTCCCTCTCAAAACAGATGTACCACTTTGGATACTGTTGAGGGAGATGGCTCATCAGGGGAAGGCAGTAGTAGCCAGGATCATGGCACAGTTAGTGGCTCTACTGCACAGGAGGGCAGGAAAAAGAGTAGCAGAGCTATAGTGGTAGGGGATTCTATGGTAAGGAGAACAGACAGGAGCTTCCATGCCTGCAAATGGGACTCCTGGTTGGTGTGTTGCCTCCTGGGTGCAATGGTCAGCAATGTCTTGGAGTGGCTGCTGGGCATTCTGGAAGGGGAGGGTGAACAGCCAGTTGTTGTTGTGTATGTAGGTACCAATGATATAGGAAAAAAAGTGGGATGAGGTCCTACAAGCTGAATTTAGGGAGTTAGGAGATGGATTTTAAAAATTAGGACCTCAAAAGGTAATAATCTCAGGATTACCATCTATGCCATGTACTAGTTGGAGTAGGAATAGCGGCAGTTAGGATGAATATGTGGCTTGAGCAGTGGTGCAGGAGGGAGGGTTTCAGATTCCTGGGGCATCAGAACCAGTTCTGGGGGAGGTGGGACCAGTACAAACTGGATGGTCTACACCTGGGCAGGACTGGGATCAACGTCCTAGGGGGATTGTTTGCTTGTGCTTTTGGGGAGGGTTTAAATTAATATGGCAGGGGGATGGGAATCCATGCAGAAAGACAGGGAAGCAAAGCAGAGACCAGAGCAAAAGTTAGAAAAGAGAAAAGTGAGAGTGGAGTACAGAAAAGTCAAGTGCAAAGGACACAAAGGTTACTAGATTCTAAAAGGACAATGAGCGCAAGGACACTTTGTCTGAATGCCTGTAGTACTTGACAAAAGGTCAGTGAATTTATGGCACAAATTAGTACAAAGGGGCATGTTTTAGTAGCCATTACAGAAATGCGGTTGCAGGGTGGAGATGAGTGGGAATTAAATATCTAAGGATATCAGGTAATACAGAAGGATAAACAAGAAGGTAAGGGAGGTGGGGTAGCCCTCTTAATTAAGGATGAGATCAGGGTGATATTGAGAGACTATCTAAGATCTAAGGAGCAGAATGTTGAGTGCAGCTGCGTAGAGATTAGGAATAGTTAAAGGGAAAAAAAAACTGGTGGGAGTTGTTTAAGGCCACTGAATAATAATGTTACAATGGCACAGGCAATAAACCAATAAATATTTGATGCATGCAAGAATGGAACAGCAGTTTCATGGGGGACTTCAACTTCCACATAGATTGGGCGAATCAATTGGTTAATGCAGTCTTGAGGAGGACTTCATAGAATGCATTTGTGATAGCTTTCTTAGACAGCATGTTAGTGAACCTGCAAGGGGAAAATGCTATCTTAGATCTGGTCTTGTGCAACAAGACAGATAAAGTTAATGATCTTTTAGTTTGGAATCCTCTTGGGGGTAAAAGTGATCGTAGTATGACTGAATTTCTCATACAAATGGAGGATGCAATAGTTTGATCTAAAACCAGTGTATTATGCCTAAACAAGGGAAACTACAATGGGATGAGGGAGGAGTTGGCAAGTGTAGACTGGAAACACAGGCTTTATGGTGGGACAATTGAGGAACAGTGGAAGACTTGCAAAGAAATTTTTCATGGTGCTCAACAGAAGTATATTCCAGTTAAAAGCAAGGACAGCAAGGGTGGGGAGAGCCAGCCTTGGATAACTAAGATAATAAAAGAAGGCATCAAGCTAAAAGCTCGTGCATACAAAGTCGCCAAGAGTAGTGGGAAACTGGAAAATTGGGAAAACTTTAAAAAGCAACAAAGAACCTCGAGACAAACAGTAAGGAAACGGAAGATAGACTATGATAGTAAACTAGCACAAGATATAAAAATGTTTTTGTAATTATATAATGTGGGAAAGGATGGCTAAAGTGAATGTAGGTCCCTTGGAAGATGAGAAGGGGGAATTAATATTGGGTAATGTGGAAATGACCAAGGCCTTGAACAACTATTTTGTGTTGGTCTTCACAGTGGAAGATATGTCTAACATGACAAAGAGAGATGTTATGGATGTGATGGGAGGTGAGGACCTCGAAACAATAGTTGTCACTAAAGTGGTAGTGATGAGCAAACGAGTGGGACTAAAAGTAGACAAGTCCCCTGGTCCTGATGGGATGCATCGCAGGGTACTGAAAGAAATGGCAGAAGTTGTAGTAGAGGCGTTCGTGATAATTTATCAAAACTCTCTGGACTCTGGGCAGGTCCCGGCAGATTGGAAGACAGTGAATGTCACGCCATTGTTCAAAAAAGGATGTAAGCAAAAGGCAGGTAACTATAGGCCAGTTAGCTTAACATCTGGAGTCAGGAAAATGCTTGAAGCTATCATTAAGGAAGAAATAGTGAAGTGGTTCCATCAGGCAGACACAGCATGCATTCAGGAGGGGCAGGTCCTGTTCGACAAAGTTACTGGAGTTCTCTGAGGAGATAATGAATGCAGCAGATAGAGGGGAACAGGTGGATGTTGTATAATTGGATTTCCAGAAGGTGTTCGATAAGATGCCGCATAAGACTTATCCATAAGGATGCACAGAGCCAGGGTAATATATGAGCATGGATAGAGGATTGGTTAACCAATAGAAGACAGAGTGTAGCAGTTCGCCTAACACTATTACAGCACCAGCGACCCGGGTTCAACTCCAGCCGATGTCTAAGAAGTTTGTACGTTCTCCCAGTGTCTGTGTGGGTTTCCTCCGGATGCTCCGGTTTCCTCCCATGTTCCAAAGACGTACAGGTTAGGAAGTTGTGGGCATGCTACATTGGCGCCGGAAGTGTGGCGACACTTGTGAGCTGCCCCAGAACACTCTACGCAAAAAGATGCATTTCACTGTTTCGATGTACACGTACCTAATAAAGGTATCTTACCTTATCTAAAAAGGGTGTTTCTCTGGTTGGCAATCAGTGGTGACTGAGGTGTCGTAGGGATTGGTGCTGGGCCCGCAACTGTTCACTATCTATATTAATGATTTGGAAAAGGAGACAGAGTATAGCGCATGCAAGTTTGCTGATGACACTTAACTGAGTGGAAAAGCAAATAGTGCAGAGGATGCGGAGAGTCTGCAGAGAGATATAGATAGGTTAAATGAGTGGGCAAGGGTCTGGCAGAGTATCAAGGTGGCAAATGGAATATTGGCCTTCATTGCCAGAGGGATTGAATTTAAGAGCAGGGAAGTTATACTGCAACTGTACAGGGTACTGGTGAGGCTGCACCTGGAGTATCGCGTGCAGTTCTGGCCTCCTTACTTTAGGACGTACTGGCTTTTGAGGTGATGCAGAGGAGTTTCACCAGGTTGATTCCAGAGATAAGGGGGTTAGCCAATGAGGAGAGATTGAGTCACCTGGGACTATATTTGCTGGAATTCTGAAGAATGAGAGGGGATCTTATAGAAACATAAAATTATTAAAGGGATAGATAAGACAGAGGCAGGAAGGTTGTTTCCATTGTAGGTGAGACTAGAACTAGGGGACATAGCCACAAGATTTGGGGGAATAGATTTCAATGTTCCACATCAGTGATGTGAAAATAGAAACTTTATTTTGGCCTAGTAATAGAAGCAATATTATAGTCTTAAACAGCTTAACTTCTTTATGGTTCACTTTAGATGACTAGCAGTTACAGAATTCATGTTGAAATAAAAATGTACAAGGGGCATTTATCATTTTAGGATAAAGGAGAGCAAAGAGATTGAGCGATTAGTGCAGAAGAAAGTAGAGTTTCACAAGAAGTTTTGAAGAATGATAACTGAAACGTTAGCTTCTGAGGGGGCTTCCACACAATCGATGGATACGGACAGTTTCCCCTGGCTGGGGAGTTGAGACCTAACGACCGGCTTAAGAATAAGGAGCTGCCATTTAAGACCGGTCTTACTTTTTATTTTAGCCAACAAGGGGCCCTGATTCAAACTCTACACCAAGGAAGAAGTTTTTAAAAAACAATCAGTGGGAACCAGAGACCGTCTCAAGGCCCTGCTGCCACTCACACTCACCGGCTGCATAGAGCAGAGCGCCAGGCCGGGGATAAAACCCCCGCTCCGCCCGCCGACACGCTGCGCCGTCCCTGGACCGCGAACCCGCCGCCGCTGCGGGGCAGCGGAGACCCGTGGCAGCCCGCTTGGGGCCTCTTGGCGCTCGCAGGAGTCCGCGGTGAAAACATGGCGAAACCAGCGGTGGCCGCGCACACCCTGCACCTGCTGCCGGGCCGGGGTGGGGTTGCGGCTCGGCCTGGCCTCCGGTCGCCCACAGCCCCGCTCCCGCTCTCCCTGCACCGTTACCGCCTCTCAAACTCACGCACACACCGGAACGCAGCAACCACTGCGTCTGCGCAAACGAACAGCTCCATCCGATTGGTCACTACCCCACGCAGTCAGAGCATGCTCGAGTGGTCCATGTGGTGCAGGGCCAATGCCATTGGCACTTCTGCTGGGTTAATTGGGAAGCCGAGGGCTGCAGAGGGAGGAAATGTGAACAGGGATCTTGGGAAATTCCCAGCAGGTCGGGCAGTGTCTGCAGAGAGAAACACTTAAATGTGTTTGGTTCTGGTCGCTTCATTATTAGGAAGGATGTGGATGCTTTCGGGAGGGTGCAGAGGAGATTTGCCAGGATGGTGCCTGGATTGGAGAGCATGTCTTATGAGGATGGGTTGAGTGAGCCAGGGCTTTTCTCTTTGGAGAGGATGAGGAGAGGTGACTTGATAGAAGTGTACAAGACGATAAGAGACTTTTTCCCAGGGCGAAAATGGCTAACACGAGGGGGCATAATTTTAAGGTGATTGGAGGAAGGTATAAGGGGGATGTCAGAGGTAGGTATTTTACACAGAATGGCGGGTGTATGGAACACACTGCCAGCAGAGGTTGTGGGGGCAGATACATCAGGGGCATCTGAGAGACTCTTGGATAGCCACATAAATTATAGAAAAATGGAGGGCTATGTGGAATGGAAGGGTTAGATAGATATTAGAGCAGGGTAAAATGTTGGCACAATGTCATGGGCCGAAGGGCCTGTACTGTGCTGTAATGTTCTATGTCAATAGTTGGGGCCCAAAAACTGAACCCTGTGGTGCTCCACTAGTCATAGCCTGCCAACCCAAGAAGAACCCAGTGTTATATTACCCAGACCTGATCAAGGGTCTCAGCCCAACATGTGGACTGTTCATTTCCCTCCATGGATGCTGCCTGACCTGCTGAATTCCTCTGGTATCTTGTTTATATATTACCCTATTCCACATGTTGTATTCACTGTCCTATGTGACACCTTATGCAAAGTCTTCCAAAAAATCCAAATGCTCCATGTTTTCTGGTTCTCATCTACTCTAATAGATACACTATCAAAGATCGCTAAATGATTAATGAAATATGATGTCCCCTTCATTAATTTATGTTGACTGTGCTCAGTCATATTGTGATATTTAAAACAGTCTTGATGTTCTCAACCACCTCGCCCAAACATGTTGGTTATTTTACTCTCCTTTGCTTCTTGAATACTGACAGCATGTAGTCCTCCAAACTTAACAATAGTCAGATCTTTAATTTCTCCAGTAATTTTTATTTCATCACTTGCATTATTCCTCTGCTTCTCCAGCATTTCTGGAAGGTTTCTGCATCTTTTTCCATAAAGACATACACACAGTATTTATTTAATTTCACTGCTCTTTCCTTATTCCCAGTTATAAACTTTCCCTCTTCTTGCCATCAGGGTCCTTCATTTGCTCTTGTGAATGTTTTACTTTTTTTTTAAAACACTATTATTTAAATATAGTGCCCTTAAATTTGGCCCTTTTTCTTTCCTCCAAATCCTTGGGGACATAAAACTTCAACCCACATGACAAGTGAGCCTAACATCTGTGATAAATACGCCAATATAGACCATTATCAAGGCTAAAATTACCATGATTAAGAAGTTTGGCTCTTCCCTTGGACATGTAACTCGTGAGCTCTTTAACATAAAAGAGGGCTGAAAGTAGCATTCACCCATGCACTTCCAGATGATATTTGATCAAGATCCTCACACAGTATTACCCAAAAAATAGAATGCTATGATAATAAATGGACAGTGATACATTGGGTACAATAATTACTTGACATTAAAAGGCAAGGAACCAATGTTTTTTTTCCCCTGAATGAGTGCTCGAGCAGCAGATCAGCTTCCTAAGAGAAGACAATGGTAAGAATTATGTGGCTGGAATTGTTACAGTCTTTTAATAACACTTTTCTCTCATGTTCTTTTCTTTTTTAAAAAGAGGGAGGGGCTGGTGGGGCAATCAAGGGAAAACATTTGTGGGAAAAGGGTAGCTAAAAGAAAAATACTCCATTTACAAATTGTAAGTTGGTCATTTTTAATTTGCTGTAAAAATGCCAGAGCTGCAAGGATCACATGCCTGAACTTAATCTGTATGTATATTTATAAATCACCATGAGTGGAAAAAATTAAACATTTCTAATTAACTATAAACATAAGACCATACTTTTAAATTCCATAAAATACACAGAACTCTACATATTTCCTCAATGCTGAGTTTGATATCCTACTAATCACCTGGGGAAGTCACTTACCAACAATAGGCCTCTCCTACTGAGAGTCCAAAAAGTTATAAAATAGTGAATCATTTGTAGAAGGGCAACTTCAGCTATCAAAAAGTTTGCTTTCTTCTTTTCATCAAGGGCTCAGTGTTAAGATGTGACCCATGCAAAATAATGCCATGGTCCATCTACTCCTGTGAGATGAGTGGAATGTACTCTGGGGTGAAACATGTCTTTTGACTCCATGAAACAAAAACTATCATGTTTCTCCATCTACCCCAGTCTATAGAAGGGATTTGATATTCTCACTGTACAAAATCTACTTACCCATGCTGTCGTCAATCAGAACCCAAAGTGTTCATCTGTCACCTGGAATTGAGATTTTATTTTTTGGAAAAAGTGGTTTGGAGTGAAGTTATCAACATTTAGGCACATTTATACATTCAACACAAGTCTTTGAGTGTTCTGTAAAAAAGTCTGCTTCTCTACAAGTTTTCGAAACAATCCCTCAGAATTCATGAGCAGTTCGTGGTGTGAGCCACACTCGACAATCTTGCCCTGATCCAGGACAGCAACAGCATCAGCATTCTGAATGGTTGACAGGCGATGGGCAATGATCAGTACTGTTCTTCCTTCCATCAATCGATCCAAAGCTTCTTGCACCAAGTATTCATTCTGTGAATCCAGTGCACTGGGGTGAAAAAGAAAATTAAAGGTGAACCAAAAACAGAAGATAATGTAAATTCTCAAGACGTCGGGCAGCATCCAAACAGGCACTTTCAGAGTCATGCAGTATGGAACAGGCCCTTTCAGCCTACCAAGTCAATCAAGCACCACTTGCACTAATCGTGCATTGATTCCATTCTATTTTCCTGATATTCCCCTCAACTTTCCTCAAATACTACCACTCACCTCCACATTAGGGATAATTTACAGAGAACAATTACCCATTATCACCATTTACCCTGGCAACTTGGAGCAGTGCTTTTGGAGATTTTAAGGTTGACCATCTATCAGAATTGAGATATTACAGTTAAATAAAACTTTCTGAAAAATTATGGATCTGAACCTAAGCATCTTTCTTGAAATAATCCTGCCCTACCAACAATTTCCACCATTTTCTGCTTTTATTGTAGTTTTGCAGCATCTGCAGTATTGTAATTAAAGTGAATTGTTTATTATGATTACACTGAAATGTGAAATGAGACAACTGAGAGCAAGTTACAACTTTGGAATTTTTTTTGCTGTCAATCAAGCCATGGAGTTATAAAAGTGTTTCAGATATCTAAATTGCCAAAACATTAAATCCTTATTTAACTGCCTGCTTTCTTCCATACACCAGAAATTTATTGAATCAAAATATATTCAAGTCAGGGAAATGAAAATGTTCATTCCAACATCACTCAAGAATGTCACATGGCCAGGCACAGAAATGACGATGCCCACAATGTTTTTGCCTTTATATAGCCAGAAGTTTGGAAGCAGTGAGAATGTGCTCAGGGTTTTGCTCATCCCAAATTTCAAAAACGAAATATAATCAAAGCATTTGAAAGTAGAATTAATCAAATCATATATTGCAGATCAGAAGTAGTTCACCTTACTCCCAATCAAAACGACTGGAAACAGTCAGAAAATTATTTCCCAAGAACTTTTCCTTCAATATATTACTGGGAAACAATGTGGAGAATGTAACCTCGCCCAAACAGGCTTTGCTTCATCTGCACTGCACTCCCACGAATTTTGCTGTCCCCGATTCCACAAGCTTGCTGGGCAACTACTTTCTGCTCACTGACCAATGAACTCTTTGCAACTGTGACCAAATGAATCTTCATCAACCTCTTTACACCTTTGACACAATCAATGCAGAAAAATTGAAGTAGACTATTCAGAACCTGGGTTTCAAATCTGACATCAAGATAATTTTTGGATGACAGATTTGTGCAAATTAGTGGGCAGGCACGGTAGTGTAGCGGTTAGCGCAACACTATTATAGCGCCAGGGACCTGGGTTCAATTCCAGCCGCTGTCTGTAAGGAGTTTGTACGTTCTCCCCGTGTCCATGTGGAGTTCCTCCGGGTGCTCCGGTTTCCTCCCACATTCCAAAGACATACGGGTTCGGAAGCTGCGGGCATGCTATGTTGGTGCCAGAAGCGTGGTGACACTTGCGGGCTGCCCCCAGAACACTTTACGTAGATGTATTTTGATGTATGTGACTAATGAAGATACCTTATCTCAAATACTAACATCATCCTTCAACTTACCTGCTGCTGAAATTCTGATCCCCTTCTCAATTATCTCCAAAAACAATTGTTCCAAAGCATTCCTGGCTAGATTCTCTTATTACTTCTAAACCTGAAATCATTCAGTGCACCACTGGCCATGTCCCAACATCCAAGTTATCCATCAAATTGTATTTACCAACCTATCCTTGCTCCTGGTTAGATAAAATTATCAGCCATGAGGGTTCTGTGGATGGGGAAGAGTCAATCACCAGCAGATGTTGGTTGGTAGACTAATGAGATAAAGGCTACGATCAAGGGAAGACAACCTGGCCAGCCACCAGAAGTCGTACTTTACTGAATCACTGGCAGATTGACTCCCAAGACAATTGTGATACACGTTTTCAAAATACTCCATTGGCTTACCCATGATTACATTCAATGTGCTGCACACTCACCATCCAAAGTATCTGCACATCTCATTCTGGTTTCTATCATTCTCTGATTTAATTGCTCCCACTTTTGGTGTCCAAGACTTCAGATACCACAGGCCCTGAGCTCCAGAATTCACTCCCTAAAGCTCTTATTTTCTCTCTCTTTTCAGATACTCCACAAAACATATTTCTTTCACAAACCTTTTGGTCCCCCAGACTAATAGTTCATTTTGCAGATCATTATTAAATTTTGTTTAAAAATATTCTTGGGAATTGCCTTGTTGTTTTGCCATGCTTGAAGCAAAATAGAAATACAAATTGTTTTTAACTGATGTTATCACCTTACAGCCATCTAACAGCACTGCATATCAACTTTCATGTTTCTCATGACATAGGAGGCCATTCAACACATCAGCCATGCCTGCTCCATCATCCAGCTTGCACTGGCTCCATGCATTCAGTAAGGCTCTTGCATCCAAGTGCACATTTTAGCCACCCCACCCCATTTTCCGGGCAAGCAGGAGCCAAGTATCCAACAATACTTTGTTCATTATTAAATAAACTAATCCATGCCCTCTGAACCAGTCCCTCTTTCCATCTTGAACTCACATCTATGAATGTTTTCAATTTTGGACATCAAACACCTTGCCAGAAAAGAGGGATTCCACTATCCACATCCTGATCTGCTCTAATGTTTAATGGTTCCATATTTCTGTGCAACCACTTCAAATTACTAATTTTGGATTTATAGTACAGTCCTTCCACAAGCTCCTGAATCAGTACATGCTTGCCTGAAGCCATTTTCTTCACCAGTAGACCCCTAATTTATTCAAAACCTGTCCTCTCCCCAAACCCCTCAAGTGTTCATTGATTCAATCTCTTTGACCTCTTCTTTAAACATGGGGGCACAATACAAATGAAAATTATTTTAATTCATTTTCTTTTGTCAACTGTTGCAAAGTAAACAAACCAAAAGAGAATTTTTTTTTAAAAAACAACTTGCCAGCAAGATCACAGGGTAAAGCCCGCACTCACCTAGTGGCTTCATCTAGCAATAGAATTTTAGGATTCTGAAAAAAAAACCAGAAGTAAACAAAAGCAAATCAGTTAACTCTCTCAGTATTGAATACACAAGAAATTGAGATATCTGCAAGCAAACGGGTATGTCACCAACAGGGTTAATACCTTAATTCTTCCATTCACTTGAACAATTAGAGATAAAGTTAAAAGTGAGACATGGAATTGATGAGATTCAAGTTATTCAGAAGTTTAGATAAGTTTTGACTTTTAAAAGATCCGAACAGGGTGGAAATCTGTTACATGGAACTTGTTTCTGTTTAAAGGACGATGATCCTTACCTTCATCAGAGCTCGAGCAATTGCAACCCTTTGCTTCTGGCCACCTAGGAGGATACAAAGGTTTAAAGCTACTTTCAACACAATCTCACAGCAAGCAATAACCTAGATAGCACAGCCTAGTTAGCTCACCTGAGAGCAAGACACCTTTCTCCCCAACCACTGTTTGAAAGCCTTCAGGGAAGCTGCAGATGAACTCATAAGCATTTGCAATTTTGGCAGCCTTTTCAATGTCTTCCATCGTTATATTGGAGTCCTTGGTGGCACCATAAGCAATATTCTCTGCAATCGAGCAGGAGAACAGAATGGGCTCCTGAGAACCAAAAACGTACTTAACATCAAAAAAACTCATTGTGAACCTACCCAATGTGCCCCTGCCCATCACCAACCTTACTTGTTCCACTACCCAACACACACCCAACCCCAGCTCCTTCTCTACCCAGTTCACTCTTCTACTCTGCTACGTTCTTAGTTTATTTGTACCCAATCTTCTCAAAACACCAGTTTTACCTGATTCACCACTCCAATGTTTTCACGTAACCAGTGTGGATTGAGGCTGCGAATATCATGGCCATCAACAGTAACAGTGCCTAAAATGGAAATATTGTAATTACTTAATTACTGTTTTATGCCATGGACTTCCACTGCTCATTGTGTTATTTGCAGTACACTGCAGGAGAGATAGCAATGGCAGACAAGTTAATTTACCCCCCCCAACCAAATCAGGATTTCTCCAGATAATGGGCTAGAATAATTATCATTTAAAACTTCCAATTATATTCCAAACTTACCCAAAACTGGATCATACAGACGAAGCAACAGGGACACCAATGTTGATTTTCCAGAGCCACTGAGACCGACTACAGCCATCACAGAGCCCGCTGGGATAGACAGATCTAGCCCACTGAATATATCAATTTCCTGGCGGGTTGGATAGGCAAACTGGACACCACAGAACTCAATGGCCCCTTTAAACTCCTCTGGTAGCAAAACCTTGCCCTCTAAAATCAAAATCAGAAGCAGATATTTTTAGTAAATTGAAAACCAGATATACAAGTGGCACAGATTCTAAAATCTGTATTTAAATTAGAAATAAACACTTAAACCTTTAGCACAAGTTTAACATCCCAAAGGAGACTGAACTAAGGTACCAAGCTCTGCCCCTTTCCACACCACCCAATTCCACCCACCAGCAGCCAACCCCCTAGCCAAGAGAACCCAAACTACAGCTCACATACACTATGCAAAAAACAACTTGAATACCTAAAGCTGGTGCTGAAAGTAGCACTTCCCTCTTCCTTGCAAGTACACTGCGAGTTGTTATTGATGTATATAGAACTCTGGTCAGACCACACTTGGAGTATTGTGTTCCGTTCTGGTCGCCTCATTATGGAAAGGATGTGGAAGCTTTAGAGAGGGTGCAGAGGAGATTTACCAGGATGTTGCCTGGATTGCAAAGCATGTCTTATGAGGATAGGTTGAGCGAGCTAGGGCTTTTCTCTTTGGAGAGGAGGATGAGAGGTGACTTGGTAGAGGTATACAAGATGATAAGAGGCATAGATCAAGTGGACAGTCAGAGACTTTTTCCCCAGGGCGACAATGGCTAACACGAGGGGACATAATTTTAAGGTGATTGGAGGAAGGTATAAGGGGGATGTCAGGGGTGTTTTTTTTTATTTTATTCCTTTTTATTTATTTATTTATTTATTTATTTATTTGCACAGAGAGTAGAATGCACTGCCGCCATAGGTTGTGGGGGCAGATACATTAGGGACATTTAAGAGACTCTTAGACACATGAATGATAGAAAAATAGGGGGCTATGTGGGAGGGAAGGGTTAGATAGATCTTAGAGCAGGATAAAATGTTGACACAACATCATGGGCCAAAGGGCCTGTACTGTGCTGTAGTGTTCTATGTTCTATGTATATTGGGATCTGAGCTTTAATTATTAACAACACTTTTAAACTTGTCCATCACTTTTAGGAGACTTCAATTATTGAGCAAAGCACAACTCCATTGACACAGTGCAAGTCTCAACACTGCTCCAGGTACTGGCTAGCTGGCAAAATTGATGCATCTGCTGTATTTCCAAGGATCCATGCTGCTAATTCTATTTTACTGGTCTCCATGTTGTACACTTGACACACCCATCAATATGACATTTCATCTGCAACGTTACTGCTGATTTTTGCACATCAGTTTCCATATCTTATCACGTATCTGCTCACTATCATCATTGAAAGAAAAGGATTCAAGCACGCCCCCACCCCCCGACCCTTCCTGAAGGCTGCCGGTGGTGAGAATGGGGAGCAAAAGAGGCATCCAGTGACTGATGAACATCTACATACAGCATTTGAGCGAAAAAATTCACACAGTAACTTACCATTGAGTGGCATTGCTGGTTTCCTTTCAAGTAGTTCCCATAGCCGGCTCCCTGCTCCAAGTCCCTTCATTAAAGCCGAATAGAAAGAGCCAAGGCCTGGAAAAAGGATCAGATTGAAACTAGCAGTACCAAATACAATCCCATATTCAAAACAAATAAATATGTTAATCTTCACTTACAATTCCACACAGCTGATCATTTTATGCACAAAGCAAAGCCAGTCCTGTGACAATTACAGTTGCCAATTGTTAACCTTCCTCTTCCCAGTGTTTCCTTTCCCTCCTCCTGTTGCCCGTGACCCCATCAATAAACACTAGTCTTGCCCATATTCAGAAAACACTTAATGTTAAGCAAAGTGCAATTAAATTAGTAAGTTTACCTCCAATACTTATTCCCACCCAGAAGGCATACATCATAAAGGAGGTGAGTTCTCCCACTGTCATGTGGGCTTCACCCATCATCAGGCCTCCCTTGTAGAGGACTGAGAGAACAATCAGGTTTCCCGTCAGTCCAGTCTGGAAAGATAAAAATAAACCTGGATCAATATCAGTTTTCTCACCTCACTCACAATCAGAAATGTGTGGCACCTGGCAGTATATGTCACCCATGGTCTGAGGAATAAAAGGGTCACCTGAAAAACTGTACCAGGTGACTGATACCTATGGGCGAAATCCACTGGCCAACATTCAGGAATGATACCAAGATGAGAGATAAACAAAGCAAGAGAGAGCACGAGGACAAAACAAAATGCACAGGACGTGTTGAGGACAGAACATGTGCATAGCTGTCAGCTAATAATCAACCCAAGGTGACTGCTAGGATAAAGGCTGGCTTACTACCGGTCTAGGATTTTAAAATTGACTAACATTTCTCCTTTGCATTCAAAGCTTCGCTGCATCATCTGATAAAACTTTGATGCATGTTCAGATCAGTGTGACAAAAGCCCATTGATGTAAGCACTAAGGAAGGCTGATTAAGTGACTGCAGACACAATGAAATTTTTAACGTGGTCAGATAGTGGAAGCAAAAGGTAAGGGAAGGTGGGGGGACAATGAGGTTCAAAAGAAAACAAATCAATGCACTGAATCCAGGCCGAGGAAAGGGTTAGGATGCTTTCTGAAGACTTGGTGTATTTCCAAGATTGCCTGCTTTGCCCAGATAAATGCTTTGTGCAACATACGACTCTGGACAATCCACTGCAACTGTAATAGGATGAAGACATTTGCTGAAACCAGATATACACAGACTATTTTTGCTGCCCATCAGCTGATGAGCAGCAGCTAAAGACTTTGAAGCACATAAACACTGAAGTGCCAGCTCAGGTCGTTGATCTCAGCATGCTCAGCACATCATTCACAAATTAGCTTAGTGTCAGTGATTAACCAACTATTTTAAATAAATCAACTCTGGTCTTGTGCATCATTTGGATAGGTAGACTAAACAGAATGGGAAAATAAGCAAGCAAAAGAGGATTTGTTTATTATTTGAGTTTGTTTTCAAGTTTCAAATTTGCATCTAAGTTTAAGCACATAAATAATATGTGGCTCGAGATTTGCCCTGCCTCTGACATTTGGTAACCTTTACTCCAATCTACATCATGCACTGTCATTAATATGACAATGAAATTCTCCCCATACACTCCAAGTCAGAAGCTACTGTGTTTGGTAATCTTTCAATTGATTTCCTCAGAGTTAATGAATTCAGTGAAGCACATAATACTGCAAACACTAAAACCATTAGAAAAAAAAGTTTACCATTGTAGAGGAGGTTCATATCATGCACAAGGCAGACTAATTCAATGCTGCTGCTTTCAAAACAGCCCAGCAGGGAGATGCTGGTACTTTTAATGCAGGCCATCTTTCAAGCTTTCTCATTGGCACAAAAAAGAAAGTCTTGCAGCAGTTGTATCATAGCTTAGCACTCTGGTTGGGAACTACTTTCTATGAAGCATGGAACTATCCGATATTGACACTTGCTGCAACATATGATATAACATTACTTGCTGCTGCTTTTTCAGTTTGCTCACTGAATTTCCAAATCAAGCTGACAGAAACTTTATTCTGTTGCAATTCAGGAAAAGAAAAGTCATGTGGTGTTATCCGAGGTTGGGGGAATGGTGGCCAATATATAGAACTTAGTGCATTAACTGTACAAAAAAACGGCAAAAGGTAATAAACCCAAATCCTGATATGATTGTACTTACTGCCCCATAAAACCCTGCCCGGGCCACTGCTTCTTTCCTGGCAAGCTGTAGCACATGGCTGATTTTGTTCATGTACATCTGCAGCTCCGAGTCCTCTTTGGCAAAGGCACGGACAGTCCTTATATTTCCAATGCGCTCTTCAGCAAGCTGTGAATGGAAAGTCAAGGTCACTGTAGACACTAAAAAAAAATCTGATCATTAGCCAGCTCCAGTCATCTCCATACAAAGCATGCTACATGGATTCAGTTTTTGATCTGCACAGTTAGCTATTTCAATTAAAGCAGTGGGAGAGCTTTTCAGTCAGTCTAAGAATTGTGAGAAGGGTAGAGGGGAAGCCTAGAGTCCTGTGACCATCATCTATTCAGCAACCCCAATGGCAAGTACATGATTGCTGGCGCAAAACTAAGACCAAGGGTCCAAAGGTGTCCCAACAAGCTGGAAATAATTTAATCTTTTAGTGGAACCTTTCACTAGCTGAAAGAAAATGGAGGAAAAAAATTGAAGCCAGCAAGATGACACTGTCATTCCATTCTAATACCAGGCTACAGCAAATACATTGGGGATCTCATCAGAAAATAGATAATTTTCTCATTTTTGCTACTTTGGAAAAAGTTTGGGATTAGTGCAATATATGCCAGTTAGATATGTGAATATAATAAATATCAACATTATACGTTTCATTAAGTAATTATACTTTACCCGTATTGTGAAGTGTCACCTGTGATTAGTTATTGTGGAAGATTTCATTTTTTGTGAATTTTTGAAGGAGACAATCTTCCAATTTTGATCATGAAATGAGGTGCAATGGATACTTTTAGTCTGGCACAGAGGAACTTGGAAAACAACATTTACGAAACAGCCGTTTCTATTCTCATTGAACAAAAAGCATAATTTAGATAAGTGTCATTGTCAATTTAAAGCTCAGAACAAAAACTGAATTGCAATATTATTTCCCTCAGCTTTTTATATCAAACATCCTATAATTTTACCAAGTCATCAAAAGCCCAGAGTTCTCAGTCACGTTTCTCCATCTTCTTTCTTGAAGCATGCATCCACTTGGGATCCTTAGTACATTAGTATATACAAGAAAGCCAGTACATTATTCTTCTTCTTAATGGGCAAGTCATCAAAACTTTTGCAGGAAAAGAAGTTGCATTTATAAAGTTGATTTTACGAGCTTAGAATATCCCAATTTTTGTTGCACTGTGATTGTTCATGCTGCAATTGCTCAGAAACCTGTTACTCAAGGAGCAACGTAACCGCAACAAGCAACATTAGTTGCAGGAAAAATGTTAGTCAGGTCATCACAGAGCACTTTCCTGCTCTTTGAATGGTAGCAGTCGTCCATCTGAGAGAGCAGATGAGGGTTTCTTTCATGTCCCATCTGAAAGACTGCAATTCAAGAATGCAGCAATAGGCGCATCTTTTGCCTTAGTCTCTTGCAAAGGGACATAATGACACATTACACAAAAGGTGAACCTTTTTCAGAACCATTTAGCTCGTGGTTCAAGTTGAGTGAGGAACAAAGTGGCTGGTTGTGCTGTTGCCTCACAGTTCAAGTCCAATCATAGCCTCCTGTGCTGTCTGGGTGGAGTTTGCATGTTCCCTCAGTGGATGAATGAGTTTCCCCGAGGTGCTCCGGTTTCCTCCCACATCCCAAAAATCAAGCTGGCTGGTTAATTAATTGATCACTGTAAATTGCCCCTTGTGTGGGCCAGTAGTAGAATCCTTGAGGAGTTGAAGCAAATGTGGGGGAGAGTGTTACATGGAAATTAGTGGGGAGACAGAATTGCTCTGTGGGGCAACGTAGCCTCTGATGTTGTAAGGAAATATGGCACCAGGCTCAAGGACAGCTTCTATTCCACTGTTACGAGACTATTGAACGGTTCCCTAGTATGATAAGCTGGACTCTTCACCTCAATCTACCTTGTTATGACCTTGCACTTTATTGTCTGCCTGCTCTTTCCCTGTAACTGTAACACTATTCTACATCGTTATTGCATTCCCTTATACTCCCTTAATGCACTAATGTGATGAAATGATCTGTATGGATGGCATGCAAAACAGATTTTTTCCCACTGTATCTTAGTACATGCGACAATAACAAACCAATTTAAAGCAAACTGTGACTTTTACTGGCAATCGAGACAGAACAACCAGGAGTTCAGTTTCAGAGGAAACGGGCCAAGACTGCGCCGAATCTTACAGCACAGAAACAGGCTCTTTTGGCCCACGTTGACTGTGATGCCCATCTATGCTAATCCAACTTGTCTGTATTTGGCCCATATCCCTATCTAATCCTCAGATCCCACCTCTCTGCTCATACATGTGCCCTCTAATGCTAGACTCCCCTGCCTTGGGAAAAAGACGGTGAATATCTATTCTGCACTCATGTCCCTCCGTGCATCAACACTCCCAAGGTCCCTGCCATTTACTCTTCAAGTCCTACCAGAATTTCACTTTCCAAAATGCATCATCTTACTTGTCTAGATTAAATTCCATCTGCTCTCACACCATACATCTTCCCAGCTGATCCATGAGCCACTGTATCCTTATGTTTTTTCTCATGTTGTCTGCAAACTTAGCAACAAATTGTTGCTGACAATTGCTTTCATTCCAAATAACAGCAGCTTGATTGATTTCTCAATTGTGGACATAAAGGGAGCACAGAGTGCTACCATGATCATGCAACTTTAATCATTTTGAACACACATTGTAAAGTAACTTAAGGTCCATCATTTACTAAATTGCTTTAAATGTTCTTTTTCACTGAGTATAGAGGTTAAATCCAAGGCTGGATATCAAGCCTTGGTGGGTCCGGCCCTGAAATGAGAGGGAGCTGGCAACTGGGAGGTTATAGATAAGCCTGTAACTTACTCCAATACAATGGACCCGCCTTGACCAAACCGAAGTTTTCAACCACTGAGCAATTTTTTTTTTAAAAAATCAGCAGTGTTGCAACAACATTCTCTGGATCTACTAGTTAAGTTTTTTTTCCCTGGTCTGGCGGAATTTGTTTGTTCTTTAAGGTTTGGCTTCAGAATCACAAACAAAAGGTTAGCTAGGGGTACAAGACAGTTAAAAGCTATTCTGGCCATCTTCTAATATAAGCATATTAGATGGCCAATATTGAGAAGGATTTCATGCCTTTCAGGTAGGAAGGCAAGAGTAACACAGCCTGACATTTTTTTTAAAAAAAGTTTGAGACCAATGGCACCAATGAAGTTTGAAGCATGCACCTCATAAACAGAAGAATTCTTGGAGTACAAGGTTTATCTAGTTTGTCTTATACCATCCTGCTAATCACATGATGCAAAAATAATGGGATTCTTAATTAATCATAGCAATCACTCTCCCTTGGTCCAGAAGAAACCCAGATTAAAAAAGGAGAGGAAATCCCTGGTAGGTCCAAGGTGTCCAATACCTCCTGATCATTCTACACTCACCATCTCAGCTGCTCATTTATTAGATCCCAAAATCTTTGCATAAATTAAATTTAATTGTATAAATATGAGTCACTAGCATTTCACAATTTGTAGTTTCATCATAATTACTTACTCATTGAAATGTTTCTGCACATTATTTTTGAATTACCCCCACTCAAATATAGGCCATAACAAAGTTTACTTATTTTCTTCACCATCTGTAATCCAATAATAATCCCATGGCTCATTCATATTTTCCCTCTCCATTAAATTGGAGAAGAGCTCTGTGGAAAAGAAAATGGCATGGGATTGATTGGTTCTGATTGAATCAGAGGATAAA
The DNA here is from genome assembly GCF_009764475.1 of Pristis pectinata. Lineage (NCBI taxonomy): Eukaryota > Metazoa > Chordata > Chondrichthyes > Rhinopristiformes > Pristidae > Pristis > Pristis pectinata. The sequence goes on along the minus strand of NC_067407.1, from coordinate 94,545,510 downwards.
CCTGCTGTGAATATTAAATAATGAAGATAGTGAAGCATTTACTGGCCTTGTCAGAGAGATCCAGGGAAAGAACACAGCAGGTAGATCCTTTGGTTTTATCACCTGTATGCACTTAACACCTAATCGCCCTCCAGATGTGGTGACAAGGCCATATTTGCTGCCCAATTCAAAATGGTCAGGACTAGAGTTGGATGTAAACTTTGAATTCTTCATGCAAAGCTTGACTGTCTTATGGACTTCCAGACAGTATAATCATTCTGATCGCAAGAGGAAACCCTATGCAAGTGTATCTAGTCTCTCCCTACAGTCCCTTTTTAGTTCTTTCAGGCACAGTATTCCAAATCAGATCAAGTTATGCAAGAAAAAAAAACTCCCATCACTTTCTGTTCTTTGTTTTCTGACTACTGTCCTGTCTGTTATTGTCTGTCCTTTTCTCCCTCAAAACACTAAAATTCCTTTAAAATAAAACCCTCCCTTAGAATAAAGGAAAATAATCCCAGTTTTTAATGATCCAAAGACAAAAGCTCAATCAACATTTCTGGCAAATGCTGCTTCCCATGATGAACAAGCTGTTAGATTTCTAGAAAGATGAACAAAGGTGAGGAATAAGGGCCTTTCTGTTTGTCTCTATCCTGAATCATGTTGTCTCCCTGTACCTAGAGACGAAACAATACACAACACTTTACCTGTGTAGCACCAGCTAGTGAATCCTGGGTCACTCCAGCAAGCTTGCGAATGTATCGTCCGTAAAACACTGCTAATGCGGCAACTGGGGGAACAATGCCCAGGACAAACATGGCCAGCTTAGGTGACACCCAGAACTATTCACAAGAAACAATGAATAATTAAATTGGCAACAAGCACTTAATGGCATTCCAAATTTTTAAAAGTTAAATTTTAATCACATCAGTCTAAAACAATAAACATTAATGATGGATGAGATGGCGTGTTCAGTGAAGCATAAATAAGCATCCTGTTCCTTGACAGCAGTTTAACTTTTCACTGCGTTCCTCACTGGGTCTTTGAAAGTTTAAGCCACCTGCAATACAGGTCACATTTTATAGCCTATTTAACCAGTCTCACAAATCAGTAAACAAGAGACTTGCCTATTGATCCATTTCATGGAAATTACAACTATATTTAGATTTCGTCTTGTTTTAATTCAGTCCGATAATATTAAGATGCATTTCAGAAATAAAACAGGGAAAGCTGGAAGTACTCAGGAGCATTAATGGGTGGAGAAACAGTTAATATTTCAGGTCACTGGTCTTCCATCAGAAGTGCTGAACTATAGTATTTTTCATTTTTATTTCAGATTTCCAGCATCTGCAGTGATTTCCTTAAGAGCCTTACTACTCATCATAAATGGTGCAAAATCTTCATTTTATCCACTTGGATACACATTATCCCCAACTTTAAAAACATATAGTTAAAGTTAACAAGCAAGGAGTTGGAAGGGGTTATGTGAGGGGGGGAGTGGAGAAGAGGTGGGAGGATCTTCTGTGATGCCTTGCACAGCATAATAGCCAACTAGTAATCACAGTCCCGAACGGGACTATTGAAATTAATGGAACTGTTGTTTGTGGGAGTTCCCGGCTTCAGATGAGAAGGGCTGGAGGCAGGAAAGAGGGGCAGAGGGCCCTGCAGAGCAGCAAAAGCACTTTGATTTATCAGAAGAGCTGCATACTACTATATGGAACCCTTGAACATTTATGTCTCAGACAGCTGTTGTTCAACAGATACTGTAGAACCAATGGCTTTAAATTCACATTTCACAATATAATTAATGCAGAATGTAGATTTCTTCAACTCAAAATTTCACAAAATAAATTTATTTAATATATTCCAAATACTATCGGGTAGATTTAAGCAATGTAAAAAAAATAACAGCACGTTCCTTGGGCCTATCCCCACCTTCACGCACCATCATGCCAACACCAGCTGATGCCTGGCCCACAGCTCTTAGCCCATCAGACAAGTTCTCGGTGACTGAGTGCCCAAGCACGACAGCATCAGATGAAAGTCGGTTTATCAGCTCTCCTGTGCTGGTCTTATCGAAAAACCCAACCTCCTGACCAAGAATCGAAGAAAATAATCTTCCCCTCAAGCGTCTGACAATATGCTGCCCTGTAATAAATACACAAATTAGGCCAATCAACTGACCTGTGTAAAATAGCGAATGAATTAGAATTAGAATGAATGCCACAGTTAGACACAATTTGGGAAATCTCATCCTTTCGTGCATTTTTGTAATTCATCAGTTGACAAGCAACTAATCCACTACTTGTCTTTTTTTTAAACTTTGTCTTGTTTTACTGTGAACAGCTGTCATACTGCTTTGGCAAGGAACTACAGAGTTTGTTCACCCTCTTTATTCTGCTCTCAGTGTCTAACCATAACAACCTGCATATATATTGTGCTGGTGTACCTCTAAAGCTGTCTTAAACCACAGTAGCACACGAGGATTCTGACTTGAGGCTCTCCAATTTCTCAGTCCCTTTGGCCTTCATCTAACTGTTTCTTCAATCCATACTTACAAAAAAAATAAGCATTCTGTCCCCACCCATTGACCCCCACTATAAAAAATTATTAGGAATAGTTATGGGAAATCGATTAGAAGTATGCAAAGAAGAAAAGAATAGAAAGATACATGAAAAGGGTGAGAGGAAGAAGAACTGGTACCATAAGGAGCAAAAACCCAAAGTGAACCAAATACCTAATTTCTGTGGTTAAATTCAATGTACTGTTGTATTTGTAGGCTGTCATTGCATTGTAGGTAGTTTCTGGGTCTACCTACATGTACTTCAGATACATACATCATCTACAGGTTATGCAATCATATCTTTGTTCACCTGAGATCTGCATGAGGTAGACACGGGCACCATTGGCAGCAGCTCCACAAAGAAAGATGCCACTTAGTACAGCACAGAGTGAAGTCAAGCTCGTAGTAACATCACCTCCTGCAGGATTTGTGTAAATGGTATCGATAACCTTTCCGAGAAAGAATGGTGCAGACATGGTCACCATGCTGGACACACCTAGAAAGCCCACAGCAGCTGGAGAAAGAACATAATGCACGGCTGTAGATATCAGAGTAATACAATGGCAGATCGACTGAACTGCTAAGATAAAGGAACAGACTAACTGACCACATATAACAGAGAGCAAACTTCAAAAGTGGACTGGGAGAAAACTCCAAATTCAATTACATGTTCTTTAACACATTCACCAGAACGACTAGATCCAGAGTTGCTTTTCAAAAATGGGATAGGACAAGAGAAAAAAAAATGATAGAGAAAGAAGCAATTTTTCTAGAGAGCTAGCTCTGGTGTGAATGGCCAATAGGAATCACTTCTTCATACAAAAGTTAATGCAAGTCTCAAACTCTCTCCTCCAAGAAAGCCATCAAGGATGGAGGTGTCAGGCAGAGAAGGATAGGTTAGTTAATTCTTTTAAGGTGAAAGTATTAAAGTTACAAAACTGAAACAAACAGCTGCAGATCTGTCACGATGCAATTGAATAACAGACAAGTTGCAGAGCTGAATGGACTGCTCTTACTTAGTTCCTATGCCTCCTGTGCCACAAAGTTGTCAGTAAAAGAAAGTTTAAAGGCAAACTGGTTATGATTTGTCTTTCAGTATCCTGCAACTTCATACCTTAATCACAAATTGAATACCATGTTAAATAAGAGCAAAATTAGAAAACTCAAATAAAATTCAATATAATTGAGTAATATAAAAAATGTGCCATTTTGTGCTCTGATCTCCGTCTAAAGTTAGGAACTGGTTATTGTTTGAAAACTGAAAAAATTCAATGAACTCAAAGTGGTGCTCCTGTCATTCGTTACACATTCCACCAACCGCTCTCACAAGCTGCAGTTAGAGATAAATAACATATTAGAGAGAGATATGATGGGGTTTGAAGCCCCCTTATCACACTGCCACATGACATTTTTGAATAAACTGCAGCTGAAGCACATGACTGGAAATTAATATCAGTCTTTGCTGAAAGCAGTGTGATAGCTTACAATTCATATATCTGTTTTAATGTGCTGCTTAGAAAAAAAAGTTAAATCAAAAATGCTGCAAGTATTTAGTAAAACAGGGATCATCTATGAAGAAAAACAGTAAAATGTTTCAGATCTGTTTCAGAGAAATAATTAACCTTTCATCAAAAAAAAACATTATTCTATAATTTCAGATTTTTTTTTCCTATTTAACGTGATCTCAAGTTCATAATCAACATTTAAATTAATGGGACTATATCTTAATCTACATTTGAAACAAGTCACTCTTTGCCTTATTTCTTCCCAACTTGATACCATCAAACATCTTCACTGCTTCAAGAAAGAAGTTTGCTGGAGAAAGACAGTAAGTTCAGCCAAAAGAAGTCAATTCTGGCCTCTTGACCATTGCTCCCCAGTTAACCACTTATTTCCTTCTTTGCCTCAAAAAAAATGGCAAGATGGAAAACAGCAAGCCTATCAGCCCTCAACAGTTTACATGGCAGAATAAATTTAAGCAAATAGGGTTCCTAGACTGGCTTTAATGTCAAAAATCAGAACAAAACTGATCAAACCAAAGGAGATGCGAGAGATTCCCAAAAAACTAAATAATATCAGGTTACATTGATAAATGAGGCACAGGGATTTACGGAAGAAATTACAAATGTAGGAATGAGAAGCTGTTGACATGACTGCAAGTGAAGTAGATTTAACCCAGAGGCCACAGTTGTTGCAGGTCTTGAAGGTGGAGGGCAGAAAGTGCAAGAGCAAGAGAGCAAAATGTTAAATGATATAATAGTGGTAGTAACTGTAATTTGGACAAAAATGAATCAACCTGGATTTGGAAATAGAAAGTTATAAGAAACTAATCGAGTTGAGGTTTAGAAAGAGGTTATGAGCATTGTAGGCAAGGGGAGATGTTTGAAAAACAGGTGGTGATAATGAGAATGGTGGGAAAAATATAGAGGCCATGGTGTTCGAAGAGAAATTTTGAAAATGAGGCGTGGCTTGTTGAGGAGGATGAGAGATATTGGGAGAGATGATTGGAATGAGCATGTCCTGGGTGAGTATCGGCGAAACTGGGGGAAATTGGGAGATGCACCGAGTCCTAATCAACGCCACTCGCCCCAGATCACCAGCAACTCAGGACTGTGGTCAAACTCTCTGCGGCGCCGGCGGGCAGAGTGACTCGGCAGCCCGGAGCCGGCGCTCCTCCCCGCACTCCTTCCTCATCCGGAGAGACCGGTACCAGGGCCCGACCTCCCGGCCCTGCTCTGAATGAACCTGGCCGCTCTTCCCTTCCTCTGGGGGACGGGGCACCCGGTCTTACCTGCCAGCGGCCACCGCTGCGGGTAGGCTAGAGCCAGCAACCTCTTGACATCCGCGGCTGCAGGTCCAGCGCCGGCCCGGTGCCGCTCAGTCTCCCGGCCCGCGTCCTGTTTCTGCTGCCGCCCGGGCACGGCCTCGGCACTGCTCAGGAGCGGCGGCCGATGCTTGGTTGCCGACGGCGGAGACCCGGCGCTGAAGCTGCGCCGAAGCACGGCGAGGTCGCGGTTACCATGGTCACGGCCGCTGGGCTCAGGCCAGACTCGCCGGGCTGCGCGCCTCTCGTACCAGCAGCACCGAGTCAGCAAAGCGGTGGCGGTCGCTTGCAAGCCGGGTCTCTGCAGCGCGACGTGGCGCTGCAACTGCAGAATCCGGCACGCCATTCGGTGGAACTATAAAAACCCAAACTTAATCTCGGTGTCTGAGTGAAAAGACCCCAGCGCGATGCAGAATCCACGCCCCTAACATTGCTCCGCGGGTCCAGGAACTCCAACAGTTGCCCTCCTATTCGGTTGAGCGCAAAAGTCACTGCCTTTATTGTATCGGATAGAAGTTGCGCCGCCCCCAACCGGTCACAGTAGAGTTTAAACAAACCCACAGTAGCCACGCATTGCACATTGCATACTCTTAAAGCTAGAACTCATAATCTCAAAGCTATAAATAAAACGATTAAGACAATGAAACAATTCTAGACCAGTCGTTCTCTATACACCATGCTGATCGTGTTTTATTTATACATTGTTTTATTTCAGTTTGAAATTTTATAAAACTAATCCCAAACTTAAAAAACCGCAGGAATCCCTACTGGTAGAGCTCTATGTACTCCCCAGAGTACCAACCATGAGGATTAGTTTCTAACGAGGGAACAAAGACTTTGCAGGATGTTGTTTATATTTTTCAGAATTTTTATATGGTTTAAATCGTATCCACGATGCCTCCAGCTGGGTGGAATTCAGTAATTCAGGGAACAGCGTTTCAGGTGATTATCCTGGCAATTCATTTCCCTATAGCAGAGAACTTCGCTGTAATTTTCAGCAGGGAAACCATCTTGATTGATTTGTTTTTCAGCTGACGTGACTTTTCAAATTTATGGGTCTCAGGCACAAGAGCAAACAATTATTCGCTATGGAATGCAGTCAAGCACATTCGCATCTTTTCCCTTGAGGTGTGGAGTTTGCAATCAAAAACACCATGCATTTGCTTTAATAAGCTTTTGCCTGTCTGAGGAAAGGTGTTTGATCATCCAGACCTCAAATCAAGCATAAAACTTACCGTCAACAAAGCTGCCATGATCCCAATTCTCCTGTGCACTTGAGACATTGACAATCCAACAGCATGCAATCCAAAACTAGTTGTTACCTACACTTCAACGAAAGTCTCCAACTCCACTTACAGGATAAGCAAACCAGAATAAATATCTCCAACATCAATTCTCTAATTATGCATCTGGTCAGTTTGTTTGCATACCCAAGAACAAGCGACTCCCAAGGTAGGCAGTCAACTCTGAGCTTCAACACAATTACCAGGATAAAAGTAATTCACGAATGTTCCATTGAAAATTTTCAACAATCCCACCGATGCATGGGAATACCTGATCCACAACTACTCAAAATAGAGGATCCAGGAAGGCAGTGACAGAGTTCCCTCATCAGGAACTTGCTGAAGCTTAGTTAAAACAGAAAGAATGCACCTCCAATACAACCTACCCACCTGTGAAGCAGCATATCTGACAATATGCTGATTTCACATTGGCCTTTTCAGTTACCCCTGGACCCAAAGAACTGGAGTGGAATCCCCAGGGACTGCCCAAGAAGAATGAGAACAAATGTTTGCTGTGTTAAATATTTCAGGTCTCAAGTTATACAGTTTAGATACCAATTCAAAAATATACAAACTGAAAAAAATGAGTTGCATGATTCCCTCATGTTTCTCACACACAACTGAACCAGGAATACTGGGGCACAAATCAAATTCTTTAACCCATTTACAAAAATCCCATTTTTATTCTCCCCACATTCCCACCAACTATCCCCCACAGTCAGGGCAATTTACATTGTTCAATTAACCAAACAACCTTGAGGTGTGGGAAGAAACCAGCGTACCCAGAGAAAATCCATGTCGTCACTTGGAGAACATGCAGACTCCACACAGACAGCACCGGGCATCAAGATTGAACCCAGGTCACTCAAGTTGTGAGGCAGCAGCTACATTAGCTGCATCATTCCCAATATGGATGAACTTGGCCCAATTATAATTTTTCCAAAAGCATACAAAAATCAGAAATTTGACTTGAAGCAAGGAACCAGAGCTTTGAACTCTCCAGAAAACATTAAACAAATTTTTTTGAGTACCAAACCCTAGAATCAGAAAAGGCAATGAGCAATGGTTTGGCCCCTGCCATTAAAGTCAGATGACTTACTTCTTCGAAGTATATACTGTTTTTCTTCATCTGCTGCTGACCCTCAGTGACATCATCACAGATAAGGCCAGATTCCACAGGTACGACCTAGTAACAGGCTGGTAATACCCAGCTCTAACTTTCCAATTTTCTCAGCTAGTTTTTTGATTGATTAATCAACAAGTTACTACAGAAGCCAAATTACCTGTCATTTTTGATCCCACTCTGATTTCCATTGGCCTCCAGCAGCAAATTACTTGCTGGGATTCTCAGCACAGAGAGACAGTCAACAATCTTGACTATTAACTCCTTTTCATCTCATCAGCTTCAACCTTCAGATAAGATGCTGTACCAAGACTCAGCCACCAATATCAAAATTCTTGTACAAGCTCCTGTCACTTCAAATTTAACTTTTTTTTTTGCCATTTCACATCCATTGTTCAAACCTCAGCTATCCAAATCCTGTCATTGCTGGCTCTGCAACACAACATTAAATTTGAAATCATTTTACATCCACCCTCTCTCCAGTCCTGACACAGGCTGTTATGTATTAAACCTTGATCCTCACTATTCTAACATCAACTCCTCTTATTTTGATTTTCTCCCCATGTTTATGAAAATATCAGGCATTAGCCATTAACATAGAATTTCATTTGTGATGTTGTACAATTTATCCTTTTATCTCCCCTCTCTAAAATGTCATATATTTACTAACAGATATCCTAAAAAATGCAAGTTATGAGTCAGCAAAAGTCTTAGCAGACATGACTCAGTGAAGCAGTATTTTTTTAAAGAAATGGCTGAAATTAACAAAATACCATTACTGAACAGTACATTCAAAATACTAGGCAAAGTCTTGCCAAAAATATACGCCTTGGGTTGGAATTGAATGATATCTGATGTACAGGCAACATATGGAATTCTGCTAACATCTGTTAACTGTGTTAAATGTTTTAAGCATTATTTTGCAAAGCCATGAATCTTGCACTAAAGTTAACTCCAAAGCGTATCAGGAGATTTGATGATACGGCTTTCCCAGTGGTCATCATTTTACTCATTTTGGCCTTAACTGAAAATTTCACTATGTCTGGACAAATTTTATGTCAAACATTGACATTTAAGAGACTATCAACATATCAATTTGCTACAAAGCTACTGATATCCATTTTTTAAAAATGAAACAGTGTTACATGCTTAATTGCATCTCAAAACCATGATCCAACTACGAAACAAAACCAAAATAAATTTCAAACTCCCAACACTTTATTAAGTTATAGCAGTTCTGCAGTTGGAGAAAAACAGATGTGGCAAATCTACACAGTGACTTGTTTGTAGAACACGAGAAAGGATGTTTTGTCTCAAGGTTTGGTTGACAAAACAGGTGAATCTGCAAGGAATTCGACATCTCTCTCACTTCAGCTGAACACATTGCTGAACTTATCGTGCATTCACCTGTAAGGAAAAAGGTAGCCCAATTTAGTTAGTTGTGTTTGTTAAATTTATACATGCAGTGTTTCTTGCTTTATTTTTGGTCTTGAAACTCAATAGAAATACAAGCTTTGAGCAGTACAAGTTATGTGCACACTCATATGCAACATCAACAAAAAAAAGCCCATAATGATAATTTTTCTGCTTACATTATGTTTAAGAAAATTAACCCTTTGGAGCACTATAAAAGGTGAATAAAATTCCTCCCCCCCATTTCTCCAGTTGAATTTAGTGATGAAAATTACCACATCATCAATCTTCAGGATACTGCGAACTGTTTCTGTTGCTAAGGTCAGGGCACTGAGGGAGACCAGCAGAGGTTGAACAACCAGCTCCTCCAGAATGTTAGAAATACCACCCTGAAGAAACAAATTGCTGAATGAGAAACAATTCACAGATATATTAATGCAAAACATTTTCCTTCATATGTACCATTACAAAGACAGAAGTAATGAAAATTTCACCTTTCTCACGTTAATTCCTGCAGTCTTTTCCCCCTGTGCATGTCTATTTCTTAGCTCTGTCACAGTAGAGATAGGATTAAGACCTGCATTTTCAGCCAACGTTGAAGGGATAACTTCCAGGGCATCAGCATATGCCCTCACACAATATGCCTCCATACCACTGAGAGTTCGAGAGTATTCAGTCAAACGCAATGCCAGCTCAATCTCAGGAGCTCCACCTCCAGCAATCAAAGCCCTGTTTAAGAAAAAGTTACATTTTCTGAACTTGGCAATTATTTTCTTTCTATACTCTGCTCATCCCAACATTGTGTTCACCTGGACCAGTGAGATGTTTGATTCTGGCTGTGGTACCACACTTTTTCTTCCTTTACATTATATCAAAGAGGATCCTTAGTGGTGTCAATTTTAATATTAAGTTTACAAAGCAATTGGCTTCAGTGGGCAGGCCACAGCTTCATTCTCTCAAACGCAGTGTCCTTCAACATCACCAAGTATCAGTTTTCAAATTCTCCTGAGAAATTCATTGCAGAACTCCCACAGGTATGGACATTAGCAACGTCAAAGCAAATTCACTCTATATTGCTGAACACTTCGATAGGTGTTGCTTGCACTAAAACAAAAGGTAGCCAGAGACCAAATTTTTTTTTTGAGATAACATAAATCTCTGAACCAGCATTGTGAAAAGTAGCATCCAGATCAACAAAAAAATCCATATGCGGTTAATGAATTAAACAAAATAATGCATTAATTAACTACCCCTGCTGGCCAAATCGTTAATAGCCATTTGGAAAGCACTTTTCTGAAATCTTGCCCTGAATTTTAAGTACTTCCTGTTATGAATGTTCAATGGAAGTCTTCCTTTTGTTGAACAACTCCCAGTTAATGCTCATCATAATAAAAGGTGAAAGGAAAATTACCTTTTCTTTACCAAGCAGCGAATAACACATAGAGCATCATGAATGGAACGCTCTGCCTCTTCCATGACCAATTTATTGGACCCTCGAACCACAATGGATACTGTTTTTCCCGGATTGGCACAACCAGTAATCTAAAAGACAAAAGAGCTCATGATTTTAGGATTATTAGAGCAAATACAATTACATCTGATGTTTAAGCTTTGGCACAGTTTATTTGAAATGAAATAACTTTGCTGCTGTCTTTGAAATATGTTCATTATTACCTTGACTAATTTGCCAGAACCATTCAAAGTGACTTCTTCTGCCAACTCTGCAGTACCCAACATGTCTGGTGTGAACTGCTCAAAATGAGCAACTGGCTTTATGCCTAAAGTCTGCAAAGAAAATACTTAATGGATTTTCAATAAAAAAACATACAAAAAGAAATTAAAAACTGACAGAATATTAATTTGGAAATTAAATCCAAGAAGCTGTACTTTCACATTATTTAATAACTCCCTTGTACCTTACAGATGAACTCAATGTCTTCTCGCTCAATGTCCTTAATTACCATAATCTTCATCTTGTTGAGGAAGTGGAGGGCCAAGTCACTCAGTGCATCCCTGTAAAAGGCATTAATAATATTAACCCTGTCAACCATACAGGAACAAAAAATTCAGAAGCTGTTGTAATGTATAGATGTAAAAGTTATAAAATTAGTGCAAAAATTATAAAACCATCCTTCTTTTGCACTTTAAGAATTTGAAAGACCCTCATTGGTGAGAGAAAGAATAACTTTTTGACATAAAGCATCAATACGGAACACTTCCCAGTGAAGTGCAGCAAAGGTTACTTGATGCAAATATATTTTCCTTCAGCAATTCCTATTGTTTGAACATTACCTTAAATTTATAAACTGTGTGCACTTTAGACTTGTGCCAAATGGGAGCAAGATTGAAATTGATCACAAACAAGAATTTTCCTTGCAGGTTTATAATGCAAGTTTCAGAAAAGAAGGTGAGCAGTCAGGGTCCTAATTATCCAAGAATATTGTGGGAACCGACAGAAGAAATTGCAGGGGCCCTTGCAGAGATATCTGTATTATCCTTAGCCACGAGTGAGGGACCTGAAGACTGGAGGGTGGCTAATGTTGTGCCTTTATTAACAAGGGCTGCAAGGACAAACCAGGGAATTACAGGCCAGTGAGCCAAACACCAGTAGTGGCAAAGCTGCTGGAGGGGATTCTGAGGGAAAGGATCTACCAGCATTTGGAAAGGGAAGGATTGGTAAGGGATAGTCAGCATGGTTTAGTGTGTGGAAAATTGTGCCTCACAAGTTGAGTTTCTTGAAGAAGTAACAAAGAGTAACGAGGGCAAGGCTGTTGACATTGTCTACAGAGACTTTTGACAAGGTCTTGCCTGGTAGGCTAGTCTGGAAGGTTAGATCACATGGGATCCAGGGTTAGCTAGTCATTTGGATACAAAATAGGGTTGGTGGAAAGAGACAAAAGGGTGGTAGTGGAGGGCTGTTATTGAGATTGGAGGCCTGTGATCATTGGTTTGCCATTAGAATTGGTGCTGGATCCACAGTTGTTTATCACTTATATTAACGATTTGGATGACAGTTAACATGGTTATTAGTAAGTTTGTGGATGACACCAAAGTTGGTGATGTCGTGGACAGTAAAGGCAGCCACCTAAGATTACAAGAGGATCGAGATGAACTGGGAAAGTGGTCAAAGGAATGGCAGATGGAATTTAACTTGGGCAAGTACTAAAGAAGGAAATCAGGAGGGCAAAAAGGGGGCATGAGATAGCTTTGGCAGAGAAGATTAAGGAAAATCCAACAAAATTTTACAAGTATATTAAGGGAAAAAGAGTAACTAGAGAAGGGGCCCCTCAAAGACCAAAGACGACACTTTTGTGTGGAGCCACAGGAGATGGGCAAGATCCTTGATGAAGATTTCTCGTTTTTAACCATGGAGAAAGAATTGAAGACTTTGGAACTAGGAAAAGTAAATAGGGAGGTCTTGGGGATAGTCCACACTAAAGTAGAGGAGGTGCTAGATGTCTTCAAAAGGTATGAAGGGAGACAAACCTCCAGGGCCTGACCATGTATATCCAAGAACAATGTGGGAGGCTAGAGGAGAAATTGTGGGAGCCCTGGCTGAGATGTTTGCATCATTTTTAGCCACGAATGAGGTGCCGGAACACTGGAGGGTAGTGAATGTTGTGCCTTTATTTAAGAAGATTGGCAAAGAAAAACCTGTGAACTAGAGACCAGCAAGCGTAACACCTGTGGCAGTTAAGTTACTGAAGAGGATTCTGAGGGATAAGATATACGTACATCTGGAAAGACGGGTTGATTTGGGGCAGTCAGCATGACTTTGTGCATGGGAGATCATGTCTTATGAACTTGATTGAGTTTTTTTGATGATGTGACCAAGAAAGTTGATGAGGGCAGAGCGGTAGACGTGGTTACATGGAATTCACTGAGGCCTTTGATAAGGTTCCACATGGTAGACTGCTCTGGAAGGTTAGATCACATGGAATCCAAGGAGAGCTGGCTAACTGGATACACAATTGGCTTGGTGGTAGAAAGCAGAGGGTGATGGTGGAAGGTTGTTTCTCAGACTGGAGGCCTGTGACTTGTGGTGTGCCTCAGGGGTTGGTGCTGGGCCCATTGTTGTTTGTCATCCATATCAACGATTTGTTTAAGAATATACAGTGCATGGTTAATAAGTTTGCAAATAACACTAAAATAGGTGGTATAGTGGGACAAATGAAGGTTAATAAAAATTACAGGGGGACCTTGGTCAGTTGAGTAAGTGGGCCAAGGAACAGCAAATGGAGTTTAATTCGGGTAAGTGCGAGGTGTTGCATTTTGTATAAAAGTTGGTGAGGCTGCACTACAAGGTGTTGGTGAGACCACAAATCACCTGAGATTCTCTTCTTTAAAAAAAGATACTAGTTGAAAAGATTACCTCAAAATTGATTTTTGTATCAGCAGAACATTGCATCCAGCTTTTTTAATCTGCTTTACCAAGTTCAAAATGTAGGCTCTTTCTTCACGTAAAACACGGTCCATCTGAGCATAGTCAGAGACAACGATCTGATTTTCCATCTACAGAATAAAATGAAGAGGAACTTAGAAATGTTGTGACAAGAAGAGGGTTTTTAAAAACAAAGTACAGAGGACACTGGAAATCATGGATAGATGCATTTTACAGAACCACCCCCATAGCTTGAGCTTCAATCCCTGGTCTTTTCTGATATGGTCAATCAAAGACAATGTCAGCAATTCAGAAGAGGAACAAAGAAAATACCCAATGACTTTTGGCGAGTGCATTAGCTGGACACTGGCTGATGCGAAAAACAAGTTCCTCTAAATTTTTATTGGTTTATTATTGTCACATGTAACAAGGTACAGTGAAAACCTTGTCTTGTATACCGATCATAGAGATCAAATCATTAAAACAGTACACTGAGGTAGTGCAAGGTAAAACAATAACAGAATACAGAATAAAGTGTTACAATTACAGAGAAAGTGCAGTGGAGGTAGACAATAAGGTGCAAGGTCATAATGAGGTAGATTGTGAAGTCGAGAATCCATTTTATTGTACTAGGGAACCATTCAATAGGCTTATAACAGTGGGATAGAAACTGTCCTTGAGCCTGTTGGTACGTACTTTCAGGCTTTTGTATCTTCTGTCCAATGGAAGGATGGGGGTGGGGAAAGAGAATGTCCAGGGTGGGTGGGGTCTTTGATTATGCTGGCTGCTTTACCGAGGCAGTGAGTGTAGACAGAGTTCATGGAAGGGAAGCTGGTTTCTGTAATATGCTGAGCTGTGTCTACAACTTGTGGTCACGGGCAGAACAGTTGCCATACCAAGCCGTGATGCATCTAGATAGGATGCTTTTTATGGTGCATCGATAAAAATTGCTGAGGGTCAAGGGGGACAGGCCAAATTTCTTTAGCCTCCTGAGGAAGTAGAGGCACTGGTGAGCTTTCTTGGCCATGGCATCAAAGTGATTGGACCAGGAAGGGCTATTGGTGATGTTCACTCCAGGAACTTGAAGCTCTCAACGCTCTTGACCTCAGCAACATTGATGTAAACAGGTGCATGTGCACCACCCCCATTCATGAAGTCAATGACCAGTACTCTTGTTTTGCTGATATTGAGGGAAAGGTTGTTGTCATAACACAATGTCACGAGGCTCTCTATCTCTTTTCTGTACTTCAACTCATTGTTGTTTGAGATACAGCCCATTACGGTGGTATCGTCTGCAATCTTGTGGACTTTCACTATCTAGGCTTGCATGGGAACAGTATTTCGGGCAAGATTGGTTGTTGAAATTAATTCCTATAATAGCAACACTTTCAAGCTAAGTAAAATATTAATTTATAGAAAACAGAAATCCTTACAGAGCCATAAATATTTCTTGGCAGTGTACATCTCAAACCACAATTACATTAGTAGTTCCCAATCTGCACAGTGACTCTTCCCTCTGAATTGGAAGATCATGGGTTCAAACCTCACTCCAGAAATATGCACACAAATCCTTCAGACTTATCAAGAGCAATACTAATAATGTTTTCAATGAAATTAATGCATTATGGATCAAATACAATAGATTATAGATGGTTTCGAGAATGAGTTTCAAACAACATTACATTATAAAATCTGAAGTTCTCAGAGAATAATTCTGCCATCCCAACCCACCAGCAAACAACTTATTGTGTCAGAGGATGCAGAGCATCCCACAAAACCACCAACTGCTACTCTAAAAACAGATATAAAGTGCAGACAGTAAGATATGGATCTATGAAACTCCTGGATATGCAATAAATCTAATGGGAAATTTGATATATTTGTGCCCTATACATCTGAACATGTGAATTAGAACAAGGGGTAGGTCCCTTAGGTCAGTTCCGTCATTTATAGAGATCATGACTGATCCAAATATGACCATGACATTGCATTTCCACGTACCTGTGGTAACCTTTAACCCCAGTTGTCCACATAATATAATTATGATAAATAGTTGATCAATTAAGAAATGCAGTCTCATAAGAGAAACAATGCATCTCAGGCAAAGTAATCAGACACACACAACATCCCAAGTACACTTAATCCAGTGTAAAGTGGGGAGTAGGTCAACAAAGACAGTGTTAAAGGACAACTGACAGATGAAGCATGTGCAGTTTTACAAAAGTTGCATTTTAAGAAGACAGTTTAAGGAGACTGAAGGAGTGCTGGAGCTATACCCGACTGTAGAAGACCAGCACACAAATAGCTAACTCATGAGCATTTGGCTCTACCAAGAGGTGCACACTTGCCAAGGACCAAATGGTGAGAATATTACATGTGGATGGGTGAAAAATAGCACTCCGTATGTTATAATCATTATGTTTAATAAGGAGAAAATCATGGCTGATAAAAAGCTATTTCCATCAAAGATTAACATCAGTTGCGGCTGACAATAACACACAGTGTGTGCACCTTTGCAAGCCAAGCTGTACTCAAGCAGGAGACTGCCCACTATTTAAGGTAGAAGTACTGCAAAGCCACTTGCTAAAAGTGCAACTTAAGGGCTCTTAAAAAAATATAATTATTGTACAATACTTCCCCTGCACAAGGGCAGCACTTTGCATTTTACAACTTCAACACATCAAGTGACATATGACATAGAAAGCAGACTAACCTTTTAGATAGGCAACTTCAATTGAGGATTGCAAGTCAGAAGTCCATTCAGGCACCGAGGCATTTCTACGGTTTATCTCAACTGCCACACTTGTAGGCAAAAAAGCCATGCAAGGCCATTCACTGTCACCTTTATACATCTCAAACAGCTCATCTATTGCACTTTCCAATTCAATAAACAAAATAGCAAAACATCTTTACCACAGTTGATTTCATGTGCTCTAGGTACCTGAAGGGTCAAGTTTGGCTTGGTTTTGAACGGTTAACTCATTCAATAAATAGCTTTTGCACCAAACTGGGATGCTAACAATAAGGGATATAATTTACTGATTTGAAAAGTAGTATGATTGAGGGCCAATACTTGTTATTAACTCTTAATGAAAACCAAATATGTCATGTGCTGGAATTTTGTGTGTTAATGTGGTCTTTTTAAGATCAGAAATACATTATACAGCCTACATCATTAATATTAGACATGAATAAAATAATTTAACTTTCACCTTGATCTGCAGTCTCAGATTCTTTAAGCTCACGATCACATTTTTGTTCCAAAGAACTGAAAGCAGACATCGAGATCAAACTCGAGAAAAGTTGAATCATATATGGCCCTTTCCATTGACATGAGAATGGCATGATTACTGCAAATGTGAACTTTGATTTTTAAAAAATAAAATCACATCATTTTTAAAAATCAGAAATACTCTCCACTTGAGGATGGAAACGTTTCTCCTGAGTTATATTCAGATATTTTAACACAAATGAAAATACATCAAAAAGTTGGCAACGTGAAAGCTTCGAGCTATTCTAAAAGGTTCAAGAAAAATGGAGGATGGAAAATGATCAAAACAGATCACTTCAAATTTAATATTCCAATACCAGAAACTACATTATACTTTTTGGATACATGGTCCTGGATTAACAATCCATTCCTCAAGTCTTACATGTCTTTTTCTGGGCTTATTAGTTTGCACACAGTCACAACAGTCACAACACAAATCTACACTGTGATCGAATTTTCTCAGCAGTTATTTGAAGAAATTAATGGCTGCTCATGGTTTAACACTTCAAGTTAATGACAAAAAATGACTTACATCTGTCTTTGGAGCAGACAAGCAGAACTGAATCAGCCCAATCTTAGCCTTTTCCACACGACTTACACCTGCATTGACAACTCTCTGAGTCAGAACCAGTCCATGCACCAATTCACAGTCATCAATTGTTCCTCTGCAAAGTAAATTTTAATTAGTCATTAACATTTATTTCATTGTAAGGGTCAGCCAAGGCTTCAAAATAAAGCACTAATATATTTTGTATACTGTGATGTAAAGATTGTCACCAGACACAGAAGCTCAAATCCCACCACAGAAGCAATGGAATTGAAATTAATTATATAATTTGAATTTTTTAACATCTCAATAATGGTCACCATTCAACAAGCAGATTGCCTTAAAAATCAATTTGATTCATTAATGTCCTTTGGGGAAGAAACTGACCATCTTAAACTGGCTTAAATGCAGCTCAAGAAGCACAGCAAGATCACTGGTTATTGCTGTCTCCTGAAATGGCCCAAAAAGCCACTCAGTTGTATCATATACACATCTTACCAATAAAAGCAGAAAGAGCACTTGGCACTGACTGAGACACTGAAGATGGTATTCAGCGTCGTTGGGTCCAACTCCCTATCCAACAGCACTGCGGCCTTCCCTGCAGAAGTGCAGCAGTTCGAGGTGGCAGTTCATCAACACCTTCTCAATGCCACCCTTGCCTGTGAAAACCACATCTCCTCAAATGGTGAAATAGAAAAATTAAAGACCTGGAAAATTATTTTGGTTTTTCCTCTGTTAATGTCAAGTGACCTGAATATTACTGACATTCCCCCCCACCCCAAGATTTCCTGCCGCCTTTTTCTTTCACTTCTACAAAATCATCATCTCAAAAATTTTGAAATTCAAGATATCAAACATTAATAAATTCACCAATATTTCTTCTTACCCCAGTTTCCTGACAATTTTGATATCTCTGAGATCAACACTAGTTGCAGTTGCAGGATCAATTACACTCATTACTGCACCAACACTCATTGGAGCAAGAAGGCTGGCGTACTGAGAAACCACCTATAAAATGAACAGAATCTTATTTTAGTTGAGTGTATCCGTGCTAGCTCTGTCCAAGAGCAAACCAGGCAAATCAACTTCTCCCCAACCACTCTGTAGTCCTATAAATTATTTCCTTTCAAGAATTATCCACTTCTCTTTTGAACACCATGATTCTATCTCCATTATTTACCTAGCACTGCCTTGCAGATCTTAACCACTCAGTGGATTAAAAAATAAACCCTCATGTCACTCACTTTCGGTTCTTTTCCCAATCACTTAACTTTGTGGCTCTAGTTCTTGGCAACCTCCAACATGGAACAGTTTCTCTACATCAACTTGGTCTAAATGCTTCACAATTTAAAATACTCCTCTTGCTTCTTCAGTAGATTCACCTAAACTCCTCATGCTTGAAAGCATTCCAGTAATCTCTTCTACATTCCAATAAAAGGCCTTCACATCTTTATTAAAAGCATTATACCCAGAATTGGACAGACTCCTCCAGTTGTGGCCAAACCAGTGTCTCATTAAGGATTCATCACAACTTCCTGCTCTTATACTTTATGACCACTTATGAAGCCCAGGATCCTCCATGGTTTTTTTAAGTTACAGTTTAAGCTGCCTTGTCATTGTCAAAGCTTTTTGTACATCAGATCTCTGCTCCTGTACCCATTTTAGAATAGTTCCTCCTTGTTTATATTGCCTCTTCTTGTTCATCCAAATGACACTCAACACTCCCTCATTTTTCTGCATTAAATTTCATCAATCGTGTCCTCCCATTTCAGACCAGCTATACCCCCTTGACACTCACTATTATTCTTCCCACAAATTATTATCCATTGTGTTGTCAGCAAATTTGTAAATTGTGCTCTCCAAACCTAGCTCAAAATAATTAGTTATCAAAACAGTCCAAATACCAGAAATTAGGGATCACAACTATATACTTCTCTCCTTCTTAAAACATTCATTACTATTAATTCCTGTCACTTGGACTAATTTCAATCCTGATTACTAGTGCCCCTTTATTCAATGGACTTCAATTGATGATGCCTATTTTTCATACTTATTCAAGTGACCTTTGGATGTACATGTACATCAAATTAACCAAAAGGCCACACAGGCAACAGCAAAGCACAGTCGCACGGTGAGAATTTGAATCATCAACCCAATTAACCTCACAAAATCTTCACTACTATCCAGGCACAGACACACAAATGTTTAAAATGTGCTTTCCTCAGACTAATCAAATAATATCTGATATTTTAAAGAAATCCCATCAAGCACCATTCCCAATTTCCCCATCATCAACCTTAGGAGTAATCTAGTCCAATGAAGTTTGGATCTGGGGACACTTGTCATTTACTTCAGAATCCATTAAATCATCCAACTTGAGATCACGCTGTAAGGAAACCCATCACCACCAACTGATCTCTCCATAACACTATCTTCAGATATGTCAGCAATTATCCACATTGAAGATTAATTGGCAAAAGCCAGTTGGAAGTAGAACACACTCTAGGGAGAGACCTTGTTTCATTACTAGTAATAGTTTGGGAATATATAATTTGTAATTACATCTGACAGCACATCTTGGTTTCCTCATAACCTAGGGCCACTAATCTACTTGACTGTCTGCTCACCAATCTTGTCTAGCCATAAAACAGTCCTCAGGAAAAGTAAAAATTTTAAAATCCCAAGGAGGAAATCCTCCATCCCGTGGGATAACATACCAAAGGTGCAATAGGGTGCATAATGGCAGATGAAGTAAGCAAAAACATCAGCAGCAAAATGGTACAGTAACACAATCACTAAAACATTCCTCACTTGTCCATCATTGTCATGCCATGGGCAACACCAGACACACTTGAATGATTTATTAATCTAATGAAACTGCAGTACAACGTGCTTAAAAGCCAATAATAATGAACCACTCAATAGATCAGAACAAAACTGTCAAACTGAATGAAATCCAGGAGAGATAATTTGTGAATAACTGGGCAACTAACAGAAAGATTAACATGCTCAACCATATGTGAACCCACAACTGGTTGAAACATCTTCCAGCATCTTCAGCCAGAATTGGCAGATCAACAGTACTGCTCCTGCCCCCCCAGGTTTCCACCCTCTTAATCCAAGTATCCAGCCATTTTAGTTCACTGCACAAGACTAGGCATTTGAGTGTTACACACACAAAGCTATTACCCCACAGCACCATCTTTATTAAGTGTTTCTTCCCCACCGCACTGCACTGCACCCCCCCCCCCCCCAGCCCATGAGCTTATTAATTGGCTAGTTTGGCAATCTTTAACAAAATTAGTGACAGGATTGCTAAATTTATACAGCATCTAAATATATATTGACTATGAACATACAAATATAGTGGGCTGCTAAATATATTTTACATGTTTAAATCATGCATAACTACCATAACTAACTTCTTAGAG
The DNA here is from genome assembly GCF_009764475.1 of Pristis pectinata. Taxonomy (NCBI): domain Eukaryota; kingdom Metazoa; phylum Chordata; class Chondrichthyes; order Rhinopristiformes; family Pristidae; genus Pristis; species Pristis pectinata. Next base: position 94,524,695 of record NC_067407.1, on the reverse strand, counting down.
CTAAACAGTAGATGCTATCAAATCAAAAGTGTCTTTACTTTGGAGTTCAAAGCAGTAGTTGCACTGTTCAGGAGGGATTCTCGGTCACTTAGTTCTACAGGTTGTGCAATGCCATTCAAAATTTCAATTCCCTTTTCCACGGCCTTTTGGAAAGATTCAGATATGATTGTAGGGTGAATTCCTTAAATAAAAAGTAGTTCATTTTTTAGTTTTGTACAATGAAAGTCAAACAAAACTATTCATATCACATTGTAACACATTAATATTAAATTTATTATTGGAGAACAACAGGGCTGAAAAATAGAAAATATAGCAAACATGCAAAAAGAGGAAGACACTGAGAAGAAATGAACAAAGGTCTTTGATCATGATGAGATATTTAAAAGTTTGGAAGGAAGGCCAATGCAGTGTACAGTCAAGGGAAGAATGGAGGTGGATCTCCACCAAAAAGTGTTCATTAACTGTTTGTCAAATGTTGGCTGAGTTGTTGGCAGTCATAAGGAATGAAAATGCATCATTTCCCAATTGTTCTCTATCTTCAGCCAAATATAGTCCATCTGCCACAGAAGTTCTGAAGTCAGCAAGTTTGATAATCATGTCACAGTTGGAACAAAGAATGCAGAGCATTAAATTCCAAAAAAGGCAAGGTGGTTAAATTAACTGGAGAAACTGAGATGGTTAAGGCTATGGATGGCAGTCTATGATGCAAGAGAAACTGGCATAGAGACAGTAGGTCAGAGTTACATATTTATAGTTAGGGTGGGCAACATGTTCCCAAAAGAGGCTTTGAGGCCATTGATAAAGAGCTGAGTACCATTTCAAATTTGGACCAAAGCAAATCTTTCTCTGGATCCAGACCATTCTGGGACAGGCAGGGTTAAAAGATGGGATGTTAAAATCTGGTAGGAAGTGAAGCTCCAACAAATCCAAAAGACAGCTAAACGGGGAGGCATTACCTTCAAGAATTCAAAATCACCAACTTTCCAACCCAAGAAATAAATCAAATGGTGAAATTATTCCAGCATTCCCAAAATTTAATGATTATACTTATGAATCATGTCCAAAACAGTAATTGCAACATACCTTTTTGAAGTAGTTTAGCACAGTAATCAAGCAAGGCTCCTGCGATTACTACAACAGAAGTGGTCCCGTCACCAGCTTCAACATCTTGGGCCTTTGACAATTCTACCAGCTTAGTTATTTAAAAAAAAACTGTCCTTAGTTTACAAGCATTGAAGTGTGGTGTGATTGCAATAAAAGCTATTCATTATGAAAAATAATTATGGTAAATAGTATTTGAATTATTCTTATTTACAATAAAAACATGGAAATCACAAACTTGAGAGAGAAAGCATGCTTAAGACTGCTAAACTAAAATTAATCTCTTAATCTTCATTGCTCCAGAGAGCCAAATACCAAGTTAATCTAAAACCATTTCACAGCTTTTCTTTCAACACTTACCATTTTTGCTGCTGGATGCAAAACCTGCATTTGCTTCAAAATAGTTGCACCGTCATTGGTAATGGTTACATCACCTTTTCCATCTTGGATCTATGGTGGGAGTAGAGCAATTAAGAGAGAAAAATTAATTTAAGCAAATGTGAACTAAAAAGGACACAGTGCATGACAATGCATCTCATAGAAAAGCAAAGGGTTGCACAATCTGAAAACAAAACTTTTCCCACTTCATGGTTGAGTTGGGGCAGGAGAAGAAAATTTACTTTTCCCCATCTGAAAAACTCCATGGGGTGTCTCAACAAACACCAATCACTTCTCAGGCAATCAAATACAGGAGCCAATAAACACCAACCACTGATTGAGGAAGCTTGGTGGAGTTTGAAATTTAGGAATTCATTGCACAAAGTTTGTTATTTAATCTTAAGCACATTGGTTATCAGTATGCTTAAGTACATCACCAAAGCATCCTTAAGTTATTCAAAATACCAGACATAGTGAACTAACAACTGTGTTTGAATATTAATAGAACAACTCCCCCCAACACTGAAAATTATAAAAAGCAATCAGGTCATGGATATTCTATGCATCAACAACATACAAATAAAGGTTTCATATACAATGCATCCAAATACACCTCTCAAACTGTCAATTCATGAATAATTCTATTGCAAAGACTTCCTCTATTACAAAGCAATTGATAATGGAAACAGATTAATGAATAGACTGAGAAAAATCATATTTATTTCTAAATCCATTAAGTCCATACCATTTTATCCATGCCCTTTGGACCAAGACTTGTCCTTATGGCATCCGCAACAGCTAGAAGAAAGAAACAGGCATTTCTTATAACTTAATCTTGTTTCATTAAAATCCTACCTCGGCAAAATATATAGCATGTTTCAAAGTCATTGCCCAAATCTGTCACTTGGACAATGGAGCGGAAAGACCAACAGTGAGTAAGAAGAAATTCTCAACCTGCAGCCCCAGACAAGAAACACCAAAATATTTCCTCTTCAATCACCAAAAGCAGTAATGCATTACACCAGACGCAAGACCAAGGTCCAGTCTCCCACCATCTCAGACACTCCCTGCTGTCACCCAACAACCCTCCAACTCCTCTATTAAGTGTATCCTCCTTGCATCACTCCCCACCCACTTATTCCCACAAGCCCCTTGACCCTTCCCTCCATTGCCCTGCTTACAAGCTCACCAAAGACTCTTGCAAATTTCTACAGATGTACGGTGGAGAGCATTCTGACTGATTGCATCACCACCTGGTATGGAGGCTCCACAATGCACAGGATCAAAAGAGGCTGCAGAGGGTTGTAGACTCAGCCAGCTCCATCACGGGAACAACCCTCCCTGCCATTAAGGACATCTTCAAGAGGTGGTGCCTCAAAAAAAAAGCATCCATCGTTAAGGACCCTCACCACCCAGGACATGCCCTCTTCATGTTACTACCATCGGGGAGGAGGTATAGGAGCCTGAAGACCCACACACAACATTTCAGGAACAGCTTCTTCCCCTCCTCCATGATTTCTGAACGGTCCGTGAACACTACCTCATTATTCCTCTTTAACACTATTTATTTATTTTTGCAACTTATAGTAATTTTATGTCTTTCTGTCTTGCACTGTACTGCTGCCACAAAACAACAAATTTCACGACGTATGTCAGTGATAATAAACAGATCTAAATCATGAGACCCCTGTAACTCCTCACTTCCCTTACTCTGCCTCTTGCCCTTCCCAATACCTTCACCCATGAACCCTACTTTCTCACCCCCTCCCTACATGTCAGTTAAACTCCTAACACTCTGCTGCCTTATCTACTGCTCACACCTCACCACCACCATCTTGTCCCCCCCTCCCATATCCACCCCATCATTAATCTCTGCATCATCATCATCACCCTTTCCTTCCCTCTCTATCCACCTCCTTCCTACTCTCAATCTCACCTCGTCAACACCTCCCCGATCCTTTCCCTCCCCAATCTCTGCCTCATCCTATCCTCATCACGACCAGCATCATCACCATCACCACTACCTCCTTCCCTGATCCCTGCCTCACCCTAACCCCCCATCACCACCACCCTCCCTGATCCCTGCCTCACCCTAACCCCCCATCACCACCACCCTCCCTGATCCCTGCCTCACCCTAACCCCCCATCACCACCTCCCTCCCTGATCCCTGCCTCACCCTAACCCCCCATCACCACCTCCCTCCCTGATCCCTGCCTCACCCTAAACCCCCATCACCACCTCCCTCCCTGATCCCTGCCTCACCCTAAACCCCCATCACCACCTCCCTCCCTGATCCCTGCCTCACCCTAAACCCCCATCACCACCTCCCTCCCTGATCCCTGCCTCACCCTAACCCCCCATCACCACCTCCCTCCCTGATCCGTCTCACCCTAACCCCCCCCATCACCACCTCCCTCCCTGATCCCTGTCTCACCCTAACCCCCCATCACCACCTCCCTCCCTGATCCCTGCCTCACCCTAACCCCCCATCACCACCTCCCTCCCTGATCCCTGTCTCACCCTAACCCCCCATCACCACCTCCCTCCCTGATCCCTGCCTCACCCTAACCCCCCATCACCACCTCCCTCCCTGATCCCTGCCTCACCCTAACCCCCCATCACCACCACCCTCCCTGATCCCTGCCTCACCCTAACCCCCCATCACCACCTCCCTCCCTGATCCCTGCCTCACCCTAACCCCCCATCACCACCTCCCTCCCTGATCCCTGCCTCACCCTAACCCCCCATCACCACCTCCCTCCCTGATCCCTGCCTCACCCTAACCCCCCCATCACCACCTCCCCCCCATCACCACCTCCCCCCCATCACCTCCCCTCCCCTCCCCTCACTCACTCGCCCTACCTTTGGCGGCCGAGATGTTACTGAAGCGGATCTGGGCGGGTTTGTCGCGGTCCTGGTAAACACCCTTCGACATGTTGTTCGTGGGTTTGGAGGCATTTTTTTCAGGCATGTTGCCGAGGTTCAGAGACCGAGCAGCGGACGGATGGCGACCGATTGGCGACGAGCACCACCAGCAGCAAACCGCGGTGCAGAAGCTTCCAGAAACCGGCAGGACCCCAACCCGGCGCCGTCAATGACATCAGCGGACGTCCAACCTCATGCCGGACGTAAATTGCTGAAGAATGACATTAAAATGTTTCAAATAAAACACAAAAAAATGACTGCGCTGAAGTTATTAAATAACCATTTTATTGCAGATGATTCCGTAGCAAAACTGAAAGACTTAAGTCATGTGACATTTGCCTCGCAAGAAACATGTCAATTCAGTTTCCACCCCTCTCGGTCTGGGCGGCTGAATGATGTGACCAGATTCTGGTCAACATCACTGAGCTTGGAAAGATGCTGGAGTGGAGGCTACTTTCTATGAATGCTTCAATGTATTACTGATAAAATTATTAAAGTTAAGAATAAAAGACAATTTGACAGTCAAGAATTATCTTTCTCATAAATTATCTTTATAATGAAAGTTAATAGACTTTATTCAGAGATGTTGCCTGACCTGCTAAGTGTTTCCAGCATATTCTTTTTCTACGTCTGCATGTTTTGGTTTTGGTTTTACGGTTATTATAAATTTGTCCACTTGGCAAACGCCTTGTGAATAGACCAGTTTGTCAACCAGTGATGACAGTTGTTGAGACAGGTTGTGGAAGGTGAGACTTTGCAGAAACATATTGAACTAGAGTTGGCAATATTGGTTTGAAAGAAACGAAATATTTCTAATATATTATCTTTTTGGCATTAATATTGTCTTCCTTTTCTCAAGGCATCTTTGCTTATTTCAAGATGAAATGTTAGTAAATTTATGGTACAAATGTAGCATTTTGCAATTGAGGACTAAGCAGCAAACTTGGATCTTCTAGAGACAGGTCAATGTCAAGTGGAGCCGAATCTCATGACTTCAGGTCATTGAAGGATCCATGGTGGCTAGAACTAAACCTCTCTTTTTCTGGCCAGGCTGGAACAGAATATGTTCTCAGAGCTGAATGCAAAAAAAAAATCATTGGCAAGCATTCACCGAGTATTGGATATACAGCTTAATATCCGTTTCAAGGTTTATATTTATCAGTTTAATCATCGTGGGTTTCAGTTTTATATGAATAAATAAAACCCACTGCTCTTAGCAATATTAGCATCAGGCTGAATCATTCACAGACTATTTATTACTTATATTTATAAGACTGATTTAACCCTTAATTTCAATAAACACGTGTTCTCATTCTAATTTGAAAAATAAGAGCAAATAGGTAATCGAAAAAACTTTTGATAATCAGCAAGTCAGGCCACACCTATGAGAAGAGAAACAGAGCAAATGTTTCAGGTCGAAGATTCTTCATCAGACACAGATGTGGCATGTTTAGTATCTTCTGTTTTTATTTCAGATTTCCAGCATCTACCTTTTTTTTGATTTTCACCTTTTTGAATTTAAGTAAATAGGTAACATTAGGTAAAGCATTTTTAAATTCAGAAACAAATAGTTCAGCTCAATAGATCGATGCCAACGTTAGTACTCCATGCAGCTCCCCAACTTGATTTCCCTGCTTCATCTCACCCTATCAACAAAGAGAAATCGCCTTGAACAATAGGATGAATGGAGGAGAAAGGAGATAGCTTTTACATGTTTCAAGCCTTTCACAGATCGTTCAAACCATTCAGAGGATTAGTGTTTGTTCTCAACAGAGTTTGACAGAAAAACGTTGTATTGCAATCTGTTTGATTAATTTTAATGTTTGATCTTAGTATCCATATTCCTGCCTTTCAAATTTGCGGGGTGCAATACAACCTGGCTGGCTTTTGGGGGAGCCACTGAGCCATGAGTCCTGCGTGTTGCAGGAGGCGGGGCACGGTGAGAGCCAAGTGACGAGCGCCATCTGAAAGGTCAGTGCGGGTCAATGTGACGTCAGTAGATCATGGCTGATGTGGGCAGCAAGTCTCTCAGCGGCCTTCTGAGCGGCCTGGCTCAGATCACCTACTACGGTAACCCCGCCGTTACCGAGCAGATGCTCAAGGCTGAACTGTACCCCGAGCTATCAGAGCAAGACTTTCGAGTTCTGGTGGAGAAAATGAACGGCATCCTACGGGTAGGTGGAGAAGGGGCGCGACCCCATTAACCGCCAGCTGCTCTTCCCAGCACAGCGCGGCACACTCCATCAGCAGTCTCCCCCGAGACATTGGACTGCTGAGATGTTGTTGCCGTCCTTGCATTGGGCAAGAAATTTATTGCACAGCTTCGATGATTTATCTTGAATTGTGTTCGTTAACTGAATCCTCTGAGATCGGTCATTACCACCGAGACAGTAATGTTTTTTAGGAGATGCATTCAGTGCCAGTGTCTTTAAGAGCTCTCTGCAAACAGTTCATTCAAGAATGCCTCGGTGAATCTATCAATAATTAAAACAAAAGACTGCATTATGCTGGAAATCTGAAATAAAGAAATTGCTGGAAGTACTTGGCAGGTTGGGTAGCGTGTGATGAGAGAGAAACAGATCCAGCATTGCAGGTCAATGACCCTTTAACAGACTGGGGAAAGTGCGAAAACACGTTCTACGTTTTGGAGAGGTCTTTGACTGCAAAGAGTGAAAGAAATGTCTTTTGGTATGGGGGGGGGGGTTAAGGTTGTTTTCTGTGCCATCTACTTGAGAGATGAATGAGAGCAGTTAAAGTATGAAATGGAACAAAAGGTACTTATTGGTAGTGTTGGAATTGTTATAGATTTAGTAGTTTAAAATACTCAGTAGATCAGGCAGTACCTGTAGAGAGAGAGGGTGGGGGTGAGAGTCGATGCCTCATGGTGATAACTAGGAAGACTGGAGACTTGGAAATGTTATTGAGTTCCCTGGGCTGTAGTGTGCCCAGTAGGAAGATAAGTGCTGTTTTATTTTGAGCTTACATTGTGCTTTGTTGCATCAGTATAGGGCCAAAGACAGAGAGGTTAGAGTAGGATGGAGAATTCAAATGACAGGAGAGTAGATTCTGAGAGTCACCCTTGCAGACTGAACAGAGATGTTTTGCAGAGACACAAGAAATTCTGCAGATGCTGGACTCTGGAGCAACACACACAAAAAAAAAGTGCTGGAGGAACTCAGCAGATCAGGCAGCATTTACGGAGAGAAATAAGCAGTCGAAGTTTCGGGTTGAGAGAGGTGTTTTGCAAAGTGGTCACTCAACCTGCATTGGTTTCTTCAAAGAAGAGAATGTGATGCACTAAATTGGCAGAGCGCAGGTTAATTGCAGCTTCATCTCGAAGGACCGTTAGAGTCCCAGGAGAATAGGAAGAGAACAGGAATAGGTTGCACTTTCTGCTATTGTTTTGGAAGCTCTCTCAAGAAAGGGATGATTGGTAGAGATGGAAGAGCAAACCAGGAAGCTGTAAATGGTCCACTCTCCTCAGAACGTTAAACAGGAGGGAAAGATGAATCTGGTTGTGGAATCTAGACGAAGATTGCAGAGAATGATCCTTTGAAAGTGGAAGCTGGTGAGGTGGAAGATGAGGGCAATAAGAACCCTATTCTGGTTCTTGCTGGGTGGAAAGGGTATGTGGAGATAAAGGAGAGGTGCTCGAGAGCCCTGTGTATTCTGGTAGAGGGGAAGCTATAGTTAAGAAGAAAAGGAAGACATTTTGGAGGGACTGGAGTAGAACATCAGGTCATCAGAACAGATAAAACAGAGACGGAGAAACTACTCTCATGATTTTTTTCCACATCAGTGTCTCTTAGATGTCTTCTCAATCTCTAACTGTGGCTTCTCGTTGATCAGAAGTCTGTTGTTTGCCACATTTCTTCCCTTACCCCCTTTCCTCCCAATCAGAACAAGGATATGGTTCTTGTCCTCCTCACCTTCCAGCCCACCACCCTCCACATTCAATGAATCATTCTCCTTAATTTTTGGAATCCTCGACATGATACTGCCACGAGGTACATCTCCTCCCCTCCCCTTTGGGTATTCCAAGGGAATTATTTACCTTACAACTTCTTGGTTTGCATTTCTATCTGCACCAATCACTCCCCTTCTTGTGATACTTTGCCATGTAACTGCAGGAGATGTATTGCTTGCGCATTTATTCATCCCTTTCCAATATCCAGGGAGCCAAACAGTCCTTTTAAGGTGAGGTAGCAACTCATTTGCACTTCGCCCAATTTAGCTTAATGCATTCTGTGATCATGATGTGGTCTCCTCTATTTTAGAGAAAACATACATTAGGTGACCACTTGGCAGAACACCCCATTAGGTTACAAGGATGACAGTGAGCTTTGTCAGTTGTCAGTGAAATTCTCCATCCCACACCCATTCTGACCTCCCTTTGACCCCCACACTTCCAACAATAGTACTTCTCCCAATTGGCCACTTTGCAGCAGCTCTCTGGGCTCAACATTGAATTCAACAATTTCAAGTAGCCAGCCTTTCCTGTTTTGTGTGAGAATTGACTGGTTCTGATGTCATGTCATTGCATCTGTGACATTGACTCATCTCTTTTTTTTCTCCCTACGGGTGCTGCCTTACCTGTGCAGTAGTTCCAGCATGTGCTTTTGTTTTGGGGTTCCCACCTATTCTTTTGTTCCTTTTCTCTCACTAACTGCCCTCATCCACTTTTGCTATCTTGACAACTTTTGTAGTATTGACTCTATCACCCAGTTCTTTTCAGCACCCAGCCCTTCCTGAAACTTAAAATAGACTTGTGTTCTTACTTTTTTCCTGTTGTGATGAAGGGCCTTTGACCTGTAATGTTGAATCTGTTTCTCCTTGTATGGACGTTGCCTGACCTGCCGAGTTTCAAGGAATCTGTTTTTTCTCCTCCACAAGACATGAGTATTAAAATCAGTTCAACCTGAAGGATTGGGCTCTCAGTTATGATATGTACACTTTTACCAAATTCAGAGTACACTAAATCTAATTCTATCTAACCTAATGGAAGAATGAATCACCTTTGGAAAATAATCCTTAGTGCATTATTTTTGTTTTGCATTGCTTTCCTGTTGCTTTTATGACTGTCTTCCATAGTTACAAAGCTCAGTGTTTCTGCTGAGTGTGGTGGTTGATGGATCTTGACACATTGGTCAGGAATAAATACTTCTTCCATAAAAATGAAGGTGCTCTCCTGAGTTGATGGCTAATTCTCTGGTATTAGCCAAAATTCCTTATGAATTTGATTGAAAATAAAGAGCTTGGGTCATGGTGTAAGATTGCTGGACATTTTGAAATGTGTTGAGTCTATTATTATTCAAAAGTGAGAGGCTGTGCTGCAGCTTTACAAAGCTTTTGATTCATTTGGGGTTCAGTACTCAGTTTGGCTCCCAAAAAATTGGGTTAAATACATTGGTCTTGGAGCCAAGTCCACTAGAACGATACCACAACTTTGAATCTTTCTTGGGGAGGACAGAGTAAAGGGGTGTAATGGTTTTTAATTGTGTATTCAACTTTGTAGATGATCATTGCTTTGCAGCGTGATGTGCTGAAATATACAGGAATGTCTGTATGAATACAGTTGGAAAAAGTGAAAGGGCAAAACTGTCATAGGTTGTTTTATTTGGGGAGGTCTGAGGCACTTTGGATTTGCAAAAATAAATCAAAACATTTTGTTAATAGAATCTGAAGTCTTGGAGGAACAAAGGGAGTTGGGTATCCACATGCAAAAATCAGTAAATGCTGGTTGACAGCTATTCCAAAACACAATCATTATCTGGTGCAGTTGCTATTCAAGATTAGAAGGTGCAATTTGTCACAATTGATTTGGCCCTATTTGCAATATCATGTTTTGTTTAGCCACCAAAAATATTGAATGAGTGTGTTGGCCTTGGAGTGGAGAACTGAACCAATTCACCAGAATGATCTTGTGACTTAATAGATTAAAGATAAAGACACGTTTCATAGCCTTGATTATTATACTACTTTAGCTTGGAAAGTTAACTTCAGGCAATCCCCATGTTAGAGCAATCCGTGTAATGGAAATTCACCTTTTGAAATTCACAAATCACTACCCAAAAATCTGGAATGTGGGATAATACTTTAAGAAATTTATGCGGGGATAAAAAAGTAAATAAAATGTATTTTCTCAACTCTCACTTCTTGACTCGTGTGCAGATAACTCAACTTTGCATTACGGGAAATAGTGATCTGTATCCCTTCTTCAGAAAGACCGTAATGCTGCGAGTGAATTGAAATTTTCAGGACTGCAATGAAGACTTTTTTTGGGCTAAGATGTTAAAGAACATAGAGGAAAGAGGAGATTAAGTTAATAAATCAGAGAGATTTGTGGACTTTGAGAGTTAAGCAAAGATCCTCAGTGGAGTTCAATAATCAATGACAGAAACATTTTACAAATTAAAATGTGAGTGTTCAATATTAAACAGTAAAGTAAAAGATACAGTGTATGTTTTATGTCAGGAACTTTAATGCATGTGAACTGGAAAAAGATGGTTGAGGAACTTAGTAAATTATACTGAGGCATCTTTCTTTGTTTTATTAACTTGGACAATGAGAGTGTTGTTTTCAATCAACATCCCTAATTGGCCCAGGGCAGCTTTTAATCAACATCCCTAGTTGGCCCTGGCAAGTCACTATTATGAACCACTTCAACTTTTTTTTTGTGAAGTTTCTCCTGTATTGTTCAGAGTCATGTTATCATTCATCATAGAAAAACGGGCCCTTCAGTGCACCATGTTAAAGATGAAGCACCTCTTTATACCACTCTGATTTACTGGCACTTGGTCCATAGGCTTCTGTGCCTTGGTGATTCAAGTGCTTATCTAAATACTTCGATGTTAATGAGAGTATCTGCCTCCATCAGCCACTCAGCTTTGTATTCCAGATTCCAGCCTCTCTGAGTGAAAAAAATTCTTCCTCAGATCTCCTATAAACTTCTACCTTGTGCCCTAAACCTATCCCCTTTAGCTATAGACACCTCTGCTATAAGGAAAAGTTTCTCACAATTTAGACTATTCATGCCCATCATGATTTTTGTATTCCCCTCTCTACCCACTCAACTTCCTCCACTCCAAGGAAAGCAAACCGAGCTTATCCAGTTTCTCTTCATAAAGGAAATGCTCCATCCGAAGTAACATCCTGGTGACCTTCAATTTGCACCCTCTCCAGTGCAATCACATCCGAAAGTCAGTGTGGTGGAAAGAATGGTACCTGATACTGCAGCTCTGATCTAATTAATATTAATCTACTGAATTTTCTATTTCCAGCTATGCATTCCACATTCCTTCTTTACTACTTTATCTATGTGTGCTGCCCCCTTCAGGGATTCTTTGATTGTACACCAAGGTTCCTCTTCCTCAATATCCCTTGGGCTCTTTCATTCATTATGTCTGTCATACTCTTATTTGTCCTCCGAAAGTGCGATATTTGAGGAGTTTTGACATTTAGATATTGCATCAATGAAGGACTGTTGAGGATAATTTCCAAGTCAGGATGGTAAGTGATCTGCAGGGAAGCATTCCCATTGCCAGCTGCTCTTATCATTGATTCTAGAGGTTGCCATTTTAGGATGCTGCTGTCCAAATCAGCTTGGTGATTGAATGCACTACTTTTTATTGATAATGTGTACAGGAGGCAAGGTTCACTAGCAGTGGTAAATTTGTACGTGTCGGTTATTAGATTGGGTACATGTTAAGAAGGCTGCTTTATCTTGCAAGGTATTGAGCCATTTGAATACATATTGAGCTGCACTCATCCAGGCAAGTGGGGAGCATTCTTTCATATTAGCAACTCATCCTTTGTTTGAAATAATAACTTTGTCAAGACTAGACCCAAATCTTTTGTTGCAGTTACCCAGCCTCTGACTTGACCTTGTCTGGCTGTAATATTTGTGTCTGTGCCAATTGCATAGGTAATTGATGTCCCAAATATGCTGGTGGGGGGGGGGGGGCATGGTTCTGAGATGTCAGTGGTGATGAATGTCAAGTTCATGTGGTTAGATTCCATTTGTTGGCATTTTTGAATTGCAGATGTTATCTGTCATTTATTATCTTGTGTCTGTTACATACGAAGAATGGACTATGGCTGAGAAGGTTTGAATAGAATTGAACTTGGTGTGATCATCAGCTGACAATTGAATTCTAACACTATGGAAGGTGGGTCATTGGAGAAGCTGGAGGTGGATGGGCCTTAGGGACTAGTGAAGGAATTCTTCAGGACAGTGTCCTGGGGCTGAGCTAGCTGATTCCAATAACCACAACCATCTTGCTCTGTGTAAGGTATGGCTCTAATCTTTCTTTTCCCCTTCATTCCCATTGAGCAGTTTTATTAGGACTTCTTGATGCCAAGGCAGAATTTCACGCCTCACCACGAATTGAGCCATTTTATTCATATTTGAACCAAGGTTGGAATGTGGTGCTGCCAAAACCACAATTGCCTTTTTGTAAATGCCACTTGTGACACTGCTGCTGACACTTCCTATATCTTTGATTGAATGACTCCAACTTGTGATCCCCACTTGGTTCCCATTGGCATTGATTTTTCTTGGACTCCTCTGTCACATTTGGTCAACTGCTTCCTTGGTTTAGGGCAGACATTCCCTACTTGTCTGTGGAATTTAGTTCTGTAACTTTTCCAGGTTTGAACCAACTCTTTAATGAGGTGTGAGTATGAGTGATCCTGGCAGGATGTAAACTGAGCAATGTTTAGCTGATTTAATGCTGAGTACTGCTTGATAGCACTGTTGCTCATCTCTCTGTCTGTTTTTGATGATGGAAAGTAGTTTGACAGGATGGTAATTGATCTCACTGGATTTGTCATGTCATGTGTTTTTGTGGATGTAACCATAGCTGTGCATCTGTCCAAATATCTGGTAGATGCCAATGTTGTTGTTGGACTAGAACTGTTTAGCCGGAGGTGCAGTGCTACAGCTGGAATGTTGTCTGGTCCAATCGCCTTTGCAAAATTCACTGCCTTCGGCCACTCTTGATGTTACACGACCAGTGGAAGCTTCTACGACAGTGGGATCCACAAGAAGCTGAGAGAGATCATTGACTTGTTATTTCTTTCTGTAGGTCACAAATGCTGCAGTCTCCATTTTGGTACATATACTGGGTTCTGTCATTGTTAAGGATAGGGATGTGATTATAATGATGTTCTCTGATTAGCTATTTAATTGTCTAACACAGCACTGTTATTGATGGCTGGACAAGACAGGTTTGCAGAATATCTGATTGTATTTTCAAGAAAAATAATTGCTGCAATACTTGTAGGATTTCTTTTGTGTTTATGTTTTAGATTTTTATTCAGAATGTTCTTCCAAATTGGAACAGTGCTATCTAGAGAAATAAAATATCTGATGTAACAATTTGCTGTGTAAATAGATGTGTAGTGTCCCATTGAATTGGTTCTTCTCAAATGTGGCATTTTATTTCATTATATCTTTTAGCTTTTAAGCTTTTGTAGCGTGCACTTGACCGAGTCAATTGCTCTTGCCCCAGAACATCCTACGCAAAGATGCATTTCACTGTGTGCTTTGATGTACATGTGACTAATAAAGAAATCTTACGTTATCTTATTTGCAGAAACAAGCACGAGGTCTCCCAGTAATTTCAGTACGTATTTGATGTAGCACTGTATTGCCACCAGAGGTTCTCCATGTGCTTTGTAAGAACGGACTGGAGCATTAAAGCATTATCTCTCTTATCGCACTTTAGAACCACCCAAATATTTCAACACTAGAATACTTTTCCTGATTACTTTCCACTCAGTTTCATTTGTACTTTATGTATTAGTGATACTTGTAAAACAAAATTGTCGAAACATCTATTTCTCAGTGTCACGACAGTTGCCAACTCTCATGGGTGTTTAAAATCTTTTTTAAGTTGTACACAGGATTAGCTTGGGTGTGTCTTCATCCTACACATGAAAATATCTAGATAATACACATTGTTTTGAGGCCCTTTTGTTCACCAGGTGCGACTGACTCCTTTTAAGATTAATATCACAAGTTCAAGTCAATGCAAATATTTTTCAAGTGAGTTTGCTCTTTGAGCTGTTTTTATTTGCTTATTCATATTTCTTCTGATATTTCTCTGTCCTTTTGTTGTCTTTGAGTTTGAATGTGTTTCACAACCTAGAATTTACTTTGTTGAAGCCTTGAGGAGGTTATTAATTGCAGAATACAGAAAACTGAGAGTGGTTTCCTAAGGATATACTTTCCATAAGCCCTAGAATCAATTTTAAAAAAATCTTTGTAAATGACTGTTGCCTTGGAGGTGCTCTTCATGTTTGGAGATGTTGCAATTTGTTCATGGTTTCAAGAAGTGAGGTAGTGGCAAACAAATAACATGGAAAGAGCTTGCTGTTTGTTAATAAAAGAGAAAATACCAGAAGCACAGTGGGTCAGACAACATGAGTGTGGAGACAAGAGTTAATTTTTCAGGTCAATAATCCTTCTTCAAAACAAGAAGAGTGAGGAAAAGAGCATGTCCTTCTGAGGAAACCTTGTGCATATTGCATGAATGCTTTGCAGAAAACCTCTGTTCGGTCTACAAAGGTGGCTTCAATTTGCAGTTGCCAGTCTCTTCCATTCTCTGCCCCACTCCCACTCTGACGTTTGTCTTTAGCCTCCTACATTGCTTTGATGATGCCCAACATAATCTTCCAGAACAGCACCACATCTTCTGCCTGAGTATCTTTAAGCCTTCACAACTTAAGGTCTTCAGGGGTTTGGAGGGAAATGGTCTGTGTGCAGGTAGATGGGACTAGGCAGAAGATCAGGTTGGCATGGACTCAATGGGTCGAAGGGCCTGTTTCTGTGCTGTAGTAATCTATGACTTAGTACCGAGTTTGTCAATGTCAGATGACCATTTCTTTTGTCTGTCCACAATTGTGCCTCGACCTTTCTGTATCACTTTGTTTTCTGTCACAAACTGCTAAGTTTTTAAAGTTACTGTTACTTATTTAGGCAACGTTGGTTAACATCCTCTCACAGATATTCACTGTACTCTCCACTCTTGCTCCTACAAAGAACAGGGAATGTTTGCGATAGGGTGCATTTGAGTTTTTAATAAAAGTGACTTCGAATTTCCTTGACCCCTGTTTTAGTTGTAGAATTAACAATTGATCGCTCAGCTTAGTGACTATGTTAATTTTGCAATTATCTAATAGAATTGTATCTAAAATCTTATTAACTTCACTTTCAGATTAAATTAAAAAGTGATTTTGTTTCAAAACAAATCGTTTGGATAAATTGAATTATACTGGGCGGCAGCATTAGGATTAAAATTGGAATCATGATTGTAAGAGCATTCTTAATAATTTTGCTGAATTAAAAATAGAAAATGCAAAATCTCTTCAGATCACTTAGAATTTGGTGAAATGACTAGGCACATGACAGATGCAATATGATGCAGAGACGTAATGAAAAGAGGCAACATAAAGAAAATATTATGAATTTAAGGAATAAAGATTATTGAAGTGTTTCAAGTTGATAAAAATACAACACAAAATCCTCACTTACAACATTAGCACTATTTTTCTGTTGCTAGATATGCTGAGTACATCCACAATTTTCTAGATTGATTTCATATTTAAAAACATCAGTCGTATTTAGCTTGGGTTTTTACTAATGTAGCTAATTATGCATTTGAATATCAGAAAAATAACCACAATGGTTTCAGTCAGCATTATTTCTAAATGGCCTTAAAGATAAGAAGGAATGGAGTTAATTTCATAATGGTGAGGTTCATTAAAATGGCTGTGTTGTATTTGAAGGACAGATATCAACAAAATGGCTCGTGTGATATTAGCTGATAAAATACAATGCTGATTAATTCCTTTTTTTAATGTAAAATATATGATAATAACTAATGAATGGTCAGGATGTATTTGAGAATTTACTTTTACATATGCGACCTAGGCCAAATGGGAAATCCAGCATTTATTGCACATCATGACCCACTCATGTTGTGGGGAGCAGCCATTTTGGTGAAGTTTCTTCTGTAGTGTCATTGTCCAAATTGTTCAGTGATTTTTGTAGCAACAAAGATTAAGGGCCAGTGACTTTTTTTCAAGCAAGGGAACCTGCTGGTCATGTTCCTCTGCATCAGCAGCCCTTTTCCTCCTCACCCAATGTGATAAAAGTGTGGCATATAGCACGCAGTGTTAATGAACAATACTTTTTATGTCATATTTACAATTAAGACTACCTAGTTAAACTTTAAATCTGTTTATAAACCACAGCCTGTGACAAATGTGTTTATGGACTACATACCTTTATAATCTGCAACAAGTAATATTAATCTGAATCCATTTTGTGTACTGTAATCTTGTTAACCTCCTCGCTATCCTCATTGTATCATAACCCATGATGTTTGACCTTTGGGCTTAGGGTTTCAAGACAATGATATTGGGCTCTGTAATGCTATTCTAAATGTATTCGTTTGTTGGCCTGCTGCTTTATGAATTAATTTACGAGTTCCTGGTGCTCGATTAATTTATTATTAGTTTTCTGAATTGTTTAATTCTCTGCTGCTCTCTTCTCTGTTTAATACTTTCTTGCTATCAATATGTTGTTCTTAATTCACTGCTGACAAAGTTGGATTACCATGTTGATGTCTTTTGCGAAACAATTTGAGTTTGGATAGACTTCAGAATCGGGTTTATTATCACTGACGTATGTCGTGAAATTTGTTGTTTTGCGGCAGCAGTACAGTGCAAGACAGAAAGAAATAAATAATGCAGAAGAGGAATAATGAGTGTTCATTAACCATTCAGAAATCTGATCACTGAGGGAAAGAAGCTGTTCCTGAAACATTGAGTGTGGGTCTTCAGGCTCCTGTACCTCAATTTTTAAAATTTCTATGCTATTAATATTGCGAATTATTTGTTCCATTATGACTTCATTCTTTGGGAACTTTGAGATTAATTTATCAATTCTGAACTCTGTACAATGCCATGGGACAGTGATTGGTATTCTTAAAACCTGCAGGCAACATTGAGTTTTGTAGGGATGGCATATAGGGTCATAGAGCACGAAAAAAGGCCCTTTGGCTCAACTAGTCGATGCCGGCCAAGAGTCCTGTCTGAGCTAGTCCCATTTGCATGTGTTTGGCCCATAACCTTGTTGAACCTTTCCTATCCATGTACCTGTACAGTACCCTTTCAATGTTGTTAATGTACCTTCTCCAGCCACTTCCTCTGGCAGCTCATTCCATATATGGAGTACCCTCTGGTTGGAAAAAGTTGCCCCTCGGGTTCCTTTTTAAATCTTTCCCCTCTCACCTTAAACCCTCTAGTTCTTGATTCCTCAACTCTGGGGGGAAAAAGACTGTTTGTACATTGACCCTATCTATGCCCTTCATGATTTTATATACCTTTATAAGATCGCCCCTATTCTCCTACACTCCAATGAAATAAGTTCCATCCTGCTCAACCTCTCTCCACAACTCAGTACCTCACATCCCAGTAACACCTTTTTAAATCTCCTCTGCACTCTTTCCAGCTCAATGGCATCTTTCCTATACCAGGGTGACCAAAACTGAACCGCAATATTTCAAATGCAGCCACACCAACATCTTGTACAACTGCAACTTAATATGCCAATTTCGATACTTGATGTCCTGACTGATGAAGGCCAAAAGCCGCCTTCACCACCCCGTTTACCTGTGATACCACTTTCAGGGAGCCATGTATTTGTACTCAGAGGTCCCTCTGTTCTACAGCACTCCCTAAACCCCAACTGTTAACTGTGAAAGTCCGACCCTCCTTTATCTTCCCAAAATGCAACATCTGGCACTTAACCTGAATTAAACTCCTTTTGCTGTTCTTCAGCCTACTTGCCCAGCTGATCAAGATCCCTTGTAAATCCTGATAACCACCTTCACTGTCAACAAGACCACCTAATTCAGTGTCATTTGCAAGCTTACCAACCAGAGTCAGTAAGTATGTCTTTTATCTCACTAAATACGTATAGTAGTAACTTTGACCAACCACAATGTACAATTCATGCATTTTTCTCTCTCATGATTTGCTTGCTTGGCTCCTGCCCCAAAACATCCAAATGCCAATATATTGCAAAGGATGGGAAGTCCAATCTAAAATTTGGTACTATTGCATTTTTTTTGAGCGAAGTATGTGGAAATACCATTTTAATGCATTTTTGAGTCAAAGCAGGGTTAGAATACTTGTTTTAGTATGTCAAAGACTTCTTTTTCTGAAATACCAGAAAATGCTATCTTTGTGATCACTTTGTTTTCGCATATTGGGTGGGTTTTGTTTTTACATATGTTTGTCAGTTTTAAAGATCGCTGCTTCTGTCTGTGAGTAATAAAACTGAGCGTGATCAAAGATGAGGTTTATTTTTGCAGAATATTTGCTTTTGAATTAATTACATCAACATGGTTTGTTGAGTTGTATTACTTAATTCTATAAAATATGAACTTTATGCTAAGGATAGCATGTTCTGACCATCCCTAAATTGCTGGTTGGAGAGTAGTGATTGGCCCTTTGTTGAACCAATTCAGCCTGTATGGTCAAGGCTGTAATGTTTTGGTATAATTTGATAGTGTTAATTTCAGAGGACCATTTGGCTATGGTTGTTGGGGTAATGGTGATTGTATTTAAGCTAAAGAACAGGGTAGAGATGGCTACCTTCCTTTGAGGACATTGAATAGATTGTTACAGCAATTAATAGTTTTATATTGCCATTACTGATGCCAGTTTTTTTAAATTGCAGTTTAGTTAATTAACTGAATTTAACATCTTGGGCTAGGATTGCAATTTGTCTCTTTAGATCTTCAATCCAGATCTCTGGATTACGTGTCTGATGACCATAATTAAAATTTCCCATCAAAGCTTTCAACATAAATATACAATTGTATATTTTGAAGTATTATAAATGCAGGTGGAGTTCCAGATCAGCTTTGAGTTAATTTTCAATATAATTGGCCTCGCTTAAATATGAGAAGTTAAATTTTGCAACAAGTCGTTGTGATCTAAAATGTATAACCTGACAATGTGGTGGGAGGAGATGAAATGATTATTTTTGAAAAGAAGTTGCTTAGGTAATTGAAAAATACTTGCAGGGTTATGGGGAAAGTGCAAGGCAATAGAACTTTCAGGGGAACTGATAAAAGCTTCGTGAGCCAAATTGTAAGTAAATGTGTTATCCACTGGGTGATCTCTTTAAAAAAAAAAGGAGCCATTTCTTAAGAACATAGGTATACAAGAATTAGAAATGAGTAGGCCTTTAATGCCCATGGCTGCTCCACCTTTCAATAAGATCATAACAGATCTCTTGTCTCTGATCTCGGCACCACACTACTGCACCAATCCCCCATACATTGAATTCTCACAATATTTGAAAACCTATCAGAAAGAAAGAAAATGTGGGGAACACTCAGCAGATTAGGCAACATCTGTGAATTAACCTTTTAGGTCAAAAATTCTTTGCCAGATAAGGAAAAGGAGCAAGCAAATTAGTTTTGAATTGCCAAGTGAAGAGGGATGGATAGGATGCAGGGAATGTATCTGATAGGGTGGAGCCAGCATTGTCTTGATGATAAGCTGTTGAAGAAGCCATTTGGCAAATGACTTAATGAGGTCAGTTAGAAAATAAACAACATATAAAAGCTGTGAATTGCAGGTCAGAACTGTTGGAAATGCCTGACATATCGAGTTCCAATCAGGCAGAACATTAACTCCACTTTGCTGATGATCCATAACAATTTTATAGCTTTGAATGAGATCTGCTCTTATTCTTGAAGAGTACAGGACAAGGAATGCTTCATCTCTCCTTGCACAAGTCTGTTCTGCCTGGAATCCAACTGGTGAGCATGTGCTGCACTCGCTCATTCTTTGTTTGGAGAGGGAGACCATACCGATATATAACATTCTGATAGTCTCACCAGGACTCCATATAATTGGAACAACAACAGCGATTGAAGAAGTAGCATGTACATGTACTTTATGCTAAAAATTTAAATAAAATATGAGAAGGGAAGAGATGTGCCACTCCTAATTTCCAAAAAAAAATGCTCTGCCTGCTTCCACATCTTTTGTTGTCATGCCTAAGGAAAGGAGGCTGTGCAGTTATAGGACCAGCAGTTGTTCTTGCACTAGTTCCACTTTGGTTTGGCAATGTAGCAGTAATGTTTAATGAAAAGCAAAAAAGCAGTCCAAAACTTTTGCACCAGTACTTAACCCTGTTCTATTTCTCCCAATGCTTCTTCCGGACAAAAACAGCTACTGGTATTTACACAATGCCTGTAACTTTGAAGAAATAAATTAAAAGTGAACTGAAGCTTGGTTTGAGATTATAAATGGGAAGTCTAGAGGCGGGGGATTGAATAGCATTGGTGGTGGTGTGAAGGTAAATTGTAGACCATGGGAGCTACAAGAGAAAGGGGCAAATGGTTAAGGAGCAAGTTGTGCATTTTCATTGTGGAGTACCTGCAATGGGGCTTAATGGAGGGGAAGATGCACACAGATTTAAGGCAGAAATGAAGAATTTGGGTGGCAGAAGGGAGATGTGTTGCATGGTGAGAGGTGATTTTATGGTTACTTGTTCATGAGGGCAAAACTTTAAAATGGAAATTTGAGTTGTAAGTGGTTTCTTGTGGGACACATCTAATGCATGTAGGTTTCAAAAATTAACTTTATTCATAAAAATATGTACAAGAAATACAAAACAATACATGGTTCTCTGTACATTCATACTGTCATTAGTCTATACATTCAAAGTGTTGTCAAGTCAACACATTTGGAGTGTCATCAAATGAATGCATTTTGTGTACAAAGCACCAATGCCACTTGTGGCCTCTGTGCAATACACCCTTAAAGTGTCTGAGGGGCTGTTACCCAGGACTCAGTCCCTTGATAGCCAGTGGTGCCAAGACCTTAAACTGCAGTCCTTCCTCACAAAGTCATTGTGTTGGCTGCACCAAGCTTTACTTCATCCTTTAGTACCTGCTCTTGCAGCCTGGTATGTGCCAGGTGAAAGCATTCGCTTACAGGCATGTCATTGCATTGGAAGACCAGTGAATTTCGGGCAGACCAAAGTCCATCTTTCATCAAGTTGATAATCTTCCTACGATATGATGTTTCCCTTGGTATGCATCCCTGGGAAAAGTCCATCGATGAAAGAGTCTTGTGCTATGCAGCTCTTCAGGACGAACCTTGACAAGGATCCTTGTATCCTTTCCTAGATCTTTTTTTGCAAACAGTCCACAGAGAGATGGACAGGTGTCTCATCCTCAGTGGAGCTGTCTTGAGGTTGGCATGCGTTGGGGCTGAGACAGATTGTGCAGAAAGGATCTGACAGGGAGGGTTCCTCTCACTCCCAGCCAAGCAAGTTCTTGGTGCTTGTTGGTGAATTCTGATGATGAGACATTCTGCTCACAAAGCCATGTAAAATGGAGACAGATAGAACTTCAGCACTTGGATGCACTTGGTGTTTCTGCACTGCATTTCTGCGCATATCTTGATGCGGACACATACAAAGGTGGTCATCAGAATGAGGACAATCTTGGCAATGCTTTTAGCCCTGTTCTTGTGCATTGTGATCCATCAGACAGACTCCATCTTGGATCCCCAGATGAAATGGAAGATGGCCCGGGTGACTGCCATGGTGGAGGAGCCGCATTTGGGCCACACCTGTACCACGTACAGCATCTTCAAGAGCATCCTGCACCTGATGACCAGATTCTTGCCTGCCATCAAGATAAAGTGCTGCTCCCACATTCCCAATTTTTGTTGGATCTTGCCTGACTACTCCAGCCAATTTTTGCACTATGCCTTGCATCCTCCAAACAGATCCCCAGACAGTTACCAAAAAGCTTGGCCTCATTCTTCCTGCTTTAGACTTTAGACTTTAGACCCCAAAGCCAGATCAAACTGGTCACAGATGTCAATCAATCTACGGACTGATTGTGGGCCTTAGTGGAAGATGGTGATGTTCTTTATGTACAGGGAGGCTTTACTCTCAGTGACCCCACACCCCTCTTTGGCATGTGTCCTTCCAAATGGATCTGCTAAAGATTTCTTTAATGCACAAGCAAGACAGGAGAGTTGCAAACTTTGCCTGATTCCAGACTTGATGGAGATGATATGTTTCCAACCCAATAATTTGGACTGCACTACTGATGTCTGTTCAAAGCAGTTGGATCCAATTCCTGATTCCTGTCCCAAAGCCCACTTTGGAGAGCATGATAATCATGTACATGTGTGATATCCTGTCAAGGGCCTTCTCCTGGTCTAAGCCAACCAGGCAAGTGTCCACCTCCCTATTGTGCATGTAGGCAAATGGTATCCCTGAGCAGTGCAAGGCTGTCAGAGATTTTCTTGCTGTGTATGGTACAAGTTTGGTCCAGGTGAATCGCCTGCCCCAGAGCAGACTTAATGCATTTGGCAATGATCTTGACAGGATCTTGAAATCCACATACAACAGTGAGGTGGGTTACCAATTCTTGATGTCCTCTTTCTCCCCCATCTGCATGTAGATGAGGGTGGTGATGCGCTTCCTCATGGATTCTGACATGCTGCTAGCCAGAAACAGTGTTGTCTGTTTTCCGGCAGGTCTGGGCCCAGTCCCACAGAGCCAAGTACATATCTGCCATGAAGTTGACGCTTTGTCTCAAAGGAGTGGATGAAGACTTAGCTCCTCCGGGGTCAACGGCTGTTCCAGAATCTCCCATTC
Organism: Pristis pectinata; assembly: GCF_009764475.1. NCBI lineage: Eukaryota > Metazoa > Chordata > Chondrichthyes > Rhinopristiformes > Pristidae > Pristis > Pristis pectinata. The sequence goes on along the minus strand of NC_067407.1, from coordinate 94,501,578 downwards.
ACTGTTGTCTCAGACCTGTGTGATTGAGGACAGGAAGTCGTCTGTGGCCTTGTTGTCATACAGACTAGTATAGATGGATTTGCAGATCCTCTATATATCCAAGAGCAAGGATGTCGCTGAGTTGTCTTCTTCCATAAAGTGTGGATCACAGAGCTACCCAGTGAACCTTTTCGAAGAAGAACAAACACATCTCATCCTGCTCTGTAGAGTGGACTCTGGATTGGAAGATGAACTAGGAGGATTCTGAGGCAAGGGGTAAGGCTTTCCTCCTAGAGTTCCTTCATCACATCCACCCCCCTTGACTGCAAATGGAGAAGATTTTGCAAGGTTGTCTGGAGTTTATTCAATTCCCTCTGACCGTCTTGTTTTCTGAACATATTTTGATGATTAAGATGCATATTTTGATGATGCAGGCACGGTAGTGTAGCGGTTAGCGTCACATCTTACAGCACCAGCGACCCCGGGTTCAATTCCAGCTGCTGTCTGTAAGGAGTTTGTATATTCTCCCCGTGTCTATGTGGGTTTCCTCTGGGTGCTCTGGTTTCTTCCCACATTCCAAAGACGTATGGGTTAGGAAGTTGTGGGCATGCTATGTTGGTGTCGGAAGCGTGGCGACACTTGCGGGCTGCCCCCCCCCCCCCCCGAACACTCTACGCAAAAGATGCATTTAACTGTATTTCGATGTACATGTGACTAATAAATATACCTTAATTCTGAGTTAATCGATTTTTCAAAGCAGAATTTGCAAATAGCTTTTAAATCAGACATAAATAGTTGTAATTTATCAGTCACTAAAGTATTTCTTTTTTTCAAAATTTAATTAGGGTTGTTATGAATATAGTGGCTTTATATTGCTACTTATGAATCATTGATCTCTGCAAAAGATAATAGCTATTTTTGCTTGAAGTTTTATGACCTAAAACAGGCCTACCAAATTACAGCTGTAAAGTAATTGTTAATCCTTTTTCGTTTTGGTCTGGATCTTGGATGTCATCTCAGTTCTAAATTCTGTTTCTTATTTTGTTCATATTCCTCCTTTTAAAAATAGGGGAAAACTTCCATTTCAAATGATGCAATTATTTTTGTCTTGTATCTATGCAGTGTAATTTTCTCTTCAATTCTGCTCATCTTATAGTTTACATCACCATCTGCTCATCTTGCATCACCAATAGCCTGACCTGATCCAACCACGTAGATGCTGTTGCCGAGAAAGCTCACCACTGCCTCTACTTCCTCAGGAGGCTAAAGAAATTTGGCATGTTCCCCTTGGCACTCATCAACTTTTATTGATGCACCATCCTATCCTATCTGGATGCATCATGGCTTGGTCTGGCAACTGCTCTGCTCAGGACTGCAGGAAACTGCAGAGTTGTGGACACAGCCCAGCACATCATGGAAACCAGCCTCCCCTCCATGAACTCTGTCTACACTTCTTGCTGCCTTGGTAAAGTAGCCAGCATAGTCAAAGACCCCACCCATCCAGGACATTCTCTCTTTTCCCCTCTCCCATCAGGCAGAATCTACCTCGTTATGACTTTGCACCTTATTGTCTACCTGCACTGCATGTTTTCTGTAGCTGTGACACTTTACTCTGCATCCTGCATTGTTTTATCTTGTACTACCACAATGCACTGTGTAATGAATTGATCTATATGGATGGTATACAAGACAAGTTTTTCCACTGTACCTCAGTACAAGTAACCAGAATAAACCCAATTCCTGCTGAAGGTTTGCCAATGAGTGGAAATAAACTTCATTTATTCTGAGGCGATCCCTTGGGACTGAGGGTGAGTTACTTCCACATTGTCTGAGTTCACCAATGAGGTCAATGTGGGAGCTGCAGACTGTCATAAATCGATCAAGGATGGGTGGCTAGGTAATTTGTGACATGGTGTGTACCCAATGCATGGACTCTGGATTCTCACTGTCATCCTCAATGCTCCTCCTTCATTTTGAGTGGTAATGCACCAGAGAGTCGGTGAGGACACTGCAATTTTTTTTTGCAACGAATCTTTGAGCACATCTTGAATTGTTTCCTCTGTTAACTAGGTAAGGATTTAGTGTCTGTTTCAGGAGACTGGTGTCAGGTATGCAAAAAAATGTGGCCTGGCAAGCAAAGTCCATTGACCTTGGGGGAGGACGCTGATGTTGGCTCGTTTATTCTTCCAGTGCATTGTTAGATTTTAAGAGAGAACATTGGTGGGATCTCTGTTTGCCCTTTGAAGTGTCTTCTGTATGTAATCCAGGTTTCAGAAACATAGGTGAACAGGGATCACTGCTGCTAAGTTTGATGTTCTGCTTTTTCAAACACTGTGTCCCTCAGTCACCTTAAGGTCTTGCTGGCGCATTGAAGGCGATGGTGAATTTCAGGGTTTGGAAAGATGTAGAATAACATACCCATGAGACACTGAGCAAAACATTAGTGTTGGGTTTTTAAAAAAAAACAAAATTTTATCAATAAGCAATATTGCAGACTATTGAATCACAGAAGGTTATGATTGCAGTGAATGGTGGAGCTGCTCAAAGGGCTGAATGGTCAGTCATTTTTCTTTTGTTTCAAATTTAATTGAATTTGGATAAACTTGCTTGACCCTTTTCCAGTTCTCTTACTTAGAAGAGATTTGGATCATTGTGTGTAATTCAACTCTCTCAAAACCTCCAGCCAGTATCACAGTGACCAGAAAAGCTGCAAAGATTGTTCTTCATATGCTTTCCATCTGTTTTGGAGTTCCTTCAGAAGGAGAAAAATCAGATATGCGTTCATTCCTGTTGTGCCAGTCTATCAAAATGTGCACAAATTTGCATGCATGCTACCCAGAGGATGTGTTCTTTGTAATCATTCAGGTTAACAACTGAGACGTTAGGAAAGAAAAGTTGCTGACCACGATGGAATGCATTTATTATTTTGAAGCTATGATTTTGTTAAACTTTGATTATACAAGGGGACTGCAGTTTGCACGTTCTACCAATGAATCTACCTCAGGTGATTGGTTACATTTTGGTGAATAATTCCAACTGTGGACTAGCAAGTTTAGACCAACCAAAATTCAAATGACCAATCTTATTTTATTCATGTTTATTTAAAAAAAACAATTCATCATTCAAGTTGTAATACAACTATTGATTAACATGAGCACTCAGTAAAAATACTTGAATTTTGCCTCTTGGGTATTTTTGCATCAATTTGTATTGTGCTTTGGTTAATTTTCATATGTTGTCTGTCATTGATCAGGTACTTTCCAACATGGTTTATTGATGTTTAGCTTATTTTTAATCTTTGTTCTATTTTACAGCTTAGAGTTTGTTCATTCAACATCTTTCTGGAATATATTAACTGCTAAAATGCAGAAATGCACTATTTGTCACAACAGTTAATGTGTCTGTGATTGAAACAGCTGGTGGCTGACATTATGAACTGTTGGTAAAGTAGCAGTGAAAAACATGTCTGGGTTTACTAAACGACATAACAGTGAAATATGTTTTTCATTTGATAAAGTGTAAACTGGAGCCAAAAGTGTTTAAACTGCAACTGATGTAGTAAAAAAAACAATAATACTCCTGAGAATCACTGACACATGAGAAGCATTTGGAATGTCTTTGAGTACCTTGAGTACATTCTGTGGGAGCACACAGAAGCCGTGCAAAATTGGTAGGAGTGCTCCACTTCCCAAACTACCTACTTGCTTGTCAAAGACCTCCTGCACTTGTGGCAGAGTGCATAGATTCCACTTGGATCTCCTCAGCCATCCCAGGACCTACAAAACTGGAGTGGAAACAAGTCAACATGGGTGCCAAACAGGAGAGTGTAGAACAATAGACAAAGACAGTATAATTATCTGCAATTTTGTTGTAACTTGGAAAAGTTCGACTAGGTGTTCTCCATGCAAATTGGTATTAGGTCATAGATTATTATGTAGTTGGTTAAGAGAGTAATCGTAGTTTTGAATAAACTCTCTGTAGCTGTGACACATTACTCTGTACTGTTACTGTTTTTACCTGTACTACATCAATGCACTCTGTACTAACTCAATGTAACTGCACTGTAATGAATTGACCTGTATGATTGGTTTGTAAGATAAGCTTTTCACTGTACCTCGGTACAAGTGACAAGAATAAATCAATACCAATACCAAAAAGAGAGACCAATGGCAATAAGGTACCAATCCATATGTTTTGTTTAGCGTGCAATCTGTGGCTTTAATTCTTTTAGACCTTATAGTTTCATTGAGTCATGCTGCCATGAATCAAATTGACTTTTTCCCCCACTCTGCATTGAAAGATACTCAACTACTTGTAGTTCTGCTGCCAAGATCAAGCATTTCATTCAGTGGGAGGACTTGAATTTGAGTTCTTTGCCCTGCCCTATTGTTCCTTCCATAAACCATTGTGAAATAATTCAATTGGATTATTAAAAGATAATCATTTGTCTAATTGTTGCGCCATTAAGCTTAAGGTACCATTCATTACGTTTGGTGAAAATTGATACATTAAAATATACTGGAAATGTTCCAATGTAAATAGTTACCTTTTACACTGGTGCTTTGGTGAAAATTTCTGAAGTAACTGTTGCAGCCATTTTGTTTTTCAACTTTCTCAGATATTTAAAACTTGCTTTTCCAGTGCAGGAATCCCTCACTGCTCTGCCAATTCATTAAGCCAAAATTTGGGCTGGAGACCAACTAAATGTCAGAGTTCCAAGCTAGAGCAACATTTACATTTAAGCCTGCCATGTCAAACCTTGCACGTGAGACGCTTGTCACCATTGTAACCATTGACTCTAATTCTAACCAGGTATTCCTTTTCCACACCATTTAAACCCTCTCCCAGCAACACTCCTTTATTGGAGTTTTGTTAAACCACTACTAATTTGTAAATACTTGGGGGGAGGGGGAAGCACTTTAACTCTATTTTATTAAGTATGTGGATTAAAAGAATTGTCAAATTCCACATTAAAGGAAAAGACTTTTTGTGAGAATCTCAACTTATATTAATTTTGATATTGATGAGTAGAAGCTTTCAGTTTGGGAAGTAACATGCTCAATTTGTGGGACAAATGGTGACGAACGGATGTTAAGACTAGTTGGTGCCAACATCTCCCTTTGCTTCGTTTGGTGCTCCATCAATTTTATTTGCTGTTATTCAACAGTGTAACATGCTTCTTGGTAAATATTTTTGTATGCCTCCCAGAAACTACATCTGTGAACTATCGTAAAATGGAAAAATACATTTTTCTACCTTGAAATGCTGTAGTATAGGCTGCAACGTGAGATTATGATCTTCTGCTGGGGTAGGTTTTGTCTTTGCTAAACAAATTGTGTTGTTATAGTTGGCAGGGTTCCATTCTTCCCATGCTTTTGAAGTTATGTTTCAACTATATTGACACCTGTAGAAAATATGTGGAAAGCTTTTTGCTGAAATATGCCCCATAAAGTTTATTTTTGAGAAATGAGTCACCAAAATAGTGAGAGAGAGTTTGTGCTCTGAGTGCAGAACGAATACAAGACCTGAATTTTCTGTTTTCTGGCTTCAATGCCAGAGTTGGAAAGGACGTGAGCCTCTGGAAGGGTAAGATCGGAGATGAGGAGTGAGAAAAGCCTACTTTGGCGCACTTCTTCTGATGACATGCCTGAAACATGGTCTTGCTATAGCCAATATTCTGTTGCATCAGACAAATACAATGATTCATGACAATGCCCTTGATCTAAGTATTGGCACACATTAGGCTGTGTCATCTAAGTGGGAGACCGCAAGGATGTCAAAATGATGATGGCTGATGACTGTGATACTGGCTAGCACCTAACCTGTTCTGTTATCTCCTGACAACAGAATGGCAGAAACATGTTAACATGAAAAGATCCCAAGCCCTCCCATCCTCCCCTTCAATGGAAACTCTATTCAGGAAACTAAAATAATCTGAACCCATGGGGGTGACAGAGTGTCTGTAGTACTTGGCTTGCTTTTAAGCCCACTATAAATTTTGCTGTGAAGAGACTTCTGATTTCTCCAGCAGAAGAGAAAGATTGGTTTGATGAGAGGAAGTAGGAACTCCAGGAGTGAAAAATGATAAACACAAGGTATTCCTGGTCTGAAAACATCAAAGAACATTTTTAAAAAAAAACAATCCAACAGGCATTTCAAGGCTGGTCCAAAAAGGCACTTTTGATGTAAAGAACAGATGTTGGAGAGAGAGAGTGAAGGAGATCAAGCAACTAGCTGACAGCCATGATGTGGATGGATTCTTCAGAGTTGGCAGTGGCATCCGTGACTTAAGGACCCAAAATGCGTTAACTGCTGTAATTTTGGCACGATCCCGATTGGTAAAAAGTTGGGGGGAAGAAAATGATTCAACCTTAGAAAAACAAGGTGGTCTCCAGTGCAGAGAAAATTCCTGCTGAAGTATTAAAACTGCAGGTCAAGTCAAGGCGAGTTTATTGTCAAGTGCACAAGTATGGTCATGTACAGTACAATGAAAAACTTGCATGCGGAAGCATCAGAGTCAGGTCGGTACAGACAGCATACAGAATATAAATTATACATAGAATGGAAGTTTCCATGCAGTGGGGAAAAAAAGACTGGCAAAAGCAAGACTTTAGTGCAAAAAAAACCCAAAGATACGATTGAAGACAAGTCCATGGTCGTGCAAGAGGTGGTCCGTAGTTTTCCATTGCTGACGTAGGGTTAGGGTTCTGTAGATAGATTTTAGAATCTGATGGTTCTGAGAAAATAGCTGTTTCTGAATCTGGTGGTGTGGAACTTCAGGCTCCTGTACCTCCTCCCTGCCAGTAGCAGCAAGAAGAGGGCATGATCCGGAAGGTGTGGATCCTTGATAGATACCATCTTCTTGAGGCAGTGCCTCCTGTAGATGCTGTTAATAGTGGGGAGGGCTGTGCCCATGATGGACTAGGCTGCGTCCACAACTCTTTACAGCCTCTTGCGTTCCTGTGTGTTGGAATTGCTGTACCAGACCGTGATGCAGCCACTCGGGATACTTTCAGCAGTGCATCTGAAGAAGTTTGTTGGAGTATTTGGTGACATTGCCATATCTCCTTAAGCTTCTGAGAAAGTAGAGGCACTGGCACATCTTCTGCGTGATTGCATCTATGTGCTGGGCCCAGGTCTGGTCATACAAGATGTTAATACCCAGAAATTTGAAGCTGCTTATTCTCTCCACCTCTGACCCACCAATGAGAACTGATGTGCAGTTGCCTGACTTCCCCTTCCTGAAGTCAATGGTTAGGTTCTCGGTTTTGTTAATGTTAACTGTGACATTGTTATTGTGGCCCCACTCAACCAGATGTTCTATCTCGCTCCTGTAGGCTGACTCATCACACCCATGATTTGGCCGACAAGAGTGGCGTTGTTGGCGAATTTATAGATGGTATTGGCGCTGTGCTTAGTCATGGGTGTAAATAGAGTGGAGCAGGGGGCTAAGTATGCAGCCTTGAGGTGCAACTGTGTTGATGATAAGTGAGGAGGAGATATTGTTAGTGACCATACTAATTGAGGCCTGTCGACGAGGAAGTCAAGGATCCGGTTGCAAAGGGAGGAACAGAGGCCCAGGTCTTTGAGCTCGGTGATGTTTGGAGGGGATGATATTGTTGAACACTGAACTGTAGTCGATGAACAGCTGCCTGACATTGGCATTACTGTTGTCCAGATGATCCAGAAGTGAGTGGAGAGCCAGTGAAATAGCATCTGCTGTTGATCTGTTGTAGTCATAGGCAAATTGAAAGGGATCCAGGTAATTTCTGAGGCTGGAATTGATTCGTGCCATAACCAACCTCTCAAAGCACTTTATTACAGTGGATATTAGTGCTACCGGGCAGTAGTCATTGAGGCACATCACCATGCTCTTCTTGGGCAGTGGTTCTACAGATGCCCTTTTGAAGTGGGTAAAAACCTCAAACCACAGAAGCAAGTGTTTGAAGATGTCCTTGAATTATGCCAGCCAGTTGGTCTGCACAGATCTTCAGCACTAGGCCAGGTACGCCATCTGGGCTGGACACTAGCTCAGTTCACCTTGAAGTTGCCCTGACGTCAGCCTCTGAGACTGAGATCACAGGTTGTCTGCGCTGTGGGCACTTATGTAGGATTGTAATTATTGTCCCTTTCAAAGTGTGCATTGAGCTCATCCTGAAGTGATGTGCCGTGGCCACTAATGCTACCCACTTTAGTAGGAAGTGATGGCATGCAAGCACTGCTGCAACTGTCACGCTTCCATCTGTGGCTCCAGTTCAGTCCAGAATTTTCTCTCCGTGCTTACAATGGTTTTTCGGGGGTCTTAACCGTACTTCTTGTATGATTTGGGATCGCCTTTCCTAAACACCACAGGTCTAACCTTCAGCAGATTACGAATCTCCTGGTTCATCCACGGCTTCTGGTTGGGGAACACTCAATGTTTCTGTGGGTACGTACTCATGTCCACTCAGTTCTTTATGAAGTCGATGATGACTGTAGCATACTCAATCAGGTGTGCTGAAGAATCCTTAAACATGGCCCAGTCTACCAACTTGAAGCAGTCCTGCATTCGCTCCTCTGCCTCCCTTGACCGGCTCTTCATAGTCCTCTCCTCCGGTGTTGCGCTCTTCAGTCTCTGCCTGTACACAGGAAGAAGAAACATAGCCAGGTGGTCAGATTTACCAAGTGTGGGCAAAGGTATGTAGTGATAGGCGTTCCTGATGGTGGTATAGCAGTGGTGGAGTGCTTTTGTCAAAATTTGAGAAAATGTGCAATTTGAGTTAGAGGAAAGTGTAGAGGGAACAATATGTTAAGCCCTACTTGAGAAGTTGCCCTGGCCTTTGGGCTGGTTTTTCATATGAATGCCTCACCAGACTTGGCTTTGTGTTCAATATTTTCTGACATTGCTGTTAAAAGTTTTATAATCGAAGATTTTAATTCACAGAAATGGAACGGATTTGCTAAAAGTACAATGCAATTCATTAGAGCCATGAAATCTAATGACTACAAAGAATATTAGAATCTTGATGACAAGAAATGGATGAATGATAATTGAATTGAGGTTGATTAACAACATGAAAAAAATCTGAACTCCATTTAAAAGCTGCTGATCTATATCCAGACTACAGACTGATCATTTTAAAAATTTAAGTGTATCATCAAGAGGGGAACCATGCTCCATAATTATAGCATGAGATATTTCAGAGCCAAAGCAGCAAGAAATTGATATTTATCCTGTGCTAAATGGCCAATTCCTCACTTCTCAAAGAAAGCCGCTGCTGTAATTAGCTGTTCTATCTCCTGAAATATCTTCTGGAATTACATTTTTAAAAAGAAGTTTCAATTTTGTCTCCTCCTGACCCATACTACTCTCAATTCTGTTATTGTTCATGTATTTCTCTGCACAATAATGTTGTATCTGGGATTACTTTTAGTAGCAGATTAGCTCATTGCAAAATAAGCCTGGCATATTAAAATTCCTGATAGGAAAAGTACTAGGTAGAGCTCATATTGGTCAATTTTAGTTAATTTCAATACACTGAAATAGAAAATAATCATAATGACCTATTATCCTTTTCCAAATTTTCTTCAGTTTGTATTTAACAGGTAGGAGATGAGGACAGAAGATCAAATTCACTGAATTTCTTCCTGTGAAGAACACTGAATAACTAAATTCAAATATCCATCTGAAACTTTATTTATTTATTGGCTGTGGGCATTGTTGCAAATGTCAGCATTTATTTCTCTTTTTTATACCTTTTTTGAGATGGTGTTGATGAACCATCTTGATGTTCTGTAGACCTGGTGAAAGTTCTCTCACGATAGGTGGGGTAGGTAGTTGCAGGGTTTTAGAACCAAGGATGATAAAGGAATGACTAAGTATTTCGAAGTCAGGATTGTGCGAGTTGGAGGGGAAGCTTAAGGTGGCGGTGCGCTCCTCTCCCTTTGGGCATTGTTCTTCTTGATGTCAGAAGTCACGTGCTTGGGAGGTGCGTCAGAGTGGCTTAGGCAAGTAATTGCTATGCATCTTGGAGATGATGTATTCTGCAGCCATAATGAGCTGGTGATGGAAGCACTAAATGTTTTAAGAGTGGTGGATGGCATTCCATTAAAGTAGGCTGCATTGTTGTGGAAGATGTTGAGCTTAAGTGACGTTGGAACTGTACTCATCCAGGCAAGTAGATATTATTTCATCGTGTTCATGATCTGTATCTTGCAGATGAGACAAGAGCTTTTGGGTGTCAGGAGGTGATTCTCTCACCAAAGAGTGCTTCATCTCAGACCTTCTCTTATACCACAGTAAATCTGACTCCTGGTGGCTGTTTCAACTGAGTAATTTTCTGGCCCCCAGGATATTGATGGCAATGGGAATATCATTGAATAGCAAGGGTAGATGGTTGCACTTTCACTTTTGAAAGTGATTATTTTGTGTTGTTTTATTTGTCAACAACTTCCATTGATTGGAAAGAAAATAGTATTATCTACAGAAGCTGATTTGGAAATCCTTTCAATCTCTCATGAAGACATTTGGAGAATTTTAAGGTTGAGGTAAGGAACAATGAATGGTCAAGTTAGAGTGGAGAATGAATAGATCTTGTGTGATGTAAAGCTAACAATGCCTCTTTAATATTTGTTGTCCTCCATGTCCAACAGCAGTATATTGAGAGCTGAAACTTTTTTGATTACCAGGTGATATTGGCATTTGTGGTGACCAGTATAAGAATGTTGCAGGACCATGGAAAAACTGTTGTCCTTTTGCTTCAAGGCAATTCCTGGTTATGAAGGGCAGAAAACATGATTGGGAGCTACTTAGATGCCATCAAATGGAGGCTGTAATATTGATTGTGGCATAAATCGGTAAATTAGAGGTGCATGTAACTGGAATAATAACTATTCAAGACTTTAACCTCCAAATCAAGTTTTCTGTATTAAAGTGGCAGATGAATTCAGTGTATTCAAGACCCTTCTAGATATTGACTAAGTATAAGACCTATTTTGGATATCAACTTGTGGTATGCAAATGGTTTGATTGCTTATCGTGCTGTCAAGGAGGTAGAATTTGATTTTGAAAGTGATGTAGTTCAATGTAAATGTGAAACTAGTATCTTGAATCAATGCAGAGAAAGCCGTGGAAGTATGAGAGGAGAATTGGCTGCGGTTGGCTGGAAGAACACCTTGAGAGGCATCAGGTTTATTATCATTGAATTTTATGCAGTGAAATTTATTGTTTTGTGGCAGCAGTATAGTGCAAAGACATAAAATTACGACAAATTACAAAATAAATAGTGCAAACAAAAAGGAATAACAAAGTAATGTTCATGGACTGTTCAGAGATCTGATGGCAGAGAGGATGAAGCTGTTCCAAAATTGTTGGGTGTAGGTCTTCTGGCTCCTGTACCACCTCCCCGAAGGTGGTAACAAGAAAAAGGCATGTCCAGGATGGTGAGGGTCCTGAGTGATGGATGCCGCCTTCTTGAGAAACCACCTCTTAAAGATGTCCTCGATGGTAGGGAGGATTGTGCCCATGATGGAGCTGGCTGAGTCTCCAATCCTCTGCAGCCTCTTGTGATCCTGTGCATTGGAGCTTCCATACCAGGCTGTAATGCAAACAGTCAGAATGCTCTCCACTGTATATCTATAGAAATGTGCAAGAATCTTTGGTGACATACCAAATCTCAAACTCCTAATGAAGTAGAGCCACTAGTGTGCTGCCATTGTGATTGCATCAATGTGTTGGGCCCAGGATAGATCCACTGAGATGTTGACACCCAGGAACTTGAAGCTGCTCACCCTTTCCACCACTGACCTCTCAATGAGGACTGGTGTGTGTTCTGGTGACTTCCCCTTCCTGAAATCTGCAATCGATTCCTTGGTCTTGCTGACAACGAGTGTGAGGTTGTTGTGGCGACACCACTCAACCAGCCGATCTATCTCTTCTATGCCTCCTTGTCGCCATCTGAGATTCTACCAACAGTGGTGTCATCAGCAAATATATAGATGGCATTTGAGCTGTGCTGAGCCACCCAGTCATGAGTGTAGACAAAGTAGAGCAGTGGGCTAAGCACACATCCTTGAGTTACGCCTGTGTTGATTGTCAACAAAGAGGAAATGTTACTACTGATCTGCACTGACTGTGGTCTCCTGGTAAGGAAGTAGAGTATCCAGTTGCAGAGGGAGGTACAGAGGCCCAGGTTTTGAAGCTTGTTCATTATCACTGAAGGGATGATGGTGTAAAATGCAGAGTGATAATCAATAAACTGCAGCCTCGTGCATGTTTTGTGGTTTTCTAGGTGCTCCAAAGCAGAGTGGAGAGCCAAAGAAATTGTCCGCTGTAGACCTGTTGCAGCGGTAGGCAAATTGCAGCAGGTCCACGTCCTTGCTAAGGCAGGAGTTAATTATAGTCATAACCAACCTCTCAAAGCACTTCATCACAGTAGATGTGAGTGCTATTGGGTGAGAGTCATTGAGGCAGCTCACCCTGCTCTTGGGCTGGCTGCCCTTTTGAAGTGGGTGGGAACCTCCAGACTGCAGCATTGAGAGGTTGAAGATGTCCTTGAACTCTCCAGCCAGTTGGTCAGCACAGGTTTTCAGTACCCGGCCAAGCACACCATCGGGGTTTGATGCCTTGCAAGGGTTCTTGTTCTTGAAGGATGTTCTGACATTGGCCTCCGAGACAGATCACAAGGTCACCAGATTCTGTGGTGATTTGCACAGGTATGGTGTTATTCTCCCTTCAAAGTGTGCATAAGAGGCATTGAGCTCATTGGGGAGTGAAGCATCACTGCCATTTATACTGTTATGTTCCTCCATGTAGGAGGTAATGGCATACAAACCCTGTCATAGCTGTCGTACATCCTATTGTGTCTCTAACTTCACACGGAATTGCTTTCTTATTCTCATGATGGCCTTCCATAGGTTGTACCTGGACTTCTTGTAGGGTTTTGGATCACTGGTCTTGAACTCCACAAATCTAGCCCTCAGGAGACTGAGAATTTCCTGGTTCATCTAGGGCTTTTGGAAAATTTGGTAAGTTCTTTAAGGCACACACTCATCCACACAGGTCATGATGGTGGACAACCAATGATTTGCATTTAAAGAAATAATGCAAGTTGCAAGCAAGAGTCTTCTATGACACAGAAACCTAAAAGGAGAAATGATTCATCCATAGATGACCGGAGAAATCAAAAATTGTATTAAATCAAAAGAAAAGGCTTTTAGAGAAGATCTGAGGAAGGGGAGCAATTTAGAACTCAGCAGGAGGACCAAGAAATTGGAAAAGAAAAACAAGGTAGATATGTGAAAATGAAAAGGCCAGCGAGGTTGAATGTGACCTCTCACAGAGAGTGAGAGATAAGATTTTATAGTGGAGTATAAGGAAATGGCAGAGGAATACAACAATTACTTTACATTTGTCTTGATGGAAGAAAATGTACAAAATCTGAATATAATAGAAAATCAAGGGTCTAGGGAGAATCAGAAACTGAAGGATCTAATATTAGTCAAAAAAATGGTACAAGAGAAGTTGCTGAATTTGAAGACTAATAATTGCAGGGATTTGATGCACATGCACAGTTTTGAACTTGCTGGTTTCCTCCAGTAGACTGGTTGTTGCTCCGGATTCCAGCAACTGCAGTCCCTTATGTGTCTGATTTTAGAGATGGAGATTGATAACCAGAGTATTCACTTGCGTACTGTAGATTCTGGAATTGTTCCTATGTATTGGAGGGTAGCAAATATGACCCCACTGTTAAAGAAAGAAGGGAGATGTTGGAATCTATAATGACGGATGTAAAAACAGAACACCTTAAAGTATAATAGGATTGAGCAGAGTCAACTTGGATATACAAAGGGCAAATAATTGGCCTAACCTACTGGAGTCCTTTCGAGGATATAACTGGCGCAATAGATATGAGTGAACCAGTGGATGAGGTGTATGTTTATTCCAAAAAGCCTTCTGGAAATCTCCTGAAGAGCAGGTGAATTAACAAGGTTGGAGCACACAATTAGGGGTAATGAACTAACGTGTATTGAAAAATGAGTTTGATAGAAAGCAATGAATAGGAATAAACTGATCCCTCAGATTAGTGAAATACTGCAGGAATCAATGCTTGGAGTGCTTCTGTTCATGTGAACCATTTGGCTTAAGTTCACTGATGATACAAAACTAAACTGGATAAGGAGTATGAAAGAGAATGTAAGGAATCTTCAAAGGGAGGTGGAGAGTGGGCAGCAATGTGACAGATAAAATGTGTTGTGGAAAAATGTGAAGTTATTCTCTTTGGTTCACAAAATAGAAAATAATTTTTTTTAAATGGTGTGAGATGTCGATATTCAAAGGGACCAAGGTGTCCTTGTACATAAGTCATTCAAAGCCAACATACATCACACTATCAGGAAAGTGTATAATATGTTGGGTTTTATTACACGAGAATTTAACTACAGGAGCAAATGTTTTACTACATTTGTGTGATTGAGACTGCACATGGATTAAACCATAAGACATAAGAGCAGAATTAGGCCACCCGGCCCATCGAGTCTACTCCGCTATTCGATCATGGCTGATTTATTTTTCCTTCTCAACCCCATTCTCCTGCATTCTCCCTGTAACCTTTGACACCATTACTATTCAAGAACCTATCAACCTCAGCTTTAAGTATACCCAATAACTTGGCCTCCACAGCCATCTGTGGCAATGAACTCCACAGATTCATCACTCTCTGCCTAAAGAAATTCCTCCTCATCTCGGTTCTAAAGGAACGTCCTTCTATTCTGAGGCTGTGCCCTCTGGTCCTAGACTCTCCCATTATTCCCACTCTTTGCCTTATGCCAGTCAGCCAATCTTCTATCCATGCTAGTACATTTCCTGTAATACTATGGGCTCCTATCTTGTTTAGCAGCCTCATGTGTGGCACTTTGTCAAAAGCCTTTTGAAAATCCAAGTAAACAACATCCACTGTCTCTCCTTTGTCTATCCTGCCAGTTAGTTCCTCAAAGAATTCCAACAGATTTGTCAGGCATGATCTCCCCCGAAGGAAGAGTATGCTGACATCGGCCTATTTTATCATGAGCTTCCAAGTACCCCAAAACCTCATTCTTAATAATGGACTCTAATATCTTACCAACCACTGAAGTCAGCTCACTGGCCCATCATTTCCTGTCTTTTGCCTCCCTCCCTTCTTAAAGGGTGGAGTGACATTAGTGATTTTCCAGTCCTCTGAGACCATTCCTACTCCAGTGATTCTTGAAAGATCACTACCACTGCCTCACGGTCTGTTCAGTTACCTCTTTCAGAGCCCTGGGGTGGATTCCATCCAGTCCAGGTGACTTATCTACCTTCAGACCTTTCAGTTTCCCAAGCACCTTCTCCTTAGTAATAGCGACTACACTTACTTCTGCCCCCTGACTCTCCGAAATTTCTGGCATGTTGCTGGTCTCTTCCACGGTGAAGACTGACGCAAAATACTTATTCAGTTTGTCCGCCATTTCTTTGTTCCCCATTACTACCTCTCCAGCGTCATTTTCCAGTAGTCCAAAGTCCACGCTTGCCTCTATTTTACTCTTTATATATCTGAAAAAAGTGTTGGTATCCTCTTATATTATTGGCTAACTTACCTTAATATTTTATCTTTCCTCCCCTTATTGCTTTTTTAGTTATCTTCTGTTGGTTTTTAAAAGCCTTCCAATCCTCTAGCTTCCCACTAACTTTTGCAATATTGTATGCCCTCTCTTCTACTTTTATGGTGTCTTTGACTTCCCTTGTCAGTCAAGGTTGCCTCATCCTCCCTCCTTAGAATGCTGCTGCTTTGGCATGAACTGATCCTGCGTCCTCCGAATTACTCCCAGAAACTCCTGTCATCCCTGCTAGGGTCCCTGACCAATCAACTTTGGCCAGCTCCTCTTTCATGCCTCTGCAATTACCTTTTACTCAACTGTAGTACCGATACATCTGATTTTAGCTTCTCCCTCTCAAACTGCAGGGTGAATTCTATCATATTATGATCACTGCCTCCTAAGGGTTCCTTTATCTTAAGCTCCTGAATCAAATCTGGTTCATTGCACAATGCCAAATCCAGAATTGCCTTTTCCCTAGTGGGCTCTATCACAAGCTGCTCTAAAAGGAATCTCGTAGGCATTCTACAAATTCCTTTTCTTAGGATCCAGTACCAACCTGATTTTCCCAATCTCCCTGCATATTGAAATCCCTCGTGACCACCATAACATTGCCCTTCTTACATGCCTTTTTTTTTTAGCTCCTATTGTAATTTGTACCCCATATCCTGGCTAATATTCTATATTTAATTCCCATCAGGATCTTTTTACCCTTGCAGTTTCTTAACTCTACGCACAAGGATTCTACATCTTCTGATGCTATGTCACTTCTTGCTAAGGATTTGATTTCATTTTTTACCAACAGAGCCACCCCACCCCCTCTGTCCACCTGCCTGTCTTTTCGATAGGATGTGTATCCTTGGTGTTTAGCTTCCATCTGCAATCTTCTTTCAACCATGATTCTGTGATGCCCACAGCGTCATAACTGCCAATTTCTAACTGTGCTATGAGCTTGTCTACCTTATTTTCATATATTACGTGCATTCAAATAGAACACCTTCAGTCCTTTATTCACCACCCTTCTTGCTAAATTTGTCTCCATGTTGCTTGAAGTTAAATTCTTATCCCTTTCTGAACTTTGTTTTATTCTTTATTCTGGAGACTTCAGTAACCTCTCCTGCACTCTCCTTCCCTGTTACTGTATACTTTTCCAATCTGTTGAACCCACACTCCTACTATTTAGTTTAAAGCCCTATAAACTGAATAGTTATGTGATTTGCCAGGACCCTGGTCCCAGAGTGGTTCAGATGGAGCCCATCCCATTGGAACAGTTCCCTCCTTCCCCAATACTGGTGCCAATGTCCCACAAATTCAAACCCACTTCTCCCACATCAGTTTTTGAGCCGTGCATTTAACTCTGTGACATTATTGACCCTGTGCCAATTTGTATGTGGCTCAGGTAGCAATCCAGAGATTATTACTTTTATGGTTCTGCTTTTTAGTTTGGTCCCTAGCTGTTCAAATTCCTTCAGCAGAACCTCTTTCCTTTTCTACCTACATCATTGGTCCCCATATGGACCACGACAACTGAATCTTTTCCCTCCATTCCAAATTCCTTTGCAAGTCAGATGAGATGTCCCAAACTCAGGCCCCATGCAGGCAACACAGTTTTTGTGTCTCTTGATCCTTGCGACAGAGAATTATATCTATTCCCCTGGCTATACTATCCCCAATTACAAATACATTTCTCTTCTCAGCCCACTCTTGAATGACTCCCTGAACCACAGTGCGGTTGCTCGTCCTTCCTACAGCCCCCACTCTCATTATCACAGGGAACAAGAATCTCCAGACCTGTTGGACAAGCTCAAGGGCTGAGGCTCCTCCAGCACTACCTCTTGGATCCCCCTATCTGTCTCACTCACAATCACACCCTCTTGTCCCTCATCACAGACTGAATTTGAAGCAGTTAATCTAATGGGTGTGACTGTCTTCTGAAACACAACATCCAGATAACTCTTCCCCCTCCCTGATGTGTCACAGTGTTTGAAGCTCAGATTCCAGGTCATTTATTTTTGAGCCTGAGTTCCTCGAGCAACCAACACTTGCTGCAGATGTGGTCATCAGGAACTACAATGGGGTCCACCAGCTCCCACATCATGCAGCTACACCTGATCCCGCATCCCTACTTTATTTAATTAGTTGTAATTTGATGTCTTATTATTTAACCACTATAAAAGCCTTACATATTCTTACTGCTACTCACCCGTGTTTCCTTGCCGAAGCCTCTTGAGCCAAAGCCTCAGATTCCCACTCCTACACTGGTCCGCTCACACAATGGCCACTCCGCTTTGCCCTACCTTTTATTGGCCGAGTTGCCAAACACTTAACCAATCACATAACTTTAAAAAAAAACACTTGCTGCTCTGGCTGCTGTAACTGGAAAAAAAGCAATGTGTTTATGTACAATTTTGAGTTTCCTTAACTAAGAGAGGTTGTACTTGGCATTGGAGTGAGTGTAGTGAAGATTTGTAGTGTAGTGAAGATTTGTAGTGTAGTGAAGATTTGTAGTGTAGTGAAGATTTGTAGTGTAAGACTGGTTCTACAGATGGTGGGTTTACTATAGGAGGAGAGAGTGAGTAGACTGGAACTGTATGTTTTGAACAATGAGAGGGGATCCCTTTGAAACGTACAAACTTCAAGGACTTGCAAGGTTGAGGAGGATGTTTCCCCTAACTGAGGAGTCTAAAACCAGGAGGCACACTTTGAGTATAAGGTGTAGGCTGATTGGACTGAGGTGAGGGGAATCTCTTGACTCTGAAGGTGGTGAACTTTAGGAATTCCCTACCTCGGATGGTATTAGAAGCTCAGTCATTGTGTTCATTCAGAACAGAGATAATAGGTTTCTGAATATTCATGGCATAAAGGAATAGGAAGATAGTGCTCAAGCCTGTCGAGGAAAACGTGGGTGGTGCTCGAAAATTATGCTGAGATAAGATCAGTCATGACCTAAATGAAAGACAGAGCAGGCATGAAGAACAGGAAGGCTTATTCTTGCTCCTATTGTAATGTTCTTTTGTAAAGAAGTGCTTAAAGTTAAAGTTGAATGATGACACGGTGGAATGATGGCAAAAATCTAATCACCTTGACGTGCTTGTTGGCAATCTTGTGTGGTGAGAGTTTAAAATTGTAAATAAAAGCTTTTGATATTAGATGAGTGAACCTATTGGTCTAATATGAGTTTTTACTTCAACAGTCTATAACATCTGCAGACATGGACTTCAACCAACTGGAAGCCTTCTTAACAGCACAGACCAAGAAACAGAAAGGAATTACACCAGAGCAGGCTTTAGCTCTAACCAAATTCTGGAAAAGTCATAAAGTTAAAATTCATGAATGCCTTATTAATCAGAGCAAATGGGAAAACTGCTTGAGAAATTTCAGTTGGAGAGTAGACTTGAAGACTCAGTCCAGACACCTGGATCAAATTAACACACCAGTTGCAGTTGTGGAGTTGGAACTTGGAAAGAATGATCAGGTAAGGATGGAGTTTGTATTGTGGACGATGCCACAGTGTAAGAGTTAAATATATCCACTCGATATTGCTGGGAATATTTGTGGTAAAAAGTACTACCTGAACCTTTGTTCTTGCATTCCCACTTACAGACTCCAACAACTCTAAGAACTCAATCTTCCTCCACTACTCAAGGTCAAGATCAAATCTGATATATCTCCAGCGCACTTTCCTGAGTTAAATATATCCACTCGATATTGCTGGGAATATTTGTGGTAAAAAGTACTACCTGAACCTTTGTTCTTGCATTCCCACTTACAGACTCCAACAACTCCTAAGAACTCCAATCTTCCTCCACTACTCAAGGTCAAGATCAAATCTGATATATCTCCAGCGCACTTTCCTGAGTGGTCCCCATCATCTTCTAATCTCTTTTGTATCCGGAAATTCATCATTCTAAGTCCTGAATCTGTTCAACAATGGTAATAGGTACAAAAATATCAAATTAATATTTCTCCCCTTTAGTGTCACCTCACTCACCCTTGCCCCCTCAAGGGAATGAATCTCTACTAATTATAGTTCTAAGGTTATTGCATTGTTAATTACTTTCTGACTTAAGTGACTGTGTATCTTGTGTATTTAATCCACATTTACCAAATTCAAGAAACTTTACAAAGTAATGAACGCAAGTGCACTAATTTTAGCTAATCTGGTTTTGTTTTAACTGCATAATTTCGTACACGGCGACCTACAGGGTTTGTCATATGCTGAACAAGAGCCATTGTTTAATTTTCCCACTTCAGAAAATATCGATGCCTAGTGTTCCCATAACTAGTATTTAGGCTGAACTCACTGGTGATTGGGGTGTCCACCAAAATTGTTTGTCACTACAGAGTGAATGTGGCAGGTGCCCTGCTCAGTGCTGTGTCATTCTGTGATCAAGTGGGTAATTCCTACCTCTAGTTCAGAATTAACATGGAATATTCAATATGATAACTTTAATTTAAGTACTGTGAATACACTTTCAGAATTATATTTTTGCACCTGTTCTATTTGAATGAAAATCCCTTTGAAAAAATCTGAACATGTATGGTAAGCCATTTTGCCTAAACTTCTCAGGTTTTCCCATGTATTTACTTTTCAGTCATCTTATTTTCATATAAGGTAGTGACATGCTGACTGTGCTTTGAAATTGCTTATTTGTTAATTGTTGTCCAGCTGTCTATGAACCTTGATGCTGAGAATTGGTATGTTGTTTAAATGCATGTTTCATCATAATCAGCACTTTCTCAATATGCCCACTCCCAGCATTATCTCTGTGCTACAGTCACAAATTTTTCTTCCTTAAGCCTTTCTCACTTTTCTCTTTCCCTTCCAGTCACCCAGGCATTTTTTCACTTGTGTTCTTAGGTAGTATTGAGGAAGTAAAGGATTAATAAGCTATAACTATTCATATCTTATAACTGATGAGAACTGTGGCTACACGAAATACTGATTAAAAAGGTGGTTGGCAGGCCAGAGCAGCAAAACCACTTTTTCTGGGCTGGGTGCTGAGTGATAATTGCTGTGTCTGGGACTTAATTGGCTTGCAATCAAGTTAAACTATAAGGATGATGGTCGCACTTAATGGGAAATGGCAAGGCTGTCCCAAACAATGAGTGCGATACCTCTCTGTGTCTCTCGATTGCAAACCGATTAACTGAACCTTG
Source organism: Pristis pectinata (assembly GCF_009764475.1). Lineage (NCBI taxonomy): Eukaryota > Metazoa > Chordata > Chondrichthyes > Rhinopristiformes > Pristidae > Pristis > Pristis pectinata. The sequence goes on along the minus strand of NC_067407.1, from coordinate 94,480,851 downwards.
GGTGCGATGCTGTTTTTTGTTTCTCTGCAGTTGTCCTTTGTTTCTTTGCTGCTCAACCCAGAACCGAGGCGCCTGGCTCATTAAAGTGTGCGTGACAATGTTTGTATAAATTACTGTCTTCCCCCCCTCTGTACCTCGGAGAACTCCGCCGCGGACTCTACCTGAGAGTAAGGAGGTTTCTCCCTAGCGAGATATTGCTAAATAAATGCATTTGAATTAACCTGTGGCGCTGTGTGATTTTACAGCAGACAGAAGTGGGACTTCAAAATCGGGTTAACAGTATACTCCTGCTCATCATTACTCCTTGGCTATCGACTTGAATCATCCTTTGGGTAACCCTAGTGCTGCTTCTTGCCTTACTTGGCATTCTCCAAAAGACCTCCATCTTGCTTGTTTATAATAATTTAGTCCCTTTTAATATGGAAAAGCATCCCAAACAGGAATTTTATCCAACTAGTTGACTTGAGCTATGTCGAAGATTTTAAGGTCAGATTGTAAAAGTTTGGTCAGTTGGAAGATTTTTTTATATAAGAAGCATCTTATCGGAAGAAAGAGATTGTAGCAAGGGGGGGAGATTTAAGGAGTGTAAGACAATAATGGTGGAGTGATGATATACTGAGAAGCTTGAGAGCCAGAGTTGGAAGAGCCCAGAAATCAGTTGCAGAGTTGAAGACAGGGAGAGACCAAGTGCCATAGATAGTGTTGACTCGACAAGTCAACAATTCCTTTCTCCCCCACCCCCCACCCCTTCTCGACCCATTGAGTTCCTCCAGCAGTCTTTTTATTTGTTTAAGCCATAGATAAATTTGTTAACAGGAATGAAAATCTTTAAATGTAGGCTATTGCATAACAGGGAGCCATTGATTATCAGCAAACATGGGTGTCAGGTAGACACTGTTTGATTAAAATTTAATATGGGGACCTGACCTCAGTTTCAGGGAGTTTAAGACAAAGAAGATGATGGAAATGTTGTTGAAGTAGTCAAGTTAAAAGGTAACAAAGGCATGGATAAGTTTTAGCAGCAGGTGAACTGAACCACAGCATTGTTACAGAAGCGGGAGTTTGTGGACTTTCTCGTTATCCAGCTATGTGGCTGAAAGTTCATTTTCATGTCAAATGCGATATCAAAGACAGCACTTCTGAGGAAGGTGGCATGTGGTCTGGTTTACTTGAAGGTGATTAGCTAGGGGAGAGACAGAATTCATAACTAGAGAATGACAACATTGGCTTTCGTCTTCTTGCTGTTTAATTAAGAGAAATTTCTGTTTATTCAGTATGACAATTTAAAGGGTGGAGCAATCAGAAAAGGTGGTTCCAATTCACAGGTGGAGCCAACTGGTTTTGGATGGTATTGCTAAGGGCAGTGCACAGATAACAAATGGAAGTGCAGATATTTAAGGAACATCACAATTGTGGCATAGGAGCCAGAAGAGAGACTACTGCATGTGATTCTCTGCCTATGACTGGATAGATAAGAATGGAATCAGGCTATCTGAGTTCTGCACAACTGAACAATGATGAAGAGGTAAAATTAGAGGATGGCAGTGCCAACTGTGTCAAAGGATACAGGTGGGAAGGAAAGGGCAGGTGGAATAAGTTATAAATTATTCATGTTTTTTTTCTGAGATGTAATCATGCTAAATGGTTTCTTCTTGTCCTTGTCCCACCTTTCATTGTCCTTTATTGACTGTGCCAGTCAATCGTAAGGTATTGTCCCTTTAGTTTCTTCACAGAAGTAGTCAGTGAAACGTTTTTGACAGCAATCAGTATCCTGGAATATGGTAAATATTTTAAACCCTATTGTGGCTTTGATTTCATTTTGTCTGATCAAATCACAACCGTTTCTTGTCCACTATCTTGTATTCATCCACTGAATCCTGTAGTGCTCACGAAATACAGAATATACTTTTTTTTTCTAGAAAGCAATATAGTGCTGGAAACTCCTTTCAATCCCTATGCTAATAACATTAAGCATTTTATAAATTGATTTACCCCCAATGCACTCTTTGTTTTCTTTGTGAACTGCCTTGGGCAGCACTTTGTGCTGCAAATAGCAAATAATTTGTTTCTCCTTCAGCCAGTTCTTGGCTGTCTACATTACACATGAAACGTCTTGTGCTCTTTTCAGAGTTCTCAAATGAACAAAGGTCATTTGTTTAAATTTGTATGGTACAAAGTGGTTCAGATATTTTTAAGACCCAAAAAGAATATCTTGGTTCCTTTGCCTTCCATACCCATCAATTATTTCATAGTAAATCTGACCAACAGCATTATTCCCATCTAGACTCATGACTCCGTTTGGGGAAAATTGGTATTGGAGTCAATGAAAAGAAAACCTCTTCCTTATGGCAGAAGTTGAATTAGTCTCATTATCAGAGCATTTTTAGTGATGTTTATTGTGAAATGAATTGATGCTAGTCAGAACATTTGTCAATATCTCCTCAGAGGCTGGTTTTATTTGTATTTTTGAAGACTTTTAGTCTGAAAATGACTGCTGACCTTAGATCACTCCAGTCATTCTGTATGTTCTCTTACTGGTGCTTGCCACTTAATGAATGTTCTTTTCCAGAATTTGTACCTGGAGCATTTTGTTTATTGTACAGTTGCAACAATGGCTATTGACGTTCTATCAACTTCAAGGTCATTGACAGTGGTGTATTGTAACAAAAAGATGGTGTTTTTTCATATTAATGTTTTCTATTTTACCATCTGTTTTGACATTAATTCCTCCACTTTTATGGTATAAATTTATCATTATCTAAACACACAAAGTAATTCCTCCAAGCCAGTTTTTCTTTTACTTTTCCATTTCGTTAATCATGCTATTCTCAATATGAAAAAAGGATTGAAGGTTAAATTATTTTGCTCACTTAATAGTAGCAGAGTTTGAGTGATTTCCCCAATACCAAAAGCAAATTCAATAAATAGGAGAAGTTGGAACTTAAAGTTTGTGTCGTGGCCAGATGATTCCTCAAAACTGACAATACAACAAATCAAGGCTTCGTGTAACTTGCAGTGTTTTGGTACATACTATTACCAGAAATAACTCCAAAATAAATTAGAAGGGAAAAAATTCGAAGAAAAACAAGAACTCAAAGGTTTTCCCTTAAGCTAATTTCTGAGATGGCTTTCGTACACTTGGGATGGAAACTGTTCTGTTTTGATGACCTTTTTGCACAGTGCTATACAACACAGTGTGATGTTTACTGTAAACCAGTCTTAGTTTCCTAGTGATGTTTGCACAGGTTGTGTTTCTAACAGGTGAGGAGATACTTTGAATGCTAACATTCTCACGCCATTTGCAAAAGAGTTCATCACCACGACATAATAATACTTGTTTAGTATCATATCTTTTTTGGCATCATCTTTTGAGGAGCAAATGCAGAATTGCTATGGCACAGAAGGTGGGTATTTGGCCCATTAATCAATGCCAGTGCCTTCTGAAACACTCATATCAGTTTCATTCTTAAGTTCTTTTCCCATGTCTCAAGATTATTCTTTCAGATGGAGATTCATTTCCTTTCTGATTCTGTCTGCACAGCCCCGAGAGGCAAATACAAAAACTTCTCTCACATCTCACTTGCATTTATTGCCCAAGGTGTTAAATGTGTTCCCTCAACCATTAAACCTCCCACGGGGGCCACCATCTCCCTATTACCCAATCTCAATCAATCTTGATCTTGGACGCCTAAGTTTAATCTACTCTCAGAGGATTATTAGAAATGAGCTGGAAGTCAAATATCTGCACACATGACCCTCCAGCTGTGTCACTGGACTCAGCAATGTGAGTAGGGGTAGAACATAAACATCCTGAGCTGAGGTACCAAATACAATTTGCCTCTAGCTTCTTAGCTGAGTACCAGGGATGCTTGATATTGGGAGGGGCACCCAATTCATGTGAATCAGGTTGCTGACCTTGATTCAAAGTAGGTAGTTTGTTCCTTTTCAAATTTTACTTTATTAATATTTGATTAATATTTTGGTTTTAAAGCAAATGTATTATTTCAATTTTAATATTTTTTAATATCTTATTTGAATTGTTTCCAAATGTTCCTGATTATCAGAGACATTTTTAAAAAGTATTCAAAGCCAATGAGCTGTCAGAAGGCTTTCACTTCTCCAAGGACAAGTCCTCAAGATTCGTTAGCTGAGGTTTAGCTGGTGCTCACCGGCTGCTTTGCCTTGAGACTCAGCTGTGGCAGTGAGGTCTGCAGGTTGTCCAGAGCTGCTTGGCAAGTGGACAAGAATAGAGGTGGCAGCTGGATCAAGTTTGACCTAGCCTAGTGTTTCTAAAAGGCTTTCCGCATAATGAGTGATTTGCTCAAATAATAATTTGAGAAGTTATACTGAATGATTAGCATTCACTGAATGATTAGCATTCACTGAATTAAATACTTGGAACACATTGGAAAAAAAATGACTGCTTTACTGGGGCTCTGCTGCCTTGAATTAATGAAGATGAGCACTGGCTGGTGACCACACAAAGTTCCAGTATGGATGGCATAAAATAAACAAAGTGACACAAACAATGTTTCATATTCCTATTAATGGAAGTGTTTGTAATTTTATATTTATATATTGTTCAGAACCTATTTACAGTTCAGGTCAGCAAAGGAAATACAGACTTTAATGTCGTTGTCCTTACCAACTGTGCTGATGTGATCATTGACCTGAAAAGTTAACTTTATTTCACAGATGCTGCTTGCCTGATTAAGATTTTCTAGCATTTTCTGTTTTCATTGCAGCTTTTCAACATCTGCAATTTTTGCTTTGCAAAAAAAATGGTGATCTGATTATTATTACATGGCTCTTTACAGGGTATTAAGAGAAAGTAAAATACGAGAATAAATTGCAACATAAACAGGTTATAAAAGCTTTGAAGGATAGTTTATTCTTTCTTAAAAAAAAGAAAAAAATTAATGTTGTCTCTTGCAGGAAAATCATCTTGGAAGAGGGAAATGCTGGAGAAATTAAACAAATTCAAACACAGTCTCCAATAGTAGAGATCATTTCTAGGAACTGAAAGAAATTTGCATTTAAAAAAAATTATTGGATTAATTCATGAAACTGAAAGACAATATACCCCTAGTATTTGAATTGCATCCAATTTTTAGAAGGTGGTAGCTTTGGCAAAATTAGATGCACTGGTTGTCATTTTCCAAAGTTTCATAAACTTTACAATGGTTCCCAAATATTACAAGGTATCAATTGTAACCCAGCTTTTTTGAGGAGGGAGGGAGAAAATGGAAAGCTGCACACTAGTTAGCTGATGGTAGCAATAGGGAAAATGCATACCTCTTTTGTGGTATCAGGGTGCTGAGAAAATATTCATAGAATTAGGCACAGTCCTTACAAATTTATGAAAGGGAAATCCCTGTTTTAACATATCTGTTAATTTTTTTATGTTTGTACCTAGCAGAATTGACAAGAGGCAAACAGTGAATGTGGTGTCTTTAGACCTTCAGAAGTCTTTTGAAAAAGTGTTGCATAAAAGCTTATTCAACAAAATCGGAGCATGAGAGGTTGGAGTAATATTCTGGTGTGGATTGACTATTAGGGTTAATCAAAGTAGGAATAAATTGGTCATTTTTAGATAGTTTGGTATCACACAGGTCAGTGCTGTGAGTGGCAGATATTTACAGTTGATATCAATGATTTGGGACCAGGTGTAAAATATCCATATATGTTGAAAATGTCGAGCTGTGTGATAAATTGGGTTGTGAGGAGGATGCAGAAAGTTTTCAAGGGGATTTAGCAAAGCTTTAAAAAAATGGGTGAGGACATGGCAGTTGGAATATAATCTCTCTAAGTCTGGTCTCACTACGTGAAGAAGGATTGAAAATTGGTTGATAGAAAACTGAGAGAAAGAATAAATGGGCTTTTCTCAAGGGTGGGATGTAGTGACTCATATGGTACCACAGGGATTTGTGCTTGGGCCCAAGTTATTGATATACTGTGAATAACTTGAATAAAGGAACCAAATGTACTATTTCTAATGTAATATTTCTGACAGTACGAAACTGGTTTGGGTTATGAGGAGGATACGAAGAGGCTTCAAGGTGATTTAGGCTGGTTGAGGGGGTGGACAATTGTATGGCAGTATAACGTAATGTGGATAAATGTAAAGTTATCAACTTCAGTGGGGGGGGGGGGGGGAACCAAAGGCACCATACTCTTTAATTTGTGATTAAACTGGGAAAAAATTAATCTGCAAAAGGATTTTTGTGTCCTTGTAAATTAGTCACTGAAAGAAAACTTGAATGTGCAACAGTTAAGATGGCCAATGGTAAATTGTCCTTCATTGCATGAGGTCTTGAGTATGTGAGTATGAATGTCTTCCTAAAGGCATTCAAGGCCTTGGTGATACTCTAACTTCAGTGTTCTGATCTCCTTACCTAAGAAAGGATGTACTTGCAAGAGAGGTAGTGGAACAAAGGTTCACTAGACTGATGGATGTATGTTCATATGAATTGCCCATTTCATCTCAGCAGGGAACTATTACGATTTTGACAAACTTGAGCTTCCTTTCACAATTTTGTGCTGCTCTGTCATACTACTTCCACAATTCTGGCCAATTTGGGGCTTCAGGTTCTGTGGTTTCAACCTTGGTCGCCCTCTTTTACCCATTTATCAATTGACATGGGTGGCAGAATAAAGAGGGGAGGCACAATGTCCAGAGGAAAAATAGGGAAAAAGGAGGAAAAAATGCATGGCACCACTGGGGCAGAACGAAAGATCTAATTTCACAACTTGCCTATATCTCTGCTTCACAATTTTCCAAAGTGCTTCATAGCCGTTTGTATCTTTTTTTTTGAGATATAGTCACTATCATAATGTAAGAAATACAGCAGACTGTGCTGGTAATGACCAGCTAATTTATTGATGTTGATTTACAATTTGGTCAGGACATGAAGGAGAATTATTCTGTTCTGCATAATGCTGCAATGTGATCCTTTGCGTGTTGGTGTGAGTGTTATTACCTTCTTTGTTAAGATTCAAATTGTAACTGTAAGTCATAATGGGAAAGCTTCACTGAAAAGACCAGCGTATTGTTGTGCTAGTTTGAAAGGTTAATCATTTGTATTCGGTGCTGGTATTTGTGTAGGATAAATTAATACAGAATTATGAGGGTAAGAGGTTAGAGTAAACTTGGCAAACCGCAGACTTGTAGAGAAAGGTGATAGGCAGTACTGAGGAACTGTGAACTTTGAGATCTTTGATCTAAAGATGGGACTTGGGAACCTTTCTGAAAGGGCCTATGTGTTGAACCTCATGTGCAAGCAAAAGACAATCAAACCAAGATAATCCATGACTTTTAATGGTGAGGCACTGACATCTCAAGGGAGATGAGAGAGGCTGGCTACAGCATTGACAGCATGCTTCAAGGAGATAGTCTTCTGTCTGCAGAGCACAGCCAGAACAGAAAGCTTCATAACTTGACTTGCCTCTGACTGTTCCTACTTATTAGAACTTGTGCCTTTGAAGACTGACTTTGTAAATCTCTGTCAAAATGAACACTCTGACTTAATTAAAGAACTCAAGTCTTTACCTTGCAGATCAAAACTGACCAAGAAACCCAAATGACACAGGTGGGTGTCTGCTGTCCTACTAAAGTTGTTATATCTGTAGGGAATTATTCTAATTATTCTAAACTTAAAATGGTCAATTTTAAATGGGTGCTCCCTGGGTACCAACCTTAATGCTCATGCAAATATTTTTTCCTTATTTAATTGTATCAAACTCTTAAACTCTGAGCATTTGATTAAATTTTGCCTTAACTGTCTTTGCAGTCAGGGGAACAATCCCAGTTTCTCCACTCTCTGCATAACTGAAATCGGTTGTCATTAGTACCATTCTAATACATGTTGTCTGCACCTTCCATCTAGGAAACAACAGTTCACTTAGACCAATATTTTATAAGGATTTGGCATATCTCCTTGTTTTTGTTGCAAAGCTCAGGATCCTGTGTACATTTGAAATGGCCTTCTCAACTTGTCCTGCTGTCTGCAATGATGTATCCCTACACTGAAGTATCTGTCTTTGAACACCAGATTCAAAATTTATTAGTTGGATTATTGTAGGAAGATCAAAGTGAAATTGCAGCTTGTATATGGAACTTTTTTTCACTAACTCCCCATTTTTCTGTGAAAATTGTAAATGAGTTACCCCTTTCATTGTTTTTGTTTTGAAAAATTAAGTGACATGGCCATTTATACAATGCTGAGGTCAGCATGTTGTTGCACTAGATGAAGAAATGAGCTATCAATTTGTAAGTTGTTCTGAATCTGCAAGGATAACAGGTAAATAGCTGTCATTTAACAAAAGTTCTTTCTGTTAATTAACTTCTGATTGGCCTCAATGTTTAGATCACCACCGCAGGACTCTGGATGGTGGCTTTAAAAGAATGAATTCAGAAATCAGAATCTTAAGGGTAACAAATTCCAACCTTGCTTCAGACTTCCACTTGCTTAACCACGACGAGTGCTAATCAAGGTCAGCTAATCTATTGTGATCAAAATAGTATTTTAATTTGCATTCCATATTTTCCCTTGTGTTAATGTGCACAAAACTGCTTGGTTCCTAAGGTGTACTGATTCACACTGATTACATTTCTCTCAGTACTTTAACACTACCTGATCAATATACATTGCCTGTTGACCTGCACTTTCATCCAGCTAAACCAAAACCACAATGATCAGCCACTGCCAGAATATTGTCTTGGACTGAAGCAGATTTATTGGAACTTCAGCAACCTTGTGGTGAAAGTCCTTGCCTAAATTCCTCCCCGCCCCCCCCCCCCCCCCCCCCCCATCAACAAGAACAACAGCTTCTTCTAATTAGAATTAACAGAGAGAGCTTTTGTGTTGGCATTAGTGTAACAAAACATCCCAAGGTGCATTGCATGACGTCATCAAATATAACTCAACATCAGGTTTTGTAACAGAGTAGATGGCCAAAGGAGTAGGCCATTGAAGAGCAAATTAATGGAGACGAGAGTTTCAAAGGCAGATGTTTAGAGAGGAAATTTCAGTGTTTGAACTTGGGAGCTGAAGGCATAGCTGTCAGTGGTGGAACATTAAATTCAGGAATGCTCAAGAGGTCAGAGTTGGACAAATGCGAACATCTTGGAGGATTGCTGGGACAGATTTGATGGGCGTCGTGATGAAGGGATTTGAAAACAAGCGAGAGAATTTTGAAATCAAGGCATTTGCTTAACCAGGTCAGCCAGTAAACTTGATTGGCAAACTGGCTTGGAGCAACTTAGAATATAGTTTTGGATTGCCTCAAGTAATGGACTCAGCCCATGGGTACATCCTTCCCCACCATCGGTAGTATCTACAGGAGGCGCTGCCTCAAGAAGGCAACATCAAAGATCCCTACCGTGCCATCTTACAGCTACCATCAGGCAGGAGATACAAAAGCCTGAATTCCCACACCACCAGGTTCAAGAACAGTGACATCTCTTCAACCAATGGGTTCTTGAACCAACCTGCACAATCCTAATCACTACCTCAGTATAGCAACGCTGAGTACTTTGACCACTTTGCACTAAAATGGACTTTTTAAAATTCTAATTGTGTTCTTTCTTGTATAATTTTGATTAATGTATGTTTTTGTTGTGAATGTTGTGTATGTGATGCTATGTGCCTGTGATGCTGCTGCAAGTATTTTCTTTGCTCCTGTGTGGTCATGTACTTGTGCATATGACAATAAACTCAACTTTGAATTTAAAAATAATCATGGACACCAGCAACACTGAGTTAAAGTAGTTAAGTCTAGCGGTAACAAAGGCATGGATTGTTTCAATAGTAGATGAGCTAAAGGATAAAGGTGATCGAAGGATTGGCATGGATTTGTGCTCTGTCCAGAACAAAGACCAATTCCCACACCACTCTTTTATTGGTCCTCTAAATGACTGGCTTCCACCTTCTAAACTAGAGCTCCTTTAGCTCCCTCATCACCCTAAAATTCTTGTGTTGTATTTTCTAACTCTTTGACATTACCTTTTCTTCACAATTGGAAGCTGTATTTCCAGAAATGACCTTCCACATCCCCCTGTCTATTTACTTTGACATCCCTGAAGATTCAGTTTGCATGAATTTTATGGCAGTCACAGGTTTATGCAGAAGATATCTGATAAGTTACATATTTTGATTTGAAACAATGAAGACAAATGTTCCTCTACCACCTTGAAGTTATTTATAGTTGACTGAGTTGCCTATAATGAGTTAATGAGTCAGCTTTAAAGAAATTCTTTAAATATGTGCATTAGTCTCCATTGGTTTCTATCACTGTCTGTTTTCCTGTGAATTTCCTCTTTCCTTTTGTGTCTTCCTTCCAGCTGGATATAGATCTCCAGTCCTTTATGTCAAAATCCTGGAGCTCCCCTCCAACCACACTGAGTACCCTTGCCACAAGGCAGGAGCTGTTTAAGGAGGTGATTCTCTGCCACTTTTTCGAGATAAATTAAGAGTGGGCAATTATTTCACTTTATTTAAAAAAAAGTGATGAATTTTGTTGATAGAGCTGATGCTGTGAGTCCTTAAGTTATGTTTATAGACTTCTTTCTTCTGTTAATTGTACCCTTTTATCAGAGATTTGGCAAAATAAGAAAAAAAGTGACTAAAGCACTGATCAAAGAGTCCTTTAGTTTGGTAAAGTGGGGGGAAATTAAAGTTCATTACATAAAGGTAACTCAAGACTGCTACAACCTGCTTTTATAATGCAGGTACACTCTTGCTAGTGGCTCAGTGCAAGCACTGCAACGTTACCATGTGCAGCAAGTAATTTGGACAGTGATATTGTCAGGTGAATGTCAAATTCCATTAATTGTATACTGGAAACAGCACTTCCAGACATATCAATGGAGAAATGATGCTTGACTGAAATACCTAGAGCTAAATATTATGAATCGTGTTTGTTCATATTAAAACCAAGAACAAAAGACTGCCATTATTTTCACCTGTGTACTTAAACCAATTTCAAAATTGCAGTGTTTCGATTTGCTTGAAGATTAAAGGTTTAGATCAAAATTTTTGATGCACTGCTTAAAAGCTATTGACAAACTGAAGGATAATGGCTGGTTTATGTTGATCTAGTTATCCTCAGAATGCATGGCAGTGAAGGAGCCTCAACTAATTTGTGTTAAAAGCCAGAGAAGGGATTATCATCTTTGCCAAACACCTGTACAGTACTTAAAAATGGGCACATTTTCATTAGATTGGGACAGAATTGTGTTGACAGTGATGCCTCTTGCAATTCAATAACTTTGAATTCCTGTTCGCAAATAAATGATGTAACGTGAACATGGTGAACTGCTTAGAGGCTATAACATTGCAACTATATCAGTTCTTAACATGCAGCAGTTGATATGAATATTTCTATATTGCACAATTTTGATGTTTTAATTTTTTTTCCATAGAGGTGGTTGAATAGCAGTTGTGTTACTGAGAAGAAAATCTTGCAATTGCAGAATAAAATGTGAATGACAAAGTATTTGAAACAAGATGTGTGCTTGAAGTAAATAATTGCTCTCTGTGATACCAATTTGAAAATAAAAACTGCAGGTATGGGGAACATTCAACAGGTCAGGTGTCATTCTATGGAGACAAACAGTTAATGTTTCAGATCAATAACCCTTCATCAGAACTGGAGAAGTTTATTAGTTCTGATGAAAGGCCATTGACCTGTTTCTCTGCTGTGTTAACTCCATTCCTTTCTTCACAGGATGTTGCTTGAACTGTTGAGTATTCCCAGTACTTTCTGTTTTCATTTCTGAACTGTTTTAAGTTTTCTACATGTTTAATAGCAATCTCGCTGTGAAATAACATTTCCTCTGTTGCCTAACAGCCAAGTGAATAGTTATTGTAGAAGTCCTCTTGAAAATATCATGCCAAACAGATCACCTGATATTGGAAAATGGGTTGGTTGGCAATTAGAATTCAGTATTACCATATCCGGCTTGATGTGCTCCTATTTGGTTTGCTAATTGTTGAAAATACAATCGAAACACGTAATTTCATTTTTATATGGTAATTGGGGCCATAATTCACTTTTTACTAGAACAGTTTTCTTTCAAAAAAAAGAAGAAAATAGAATCTCCAAGTGATTTATTTAGCAAAACAAAACAACCTGGTATTTCTTTGAGATTCTTGCAGCGTTTTATTATTTGACAACCAGCTTAATCTTGTTATCAATTTGTGACTCAATCTTGGTGAAAGAAATTTTGCACTAGCTGCAAAAATGTATTTCTCTATGAAAAAATCCTCTTCTATTATGCTGGACGTTTGAGATTTGTTGAATTGCTTTTAGTTAGCCTCAGATAAGTAATAAAATGTTGCTTTTAAGTTTTGTTTTGTAAAGGTGGCATAGTCAATTTTATCTTGGTTAGTTTTTGGAAAATGAGTAGAATAGTAAAAAGTTAGGAATTCTACCCTGATCCCATTTGAGAAATTCCTAATGTAATCAAAGCTCATTAAGTTTCTTGGGGGTACATAAAAATATTTCATGATAATGTGAACTAATTACTGGACAGATAGTGTCATAGAGTCATTGCTTTGTGGTAAAGGGTAAGATGATTAGAGGGGATCTGAGGAAGAGTTCATTCACCCAGAGAGTGGGTTAGAATGTGGAACACACTATCTGAGTTGATGATGGAGGCAGGTACTCTTGGAACATTTGAGAATTATCTAAACAAGTACTTGAATCACCAAAGCAGAGAGAGCTACAGACTAGGTGCTGGTAAGTGTAGATTGGTGTTTGATGGTTGGCCTGGGAAGGCTGGGTCAAAGGACCTATCTGTCCAATAATTAATTCACATTTTCATGGAACACATTAGGATCCTACAACTTTGCGAGATTGACTGAAATTCTGCGCTTGGTTTGATTTGATCTGATCAATGATTTTAGCTGTCTTAGTCTGAAACTGATTTTTTTTAAGCCTCTTTTAATCATCTTCTTTTAAAATCCTCTTAAAACGTTTCTGACCAAGTTTTAAGTTATCTATCCTTTGGCTCATTATCATTTGAAAACCCTCCATTGAAGTACTTATTGAGACAACCATATTAATTGGTAGTTTACTTGGAACTCAGCAGATTGAACACCAAAGCTTTGAATAAGAGTAATTTTTTTTTTGATTTGGGGGAAATAATCCGAGGATATATTTGTAAATTCATGGATGAATTGTTTCAGCTGTAATACTTCTGCCTTAGGAATCTGGTGTCATAATATTGTTATTGTACAATTGATACAACTAGTCTATTGGCATACTTGAGGAAAAGAAAATAAAGCCATGGGAGCCTATTTCTTTTCAATTATTTTTCAAGTATTGCACATTGAACAGACGAGGCAACTTCCCTCCACTGGAAGACCTAAGTGAACCCATCCAGTAATTTCTGAAACAATTCAGTAGCTTTTGTCAAATTATTAACTGAATTTACATTCCACAGCTGACAAAGTGGGACTTGAACTTGGGTCCTTGGATTATTAATTCAGCTCTCTGGGTAACTAGTTCCATTAATTTAACCACTGTGCCCGTATGCTGTACAGCATTGCTGTTTCAAATGTTGGTGAGTTAGAGAGAAGAGAAACTTTGTGGGGACGGTTAAACATAATTTAAAAAAAACATTCGGCTTATTGCACCTGTACCAGCACACTTGAAGTATTCTCCAGAGTTTTGAAAGAGCTATCCACTTGGTTCCATGACCCCAAACTCTTCCATTTTTGTGCACCCCTTAATAGTTCTTAATATTGTTACCAGTGGATGCTCGAATAGAATTCGGAAGTGGTATAACTTTTTAGCACAAACATATTGGGTATGTAGATTCCTATATAACCTAGTGCTATAATGTTACCTACCTGAGCACAATAGCTGAATTGCTGTAAGGGTTAGTTGAGATCAATTAGTTCCTACGATGCCTGTTATGACAATAAACCATATTTTGTCAACTCAGTTATTATTAGGATGAACCCTTATTTTGCACATCTTTTAAATGCTCTCCATGAATCAAGCTACTTTTCCATTCCGTAGGTCAAGTACTGACTTGAAAAGAGGCATTATATAAACAAAGTGGGAATGCAAACAGAGTTTCATAATGTACTGCTCAACAAGAAATGGAAAAGTAATTGGATAGATGCACTGTTGTATTATTTACTTCACTGCAGCAGATTTCAATGAATGCTATGTTAATACTTGGCTCATGTTTCCCTTTATTTATTGTATTCAATAGCATGGAAATTGGCAGTTTACAATGTATGAAAAATTGTAAGTGGCACAGAGACAAAATGGTTTTAGAAACAGTAATGTGTTTGTTTTGGCAGCACGAGCCTGTAAGTTACAAGGAAAAAGAGTCATTTGTGTGATAAATAGATCATTGCACTCATTGAGCAGGGGTCTTTCTTGCAATTCTCTTTTCTCCTTACACTTTTTAAAGACGCACATAATTTTTAAAGACACTAACAATTCTTAAACACACAAATAATTTTTACATTTTCACTTTAAAATCTGAAAATGTCAGTTCTCCAGTTTCCAACAGAAAATCCATATAACCTGCTCTAAATGTTATTTTTAACTTGTCTTCTGCCTACTGGTGTGGTAACCAGTAGAAATAGTTTTTGCAGTTTACCTGCAGAGCGGACTCATATGAACATTTTGAATGTAGTGTTGTATGAAGTTCAGGAAGGATTACGAAAACTATATGCTATAATATTGATTTCAATTATCCAGAAATGGGCAGGATATTGTGAATAGTAGTGATTATTGAACAGTTGTTCACAGAATCCACTCAGCCTGCCAAAAGCAACTTTAGTATTTATTGACTGCCAACTCCAGTCACTGTCTTTTTCCACCTCTCAGAGCAAATGAATGCAAGTTATCTATCCTTCAGTCTTGTAACACCTTTCATCTTATAATAGCCACTGGTGGCCTCAATATGATCTGCAAGGATTTTCACAACAGCTTCAGATGGATGTTCCCTTCACTGAAGACGCCAAGGAAGATTCTTTTGAAAACGTGGGATCCTAAGTATATTATGTGTTCTGCTGAACTCTATATATTGCCATGTTGACAGTGAATACATCCCACCCACCCACACACTCCCCCTAAGGGAAACTATTGAGAGCGGGGGCTTGTTACAAAGTGACATAAGCAGACTAAATATGCAAAACCTCAGAAAATGTCAGCAAGTGTCATACCTTTCACAGTTACTGTGAGCGATCCAGATCAAAGTATTTTTTGACAATATTTTCTGCCTGCAATAAATCACTAAAATATATAACTACAACTAGTGAGGGGGACAAAAGGCTTAAGAAGATTGACTTTTATGATGAAAGGATTGGAATTGACTTTGAGCTTATGTTAAGTTGTACAAAACCTTGATTGGACCCTATCCGGAATGTTGTTTTCAATTCTGTGCACTCTGCCTCTCGAAGTATAGCATGGATTTACCAAAATGATCCAGGGACTGAAAGGGTTGATCAACTTGATTTCTATACCTTTCTCTAATCAGGGAATTATAAATAAAAATGAAAAGGACGAGACACAGAGAAACTATCTTTGCTGGTGGAAGAATTTAGAATAGAGAAGGGCATTATTAAAACTCGACCTGGCCCATTAATCATTTGAAGTGACCTCTTCACATAAAGAGAAATCAGAAACTGCAATGATTCTCCTCAAAAGGTTATGTCCAGTTCAGTCAATATGGTACAAAAGTGTAAATCTCAGGAATATGGGTTCACAACCCCCTTCGTATGCATTGTATTTGCATCAGCTGTGACTCAGTAGGTGGCATTCTTTGTGGATCCAAGAGGCAATCCAGAAGAATGACTAATCCAAAATCTTGATTTATGCTCCAGTGCAAGAGTATTAGACTTCACTGTCAGAATTGCAGTCTTTTGGCTACAGCTTTTTCAAGTGAACATGGAAGATCCCCTTGCATAAGTTTGCATGTGAGTAAGAAACATCTGGATATTATCACGTGGCATTTTGTGGAACCTTACTGCATGCAAAGTGGATCTGTATTTACTGTACTTTGAACACATTTTAAAAACACTTCTAGTTTTAGAGCACTTTGTTCCTGACATTGTGAATGACAGGTATAAAACAAGTTCTTTTAGTGAAATTTCCAAAACTGTAATTAGTGCTTGTTGAGTGTTAGTATTGAGGGATATTGTGTAATGATAAAATTGCCATCTAGGAAAGGCTGAATCAAACCCGTTATTCTATTCTTGTGCTCTTACTTTTTCTGTTTCTTCGTTGCAGTAATTTTATGTGATTTTTTTTGAGTTCACAGCTTTACCTCACTACGCTTTAACCCCTCCATTATCCCTACCTTTCAGAGAACCAACACTGAATGAGTGGAAGTTTCCTCCAACAGAACATTAGGAAAACTGAAGCCATATTTTCCATCACAAAGTCCATACCATAGTGACTAACTGGATTCCTGTCCTTGGCCACTGATTTGTACTTGTTGCTATGTAATTATAGTCTTTGAATTTTATTTACCTGATGTTAATAGTTACTTGTTACCAGTAAACAAAAGTAAGACAATGCAAGTAAGCAGCCAATATTTTTCAATAGTTTGATGTCCTCATTCAAAATTCCTGGCTAAAGTGCCCTTCCCAACCTAAAGCTCCTATCTCCATATCAACAAAGCCAAACTCATGGTGTGAATTGTTATGCATCATAGCATTGCATACTGGACTTTCTCTGCCTCCTCCTGAGCCCCATCGGACATCCTTTCCCCTCACAACTCTCCATTTCCCTTAGGCGCTTGCCAAGATAGTCTCCTTGCCAACCAGACTGCTTGTATACCTAAGCATTCAGTTCTCCTGGGACTTCCTGAAACTCGGCTCATAATCCCTCTAGTGATCCCCATTTCCCAAATGTTGCCTGATCTTGCAGACTGTCATTGCTTCCCATATTTGTCTCTCCAGTATGGACAGACCTTCACACCAGACTGTCAGCACTGCCTTTCCCCAAACCTACAACCTTCGAATTGTACCTTTTTCCCATGCCGAAGCCCCCTTCCTACTCCACATCCTGCACCGTCATCCCTTGCTACTGTAACATTGCAGCTTTGTCCTTCCTCCTTCTGGAAACATATATTGAATATTTTCACATCCATGATGCAATAATATTATATCCTGTAATCATCTTATTATTCTTTGAAATACCATCTTTACAGTTTTTAAGCTCCCCAATCTCATTCAAGATTCACCTGTATCAGTTGCTATGGTCAATTTTAATACAGAAAATAGTAAGTATATGGAAAATGATCTTTTCTTGGTGGAACCATTGATTGTGGAAATATTGACCATGGGAAATCATTCTGCCCCTCATATACTTTAGACCCATCTTACTTTATCATGTCTCAATGTACTGTCTCAACCAAAAGATGCCACCCCTGACAAGACTACATAACTCATTGACCGTGTTATTCCCAATGAACACCAATAATTTAAAATCAGGACAAAGATTTCAATTTTGGTTATTTGCTGTGGTAGATGTTTTCATTAGTGAGATCACTGCTCACTCCCTGTTGCCATACATACACTTGGATAGGCATTCCAGCTGTCCTCAGTAAAGGCAAGGAATAAAAGTTTCAAGTTCAAGTTTATTGTCATTAAGCATATATACCCAGGATATAAATGCCATGAAAGTTAGCTTTTTGTAGCAGCAGCAGACTACATTATAAACATAACATAGACTTAAATTAACATAAATTATACATAACTTGCGTGACAAAATAAACTAAAATAAACATAATGACATTAGTGCAAGTTGAGAGATTTTTTTAAAAAAGCATAGCTCGATGTAGTGTTAGGATTTTTCAAGTCAGTTTAAGAACCTGATGGCAGTGGGGAAGAAGCTGTTGAAGCCTGAGGTATGAGTCTTCAAGCTCTTGTATCTCCTGCCTGATGGCAGCATCAAGAAGAGAGCATGGCCTCAATGGTAGGGGTTCTGAATGATGCACATCGCCTTCCTGAGACAATTGCCTTTTGTAGATGTCCTCAGTGGTGGGGAGAGCTGAACCCATGATGAAACTGGGTGAGTATACTACTCTGTAACCTAAAAAGTCGAAGTGACAGGTGATTTGTTAAACACTATCCAACCCTCCTTTGCTCAGAAGTACATAAGGATGTGCATTGGGGTACAAAGGCTCGGTGAGGAAGCGATGGTGCCTATCCGTAATTGAAAATTCAAACAGTGCAGATACTGGAAATCTGAAATAGTGAAAGGAAAATGATGGAAGCGATCAGCACGTCAGACAGCATCAGTGATGAGAGAAACAGAGTTGGTGTTTCAGATCAAAATCCCTTCATCAGAACTAGGAACGTGAGAAAACAAATTAGTTTGGGTTTACAGGGCAGGTGGAGGAAGAATGGATTGGGTAAGGGAGCACCTGTAAGGTGAAGTTAGAGTTGCCCAGGTGAATCCTGTGTTTACAGAGCTATCTGTTTAATAGATTAATGGGGACAGCTGCAGAGAATTTTTCAGTCATGGCCACCTTGGATGCTTGTCCTGCTGCACTGAGGGAAATTGATGATAGGACTGGCAGCACACAACTTTCCCGATTTTATATTACTTATACTAGAAGGGCTCATAATATTGAAAATAGACTTGTATTGCAAGAGCATATGCAACAAGAAAAGTAGGAAAAGACCACCTTGTTTTTTCAGCTTCTACTGACCCAATGTGATACAAGTTGTGCTGTCCGGAGTTAACTCGACCCCCATCCTCCTCATCTAAATCCCATTCCAGCAAGTCTTCCTTATTCCAAATAGTTGCATGGTTTTCCTTCATGTCAAACAGGGAAAAAGAAGATCCTTGCTCACTTTTCTCCCTCTGCTACAAAAGAGTTAAGCTTGTCTCTTTGCCCCAGGCAATTCTAAGAATTTGAGAGCAGGGTTAAGTCAGTGGTTAATTCTGCATACTGAATAATCATTCCAGTATTTGTTAGATCTTTGGTTGAATACAAGCTAAATGTAGCTCTGTCAAAATGTCATGGGATCTGAGCTTTCTGAGCTGGCAGCTGGTGAATAATCACAATCCTGTTAAAGCTAGAATGAAGTGGAGCCACAGTTAACTCCTTGCCTCCTTTTTTTCCCCCGATTTTGAGTTAGCTGAATCCCATGGGGAAAAAGACCACTCCAAGTAAAAGTTGTTTTCTCACAATCATGAGAAAAGTTCTTCTCTCCTGGTGAAATAAGCAAGAAGTCCATCTTTAAATACTGTAATCAAGGGTTGTGATTAGTAATCAGGTTCTGAGGTAACAAGATGGTATTTTAAATGAATAGATCACTCCTGCAGATGTACATTTGTTTATATTTGCTCAGCTCTGACTTTGTGGTTTATTAGGGTAGTAAAGAACTGTGTGGCACTGTGGCATTGTGCCATCCTGATCAGTGGGTCAGAACTTGCAGTTGCAACTATGCCTTTACATTCTGGGCGTGTCTGTTCATTTGCAACACTTCAGTATGAGTTTTATTTTCTGTTGCTTGCATATAAGACAATAAAAATATAGTGCTTTCTTAACTATCTTGAGTGTTTTAAGTGTGGTTATGGAGTCATTTATAGATCCACGTACATGCTTTTTCCGGAAGAGATGTGTAAACTACTAGCTGACATTTTATGACAATTATTGTTGATTTTTGCTAGTCTTTTATTACCAATGTTATTTAAATAAGTTTTTCAACTCGCCCTACTGGGATTTGAACTTGAGCTCTACTGACATTGTACCATAAACATAAGTCTACTGTATCCAGTTCTCGCCCTGAATAATTAGAGGCACAATATGTGATGAATGTCACATGCTTGAGAAGATTGGGTATATCCAAAGGCCTGGCTCTGTTGCAGACTGTTTGATAGTGATTGATTGTTGAAACTAAATCAATTACTCCTTTATCATTGTATGAGGTGAATCCCAGGATGGTGGATGACAAAGTGGGCAGACCATGGTTTCTTCCTCATCCATGAATTATGTTCCCAAGTCTCCTTTGAGTGCTGTTTGTATTGACATATTGCATATCCCACGTGTCCCATATTTGATGACTTAGAAATAGTTTTAAATACATAGGTATTTTTCTAGAGTGACTACATTGCATCATTTGGTGTCCAATTTTGTCTCCCTTTGCCTTAATGATTTTGATTCCCTGCTCATTAACTTGAGCAGTGATTGTCAGCAACTTATCCAAGTCTCCACATTACTAACACAGCCTGGTCATGTAGCATTTATAAACATATGAAAGAGGCTCTCGCTTCAAGAATGATTCTGTGCTGAGTGGGAAACAGACATCATTTGGACTAACGGTGGTATGCTAAAATTGACATTAGATTATTTTTGGTGCAGAAGGGGCAAAGCCAGGGGTTGAACTGTACTTTTTGATCTAATGACAGCTTTTAATATGTGGACTGCAAGGTGGGAAACCAAGAGCCATGTCTGCTTGCAACATTCTTGCTCCTTATTTTTCCTCTTTATCTTGGTGTGGGTTCCTGTAGGTAAATTGCCCCATGGCAGTTTTTCCTGTTTTGACCTTTAATGAGATTTGGCTGACTGTTCCATGCAGGTGAGCTGAACCTGGTCTTCACACAATTGCTGCACATGTGCTTCTGATGGAAAATATGGATTTGGATTCAGACCACCTAATCTGGAGCAGGTTTCCCCCATCTGTTGCATTCTAACCACCCCAGCTGGGATCAGCTAAGTCATCATACATGGGACGTTAAAAACCCAAAGTATCTTTACATGATACAATTTGACCACTCAGTAGACATCTTTCCTGCTCCATCAGGGATCCCTCATGTGATTCACATGATTGTGAATAATGATGGTTGACAGTGGTTTACCATATCCTGTTTAAATATGGTGTCATTTTGCTACTTTTGACACAATTACAGTGGCATATTTGGTATTAGAAAGTTACATTAGAGTTTGAACACTTTTGTAAATTGTATTAGGAGCGTATAACTAATGACACTGGATCAACTGTCAAATTTCTAGGTTCAGTACATCCTCACATTGTACTTCAAGTGGTGATTTGTGGAAGAAAGAAGCTGCTCCAGCCATCATTCAGAAGTGGATATTAGCATTGTAAATGGCTAGTGCTGCTTCCCATGGTCCCGAGGTTATGACACGGTTCCATTCCTGAGAATTGTTTGTAAACCGAACTGTTCATAAGTTGGAAATGAACTGAAACTATTTGTAGGAGAGGATCAGCCATGATGGGAGAGTGAGCAGGCACAGGAAGAGTGGTCGCCAGCTGACCTCAATGACTCAGTGAGTGAGCTAGTAAGTCTGTTTAGTGCTTCCAGCTCTGCTCCGATTGACCCAGACTCTGATTGTTAAGGGTGGGGTGATGGGGAGAGAAGGCACATGGAAATTCCCTGTTCCCACCTGGCAGAAGATGCCTGCAGCCCTGCAGTAGCTGCCGAATCCATCCTGTCAGTCTCCCAAACGCTTGGTCGTATGTACACTATGGTCATAAGCTGGGCATTTGTAACCTGGGGATGGCCTATACCTACAACAAGGCAGTAAATTTTAAAAAAATATTTTGGTGCATTCTTGGAGTACTTTTTAAGCTTATCCCATAGGTGATCTACCCTTCCAGAAATAATCCATATATATATCAGAGCTGTTTTACAGCATGCCATTTCTCAATGGTGTTGGAAAATTAAGCTGTTGTTTTTCAGTTATTAATGAGCAAATATAAAGCACTGTGGGAATCTTAATCCACGCCTGAATTAACCACCAAACAAATTGACTGTTCTGTTGATCTAATGGACACAATGACAGGACACCTTTTTGTTCTCTTTTAAAGAGGCTTTGGCATGTGACCCCTTTGCTAATTAGACATGCAGGAAAGCTGAAAGTCAGATGCAAATCTCATCTGTTATGTCTTTGTGTATTTGTCAGCCCATAGAGAGCAAGATTTATATGCAATGACAGATGAAGTTGCATATAGTTGTTACTTTATATTGTGTATTTCAACTTAGATCAGTTTTTTTTTATTCGTTTCATTGAATGTGGCTGTCACTAACAGGTCCAGTATTTGTTACCCATCCCCAATTGTTGTTGCAAAGGTCATGTTGAACAGTCTGTTTGGGTAGGAAGCTCCAATATTTAGACCCAGGGTGATTTGCAGCTTGGATCGGAAATTGCAGATGGTGACCTTCCCATCCACAGTTGCACAGTGTATAATTATTTACGATGTAGGGCTCTCAACTTCCTAGTGACATCATTAAAATGTGAACTATTTTAGCTTAGGGAGAATAAAATGATTCTTGGGAACCACACATTATCCTTTCAAAATTGTTTCAACATCCAAATTAAAGGCTAGTCTTCTGAATTGGAAAGTGAACTTAACAATTTTTTTTTAAGTTTTAGTTTGTTTTTAATAACTACTGCAAAAACAGTTGAACTTGATGTAAAGGTAAATCCAAATCCTTATTTAGACCCATTATCTATTTGCTGCAGCCACTTAAGTTAGGCCAACACGGGTGATTTTATTTTCAAAATCCAAGATAAACACAAAGAAATCAAGTTGTGATTTGCACATATCACTTCATCAATCTGTATCCCTCTTCATATGGATCATTGAAGGTTACCTTATCTGCATTTCTTTGTAAAAACACAAAATGCTGAAGGTTTTTTAAAAAATGGGTGTTAAGGGAACACAAACATAAACCTGAAGTTGTAAAACTTCAATGTTCATTTGAGAAGGTTGCAAAATGCCCAGATGGAAGCCAAGATGTTCGATTGGGCCTCACTATGACAGTGGAGGAGGCTGCAGGCAGACGGGTTGGATTGGGAAAGGGAGGGGGATTGGAAATTAAAATAGCATGCAACAGGAGGCTCATCATCACCCCTGCTGACTGAGTATGGGTGGTCCACAGTGCAGTCATGCAGTATGTGTTTGGTTTCCCCACTCTGTTGGAGGCTATATTGTGAGTATTGCATGTCATGTACTTGATGGAAGAAGTGCAGGTGAATCACTGCTTCACCTGAAGTGATTGTTTTGGGCCCTGGATGGTGGGAAGGGAAGAGGTGAACAGACTGCTGTTAAATCATAGTTTCCATGGGAAGATGCAATGGGAAGGCGAGTGGCAGGTCGGGACTGAAGAGTGGACCAGGGAATCACAAAGAGAGTGGTCCCTGTGAAATAGAGAAGAAAGAAGAAAATGTGATTGGTGATGGGATGATGATGGAGCTTATGGAAATCGCAAAGGATAATGTGTTGATTGCAAAAGCTGGTTGTGGAAATGTGGTTGAGAGCTCTTGATGCGAGAAATCTGAAATAGAGACAGGAAGTATTGGAAATGCTCAGCAGATCAGGTATCATCTGCGAAAGAGAAATAGCAAAACTATTTTGCCTGTTATTTCTTTGACAAGAACAAAAATCAATAAAGCACCAAAGAATCTTGCATTGTTTTGGAAGGCCAGTGAGCTTTTAATTGCAGCTTTTCATAGTATAATCATTTGAATGACTTTCTGATTACGACACGTTTACTCTTTGTGTAACAGCTTTATGAACTGTGTGGTGATGACATCTGACAGTTGAATCAGATTTATTATCACTGATTTATGACGTGAAATTTGTTGTTTTGCAGTGGCAGTACTGTACAAAGACAAAATTACTATAAATTACAAAAATAGTGTCCAAAAAAGGAAAAATTAGTTGATGTTCATGGACCATTCAGAAATCTGATGGTGGAGGGGAAGAAGCTGTTTCTGAATCATTGAGTGTGGGTCTTCAGGCTCCTGTACCACCTCCCCAATGGTAGTCGCGAGAAGAAGGCATGTCCCGGATGGATACCATCTTGGATACCATCTTGAATACCAATGCTTCTGTTACTAAAATTCCATAATTCTCAACAAGAAGCGTTTTCAAAAGAGCAGGCAAGACTATGGATAGATAAAAGGACTCTAAGATACACAAATAATGCATGCTTTTCTCCCCCCAAATATTCTGATAGCAGTGGAGGTTGCAGAAGAGGTTTTACTTTTCACAAAGTTTACAATTTGAAATATTAAGGCCCTCATTATTAAGTATTTAGAGTGAAAAGAGCCCATTCGTCTTGTTTGTTTCTGTTAAGTAAAAGCTTCCTCCCACTTCACCTGACCCAATTAACATATCCTTGACATATACAGAAGTGGTGAGTATTTTAAAATAAACTGACACTTTTTCATTTTAATTCATTTATTTCCATTCCTATCCCCCTGATAATTTTCTGTTCCCAGTTCTTGCAGCCTTCCAAAAATGCATCAATGCAGAAATTGTCAGAGTCACATTTTAGTTAAAGTTGATTTTTTTTAATCTTGCAAAGCAAGGCATAATTCTGCTTTCCTTTTGTCACTGGGCAAGATTGCCTTCTGTAACTCTTATTAAAACTTTATTGTTCTGCAAAGCTGTATCAGTTGTACTATGTATTGGTGATATGGGCATGAGGTAATGAAAGTGAACTATTCAAAACCTTTTCATTTACAGGCTGTGGACATAGCATCATTTATTGGTCATCCTGTAACTAATGGCTAAGATTGTAAATGAGTGACTGTGGTGAATGGGTTTCTTATATACATATCAGATCAGGTTAGGGTGGCAGATTTCCTTCCCTGAAATACATCCATGAACTATCTGGCTTTTCAACAACTATAGTTTCATGGTCACCTTTCCTCTAGTTTTTTTATTCCAGATTTAATGACTTTAATTTTAATTCCCCAGCTGCCATGCTGAGACTTGTGTCTCCAGATCAGATGTCGGGCCCACTGAATGCTAATCCAGTAATTTAATTAGATTTGCTCCCGAAATTATTGCATGAGTAAGGGCTGTCGAATCAACATTTATTTTACTGCTGATTTGAGGAAATGACAACATTAAAATGACTTCATTGGGTCTCTGATTTTCCTTTACTCCAGAGAATTTTGGATAAAAATATAAAGTAGTTTTGTCCTTCCCAAGTGACTAAATATGCTTCAAGTGTCTTTCCTACTGGAATCAATTGTACGTGAAATTCTCGGTGCACAGAATAAATCTTTGTTCACAGGCCACCCACCACAGTCACTCGTTTACAGTCTTAGCCATTAGTTACAGGATGACCAATAAATGATGCCATGTCCACAGCCTGTAAATGAAAAGGTTTTGAATAGTTCACTTTTGTTACCTCATGCCCATATCACCAGGTTCAACAATGGATGCTCACAATCAGCCTGGATAAATTTGAGGCAAATCACTGTACTGAAAGAATTTTTCTTTTCCCCAGTGAAGGGATGTGGGTGTCGCTGGCTACTGTTTCTTGCCCATCCCTTCTTGCCATTACCTTTCATTTTATTTAGGAACATCATGTAGGCCACTGGGTCCTTTTAAACGTGCTACACCATACAATAAAATTGTGGCTGATTTGTTATTATCTCAACTCAACATTCACACCTACCCCTGGTAATGTTTCACCCACTTACTCATCAAGAATGTAACAACCTTTGTTTTAAAAATATTTAAAGACTATTTAAACAGGCCTGTGAGGAAGTGAGTTCCTAAGACTAACAACCCTCAAATCACATCATTGCTGTCTTACAATTTGAAAACTCTTATTTGTAAACAGTGACCCAACCCAGTTCTAGATTCAGCCACGAAAGTAAACATCATTTCCCCACTCGCCCTGTGAAGAACCCTCAAGAGCTTTTGTTTCAATCAAGTCCCCTCAGACTCTTCTAAATTCCTGTGGCTATAAACCTTGCCCGTCCACCCTTGGAAGAAAACTCACCCATTCTGAGAATCTGTTTAATAAACCTCCTCTGAACTGCTAACACATTAACATCCTCCATTAAATGGCAGAGTACCACAGATGTGGTCTTACCAATGCCCTCTGTAACTAATTACGTGATTTGCTGCTTACTAGCCTTTTGCAAACCATGCCTAAGGACACTCAGATCCCTCTGCTTCTCAGAGCTCTGCAGTCTCTCACTATTTTGATGTTACTTTTTATTTTTCCTGCCAGATGGAAAATCTCACATTGACCCACTCTATTATACTCAATATGCCTAATTTTGACAATATGCCTAGACTTTCCATATCCCTTTGTAGCCACTTTATGTGCTCTTCAAAACTTATTCTCCTGCCTATCCTTGTGTCAACTGCAAATTTAGCAACCTTGCCTTCTGCCCACTTATTTGTCACTTATGCAAATAGTAAAAAGTTGAGGCCCCAGCACTAATTTCTGCAGCACTCTACTTGCTAAATCTTGCCAACCAGAAAAAGGTCCATTTTATGCCTACTGTTTTCTTTTGGTCAACCAATCTTCTAGTCACATCAGTATGTTATCTCCTACACATTCATTTTTGTCAATAACCTCTGATGTTCCCCTTTATCAAAGGCCTTCTGGAAATATTAGTATCATTCACCCACAGCACATTACTTTAATGAGGTCCAACAAATTAGTGAAACATAATTTCCCTTTAAGAAATCTGTGTTGATTTTTTTTTCTAAATGCCCTGCTATTAAGTCTTTAATAATAGCTTGCAACATATTCCTCCTCAGATGTTAAACTAATAGGCCTGTCATTTCCTACTTCTTGTCTCCCGTTCTTTTTGAGTGAAGGAGCTACGTTTGTTGTTTGCCAATCAAATGGACCCTTCCCAGAACCAAGAGAATTCTGGAAAAATTAAAGCAATTTACGAACTGTCTCACTAGCCAATTTAAGGTCTCTGAGTAAATGGTGATGAGCCACTTGCTTGAACAGTTGCAGTCCTTTATCCTGGATTATAAATCAAGTCTCTTGAGTAATATTTATGCCCCATTCATTTAAAGAAGTGGAGATGAATTTATCACACCCTTGACTTGTGATTTGCAGAAAACTTGGGTGAATCACTTGTCTCAGGATACCCAACCTCTGATCAACTCCTGAAGTCAAAATAAGGGCAGGTGCAGTGCACTTTGTCGTTCTGGCTGACATGAATGCATTTTCTTTCTTTCAAGCCATGACGAGTGAAGGTTAGTGATACTTAAAAATAATACTGATACAGTGAGTGCTTGATACAAATGGAAAGGTTTTTTATATTCCTAAACTTTAAATATTTTGGAGGAACAGGCTGTCCTCTACTGAGTGCATATTAACTGTGCTAATCAATATGCAGCGTGTTCTGACTGTGCCAACAAAGTGGTGTAATACTTGCCTTCTCCATCACACACCTGGGATGCCAGTGTTGTGAACTCTGTACAGTGGCTCAGGAATTCTAACATTTTAAATTAACCCTTGCTGATCTTAAAATAATTTATATTTGTCTGGTTTTGTTTCTTCTGGTAAAAAAGCATTTATTCCAGTTGTCCTCCTTATTTAATTGTATGTTCACTTGTCAATTTTAATTGTTTTGTAGTCTTGCTTTTTTCCCTCAGTTTGTGCTCCAAGTGCCTAGATTTTATCCTTGTTTAATGGAAATCTGCCCACATACATCAGGAGATTGTGTGGCAACCGTATTCCCACATTGTGCATGATTTGTATGGTTGAATTCCACATGTAATTACAGTCAGCTGTAAAAGCTGAGTTGGAATGAAATTTCCACTGCAACATGATGTCTTTGTGCACTCTCAAGCTTCATAGCAGCATTTTCCCAATGTTTTTATTTTTTTTATGGTGGGGCATATATATGCACTGAGTCCACTTGTGTTGTATTTGGATACTGGCAATAATTCCACTGGACCCTCCAGCCTATCTTATCAGTGTCATAAGGGCCTAAAGTTGGAGATAAACTTTATAATCAGGTGACTATTGGAGCAACAGCTGCTTTGCCACCTGCGATTATAAAGATTTGAGTTCAGCTCTTCCAAGTTGTTTAAAGCTGACGAAAACGTGGTTAACAATTGCTGTTTTCACTCATTGGTTCACGATTTGTTCATATTCCCGTACCAGTTCTTCCCATGGGCAAAAAAACATGAACATTTGAGACTTATGGAAAGACGTAACCAACAAAAGGTGGATGATTGCCATTACAGTCTGTCCATGGGTTAGGAACGGGTTCTGATTGTGAGGGGGAAGGGAACTGGAGGAGTAGGTCAGAGGAAGAAGGGGATGGGGAAAAGTCAGATCTGACAGGTAGAGGGGTTTTGAGGAAGGAGAAGCAGAGTACAGACTATAAAAGTAGTAAGGTGGATGGGTTAAAGTGCATTTACTTAAATGTGAGAAGCATCAGGAATAAGGGAGATGAACTGAGAGCTTGGATTAGTACATGGGACTATGATATTGTGGCTATTACAGAGACATGGCTGACATCAGGGCAGGAACGGATATTGAATATTCCTGGTTTTCAGTGTTTTAAAAGGGATAGGGAGGGGGTGAGAAGAGGAGGAGGGGTGGCGATACTGGTCAGGGACACCGTTACAGCTGCAGAAAGGGTAGATAATGTAGAAGGATCCTCTCTAGAGTCAATATGGGTGGAAGTTAGGAACAAGAAAGGGGCAGTTACCCTCCTGGGAGTATTCTATTCGGCCCCCTGGTAGCAGTAGGGATACTGAGGAGCAGATTCAGAGGCAGTTTTTGGAAAGATGCAAAAATAACAGGGTTATTATAATGGAAGACTTCAACTTTCCAAATATTGATTGGCACCTACTTAGTGCTAAGGGTTTAGAAGGGGCGCAGTTTGTTAGGTGTGTCCAGGACGGATTCCTGACACAGTATGTTGACAGGCCGACTAGAGGGAATGCCATATTAGATCTAGTTTTAGGTAATGAACCGGGACAGGTGACAGATCTATGGGGTGAGCATTTGGGGGACAGTGACCATTGCTCCATAACCTTTAGAATTGTCATGGACAGGGATGGGAGCAAAGGGGACAGGAAGGTATTTAATTGGGAAAGGCGAATTATGAGGCTATAAAGCGAGAACTTGGGAGTGTAAATTGGGGTGACATTTTTGAAGGGAAATGTACTATGGGGATGTGGTCGATGTTCAGGGATCTTTTGCAGGATGTTAGGGATAAATCTGTCCCGGTGAGGCAGACAAGGAATGGTAGGGTGAAGGAACAGTGGGTGACGAGGGAGGTGGAACAACTGGTTAGGAAGAAGGCGGCAGCATACATAAGGTGCAAGCAGCAAGGATCGGACAGGGCTCGTGAGGAATATAGAGTAGCAAGGAAGGAACTTAAAGGGCTGAGGAAAGCGAGAAGGGGACATGAAAAGGCTTTGGCGAGTAGGGTTAAGGAGAATCCCAAGGCTTTTTTCTCATACGTGAAGAGCAGAAGGATGTCTATGGTAAAGGTAGGTCTGATTAAAGACAAAGGTGGGAGGATGTGCCTGGAAGCTGTGGAAGTGGGTGAGATTCTCAATGAATACTTCTCTTCAGTATTCACCAAGAGGGGTCTTGATGATGCTGAGGACAGTGTTGGTGAGGGTAATGTTCTAGAGTATGTAGATATTAAGAGAGAGGATGTGTTGAAGTTGTTAGAAAATATTAGGATAGATAAGTCGCCGGGGCCTGACGGAATATTCCCCAGGCTGCTTCGTGAGGCGAGGGAGGAGATTGCTGAACCGTTGGTTAGGATCTTTGAGTCCTCGTTGTCTACGGGGATGGTACCAGAGGATTGGAGGGTGGCAAATATTGTCCCCTTATTCAAGAAAGTTAGTAGGGATAGTCCAGAGAATTACAGGCCAGTGAGCCTTACGTCTGTGGTGGGCAAGCTGTTGGAAAGGATTCTTAGAGATAGGATGTATGAGCATTTAGAGAATCGTAGACTGATGAGGGACAGCCAGCATGGATTTGTGAAGGGAAGATCTTGCCTCACAAGCCTGATAGGGTTCTTTGAGGAGGTGACCAGGAAGATTGATGAGAGTAATGCAGTGGATGTGGTCTACATGGATTTTAGTAAGGCGCTTGACAAGGTTCCACATGGTAGGCTTCTTCAGAAGGTCAGAGGCCAAGGGATCCAGGGAGGCTTGGCCATATGGATTCAGAATTGGCTTGTCTGTAGAAAGCAGAGGGTTGTAGTGGAGGGAGTGCATTCGGATTGGAGGGCTGTGACTAGTGGTGTCCCACAGGGATCGGTTCTGGGACCTCTACTTTTTGTGATATTTATTAACGACTTAGATGAGGGGGTGGAAGGCTGGGTTAGCAAATTTGCAGATGACAAAGATTGGTGGTGTTGTGGATAGTGTGGAGAGCTGTCAAACCTTGCAGAGGGATATTGATAAGATGCAGAGCTGGGCTGACAAGTGGCAGATGGAGTTCAATCCAGAGAAGTGTGAGGTCGTACACTTTGGAAGGACAAACTCCAAGGCAGAGTACAAGGTAAATGGCAGGATTCTGGGGAGTGTTGAGGAGCAGAGGGATCTGGGGGTTTATATCCACAGATCACTGAAAGTCACCTCACAGGTAGATAGGGTAGTTAAGAAAGCTTATGGGATGTTAGCTTTCGTAAGTCGGGAGATCGAGTTTAAGAGCCGCGAAGTGATGATGCAGCTTTACAAAACTCTGGTTAGACCACACTTAAAGTACTGTGTCCAGTTCTGGTCGCCTCATTATAGGAAGGATGTGGAGGCGTTGGAAAGGGTGCAGAGGAGATTTACCCGGATGCTGCCTGGATTAGAGAGTATGGATTATGAGGAGAGACTAAAGGAGCTAGGGCTGTTCTCATTGGAGAGAAGTAGGATGAGGGGAGACATGATAGAGGTATACAAGATATTGAGAGGAATAGATAGAGTGGACAGCCAGCACCTCTTTCCCAGGGTGCCAATGCTGAAAACAGAGGACATGGCTTTAAGGTAATGGGTGGGAAGTTCACCCAGAGAGTGGTTGGTGCATGGAATGCGCTGCCTGGGGTGGTGGTGGAGGCTGATACATTGGACAAGTTCAAGAGATTGTTAGACAAGCATATGGAGGAATTTAAGATAGAGGGATATGTGGGAGCAAGGGGTTAGATAGTCTTAGGTGTGGTTTGAAGGGTGGCACAACATGGTGGGCCGAAGGGCCTGTATTGTGCTGTATTGTTCTATGATTCTATGTTTATACAGGTGTCCATAAGTTGGAAAATATACAAAATCACTTGATACGGTAACCATACCTCCACAGTATTGTAATGAATGGTGTTGTTGAAGGCCAATCAACATGAACATTCAGTTATTTATTGTTTTCCCTGCCTATTTACAATGGTACAGAATCAGGATGTCTCACCCAGTGTTTGGTTTCTATGGGCTTCAAGTGACAGTCTGTGTTACATTGTTTAATAAAGTATTGTTACACAAGTAACAATAGAAGCAATTGTTTGCTGATTTCCAAAGCAACTCTGTTAAGTGGCTTCCTGCAGTGAAAACTAGCAGCCCGTGTTTTTAAAAGACAATGGTGTTTGATTACTGCGGGGAGGTTACATGTAAATGAGCCTTTTTCAAGACTGGTTCTCCTTTTGATTTTAATAATATTTCTGGGAGCTCATTGGTATGCACAGGGTGTCCGTGAGTAGGGTGTTCATAGCCTGGGGAGGGCCTGTAGAAGGAAAGCAAGACCATTCTTCTTTTCTCCCAGGGACAAATGAGAGCTTTTCTGGCTGTCAAAAACTGCTGGTGGTCACTGTGACAATGAAACCACCAGATTATCCTGAAAGCCCATTGGGTTGACTTAACGTCTTTCAGGGAAGGAAATTTACCACCCTTAGCTGGTCCAGCCTGGATGCAACTCCAGACTTGCATCAATGTTGTTTACTCTTCGTTGTCATCTGAATGGCCTAGCGAGTTATTGATTTGTGTTGTGACTACTGTGTCAAGACAGAAAAAGGATAAAACTGGACAGACCATCCCATACTGATATAGGCACTGAATTTGTACACAGCAAAGGCACTACCAGCCCAGTTAACTTTGTAAAGTTTTGATCATGGGCATCTTGGGACTGGTATTTAAGCTGGGAGAGCAGGCCCATAGCAGAATCAAACAATAAGCTGAGAAACTTGTCATAGTATCACTCCCTTATAGACAACATGTCAGACATCTTCATCACAATCCTAGGGTGCACGCCATTCCACAGTTAGATAAACCAGAAGTGGCAGTCCAACCATATACAGGTGGGATTGAGTAATTTTGGGAGTTCTCATAATTGAATTCATATCCCAAGAAGTCTCATGGAATGAGGTCAAACATGAACCAAGAAGCCTTTTCTTGATTATTACCCGTCAGCTTCCATCTGCTGATGGATAAGTGGTCCATTTTCCTCCGAAAGTAGCATGAACGCTCACTTTCCCCAAAAAGAATACATTCTGCATCCATCAATCAGTGGCTTGGTAATACCACTACTGACAGAATTGGCAGTGTCTTGAAAGACTTGGTCTGCAGAAAGTAGTGAGCAAATCAACACAAGAGCAAAAACCATTGCTTTCTGTAACTTAATAGCCCACACATTGCTCACCGCCTTATTAAATCAACCCAGAAGATGAATACTGATGCAATGAGAAGTGCCAAAGAGCATGATGAGATTCTTAAAATAAGAGGTTCACAGGATTGACACATAACTCAGGACTAAATAAAAAAAGAATTTGCATAGATAGAGCTCAGCAATCCCAAAACTAATGGACATGATAAAGGTTTACAGGCCTGGCACATGCAGCCATGAATAATGGTGGACAGTTAAATACCGAATGGAAAGGGGAGGCTCCGAGAACATCCCCAAGCTCAATGATGGCAGAGCCCAGTATGTGAGTTATAAAGGCAAGTCTGAATGATTCGTATCATATTAATTTAGAAGTGCCGAGTGGATGATCCATCCAGGCTTCATGAAACCCAGCCTTCAGCCAATTCAATTAATTTTGCGTGTTACCAAGAAATAGCTGAGAGTACTGGATTTCACAAAGGCTCTGGGACCAGACAATATCCAGGCTCCAGTACTGAACACTTGCACTCCAGAACAAGCTACATCTCTCCAAGTATTCCAGTACATTGACAATACTGGCAATCACTCTGCAAAATGGAAAATTGCTCAGATAAGTCCTCTTCACAAAAAGTAGGACAAATCCAATCTGACCAATTATGGTCCAATCAATCTGTTGTCAATCATTGACAAAGTAATGGAAGGTCAACAGTGGTATCAAGTGGTAATTATTCATCAGTAACCTGCCCACTGATGCTTAGTTTGGGTTTTGTCAGAATCACTTGGCTTGGCCACTTCTGAGCCTTGGTCTAGACATGAATCAAAGAGCTGAATTCCAGATATGAGATGAGAGTTACTGCTCTTGACACAAAGCCAAGATTTGACAAGGATGTGGCATCCAGGAGCTCTGGTAAAACTCGAGTATGCACCAATATTTGTAGTCATATCTCAAACAGTTATAGAATTATTGGAGATCAATCACCCTACCCTCAGAACATCAATGCAGGAGATCCTCAGAGCAGTGTCTTTGGCCCAACCATCTTCAGCTGTTTCATCAATGACTTTCCTTCCATCGTAAAGTCAGAAATGGGGTTTTTCACTGTTCAATTCTGTTCACAATTCTCTTCACCTGCATGCAGTAAGATCTTGGCAATTCTCAGGCTGATTTAGTGGGAAATTAATATATTAATATTCCTTCACCACAACTGGGGTAAAATCCTGGAACGCCTTCCTCCTAAGTCTTGTGGGAGTACCTTCAACGGGAGGATTGCAGTGGTTTCTCATTTTTAATCTTAATATGAAGGTTGCTGGTTCCAATATGGTGTTTAAATATTAATTTTATTACTCCTATCTTTCCAGGACATTTTTGATTTCAATAGAATGCACAGCTCAAAACAGACCATTTTGGCCTCAGGTGCATGCTGATGTATCAACTGTTTTTAATTATATTCTTATAGATACTCTACAATTTATTTTTTTATATCCTTGTTATTTGGATTTCATACTTGTTATTTCTTCATCTCTTGCTGAAACACATAATGTTTGAAAGAGATGGTTATGAAGGGAGTGGAAGCTCTAGTTATCATCTTCCAAAATTCTACGGATGCTGGAAGAGTTCCTGTAGATTAGAGGGATAGCAAATAAGACCCCACCTTTTAAGAAAGGAGGTGGAAGAGAAAACGGAGAATAACCAACCTGTTAGCCTGACATTGTGATCTCAATGCGACTAAACATACTCAGCATTGCTTAAAAAGGGAATCATGTTTCACAAATCTGTTGGAGTTCTTTAAGGACACATCTGGTAAAGTAGAAGGGGGTAACCAGTGGGATTGGATTTTCAGAACTCTTGGTGAACAAGGTTCATATAGATGTAATTAGTGGTATTATACTGCCGTGGATTAAGAGTTGATTAACAGAGAAAACAGTAGGAATACTTAAGTTGGCAAACTAACAGGTGGGGTACCACAGTGATTGATGCTTGGGCCCTGGACACAACAATTTGCAATCTGGATCAACTATTTGCTGAGGCAACCAAATGTAATGCTTCCAAGTTCATCGAAGACATGAAACTAAGTGGAATGTGTACAATTAATGCTTCTTTAATCTTAGAGTTTGAAGAATTCTTCTTTTTCTGTCTTAGGAATCAGAATTTCTCTGCTTGGAGTTAAACGAGAACAAAGTGAATCAACTGCTGAAAAAATTAACTGAAATTGAAGAGAGCATCACTGCCCTGAGTTGTACCAACTGATGTTGCTGGAGGTTACAAAACAGAACAGATGGTAGTGTCAACAGACAATTGAAACACTAACTGTTCCGATGATTTATGTAATATATGCATTGCGTGCTTTGAATGCAGAGTGGTTGTAAATGGGTACGAATCTGAGTTTACCTTGCAGGTCTTTGATCTACAGCCACTTTCAAAACTAACAATGTCTGTAATTAACTCCTCACCATCTGCTATTTTTTCTACAACTAAACCATCTTCAGGAAATGGTTTTCAGTTTGATACTACCCACAACATTTTTCAAAAATCATGGAGTTGAGATTTTATTTAGAATCTAAAGTTGCACTTGCATTTTGGAATTGAGTTTTCTTTTCCTTTTTGTTGTTGGAAATGATCTAAAGTATCCTCAATTCTTTTTTCTTTGACAACTTGTTGACAAGGATTGAATATTCTCATTGAGAATAGTTCCAAGTGTTTGATGACAATTAATGTGGGTATGTAAAAGACTGGACCTCTGAGCTGAATGAGTGCATCTTGGACCATGAAAATAACAATTGGCTTTGCATCTAGCCCAAGATGTGGCTTACCCAAGGATAATTGTTGTTGAACCAAATGCCATAAATTATTGCTCTCTCATGTTTCTGAAGTCAAAAATTTGCAAAACTGATGAAGTTATAGCTTGGAGTTTACTAAGAGCACTTGATACTACTGGTAGACAAATACATATCATCATTTACTGTAGACATAATGAAAACTTATTTTGTCATGTGATGTATAATTTTCATGGTTTTCCTTCAAACACTGTTTCAATACCCTGTATTCATATGATGTCAATTATTCAGCCACTTACGAATAAATGCATTAAAAAAAAGTTAATCATTGCATTCCTTATCATTAGTCAACTTAAGTGACTATCTCATAATTAAAGTCGTAATCCACAATGTTATGATGTTTAACTTTATTGGCTTACAGTCATGCTATGTAATTGCAGTGTATTATTAAATATACTTGGATTACAGTTTTAGTCTGTAACAGAGCAGAAATAACAAGACTTTGCAGTTCCTTTTCTACCTGATCGTATACAATTAGCAGTTCTCTAGAATTCTGTTTGAAATCAAGAGCCTTCAGAAAACAATCCACAGTAATTAACACAAAAAAGGAATGTGTTATATTCTTAAATGCTTGATATAAATAAGATAAACCTGGAGACCTGGTCTGATATTTGCATTTTTGGCAGTTCACTTAATTGAATAAGAAGTATTGTATTGTAAGAAGCATGTAAATATTTTGTCGAAAGTGTTATGATTTTTTTTGGTGTCTAGAAGGTGGTAATAATTTGTGTGAAAATGAACAGATTTTGGAGCTTTGCTCAAACAAAATTAAATCCATCTTTCTCAGGCGACATTTTAAATTGAATCAGCTGAAAGTTAGCGGTTTTGCTTTTAAATCAAGATTGATTTATTTATGGTTAAAATGTGTACTTCCCACACCCACTGCTGCATTCTAAACCATTATTAACTTCAAGATAAATAAATATAATACAAATATTTGACAAATGATTTACAGACTTGATTCTACCACACCCCATTGTTCATCAGCAGAATTAAAAATAGAGATGTGTCAATTGCATAAAGTTATTACTAAAATTGCAAGAATGGTATGGAGTTTGCCATAATTTGTTCTGAAGAAAATGCAGAACTTCCATCAAAGTGCCAGCAGATGCATTCCAAATAATGTGCACCCTTTATCTGGCCCAGTTAAAAATGGTGAAACTGAGTAAGTGTTTTGAACAGATTTAATAGGGAAATCACTCCACCACCTTTGCTCTCCTTGACATACAAGCACAGTAGAAAGTTACTCAGAATGCCATATCCATTTTGGCACTGAGGAAACCATTCTCCTTGTATCTCAGCAAAGAATAACACGCAAAACATCGGTATTTTGGACACCAGTGGTCCTTCTAATATTTTGGGGGAACAGGTTGCTGGACTATAAGATACTGCAGGCACATTGTAATTCACAGCCATAATAGCAGCAGTCAGCATGTCCATTGCAACACTCGGGCCTTGGGACGTTGCTGCTTGAATTGCAATTGTTGTTGTTAGATCTCCAAAGTGAAAAGAGACCAATATCAAGAATGTGATTCAGGGATGGGGGAATGTAAAAGCCCATGCTGATACCAATTGCAGTGTGTAAATAAGGAAGTGTCGGCTGAGGTGATGGTAGGATGTGAGAAAAGTTGAGTATGAGGATAAGATACTGTAATCTTCAATTTTTCGGCCCCTCATTGCCACAATCTTAGCAGTGGCTATCCCAGTTAATGTCTGTCCCATCTCTTCCAAGGGTGTTGGCACGTGAAACCCTGCCTTTTGTCCTCCAGTCAGTTGTTGCTCTGTCTTGTGGTGCACTACCTTTTCCTGCAAAGGAGAGGGAAGGATTTAAGTAATGCTTTGTCATAGTCAAAAAGCTGACAGTAAATGTGTGAGAGCCTTGCAGCAATGTGGTGTTTGTAGGCATGTGGTGCATGGAAATGTTAGGTATCAATTCTAATTAACAGATTGCTGGGAGGCAAGCATGAGACATTGTTCCTGAAGCTGGTGATGCAATTAAATTGATGCAATATTTGATGATGCATTCACTGGACACTGTCATAACTTAAAGAAAAGCAAGCAACGTGAAATTGGCATGGCTTCTGTTTTCCAGTGATTGGGAGGAAGTAAGCATATTGTCATAACCTGCCCTGTTTTCAGTGAACATTCAATTTAGCTCCTTGCTTCTCATGGTTTACAACTATAGGCTTTCCTATCTTACCTTGAATTTTCTTTCCTTCTGAGAAATGGTTCTAAATGGCTCTTGAAACTCTCAGGCTTACTTTTTCTCAGCAACCCTTACTCAAGAAAAGATTTCACATGACTTCCTTTAATTTATCGATTTTTAACACGGGGCTCTGACACGTGAACCTTTGACCAATCTCAATCTACTTTATTAATTTTCATTATATTTGCACTTGTGTTAAATTGTTTCATAACCCAATACTGATGCCCAGCTGAGGTCACCACATATGTTTCAGAAACAGCATCTAAGTTATCTAAATTTCCCTATTGTATTTTGCAGTTATTGTTTTGACCCAGAACATATTTTGTCAAAATGTATTTATTTTTGAGTGCCATACCTCTGCAACTAAATTATTGAGCTAATAGCCAGAGGCCCAAA
The DNA here is from genome assembly GCF_009764475.1 of Pristis pectinata. NCBI lineage: Eukaryota > Metazoa > Chordata > Chondrichthyes > Rhinopristiformes > Pristidae > Pristis > Pristis pectinata. Next base: position 94,443,086 of record NC_067407.1, on the reverse strand, counting down.
CAATTGATCTGGAAATCCTAGTCCAAATTCCACCTTGGGCTTGGAATTTAAATCTAAACAATTAAATACATCTAGAGTAAAAGTACTGGTATTACTATTTTGATCACAAAACTGCCAGCTGCTTTAAAAAATCTATGTTTCACTGATGTGCTTCATGGAAGGATAACAGCCATCTTTACCCAGTTGGGCCTTCAAGAGGCAGTGCCTCAAGAAGGTGGCATCCATCATTAAGAACCCTCACCATCCGGGACATGCCCTCTTCACATCAAGGACATGGTACAGGAGCCTGAAGACCTGCACTCAATGTTTCAGAAACAACTTCTTCCCCACCACCATCAGATTTCTGAATGGTCCATGAACACTACCTCATTATTCCTCTTTTGCACTATTTATTTATTTTTGTGATTTTTTTTTTGTCTTGCACTGTACTACTGCCACAAAACAACAAATTTCATGACATATGTCAGTGATAGTCAACCTGATTCTGATGTGACCCCAGGCACACAGCATTGTGACCTCTGAAGTGACAAGAGAAGCCAATAAGCCCAGACTCAGGGAGGGCAATAAATTGTGGATGAGCCAATAATACCCACATCCCATAAATAGATATGTTGGGGGGGGATAAAAGGCAGTAGTACAATTTCTGGAGCAGGACTTCTGGGTTTCTTAATTAGATGCTTCTCATGGATTTGTTTTTTTTTAATTGAGTAAGGTTATCCTTGGGAATTAAAATGGATTTCTTATCTGCAATCAAAGTTGAAATGCTGCTCATCTTCTTGCTTTTTAATGCTAACAAAGTTTTATTGAAAAGCATGTATATCTCTTGGTATTTTGACCCATGTATGGTTGTTATTTAAACAACTTTCCACAGGTTTACAAGGAATATACAATGTAGAAACAGACCACTTCATTCAATTAATCCATATCAGTATTAATGCTCCACCTAAGTTACTCCCCTCCTTCCTTATCTAAATCTCATCATACGTCAATTCTCTGTCACTGAGCACTCCAACAAACTTCTACAGATGTACTGTTGAATGTATCCTTACTGGTTGCATCATGGTCTGGTATGGCAATTCAAATGCGCAGAAACATAAGAAGCTGCAGAGAGGAGTGGACTCAGCCTAATACATCACCAGCACGTCCCTCCCCACCATCAGTAGTATCTACAAGAGGAGCTGCCTCAAGAAGGCAACAGCCATCATCAAAGATCCCCACCATCTGGGCCATGCCCTCTTCTCGCAGCTACCATTGGGCAGGAAATACAGAAGCTTGAAGTCCCACACTACCAGCTTCAAGAACAGCTACTCCCCTTCAACCATTCAGTTCTTGAACCAACCAGCTCAGCCCTAATCGCGACAGTTTAGCAATATCATGGTCACCTTGCACCAAAATGGACTTTTTTTTTCTGTTCTAATTGCATTCTTTCTTGTAAAAATTGTGTATAATTTATGTGTAATTTATGTTTTTCTTGTGAATGCTGCTTATGATGCTATGTGTCTGTGATGCTGCTGCAAATAAGTTTTTCATTGCACCTATACTTGTGCATATGACAATAAACTCGACTTTGACTTTGACTTTGACTTGGACTTCTCATATTTTTAAGTTTGCCTCACTTCTAAACCAATCTGAACCACTCCTTGTGATCGGAAGTTTAACATTGTTACTACTTGAGGAATAAAGAATTTTTCCTGAATTTCTCCTTTTGATTTTTTGAATGACTTTCTTTTAAACTCTCTGATTTTGTTCCTTCAATTGGAAAAACTGTCTCTCTCATAACTTTTGATAAATTTTACAGGTCTCTTCAAGATCACTTCTCAGCCTTCTCACTTCAAAAGAAAAGTGACCCAGCTGTTCATCCTATCCAGTATCATCCTTATTTTATAGTAAACTGTGATAATCCGGCACACTCAGGACTTTGGTGTTGGATTGGCAGGTTTTCCAGACTATTGGGTGTTGTTTCTATTAATACGGTAGTGTAGCGGTTAGCGTAACACTAGTACAGCACCAGCAACCCAGGTTCAATTCCAGCCACTGTCTGTATGGAGTTTGTACGTTCTTTCCGTGTCTGCGTGGGTTTCCTCTGAGTGCTCTGGTTTCCTCCCATATTCCAAAGATGTATGAGTTAGGAAGTTGTGGGCATGCTATGTTGGTGCTGGAAGCATGGCGACACTTGCTAACTGCCCTCAGAACACTCTGCCCAAAAGAAGCATTTCACTGTGTGTTTCGATGTACATGTGACTAATAAAATTATCGATCTTACCTATCTTTTAAATTCATATTTTTGAGATGTTATACATTATGAAAATATATTGTCAAGTGAACCAGGTAAGTGGAAAGGAAACACAGGAACTACAACCTCAGTGAGTAAAAACAGAATATGATAACCAGGGCCCAGGTGATTGGAAAGGGAGCGCAAGGACCGGTCGTGGGAGTACGGGAACCAGGGCTCCACTGAGTTGGAAGGAAGCATGGAAACTGGGGCCTGAGTGAGTGGAAGGGGAGCACAGCAAACATTATTTGGTGAGCCAGATGCTGAACCATTGGCATTTCTGAATAGTCAGGTGGTGGATTATCGGAGTTTTAATGAATTCCAACAGCCCACCTCTCAGATTTATACTCCCCACACCTGTACTGATCTGGTATGGGTGTGTGGATCCAAGCATTCACAGTCTGCTAATCCTGGAGGTCAGTGACAACTCATCACAAAACTTGAATGGTGGATGGGCATCAGCTGGTTTACCACAAAAACTCCACTGGCAGAACACGCTGACAGGCTTCAACAGTTCACCAGGTGTCAAAGGCTTCTGAACAGTACTTAAATAGCTGTGGTAGACATTTGAAAATAGATTTAATAAGAATAAAAGTAAAAATACTTTGAAAAGTAATACATTTAATTAAAATTACTAATAAATTAAAACATTTAAACAAAATGACTCAAATACTTACCTGTAATTATCTTTTTCAAAAGGATCATCATTCCCATTCAGTGAAGGTGGTCACAGCTTGTTAAACAGACACCCCTTTTGTAAAGCTCAGGGCTTGATGCAAAATTCACCCAGTCCCTTCAACACATTGGTGCTGCACAGCTGAGCTCAGTGGTCACTTCCCAAAACACATACTACTCACTTTGCTGAAATTAGTTTTTACTTAGATGCCTATTTTCGAAGTGTATTGTTGTTCAGAAATTAGTTGCAATCCCCTCATTGTTGACTGTCCCATGACCCCATTTCTCTTGAACACCACACAATTGTTGACATTTTAATGACACAATACTTCATGGGAATGTTGCAAACAAAATTTGACACTGTGCCAAACAAAGAGAATTTAGTGCAAGCGACCAACAGCTTGGTCAAGGAGATAGGCTTTAAGGAGCTTTTACAAGAAGGAAAGAGATGTTGATTGCAGAGAAATAAGAGAGGGAATTCCAAAGCTTAGCACCTTGGCAACTGATAGCATAGCTGTCAGTGGTGAAATTAATAAATCCAGGGATGATGAAGAGGGCAGACTTGGAGGAGGGTAAATAGGGTTAAAGGCTGGAGGAGATTGCAGAGATAGGCAGTGCTGAGTGATGAGAATCTTACATTTTTGATATTTTAATAAGGCTAGTGAGCACAGAAGTAATGGATGTGGCTAAGACGTATCAAATCGGGGATTAAATTTTTATTAAAATATGCCTGTTGCTACACAAACTAAGACTATTGTATAAATGCAGCCTTACTTTAGTGACATGGCATGAACTTTAACTTCTTCCAACTTCTATGACTTCAACAAAAACAAATTGCCTGTATTTAACTTCAACCTGGCACTAAATGCTTAGTCCCTGTAAACTAACTCCAGTGTCTATACTACTAAATAATTCAATTCCAGATTAATCCTACCACAGCAGTTACAAGAGCACTGTTTTATCAACTCATTAAATATCAGGGGGCAAAGAGTAATCAGTTGAAATGGAGCACAGGCCATATGTACCCAAAATTGCCAGTTGTTGATCAAAAAAAAATTAGTTTTTTCCATATCAGTTAATGAAAGAAGGATCAGCAGAAGTGAGACTACCATCAGTCATAATGGATTACTTTTAAATCTCCAAGCCTATTAAAAAATTATAGCCGTTAAACATGAACACATAACTAGAGGATATTCTGACAAGTCATTGTATTTCAAAGCTAGGCATCAATAGATTTGATATTGTTGTTCTTTGTAGGTTTAACAGCTTGATCCACTGGTTATGTGGTCCTTAGGCACAGGACGAACACAAATTGCTTTATCCCAGTTGGAAATGAACAGGGCTTATCAGTGTGGGTTGGTCTGGTGTGATTCTTCACAGCTGGTTAAATGTGGCACTGCTGATTACAGTGGGGCACGTCCTTCGTCTGAACTCTGCCACGTGATGAAGGCCAGTGAAAGAGACCAGGTAGGTTACTCACATGATGGACATGCTCTCCAAAATGAGTTTTGGGGAGAGAATCAGAAATTGAATCCAACTGCTCTACACAGATATCTGTAGTGCAGTCCAAATCAATGGGTGGGAAATAGATAGCTTCCCCATCAAGTCTGGAGTTAGGCAGGGTTGTCCACACTCCCGCATCTTATTTGTGTGCTGCATAGAACCCTTTGCCAAATTCATGAGGAAGGATGAGAACATAAGAGGGGTGACATCACCAGACGATGGAGGCACAGAAGTCAAAACCTCCCTGTACATGGACGATGTCGCCGTCTTTGCTCGGATCCATGGTCATTTCACAGATGATCAACATCGGTGACCAGTTTGAATTGGTATTGGGGGCCAGAGTCAACTGCAGGAAGAGCGAGGCAATACTCTTCGGTAACTGGCCCGACCGATCCCATGTCCCCTTCAAGGTCAGGTCAGACTATCTGAAGATGCTGGGGATCTGCTTCAGAGGGGCTGAGGCCTGTAACAAGAATTGGCTGGAGCGGATCAGAAAGATCAAACAAAAATTGGGTCTGTGGAAATGGCGTTCTCTGTCAATAACAGGGAAGAACTTGGTCATCAGATGTGATGTGCTCTCAGAGCTGTCGTACTTGGTACAGGTGTGGCCTGTTCCTCACTCCTCTGCCTCAGTAATCACCCAGGATGTTTTCTAGTTTATCTGGGGGTCCAAGATGCGAGTCCGACGGGTTACGATGCACAATTCCCCTGAGAATGGGGGCAAAAATGTATCCAACATGATGGCCACCTTTGTGTGCATCTGCATCAGGCGGTGTATGGACCCAAAGTGCGTGGGCACCAAGTGTCACTATGTACAGACGTTCTTCCTGTCCCTGGTGTTACGGAAGATAGGCCTGGCACTGTTACCATGTAACATTCCAGTCAGCTGGACGTTGCCGCACTACCTGCACTTTGTGGAGGAGTTCTTCCAAATAAAGACCTTTGACTACGTCCATCAAGGCAGTGGTCAGCGCAGAATGTCCTGCAGACACTGTGGGACAGGGACACGATGGATTCTGTGTGTTTGTTCCCTGAGCAAACAGTCCAAACCATCTGGCAGAATGCTTCATCGTTAGATCTGACCAACAAGCACCAAGACCTCGCTTGGCTGGCAGTGAGAGGTGCCCTCCCAGTCAGAGCTTCCTTCTACAGATGACATATCACCCCCAAGGTACGCTGCCCTCAGGATGGCTACAGTGGGGAAGCAACTGTCACCCACCTCGTTGCAGACTGTGGATTTGCTCAGAGGGTGTGGAGACGGATGCAAGGGTCCGTGTCCCAGTTCATCCCCAGCAACTGCTTAACAGAGGGCTCTCTGATCTATGGGCTATTCCTGGGGGGACACACACCAAGACAGATATCAAGTGCTACTGGAAGGTCATCTACTCAGTGAAGGACACCCTTTGGTCTGCCCGAAACTTGTTGGTCTTCCAAGCAAGCGAGATGTCCGTAAGGGAATGCTGCAGACTGGCACAGTCCAGGCTGCAGGAGTAAGCACTGAGGGACACACTGAAGCTCAGTGCAGCCAAATGCTAAGGCTCTGTGGGGAAAGACCACAGTCTAGGCTCCTTCCACTATTGCACATGGAGGGGCAGAGTTGGATGGGGAAGCCCCTCAAACAATGAAAGGGGTATCACCTCAGGGAGCTATGTGAGTGGCAATGGTGCTATGTTTGTTTGTGTTTTTCTTTAAAAGGTTACACTGCTGAATGTAACGACCATGAAGGTAAATGTTTTTTGCACAGTTTCTTACTTTATGTATATTTTTTATAAAGTCTATCTTTGAAATTAAAAAATACTTATGAGTACCAAATAATTACTGGAAGTTATGAAGGAATTCCAAGACATTTTTTTAGATATTGAGAAATATTAACGGATATGGGGTTTGTGCAGGAACTGAAGCAGAGAATCAGCTACAATCTTATTGAACAGTGGAGACAGCACAAGGCACCAAAGGGCCTAACTCTGCTTCTTATGTATGTTCTAATCACAATATATTTTGTAGACAATAATAGTTCCTTGTTGTAATTTCCAGACTGTAATCTGATGGTCAGATTGAAATGCATTAAAACAACAGATGCAGTAAATCTGAAATCAATGCAGAGAATGGTGGAAATACTTAGCAGGTCAGGCATCATCTGTTCTGAAGAAAAGCCATCATGTTAACTTTGTTTTTCTCACCACAGATGCTACTGGATCTCCTGAGTATTTAAACCATTCTCTGATTGAGGAAGTGGTTTGATACATGAAATTACATAGAAAAAAACAAATGAAAATTATTTTGAAACTCCATCGTTAACTTGCAACATTTAGTCCTTGTAGTTTCAATTTTACAGTAAACAGTTTACTTGCTTCTTTGGGGCAAGTTTTATTCCAGTCTCCTTGTGCATGACTGTTCACTGATGAAGATCAGCAGGTCTTGCTTCACAGGACCATTGCAGGTGCAGCTGTCTCTTTTTATAGTAAATTTTGTGGCATGTAAAATTTTGCAAATTGGAAAGCAATTAAAAGAGAGTACATAATCTTAAAAATATTCCATTTCACTAAGACAAGTCCCAACATCTTTCAAAGAAAAACAGAGAACCACAAAAGCTAGTGAAAGGCATACATGCAAGATGTCTATCTACCTTGTTTTCTTTACGCATATTGCTGCAAAGTGATTCCAGAATTCTCATTTATTAAAATGGATGCTTGACATTTCTGTTTGTTCTTTTTGAAAATCTTTAATTGTATTGTAATGTTAAAATTGTGTCAGTTAAAAAATGCTAGGTCAATATTACTGTTTTATGTTTATTGTTGAATATCATTGGGACAACCAGAAAGCAATTCTGAAAATGTTTACATTAGTGTTCTGAAATAAGATCTGATATGACCTCAGATGGGGAACTGAAAATAATATTCAGCCTGGAGAAATTCACTCAAATAATTTGGTGCTAGACAAGCACACAAAACAGAAAGCATGGGGTGGAAATTCAGAGCTGGTTTATGATAAATGACAGCTCATACCATGTGAGGAAGTACTCCTTCCTTCTACATAGTAGAATTGACTTTCCAAAATGGTAGGTTCCTTTATTTAACTGTACCTGAAACTATTACATTATTAATTTCTCTGCTATTCTGAACATTGTTCTCAAGGATAAGCTGCAGGAAGAGTGGTCTCTGATGGCGTGACTATGGGGATATGGTGTAAACAAAGGTTATCTGGTTACTGAATGAATGGCAGTCGTCAGACAGTGAAAACATAGACAAAAGAATGTGTGAGTTGTGAAGCGCGGAGCAGGAGGACAAGCACAGCAAGTCAGAGAGGAAAATAATAACAAGCTAAACAAATATCACAGATGGATGACTGATACAGACTGAGAAATCAAATTACCTTAAGTTGTAGAATTCACTATTGAGCCCAGAACACTGCAACGTGCCCAGACAGAAGATGAGGTGCTATTCCTCAAGCTTACATTGGGCCTTAACTGTGACAGTAGAAGAGGGCACAGATCGATAGGTCAGGGTGAGAGTAGTGTGGGGAACTAAACTGGCAGGTAACGGGAAGCTACGGATTGAAGGCAGGTATTCCACAAAGCATTCAACAAATCTGCCTTTTGTTTCTCCGATACTGGGAGCAAGCTATTATTAGATCTGACAGCGTGCAATGAGATAGGATTAATTAAGACCTCATTCTTGAGGAAAAGCTAGGTAGCAACTGTCAAAATATGATTAAATTTTACACTTGGTTTGAGCAAGGGAAATGCATCAAAGACTGATATTGCATCAAAAGGAGATCTTTCCACACACATAACGGATACATTCTGACTAAAAAAATTCCAACAGAAGGACCCACCACACATGGTTAACTAAAAAAGTTTAAGATTGTATCAAACTCAAAGAAAAAGCATATAATTGCACAAAGGCAAGTGGTAGGTCAAAAGATTCTGCAGAATATAAAAAAAATGCAAAGAATGACTTGAAAATTAGCAAAGATCAAAATACTGGAGTATGAGATAAGTCAGCAAGAAATACAAAGACAAATCGTAAGAGTTTCTATGGGTATTTAAAAAAGAAAGGTCTTAACAAAGTCAGCATTGGACCTTAACAAAGTCAGCATTGGATCTATAGAAACTAAGTTTGGGGAATTAATAATGGAAACCAAGTAGCTGACAAGTGAACTAAACAAGTATTTTCTACCAGCCTTCATAATAGAGGATATAAGCAACATCCCCAAAATAGCTGTGAATCAGGAATTGGAAGGGAGAAAGGAACTGAAGAAAATTACAATCACTGGGGCAGTCGTACTGAGCAAATTGTTGAAGCTGGGGGTTGGCAAGCCCCCAGGGTCCTGATGGACTTCATCATAGGATCTTAAAATTAATAATTAGTGAGATTGTTGATGGATTGGTTTTAATTTTCCAAATTTCTTAGATTCAGAGAAGATTCCAATACATTGGAAGAGAGCAAATGTAACTATTCAACAAGGGAGAGAGACTGAAAGCAAGAAACTATGGACTAGTTAGTTGAACATCTGTTATAGGAAATATGTTAGGAGCTATTGTTGAATACATTATCACAGAGCATTTAGAGGAACTCAAGGTCATCAGGCAAAGTTAACATGGGTTTGTGAAAGGGAAATCATGTTTGACCAGTATATTGGAATTCCTTGAAGAAGTAGCATGTGCTGTGGATGAAGGGGAATCAGTGGATGTATTTCTTAGATTGCCAGAAGGCACTTGACAAAGAACTGCATCAAAGGTTATTGCAGAAAATAAAAGCTCGTGCTGCAGGAGGTTACATATTGGCATGGATAGATTGGCTACAGGTATTATGTCACATGAATGAGTGCTGCACTCTCAACTTCTTACAATTTATATGAATGACTGATGAAGGGACAGAAGATGTGGTTGTTGAATTTGCAGAAGACAAAGACGGAGGAAAGATTCTTGCACTAGTGTCATTATTTATTTTGCACACGTGTAAGTTATGTATGATTTCCGTTAATTTAAGTTCACGTTAACTTATGTTTGTCCTCGTCTTTTGATGTACTGTGCAGCTGCTGCAAAAAGCAAATTTTCATGGCATTCATACCCTGTGTATGTATTTGTGTGGCGATAATAAACTTGAACTTGAAAGTTGTGAAGGGGATATCAGTAGGTTACAAATGAGTAGAGATAATTGAAATAGATGGGCAAAGAACTGGCAAATGGAGTATATTTAGAGAAAATGTAAAATTGTTCAGTTTGGCAGGAATATTAATAAAGCATACCATCAAAAAGCAGAGAGATTGTTGGGATTTGGTTTTCTCAGGGCTAATTTACAGCAAGTAATGAGCAAAGATAACAGAATGTTACCATTTATTGCAAGGGCAATTGGATACAAAAATAGGGATGTTATTGCTTTATTTATATTGGACATTGGTGAGCACTTCAATGGAGAAGTGTTTACTGTGTTGGTCTCCTTATTTAAGGAAAGATATTAATGTGCTGGAAGCAGCAGATACCTGGTATGGGCTGATCGTCTCAAGAGGAAAGACTGCATAGGATGGGTTTGTATCTGCTGAAATTCAGAAGAGTGAGAGGACAATTAATTGGAACATACAAGGTCCTATGGAGTCCTGACAGAATGGATATGGAGAGGATGTTTCCTCTTGTTAGAGAATCAAGAACTAGGGGTTACCGTTTAAAAATAAGGTATTGCCCATTTAAGGCAAAGTTTTTTTCCCCCTCTTGCAGGGGTGCGAGTCTTTGGAACTCTCTTCCTCAAAGGGCTGTGAAAGCAGAATATTTTTGAGGCAGAGGTAGATCGATAGTTGATTAGGGGGTGAAAGGTTACCACGGGTGGACAGAAATGCAGAGTTGAAGTTACAATCAGATCAACCATAATCGTATTAAAGGGAGGAGCAGGCTTGCAGTGGTCCACACTGCTCCCAATTGTTATGCCCATATATGTGTAGTGGGAAACTTGCTACTACATGAAGTAAATAGTTCAGCTGCATTTAACGAGAAACATGATTAAACGAGGAAGAAGGGAATGGAGGGATTTGCTGAGTAAGGATGCACAAGTACCAGTGTGTAATATTTGCACTTCTTTGTGTGTAATTTTATGCAAAATATAAGCTTAATAATTGGGTTGAAGAATGATCTTAAAAAACAGCATCGTAGAGAAATTTAAGGGAGAAGTTCCCTATAAGTGAAAGATGTTGCAGTTCAAACAATAGATGTCAGACAATTATTCTCAATATCAGTTGACATGAAGATCTGGACCTGCATTTCATGGACAAAATTAGCTCAAAGGGGCATTATCAGAGGGAAAAGAGAAACTGGAAAAAGATGTGGATTAAATGTTCAGGGAGGGGGTTTCTGATTCAATGGATGAGTGGCAGCAGAGGAGATGAACACTTTCAGTCATAATGAACTCCATATACTCTTGAAGTCAATGGAAATGAGACAGAAGGACCACAAGAAACAAGTTTAAAGAGCCTTTTGGCCGTAGAGCTAATGCTGCTACCAGGTTCAGTTCTACTGCCCTCGCTGATTAAATGCATCTTTACTGGCAGGAATCTCGTGAATGAAACAGGAGAATATGATTCGTGTGTTCTATTGGGTTAACTGTTTCATAAAATAATGAAATAAAGCAGAAAATGCTGTAAACACTCAGCAGGTCAGGCAGCATCTGTGCAATGAGAAACAGGTTGACATTTCATATTGGAGACTCTTTGTCAGAATGTTGTCATCTTGGACCTTCACTTTTTTGATCTTCAGAAGCTGTGCTGCTGGTAATGATAAAATCACCTGACAGATTAAACTCATAAGTCCCAATTCCCGATACAGGGTTTCGAATCCTTTACCCCCACAGCTGCTGCTTGACAGGCTGAGTTCCTCCAGCAGATTGTTTGTTGTTCATAAATCTCAACTTTAGCATGAAGAAGGCTAAAGAAAAGATGCAATGGAATGTTTTTGGATCTGAGAGTCATCAGCTATGTGGAGAGACCCAAGAATGAGACCGCACGGTGGTGCAGAAGTTAGTGCTGTTGCCTCATCGCTCCAAGAACCCAGGATTGATCTTAACCTTGGGTGCTGTCTGTGTGAAGTTTGCACAACCTCCCCATGACTGTGTTGATTTTTGCTGGATTCTCTGGTTCCTTTCCACATCCCTGATAAGTTAATTGACTGCTGTAAATTCCCTCCACGTAGGCAAGTGGCAAAATAATCAAAATGGGAAGTTGATAGGCATGTGAAACACGATAGTTCAAAGAGCTACAAAGAAATAAGGAGTGGGAATGGACCCAATGGGCTGAGTGGATAATTAATGGGGACTTCTCTTGTTTGTACAGGGATTTTTTTTAAGCAGAAATTTGATGGAAGTATTTTTTAAAATTGGCAAAAATTTCAGAGGACATGTTTTCTGGACTGTTATGTTATGGACTGAGATATGTTACTTGAAAAGGTCACAGAAGCTGTTTCAGTAATTAAAGACGAATTAATTATTATTTGAATCACAGAAGGGTCATATCGAAGGAGGAGCCTATTTGGTCCTTCAAGTCCACACCAGTTCAGTCCAGGCTATCCCACTCCACCCTTCCTTTTAGATACTTCTTTGCTCCCTTTTAAATACCAGGATTGAATCTGCTTCCACTACTGCCCCGACTGTGTAATCCCGTCTAAAAGTCTTTCTTCATGTCTTTCGAGATAGGCGCTACTGCTCTATTTTCGTTATGTGGAAGGGACTCATTTGCCTTGACCTGCTATCAAATTGATTAAATAAGTTCCCAGGAAACAAATGCAGGTGTGTATCATTTAAAATTATCAATAGTATTAAAGGAGCAAAAATCTTAAATACTGCAGCTGCTGGCAATCTGAAATCAAAACAGAAAATGCTGGAAAAACTCAACAGTTTAAGCAGCTTCTGTGAAAAGAGAAAGAGTTAATGTTTCAAGTTGAAGACCTTTCATCAGAGCCGAGAAAGATGCAGGTGCAGGGCGGGGAGGCAAAGTAAAATTCAAGTCAATAACTTTAGTACCCCAAGGGAGTGCTGCATCGTCCATTGGTTGTATCTTTCAAATGCAATATTAAATTGAGGATCGCCATGTGCTCTCTGAGGTGGAGTCTGAACCACTATCATTAAAAACTAATTATAAGCAGGAGGAGGCCGTTCAACCCCTCAAATCTACTTCCTCAGTGTCATATCTGATTGGACGACCTCGATTCTACAGTCCGTCTATCCGCAGTAATAACCTCACCCCATTATTTATAAAGTATTTCTCTGCCTTTGCCTTAAAAAGTCAAAGACTCCGCTTCCACCTCTTTTTAAGTTCCAAAAACTCTCTTCGACAAAAAAAAAATCCCTTATCTCTCTGAAATATCCATCACTTCGCCTGCCAGCTCTTGCGCCACCCCTTCCCCTCCCCTCTTTATACTGGCTATCTCCCCTCCATCTTTCAGTCTGGATGAAGGGTCTCGACCCGAATGGTCGACTGTCCAGTTTCTTCCATAGATACTGCCTTGTTGCATCATTTATAAAACACTGACTCCTGGATTCTCTCACAAGTACCACCCTAAGATCCCTCGGAATCTTATGATTCAATGCGTCATTACCTCGTTGCTTGTTACTGATGTTTTGGGAGTTGGGCGCCCCATTTCGTAAACTATTTCAAATAAATATGAACTTAAATGGCACTCAAGTGATTAAGATGCCCTGAGTTTGTGCAAAGCATTACGTACATTTAAGATTTTCATGTTTTCAACAGCGGCATAGCCTTCACATAAAACATTGTGTAATACTACCATCAGCTGAGGATTGCGAAATATTCAGGCACTCTCTCCTTAGAAGGCCTACTCCAACCTGTCCTTCCCAGTTACCACCTGACCTCCAACTCTTGTTTCACTTCCAAGGACATCACCTAAGTCAGCAATCCAGTTTTAGTTCAGCTGCCCATCACTTCTAACCTTCAGTTCCATTTCCCCGTTCAGGATCACTAGTAAGATTTACAATTGTCCTTTCGTGTGCTGTAAGGAAAAAACTATGACCATCGCTGCCAGAAAAATTATAAAAGTGGAACGAGTGCAGATTTTTAAAGATCCAATTTTCAAAGCGATTTAATGAGTTTTTCTTATCTTTAAAAGCAAGACACGTGGCAGCTCCAGGATGTTTGCTGTTATGTGTGTCGGGGTGTTTCACCAAATATGGAAATACAATTCAGCGGAAGCTGCAACCACACCGCGACTGCAGAGCTTTACTTGCAAACCAGTGTGAGGCGGAGCGGCTGGAAAACATTTAGTCCCTCCATCGATGTATTCGCAATCATTAGTGGCTGTCTCACCCATTTTGCGGTTTCTGTGATGGATCAATACGCTGACAGCAGCTGGGCAGGCCGCTGCCTTGGTGTTACATCGGTGTAATGTAGCACCAGTCAACACATGACAGGGAGACTGCGGAATCAGCACCGAGTCGGGACGGCAGGAATTCTGAGGACCACGGCGGTGCTTTGCAGAACGGTCTCAGGTACGAAGCAACAGCGCGCCGGCGCCGGCGGGGCGTCAGCCCGGGCACGCATGTGCAAAGATCAAAGATCATGAGCGAACAAACCAAAGGAGCCTGAGAGAAACATCTCCCGCCCCTCCCTGTAACCCAAACTTTTCCCTTCCTCCAAACTCCATCTCTTCACACCACACCCTCAATGCAAACCCGTCCCCTAACTCTCCGTGCACTCCACCAGGTCGGCCCCCGCTCTGCAACAACCTCTCCTTCCTGGCTCCTCTCCCCCGTTGCCGTCACGGCTTGCTCCCTTGTCACACCAATCCCGTCCCCGCCCCTCACAGAGCCCCGCCCTCCCTATAGACCAGCCTCCCACCCCTCGCCTTGAACTCGTCTCTCTGGCCCCACCCACTGTGGAGCTACCCTTTGATCGGGCCCCGCCCAGCGAAGGGCTCATCCCGCCCACCGTCTGGGACTCGCTCTCGCTGCGAACTGGTGCCCGGGGCTGAGTCGGAGGCCGGTGCTGCGGCGTGAGCTGGTGCTATAGCCTGCAGGTAGGTGGAGCCCGGCTCACGGCTTGAGGGATGGGGCGCTGGGTGAGGCTCCGGCCGGCCGGCTGGTAGATGGGTGGGCGCCGCTCTGTTTCGGGCTCCTCTGCGCTCCGGATCAGACGCCCTGCCGGTTTCCGCAGACGATTGTTTTTTTGGAAGTGTTTCATTTCCGAGACTCCGCAGCCGGAAACGGGTTTTCACGTATTCCGAGCATCTCAGCAGCTGAACTCGCGTTCATCGTCAACAACCTGTGATCTGTAATGGGACTTAGCACGAATTTAAACCGGTGATGTGGTTATCAAAGGTTCGTCGCCCTGTTCTGGCGATACGACTAATTTAATATTAGGTGTTTTTGCCCCCGGGCTTGCATTTAACCTCGTCTCCCTCTCCCGCGTTTTGTTTGTGCACCCCTAATGCTGAGTTGTTCCACCACCGTGTTTAATTTGCTCACTGTATTCGCTCGTTAAGTTATCGTGGGACTGGAGAAAGGTTTATGTTGGAGGCTTTTTCCTGACTAACATACGCGGTTGAAACCTTGGGTTCTTGCGGCATATCTCTTATAACAGTGACCGTTCTTTCCTTGCGTACTTAATTGGCTGTCAGGTGCCTGGAACGTCACGAATGGTGCGGTAGAAATGCAAGTTTTTTTCGCTGTAATGGAGTTGTCCTTTGAAGGAACCATTAAAAGAATCACAAGAAAGGAAAAAAAAACAAGTTTCAAGGTTAATACAAGCGTGCGTGTTGGTCAAAGAAAATAATTTATGTTTTATGAAGGGGTTGCCTATATAGTGACTGGTAGATTTTTGAGATTGGTAAATTGAGGAATGAAGATAAATGCAATATCTGTTGTATATTGATAAATGAGAATCGTGTGTTAATTCTTTGTAAAAAAAAATCACACCTTTTAGATCTTGTTGAAAATGTCAGTGATTGATTCGCGGGTTCTTGGTTGTAAGTGTAACAGAAACCATGATGACATGCAAACGGATAGTTGAGGTTATGAGAATAATATCGTTTAATTTTTACGTTGTGGCTTTGATTTCAGTTTTTTCCCCCAGAATTTATGCAGTAGCATTTAAATGAGATGGTCATTTGCATCTGGTGAATGAAGAGGTGGTTGACTTTAGATAGAGCGTTAGGGTTATAAGTCACTATTATAGTGAACTTGATATTACTGTGGAAATTGCATACAAATATTTGGAAAAGCGTGGACTGGTTAGGGAATATCAGCATGGTTTTGTGTGAGGGAGGTCCTGTCTCTCAAATTTGAGTTTTTTTTCAGGAAGTAACAAAAAATGAGTGAGGGTAGAGAAGTGGATGTTATCTATATGGGCATGAGTAAAGCTTCCTCATGGTCAGCTGGTCGAGAAGATTAAGTCACTTGGGATCCACGGTAAATTGGATATCCGCAAGGATCAGTGCTGAGACCTCTTATTTTACATATGATCTGAATGAAAATGTAGGTAGTCTGATTAGTAAGTTTGCAGACAACACAAACAAAAATGGTGGAGTTGTAGATTGTGAGAAAGGATGTTAAAGAATACAGCAGGAAATCAATCAGTTGGAAATCTGGGGGGAGAAATGGCCTATGAAGTTTAATCTGGGCATTTGAGGTTTAACGTAAGATAAGATATCTTTATTAGTCACATGTACATGGAAACACACAGTGAAATGCATCTTTTGCGTAGTGTGTTCTGGGGGCAGCCCGCAAGTGTTGCCACGCTTCTGGCACCAATATGGTATGCCCACAAATCCAACTCCGTACATCTTTGGAATGTGGGAGGAAACCGGAGCACCCAGAGGAAACCCATGCAGTCGCGGGGAGAACGTACAAACTCCTCACAGATGGTGGCCGGAATTGAACCTGGGTCGCTGGCACTGTAATAGCGTTACGCTAACCGCTACATTGCTGAGGAGTATTGAGGGATCTTAGGGTGCAAGTCCATAACTCCCTGAAAGTAGCAACATGTGTGGATAGGGTGTTAAAGAAGGCATGCGGCATACTTGTCTTCATCGGTTGGGGCATCACCACATCACAGAAGGGTGTGGAGGCTTTGGAGAAGGTACAGAAGAGGTTCACCAGGACGTTGCCTGGATTAGAGAGCATTAGCTATTAGGAGATGTTGGATGGACTTGGATTGTTTTCTTTGTAAAACTTCACTTGTACAGCATGGTAACAGGCCCTTCTGGCCCAACGAGCCCACGCTGCCCAATTACACCTATGTTAACCTACTAACCCGTATGTCTTTGGAATGTGGGAGGAAATCGGAGCAGTCACTGGGAGAATGTACAAACTCTTTACAGACTGGTGGGAATTGAACCATGACTGCTGGCACTGTAATAGCGTTACGCTAACCGCTATGCTACCATGCCGCCCGTTTTTGCTGGAGCTTCGGAGGCTGATAGAAGTACACAAAATAATAAGAGGCTTGGATAGGACAGACTGCTAGAGTCTTTTTCCTGGTGTGGAAATATCAGATACTTGAGGGCATAGGTTCAAGGTGGCGGGGGGTGGGGGGGTGCGGTGGAATGTAAAGGAGGTTTGAGAGCTAAGGTTTTTTCTTACACAGTAGTATGTGCTTAAAACTCATTGCCACAGGAGCTGGTTGAAAGAGGTACAATAGTGATGTCTAAGAGGCATTTAGACAGACAGATGAACATTCGGGGAATAGACGGATATTGACTGTGTGCAAGCATCATGGTTGGTACAGACATTGTAGGCCAAAGGGCCTGTCCCTATGCTGTACTGTTCTGTTTTGTTGTAAGCTCCACAGCTTCACCCAGTATACACATTCTACTCCTTGCCTGACTTAATCTGTACTAATTTGGTTTACTGGACTTTAATTTAAGAAGAAAATCTACAGTGCACTCTACAGGCAGCATATTTCCACGTTGTTGAGATGTTCGTATGAAGTACTTTGATTTGTTCCATGCTCCTTCAGGTCATTGAACTTGGAGCTGCAGCTTCATTCTAATTTTTTTCCTGTATTTTCTTGGGTCCAAAGATTAAAATGACTTTTTTTTGTTTTTAAGGGTACTTTGACTCTTGTGTTTGAAGTGAGTTGTTTGTGTGCATTTATATTGTGGTTTGTGCTTTTGTTCCCCTTATCTGTATTGCATTAAATATGATTTGCAAATCTTGTTCACCAAAGGTAATTCAATTGAGCATTATCTCTCAGCCAGAAATCAGTTATTTACAATTGTGCAGCAAAGTAAATATCTGGGACAAGGAGGCTTGGTCAGGGTATGTTAAAGACTCTATAATTGTGATAATCTTCAAGAAGGGAGAAGACTGAGGTCATCACAGAGGGTTCTCTCTGCTGTCTGGCACATGAAAAGTCATTTTGAAGATCCTTATCAATTGTCACATCCCAGTGGCTGAAAAATTCCTCAGAGCCACAATGGGATTCCTAACCAGCAAGAGGTAAAATGGATGTGATTTTTTTTTATTGCATGAGAAATCCAAGAAAATGTGAAGAGCAGCATTAATTACTGTACTTGGCTTTAGTGAGGTTGAAATGGCCATCAACCCATAGGGATTGCGCAGAATCTTCAAATGTATCTGCCGGACACTAGCAATGTACAGTCTCCTGGTGTTCTGTGAGAGGGTTGTTGAGTTCTGGTGCACATTTTACCAGCTGGTGGGGTTAGAATCAGTCTCATTCCAGGGGTACAATTTACACCACACCATGATTTTGGAACTTAACTAAAGGGGACTGAAGAATCATCTTCAAATTTAGCTGAGCTCAGAAATTCTTCCCTATTCTATTTCTTTTATATGGTGGCATGCAAGTCATGATCCTAACCGGAGAGTCCACCACATTTCCAAATGGAGTGCAGACTGAGATCAATCAAGATTGTCTCACCACAGCAACCTTGTTCTCAACCTTCCTTGCTGCAGTACTGCACTTGATGTCCAACAAGCTTCCTGCAGAAATAGTTAATTAACAAGCGAAATGGGAAAATGTTCAGCCTTTATCACTGTACTCTAAAACCTCATTCATTGATTTACAATCCACAGGTGACTCCTGTGTATGTGCACACACATTGGGTGAGCTTGTAGATTCCTTCATTGAAGCATGGTTGGGCCCTGTATCAAACATCTTGAAGACAAAGGTCATCTACCAACCTACCACTGCTGTACAGTTACCCCTCCCCTCGTCACTGCACTACATCCCACCCCTCCCCTCCCCCACAATCAAGATACAGAACATGACTCTAGTAAACATGATTGATCTTCCATATCACGGGAGCCATCTCCTCGAATAAGGCAGACATGACGTTTGAAATTTGCCACGGCCTCCAGGGCATCATCACAGCTGTCAGATAACTGAAGAAAAATGTGTGTGAGGATATGAGTATATGTATGCATAGGTGCAATGGAAAACTTAGTTGCAGCAGTATCACAGGCACATAGCATCAAATACACAACATTCACAAGAAAAACTTAAACTATACAAGAAAGAATACAATTAGAACAGAGAAAAAACAAAGTCCATTGTAGTGCAAAGTAGTCAGTGTGTTCATACTGAGGTCATGATTCGGTTCGTGCTGGTTGGTTCAAGAACCAAATGGTTGAAGGGAAGTAGCTCTTCTTGAATCTGATGTAGGACTTCAGGCTTCTGTACCTTCTGCCTGAAGGTAGCTGCGAAAAGAAGGCATGGCCCTGATGGTGGGGATCTTTGATTATAGGTGTTGCCTTCTTGAGGCACTGCTGCATGTAGATACTACCGATGGTGGTGAGGGATGTGCCAGTGATGTGTTGGGCTGAGTAGTCCACTCCTCTCTGCAGCTTCTTGCATCCTGCACATTCAAATTGCAGTACCAGACCATGATGCAACAAGTCAGGATACTTTCAACAGTACATCTGTGTAAGTTAGTGTTTGGTGACATGCCGAACCTCAACCTGTTTTTTTTTAAAAAAAGTAAAGACGCTGGCGTGCCTTCCTTATGATTGCATCTATGTGTTGAGCCCAGAATGGGTCATCTGATGCGTTAACATCCAGGAATTTAAAGTTGTTGACACTTTCCACTGCCAGTCCACCAATGTAGACTGGCACATGTTCGCCTTCCTTCCCCTTTCTGAAGTCAATAATTAGTTCTTTAATTTTACTGCTATTGAGCAGAGGTGGTTGTTGTGGCACCACCCAATAAGGTGTCCTGTCTCACTTCTTTGTGCTAACCTATAGAGTGAAAGAGCAATACGGATACGGGCCCTTCAGCCCAACAAGTCCAAGCTGACTGTGGTGTCCACCCATCTGGTCCCAATTTCCTGCTTTCGGCCCATATCCCTCTAAGCCCCACCCCTGCATGTATCTATCTAAGTGCTTCTTAAATGATACTACTGTGCCTGCCTCAACCACTTCCCTTGGTAGCTCGTTCCATATACTCACCACCCTCTGCTTGAAAAAGTTGTCTCTCAAGTCTCCATCCACCTTATCTATGCCCCTTGTGACTTGATAAACTTCTGTCAGATCACCCCTCATTCTCCTGTGCTCTAAGGAATAAAGACCTAGCCTGGCCAACCTCTCCCTCTTGTCCTGGCAACATCCTCGTGCATCTTTTCTGCACTCTTTCTAGTTGAACCCACATCTTTCCTATAACAGGGTGACCAAAACCATGCACAGTACTCCCAAGTGCGGCCTCGCCAACGATTTGTACAACTGCAACATAATGTCCCAAATCCTGTACTCGGTGCCCTGACTGATAAAGGCCAGCATGCTAAATGCCTTTTTCACCACCCTGTGTGGTGGAGTTGCCACTTTCAACTAACTGTGCACTTGTACTCCTAGGTCCCTCTGTTCCATTACTCTCCCTAGTCCCCTACCATTCATAGTATATGTCCTATGCTGGTTTGACTTTCCAAAATGCATCATCTCACACTTATCTGTATTGAAATCTATTTGCCACTCAGCCCACTTCCCTAACTGTACTCTACAATAATATTCTTCACTATCAACAACACCTCCTAATTTTGTGTCATCTGCAGATTTACTGATCAAGCCTTGTGCATTCACATCCAAATCATTATATAAAATAATGAACAACAAGAGTCCCAACACTGACCCCTGCGGCTCACCACTAGTCACCGGTCTCCATTCCGAGAAACAACCTTCAACCACCACCCTCTGCTTCCTACCTCTGAGCTAATTTTGAATCCACCTAACTCGCTCTCCCTGGATTCCACGGGATTCAACCTTCCAGACCAGCCTGCCATGCTGGACCTTGTCGAAGGCCTTGCTAAAGTCCAAATGGACAACATCCACTGGCCTTCCCTCATCTACGTTTTTAGTTACTACTTGAAAAATCTCAAAGGTTTGTTAAGCACAACTTTCCACACACAAAGCCACGCTGACTCCTAATCAGATTCTGTCTATCCACATGCTGGTAGATCCGGTCCCTCAGAATTCCCTCCAGTAACTTCCCCACTACTGACATCAGGCTGACTGGCCTGTAGTTCCATGGCTTGTCCTTGCTACCTTTCATTTAAACAATGGAACAACATTAGCTGCCTTCCGGTCTTTGGGAACTTCATCGTTAGCCACTAGTGAAGCAAAAATCTCCTCAAGGGCCTCCGCAATTTCTCCTTGTCACCACCTGTGATTCAATCAATTACAGAGATGTCGTCAGCAAATTTGTGTATCGCATTGGAGCTGTGCTTAGCCACATAGTCATGTGTATAGAGAGTAGAGCAGGGGGCTAAACATGCAGCCTTAAGGTGCACCTGTGTTGGTGGTTAGTGAGGAGGGAATGTTGTTACCAGTCCTCACTGTTGAGGTCTGCTGATGAGGAAGTCAAGGATCCAGTTTTACAGGGAGGTAGAGGCCCAGGTCTTGAAGTTTGATGATAAGTTTGGATGGGATGATTGTGTTGAACACCGAGCTGTAGTCGATGAACATCTGCCTTCATTGGCATTACTGTTGTCCAGATTATCCAGAACTGAGTGGAGAGCCAGTCAAATAGCATCTGCTGTTGATCTGTTATAGTCGTAGGCAAATTGAAGGGGATCCAGGTCATTTGAGGCTGGAGTTGATTTGTGCCATAACCAATCTTTCAAAGCACTTTATTACAATGTATATTAGTGCAACTGGATGATGGTCATTGAGGCAGGTCTCCACACTCTTCCTGGGCACCAGTACAATAGATGCCTTTTTGAAGCAGGTGTGAACCTCAGACAGCAGAAATGAGAGGTTGACTATGTCTGTAAATACTCCAGCCGGATGATCCACACAGGTCCTTAATATTCGACCAGGTATGCCGTCTGTACCGGATGCATTTTGTAGGTTAACCCTCTTGAAGGATGCCTGGAAATTGGCCTCAGAGACTGAGATTACAGGGTCGTCAAGCATCTATACATGATTCCAGTTGAGTCTGAAGTTGCCTTTTTGCATTCGTATTGGTCTTTTGGCGGTCACACTTGGACAACTTATATGATTCTGGGTTGTCAGCCCTAAATGCCACAGGTCTAGCCCTCAGCAAATTGCAAATCTCCTGGTTCATCCAGGGCTTCACGCATGTCCTTAGGAAATCGGTGACAACTGTGGCATATTCATTTCAGTCCACTGACAAATTCTTGACCGTGGTCCAGTCAACTGACTTGAAGCAATTCCAAATTCGCTTCTCCAGCTCTTCATAGTCCCCTTCACTGGTGGCACTCTTCAGTCTCTCTCTGTACACAGGCAGAAGTAGTACAGCCAGGTAGTCGGATTTACCAAAGTGCGGGTAAGGGATGGAGCAGTAGGTGTTCCTGATGGTGATATAGCAGTGGCCAAGTGTGTTGGGTACTCAAGTGTTGCAGGTGATATGTTGATAGTAGTTGAACAGAGACTTCTTCAAGCTGGCCTGATTCAAGTCTTCTGCAATGATGTGACAGGTGTTGGGGGTTTGCTGCTTCATTCTTAATGATTATGGCACTTCGTTCCTCAAGTGCTAGCTTGATGCCTGCCTGAGGTGAGATGTAGAATGTAGTCAGGATGACAGTGGAGAACCCTCTTGGTAGGTAGAATGGTCTTAGTTGGCACGAGGCTTGTGGTCTGTTGAGCAGCAATGATCCCTGCCTTTCTGTATGCTTCAGTGACGAGGGCAACCTGAAGTAGGCATTGCAGACCTGGAGATGTATTGCTAATGCTCAGAAGAGTTATTTGTGCCATCTTCGGAGCAAGTTTACAGTGTCATAACTTTTCCATGTCTATATTTTCTATTTCCAACATATTTTCTATTTCTATTAGCCCAAAGGATGTTAGCTAAGTGCAGCATTCTATATCCCAGCAGTATGCCATATGCAGTTTTGTGGCACTTGTATTACTATTTAAAACAACCTGAAATTATCGCTCTATGACACGTTTTATTTTGTAAGTACAAATTTTCCCTCTTGACGAAATATTTTTGGACTATGATGCTGAGGGGGTGATTTCTGGACCCCTGTCAATTCAGAACATTATTTGGAGTTGTACACTGTATGCAGATGGTCCCCTATTCTGGTACGGACACAGTAGAGACACATTTTCCCATAATGAGGAAGCTGAAATTGTCTTGAATACTTGATTCCTGAGTGCTGTGTGTTGATTTTTATTACACCCTGCTCGGCATCAGTTTCCACTGTTCAATTAGCTTTTGAAGATTTATAGAGAGGGGGATAAAGGATTTTAAAAAAAAGAATAATGGACTTTACATTTAAGACCCAAGGTGATTGTTGACTGAAAGCTTGGTGAAATGGAACCTTTTCCCAGAAGATGTTTAGAAGAAAAGAGATGGAGGGCTTTTGGCAGAAAGCTAACACTGAGAGTGCTTTAGAACGAAACAGGGATGTAGAGGTCAGAATTGGAGGACCACCAAATGAATATTATTCAGGAGGCAAAATATTGGTGAAGTTGAGGCCTGTCTTGTTGCTGATAACTGTTAAGTCTAGCTTTCTTACTTCATTGCCAAGATGACAGTCCACAGAAATATTGCATCAGAAATATTACATTGCCTAATGTAACTGGATTTAGTTTGGCAATGTATAGGTTCCAGAATTTAAAATAAAACAGTCAATTTTAAATTTGCTCCAAACACAGATTCATATTTGGAACTAAACTTCTCTATGGGGTAACAGGAAATAAATACATTTGTCAAAGAAGTTGACTTGCAGTCAGTTAAATATTTCTAAGTGGCCAGAAATTTGTGGTGATGAGCAACTTGTACAACAGTATAACTTAGTCATAGTATATTGGGAAATCTTCCCACACTGGGTTGTGTTACTAGCTGGGCCACATTCAACCTGCATTATTGCTTTGGATGCCAGATCTTTGCTGACGTGGAGACAGACAGGCCTCTCCAGTTGCACAGATGAATCTGGTTTCTGCTGTCAGACTGTCCTCCCCAGCATGGCTTTGGACTGCCTCTCCTATGTTTTTGACTGACCTCCCTGCCCTGCTGTCAGACTGACCCCATTTCAATTGTCTCTATCTCCATTCTCTGTGCTTCATTGTTGTAGGCTTACAGAACCTGCATCCCACACTCCATATCCACACACTGCAGGTAAGAATGCAGACTTCAAGCTTTGCTTTTAAAACTTCACAACCTGAGCAGTGGAAAAGCTGGTAGGGGTGAAGGAGTGAAGGCTTGTCTATCTGCTGGATGATTTCAATTCATTGGTAACAGCGGTGGATAAATTGAGAAGGATCTCCAAAAACCTCTTAATCAGCTTCATATTACGTGCTGTGGAGTTTGCAGAAAGATGTGGGAATCACCGTGCTGAAGGAGTGTTTGGAATTAATGGAAAAGCCTGTTTATGGTCAGACGCAGAAAATATCGTTCAACTGGATTGAAGCCGACAAAGCATCTTGTTTACTTCATTCAAAGTCAGAAGAAAAGTTTGTGCAGAAAGTCGCTAAAGTGTGTCAATAAAACAGTTGTAGTAGCTGTTGTAACAGATAAGTGTGGAGTGAGGGGCTTTCCTTGCGAAAAACAATGTGGGATTCTCAAAAGCATGGCCATGGATAATGACAGTATGATGACTGAATTCCATAAGTTCATTATGAGAATGAGACCAAGAAAGGACTGAATTCAAGTTAGACCAGAAACATGGACTGGGTTCTGATATGTTTTGTTAGCACTCCATCTTGCACTGTTAAAAAAGCTGGTGAAAAGCATCCTGGGCAACTTGAGGGCATGAGTATTTTGTTTCTGCATGCAGACAGAACAAAATTGCAACAATTATTTTTTAAAGAAAGACTTTGCTACAAGGGAAGATATCTAGCAGTGTTATGTCACAGGTGCCTGGCAAAAGGTTAGACAGAGGAGTGGAGATGTTGGTTTAAAAAAAATTTGCAAGGAACAGAAGATCATGAAATGAAGAGAAAATACATGTTAATTGGTTTTGGTTCTCTTGGAGATCATCCTAGAAATTCTGTGTGAAGGTAACTGCAAGATAACAATGAAGTGGTCATAATTCCTTGAGCTCTGACGGGATTTTTACATTCTTCACATGTAGGAATCAACAGTCTTTTAAGGATTGAATAAAGAGGCGACGGCCATCCAATCAACTGGGTGGTATAAAGTTCACAATTTTTGTCAAATCTGGAAATGATTCACTAACTGGTGATGAATGGGGGAAAATATCCACGATGATCACATTAACATGAGGGGTTACAATACTTGATGATGACAGATATAATTTGTTAGAGTCAAGTTAAAGGTCAATTACAGTATTTACACATGGATACTGATTTTTTTTGTATTCAACAAAATGGAAAGTATCCAAATAATGCTCAGAATGTCTTGCAGTATCTTCATTGTAGCATGTATCTTCATTTTAATTTGTTATAACTCACAAGCTGTGAATTATGGTGAAAGTTGACCAACTATTCCTTGTAACCATTAAAATAGTTGTTATATTAACAGAATCATTGTTAGTTACATCATCTATTCAGTTGTTACCTTTGTTAGTCAGTCATTGTATTTAATGATATACTGGCATTTGCCTGGTGCAACATTTTGTTAGATTTTATTTCAGGCTGTTTATGCACTATGATGATGCATGGCATGTTCTTAGAATTTAATGGTTAATATTTTGGGTGAATTTTAATGCTGATTTGAATTTACAATTAGCACCCTTATTATGTGAGCATTAGCACTTTTATGCAAGAATTCTGAGCTTGATCTCCAAATTAAAAACAAATGGTTCAGAGAAAAACAGAATGATAACCCAGTCACGTTCCAGATACAGTAAAAACTCCGGTGATCCACTATTCCTCCTCCTCTGCCTCCGAGCCACCGCCTTCGGTAAGGAGTCCTCTTCACCCTTCCGATGACCTGTTCTCCCACCTCCAGCCCTCCTCTTCCACCTGGACTCCCCCACTGGGCCTTTTACCTTCCCTGGACCTATTCATAGCCAACTGTCAGCGGGACATCAGCTGTTTTGACTTTTCTGCTCCCCTCACCCCTTCTGAACGCTCTGCTCTCCACACCCTCCGTACCAACCCTGACGTAGTCATCAAACCAGCTGACAAAGGTGGTGCTGTGGTAGTCTAGCGTACTGACCTCTACCTTGCAGAGGCCAGATGCCAGCTCTCGGACACTTCTTCTTACCTACCTCTGAACCGTGACCCCACTGAGGACCACCAGGACATGATCTTCCACACCATCACAGACTTCATCACCTTGGGTGATATCTCCTCCACTCTCCTCTTCCCCCCCCCCACCCCCCAATAGTCCCGCAACCTAGGTCTGCCCACTTCTAGCTTCTCCCCAAAATCCACAAGAAGGACTGTCCTGGTGGACCTATTGTCTCCACGTCCTCTTGCCCCACTGAGTTCGTATCCTCGTACCAGGACACTATTCTGTCCCCCCAGTCCAATCCCTTCCCACCTACATCCGTGACACCTCGCACACTCTCCAATTCTTCCATAACTTCAAGGTCTCTGGCACACACAACCTCCTCTTCACCATGGATGTCCAGTCCCCATATACCTCCATTCCCCATTGTGACGGCCTCTACACCCTCTGCTTTCTCAGCCAGAGACAGAACCAGTCCCCTTCCACTAACACTCTTCTCCACCTGGCTGAACTTGTCCTCACCCTAAACAACTTCACTTTTGATTCCTCTCACTTTCTACAGACCAAGGGTGTAGCCATGGGTACTCACATGGGCCCCAGCTATGCCTGCCTCTTCATTGGCTACATTGAACTGTCTCTGTTCCTAGCCTACTCCGGTCCATTCCTCAATTCTTTCTCCGCTATATCGACCTGTGTATTGGTGCCACCTCTTGCACGCATGCAGAACTCGACAATTTGATAAATTTTGCCACTAATTATCACCCGACTCTCCAATTCACTTGAACTATCTCTGATACCTCTCTCTCCTTTCTCAATCTCTCCATCTCCACCTCAGGAGATTCCTTATCCACCGACATCTTCTACAAACCCACTGATGCCCACAGCTACCTCGATTACAGCTCCTCCCACCCTGCCTCTTTGCAAGGACAACATCCCTTTCTCAACTTCTCCGCATCTGCTCCCATAATGAGGCTTCCACTCCAGGACATCTGAGATGTCCAACTTCTTTACTAACCGTGGCTTCCCCCTCTACTGTGATAGAGCTCACACCCGTATCTCTGCCATTTCCTGCACCTCTGCTCTCACCCACCCCTCCCAGACCCAACAGGGATACGGTCCCCCTTGTCCTTCACATTTCATCCTACCAGCCTACGTATCCAAGACATCATATCTTCCCCTCCCCACCCCTTTCTGCCTTTTGCAGGGACCACTCACTCCACGAGTCCCTAGTTCACTCCACCCTCCCCACCCATCCTGCTCCCACCCCAAGGACTTTCCATTGTCCCTGCCATAGGTGTAACACCTGCCCCTACACCTGCATCCAGGGACCCAAACAGTCCTTTCAGGTGAGGCAGAGATTCACCTGCACCTCCCCCAATATCATCTACTGCATTCGGTGCTCCAAGTATGGCCTCCTCTACACTGGCGAGACCAAACACGGACTAGGTGACCATTTCGTAGAACACTTGTGCTCTGTCCGTAACTGTGATCTGCATCTCCCCATTACTGGTCACTTCAACTCCCCCCCCCATCACGGATTCACAGATATGTCAGTCCTCGGCCTCCTCCACTGCCAGGAGAATTCCAAACACAAACTGGAGGAACAGCATCTCATTTTTCGTCTTGGAACCTTGCAGCCTAATGGAATGAACATCAAATTCTCCCACTTTAAGTAAACACAACCAACCAACCTCCCTCCCTCCCCCACCCACAACCAACCATGCCTCTTCTTCCCTTTCCAAGCCTCTTTTGTTTTCCTCCTCGCCTATTTTTTTTCCTTCTCCTCCCCTCCCCCCATGCTGCCTGCTTCCATACCTTTGACCCATTCCCCGGTGGATCTGCTCTCCACTCCCCCACATCTGCCTATCACTCTCTCTGGCCTGCATCTACCTATCACCACCTTGTGCCCACCCTGCCTCCCCTCTTTGGTCCACCCATCACTGCTCTGTTTCTCCCCCGATATATGGGCTTCCCCATTTCCTATCTTCAGTCCTGAAGAAGGGTCCTGACCCGAAACGTTGACCTCCTGCTTTTCTCCACGGATGCTGCCTGGCCTGCTGAGTTCCTCCAGCATCTTGTGTTTTTTTTTTCATCTTGATTTCAGCATCTGCAGGCCTTTGTTTCTCTAATCCACTACCCACTGTTTTAAAATCCCAATGGTTCAGCATCTGGCTCACCAGGTAATGTTTGTTGGGTTCCCTTCCACCTCTCTGGGTCCCAAGTTTCTGCACTGCTCTTAAACTTACCAGGTCCACTGGGAAGTTTATTATAATACTGTGTAATATTTGAAAAATGTGAATTTGAAAATGTGTTGGGTATTAAGAGAGAACTTCCAACAGTCTGGAAAGCCTGCTGGCTTGGTGCCACCGAAGTCTGAAGTGCACTGGATCATTGAAGTTTTACTTTAGACGAGACAATTGTTCAGTTGTATTAAACTGCCAGAAAGAATATTGCAGTGATTATGTGAAATGTGAATGGGTCCCACCAGCAATGCCAGCATACACAAAATGAAAAATCTTTTCCTCAAGATCTATTTTCCTGCTTGTGTTTTTAATCAGCAGGACACTTTTTAGAAGAGTGTAATTCCTTTTTAAAAAGCTTTGTGGGCCAGTGTACATTGCCGCTCAATATGTACACGCTCTAATGACAATATCAAGACTTGTTGAATGTATACATTAAAAAAAATTAATTTGCAGTGTGGTATCCTTTATTATCTACCTGTCATGCATTAGTCCTAACTTTTTGTTTAAATGCATACAGATGTATTCATACTGAATAATCTAACCATTAAGTCTTTGTGTGAAAATTGTTTGTAGGACAGAGAGGAATTAAAACAGACTTCCAAAACCAAGACAGGTTCAATGGGTCAAATGCCCTCCTGAATGGCAACAATTCTGTTTTCAGGAGGGCATGTGGCTCACTCACCCGAATTTTGCAAATTCCTCAAGGTTTGGATCCCTTTTGTCACTGCCCCCACCCTTGCAAACCACCACACCACATTTATTCTTTGAGCCCCTTGTATCAATCCTGAAATGACGCCACTGAAACCAGGGACCTGGTGAGAGTGCTCTTTGGGATCTTGCTGTGTCCCAAAGGCTGAGGAACATTTTCTGAGAATATGATTAAGTGTTGTATATGAAGCCAACAGTGTCCCTGCCCCCACCACCCATCCCACCCACCAACCCCTTTCCTGCCCCACACCCTGCTTGAGAAGCCTGTCGCCTTGAGTGAATAGAGTGAGAAAGGTCCCTGGTCCACCCTTCTCAATGACATAACACTGGGTCGTGTATTCAGCCTGGGTTGGTGCCTTATTTATTCTCCAGTGGGATGTAGCCAAGGTCAGCGTGCAATGACAATTCATAATTGTCCTTCAGAAGCGGTGTTGAGCAACTTTCTTGGAAGGGTCCCAACCCAAAACATCGACTGTCCATTTCCCTCCACAGATGCTGTCTGACCCACTGAGTTCCTCCAGCAGATTGTTTGTTGCTTCTTGAACCCTATCGGTACGCCTATCGTGAGTTAAATCAAGAATTGGATTTTGACCTCTTGGCAACGAAGCAACAATGCTATACTTGCAAAATCATGGTGATGTGGGGACAGAGGAAATGTTCCTGTTATACTGTTACCTTTTCCCTTCGAGGCGGTAGAGCTCATTGTTCGGGAGGTGCTGTCGGAGGAGGCTTGAGTGCATTTTGTAGATGGTACCCAACGTAACCACGGTGCACCGGCACAGGAGGGACTGAAAATTCAGAGTGGTTAGCTGAACACAGCCAGTCGTTTGTTATCTTGCCAAAATAGTTTTTGTGTGAAACAGTGTAGCAACTGTCAGCAGTGATGGGAATATCTGAGCCAAGATTGGCTTTGTGTGCATGTATGAGGGAGGACTGAGCTGTGATGGTGCTCTTAATCATAAGAGTAGATATATTTTTTTTTGTTGTCTTTCATATCCTCAGGACATTTCAAAGGCAAAGTACTTTTGAAATCTAAAACAATACTTGTTTGTTGTAGCAATAAAAGTCGCACAAAGACAGGTTCTGTATTATAGTCTGGGATTAAGAATACTGTGTTTCAACACTCAGTAAAAGTTCAGTGTTTAGTTTCCATGTTTATCTTTTGCTATTTTAAACATTGCTTAGTGTATCATTGTTTCACTTCACACCACAGTAGTGTAGCGGTTAGCGTAATGCTATACAGCGCCAGCGACCCGGGTTCAATTCCCACCGCTGTCTGTAAGGAGTTTGTATGTTCTCCCCATGCCTGCGTGGGTTTCCTCCCACATTCCAAAGACGTACAGGTTAGGAAGTTGTGGGCATGTTATGTTGGCGGCGGAAGCGTGGTGACACTTGTGAGCTGCCCGCAGAACACAACGCAAAAAATGCATTTCACTGTGTGTTTCGATGTACATGTGACTAATAAAGATCTTTCCTAATGTTTAAAGGATGCTACTCCACATGAGGCCGCACTGTCCTCAGCAGGTTCTGCTGTAGAATCACTTTGAATGCAATATGCTATTAAGTTTATTTTACTCTTTTTCGCAGGAAGTTTCTGAAAGTATGTCCATGGAAACTTTTTTGGGCTGAAGAATTATCTAATTACTGTCCAAGGGCTGAGAAGTTACAAATTCTAGTGGTTAAATCAGTATCAAATTAGGTAAGGAAAGAGTAGAGGAAGAAATTTGGGCGGGCGGGGGGTTGGGCGGGGGGCGCGGAAGAAATAGGCATTTTTAAAATTCTCAATTAAGCTTTGAAGGAATGAAACTTCACTGTTGTTACAGTTAATTATCAGTGTCAGTGAGGGTGATTATCAGTTATTAATAGGTATTAATTGATGGGGGATACCTGGGCTGCAGTGGACAAGACTTGACTTTCTTCAATAAGTTTATTTTGTATCTACTATGCATAAACAACTTCATGCTGCTTTCTGCGTGTCAACTGTAAGGCAGAGAGTGAAAGGCAGTTTCAACAAGCTGCTTATGCAGTGGAAGAACTCCCAGTATTTTATGCTGGAATTTCAAGTTTGGCCACAAACTTCCTTGCTTACATAAATAACATTGAGAGTAACATCTTAGCCAGTTTGTTTTTCTGTGAATTTTAAAAGAATATGGGTAAATTAGTCCACTTTCTGTGTATTAATGTGAGGATGGTACAAATGCACATTTTAAGCAAACATAAGTGTACAGTACTCACAAATTTCACTATCTTGCACTGTCTTATGGTTAGTAACAATTGTGTGTGCCTTAGTCTACACTTTTAACTTTTTTTGCTGATGGGTGAAATTAAGCAATTCTATTGCTCAGGGTAGATTCTGAAATCCATCATTTCTGACTCACCACATTGCTCGATAAATTCCCCTTCAATCCACCAGCTCTTTCCACCCCCCACCCCAACTTTCCATCTGCAAACCTTGGCTGCCCCATAACATCCTCAGCCACCCCACTTTTATCCCCTTCTGTTTCCCATTCCACTCCAAATTGCATGAATTTTATTTTTGTTGTATTGAGATATTGAATAAATGTTTACATGTTTCAATTCTTTTCACCCACCTCTCAGTTGTTGGCTATTTGGGGATTCAGGATGTGATGAGCAGTGATATCAGAGGTCAGTGCTGAGAGATTTATTAAGTACCCATCACCAACCACCTGTCATAACATCTGGTGCAGTCATAATGACAGTGACATTTATAGATGGGATTTCCCCAGAAGTAGTTTTGTGTGAAAGATTTTTAGGAAATTGAAACTCATCTGCAATGTAATTTTTTTTTTAAATTTGGCATTATGATTTGGAATTTTATGACCAAACTAGGAAATGTTTTGAAACTCCAAAACATTTACAGCCCTGGATTAGGGTTGTATTTGATAATAAATTGATGTGGCTGACTGCACAAAATACATGTACTAAAATTGTAATGTTTAGGGGAGAGTGAGGGAGCTTATTTTTGCACCTATGAGAACATTAGTGAAAATGGATCCAGCGAAATTATTGTCTCTGCTAGAATTGAATGATTTGCTCAAAAATAGTTGGTCCATCTGTTTTCTTTTAAGTATGTTCCATGAGTGGTGACATATGAGACAAGATCTGATTCATCAAAGACGTCCCACATAGCAGCAATGCCATGTACTTTGCAATACATGGCCTACTGTGAACATGTACACTGGGAAATAATGGTTAAAGGTATGTGCTGATGGGTTGAGCTGGTGCAGATGGATTAATTGAGGCCTGTGTACAGCTTAACAGACATGTTTAAGGTGGCTAATATTTTTGAGTTTTGAAATATGGTCTCATCTGGAAAATATGCAAAATTTGATCTGGATTTTGATGTTTCTCATTTTGCTGCACATTCTGACAAAAAAAATTGTACTTATTGAATGCCTTAGCACCTATCAGCATTCTTGATCATTTTTTTGAAATAGCTTATTCTGAGTAAAATGGGAAGTGATGGTTTTGAAAATGTGGCCAGGGTGGGTTGGTAAGGTGTGGTTATTTTTGTAAACAGGTCTTGTGCTAGGAAGATATGGCTGCTTGAAAGCCTGGGTTCAGCACTCATTTTTGTCCTAATTGTTCAGAACCGCAGTGTGAATTTGCTGATGGGATGCAATTTTTTGGAGCAGCATTTGTGGATTCTACACAACACCCTTATGAAGGTATGGAGGATTCTGACTGGCTCGGTCTTCGTAGTTTCGTCTTGGTCTCCTCCCATACTTCAAGGCAAGTCCTGAATAAGATGCCCACAACCTTTTCTCTGGTGGTCTCTATAAATGTCAATCACACAGTGCTCACCTCATCTTGGGTTAAGTTCTCAGAATTTTTGGAATAAATGTTGGAGTGTTTATGAAATCTTAGAGGTCCAGGAGACCCTTGTGATGTTTTACAGGCTCTTTAAATCTCCTGGAAAGCAGCATTTGAAGTCAACATCACACAACTAATTTACTCCCTTTTCATCTGGTCACTGTTTGGAGAGCACGGTTCTTCAAGTACTGGAAACAAACATGCTGTCAAGTAACAAGGGGGTAGTTTAACTTGCAACTTCAGTTATCCTCTGGGTTGCCATTCGTAGTATATGCTTCACCTCCGAAACTAAGACCACATCTGCTGTTAAAGTGGCACTTTGGTTCAAAGTATGATCGTAGTGACCTTGGAGGATAATTTACCTTGGAACATGTTGCCAAAAATAGTCCCCTCGGTCTTAAAGCACCAAGGTAGTGAAGGGATCAAGATCTACCTGTCAGTGCTTGTTTCCTACTCAAAACAACTTTTGTTACAGTTGAAGTGAAACCCACTTGTGTTACTGTTGTGCATGCAGTAAACCATGCTGCTCTTACACAGTTCTTCCAAATCCTTCCCTCCATTGCTCAGGTTAGAGATGTGCTTGTTCCCAATCTTGCCTGTCCATTGTCAGTGACATTACACAGGGTTGGGGAATCAAGAATTAGAGGGCATATGTTTAAGGTGAGAGAGGAGAGATTTAAAAGGGACTTGAGGGGCAACTGTTTTTACACAAAGGTTTGTATCTCTGGAATAGGCTTTCAGAGGAAGTGATTGAGGCAGGTACAATAACAACTTTCAAACGAAACTTGGACAGATACATTGATTGGAAAGGTTGAGAAAGCTGTGGGCCAAATGCTGGCAATGAGACTAGCTTGGATGGGGCTGGCATCGACCAGTTGGGCTAACGGGCCTGTTTCCATGCTGTATACCACTATGACTCTATATGAATTACTTTAAAAGAAACATTTCCTGGCCCCTGCCTTTCCTCCTCCATCTCTGCACTATTCTTTTCAAGATGCTTTGTGAGGATGGGATCAGGTTCCACATTTGAAGTGATGATGATCAAATTTGCCTCAGGACCAGCTCTCTTAGCACTTCCATCACATCCATGTTGCTAAGCTGAGATTCGGTATCCAATCAAGCAAAAGGAAGTGCAGGAATAGGTCAAGTGGTCCCTTGAGCCTGCATCACCATTCAGTGAGAACATGATTAATCTTGTATTGCAAGTGCATATTCCTACTTACTTTCCCAATCCCATTATTGATCTTAGTCTTGAATATACTCAACTGAATATGCACAGCTGGATTTATTCCACGGATGTGCAACCTCCAGGGTCAAGAAATTTCTCCTTGGCTCAAACTGAGTGACTCCTTATTCTGTAACAACTTCTCGGCACATTGATGCAAGCTCTGTATCCATCAATGCGATCACCCCTCATTATTTGAACTTGTTACGAGTGTAGGCCAATCCTTGTTAATCTCTTCTCAGAGGGCAAACCATTTATTGGAATCACTACAATGAATCTTACACTGTATCACCCATCGCTTGCAAAGCAACTATATCTCTTGGGAGATCAAACTTTCAAAGGGGCCTGTACTATTGTGGCAAAACTTTCTCACTGATTTATTTTGGCCACATTTCAATAAAGGCAAGTGTGTGAATTGCTTTCTGCATCTGTGTTAACTTCCTGTACTTCATGACTTGGTGCACCAAGATACTTCTGACCATCAGCATTTACACATTTCTTATTGTTTTAAAGATATTCTTGTATATACTTCAGCAATTTTTCCAAATAATGCTCCATTTGCCACCACCTTACCCACTCATTTGATCAATGTTTATCCTTTTGCAAACTCTTTATCAATTGTTATAGAATCACAGGACACGAATGACATAGGAGGCCATTTGGCTCATTGTATTCATGCTGATTGGAGAAAGAGCTACTCTGCCTAATCCCATTTTCCAACACTTGGTCCTGTATCCCTGCAGGTCTCGGCTTTTCACTCTCACGTCCAGGGACACTTTGTAAATGTGGTAATTGTTTCCAATTCTATCACCCTTACTGGTAGTGAGTTTCAGACCCCGACCACTCTCTATGGGGAGAAGATGCTTTCTTCATCGGAATGACTGATTTGAACAATTTTGAACAATACACAGGAAATGTCTTCTGCTCTTCTTTGAAATAATGCTGCGGTATCTTTCTTGAGTCCTCAGAGAGCAGATGTTACCTTGGTTTTAGTTTTGTCCAGAAGACAGCACATCTGACAGTGCAAGGCTCCTCTCTGCTGGGTTGGAGAGTTGGCCTGGAATTTCCTGCTGAAGTGTCAGGAGTGGGACTTCGATTTGGATCCTTCTCACTCAGCCAAAGCTGATGATGTAAAGCTTTCGTGCACTCCCAATTTACTACATTCTCCAGCTGCCTTGGTATCAATCTTTGTCTGGTTTTATTTCAATAAAGTGCTTTGTTATGTTTTTCTGCATTTTACATGCTAAACAAATGCAGTGCCTGTGAAATTTGTTCCTTATTCATTCATTGAATGTGAACATTGGCTGTTGTTGCATTTATTGCCCATTGATGATACCGTAGCGCAACAAATAGGTGGGGTAGAGGAGGGAGCTGAAAATGAATCTTTAGACTTGGAGGCTGAGTGTGATAATGAAGATAATGCATGTGACTATCCAACTATAATTACCTGATAAATACATACCATCTATTGGGCTGGGTTCTTGTTATCCTCCGTAGCATTGCTAAAGTGTTTGCCTTCTCAAATAGGGTATGCGCGGCACCCTATACCTTTTTATTCTTGCGGTTGGGGCCCTGGATCTAACGTGCAAAAACCTCCTTTAGCCCAGTCTACCTTGAAGTCCGCACAGTACCAGTCTATGATCTGGTGCTGGTGAGGATTGGATGGAGTGATGTTGCATTTTTCGGAAGTTTGGGTACATGGGAGATAAAGGTTAGGTTTTGTATTCAAAGTACTCAGAGGTGTGGCTTCTGGAAACAACTGCATTGTCATGCATAGTATTTGGAGGATTTGTCTGTAAAAAGCCAGACTGAAAGGGTTCTGCAGATCCTCAATGTTTTTCATTCCTGAGTGCTCTGGTGATGGGTGATTTCCCAACATCAGGTCTTTTAAAAGTTGGAATGCTGGGATCAGATATTACTGATGGACCAGTAAAGAGCATGGAAATCATACGCAAGCAGATATTGTTGCCAGGTTGCTTTCTGGCTCTGCCCAGTCCAAATATATCATAATATTGGGAGGAAACTGATGGAAGGTGATGGATTTGTGAGAAGACCAGAGTTACTCCTGATGCTGTCCTTAACTAACACCTGGAGCTGTCATTTGGAAGCAGAACTTGAGGGAAAGTAATCGTTACTGAAACCCTTGACCGGGTTAATTCTGTCTTTCATCACCCTTCTACAAACAGCCTGGTGGTCGTCATCTGTTGTCGTGAACTGGATCAATTAATGTGCTGTAGACCTGAGGTTAATTCCCAATACTGACAACCTCCAGTTTATGGCAATGAACTGCAGCATGACCATCTCTATTTATTATACTGATTTTTGTCAATATTTAAAGAAGATTTATCCAGAAGGCTAATGATTTGAACAACTGATTTAAGTTTCATTTGGTCAAAATTGCCTCAAAATGTCACAAGGACAGTTTCCTTGAGAGGTTTTACCAGCATTGCAACTTCAGATTTGTCTTGATTGATTCATTGCAGCCACTGCCTGTTGAATGTGTCATTTTTGGATTGTTTATCAATATAAAAGTTGATACAAGCTCAGTAAAGTGATTGAAGGAAACACAAGAAAACTTACATTTAAAAAAAAGTAAAAGATGAGGAAAATGAAACCATTATATGGTTGAAAGAATTATGTAGAAGTAAAATAAAGACTGCACTTGTTTTTACTTCCATCTCCCCATGTCCCCAGATTATTTTAATGTTACATATGTTGGAAAAGGGATCCATGACTACCACATATTCCTAACAAAGTAAAAGGAATCAATGGCTGTAGCATATTCCTAACAATTCATCAAAAGTAAGGGAAGGATTGCAGTACCCACTTGTACTTCTGGCCAGTTTAGTAGTCATTTCATTCCTTTTGAGGCTCCAAACATGTTGAAAGCCCTCCAATACCTTGGCAAGTTAATCATCAATGGAAAAATGCTGAATGGGATACTGACATTGCTCACCAGTTATTTCATTTGGGATCTGCCAGAACCACTCGCCTTCAAACTTAATTGTAGGTTTGGTCCAAACATGAACAAAAGAGCTGGGTTCCATGTGACTATGACTGTCCATGATGCCCAACCGTTTTCAGCTGTTTGGTTAGTGACCTCCCCTCCATTGTGTCAGCACTGGGGACATCTTGACAAACTCAAACAGTAGAGTTTGTACCTTGCCCTTGATTTTCAGTGGCATTGCCAATTCCAAATCTTACTTCATACACAATTCATAATTGGGTATCAGGAACTTTTATGGTGTCACAAGTGCTGTAGATACATAAGTATGTCTGTGATAGGCATCATCTGATGAGAGACTTGTATTGTGGTTCCCCAAAGCATTTCTACTGTTACAAGGCATATAAGGAATGTGAAAGGATACTCTGTATTTGCCTGTTGCTACACTTGCCTGGATGAGAGCATCTCCAACATACTTCAGAAACTTGACACCAATCATGACAAAGCAGGTGACTTGACTACTTCCATTGTTTTAATACTCTCTTCCTCTAATAGTGTACTGCACCCACAAACCCTTTACTAAAGTACTGCAGCAACTCTCCAAGGCTTCGTTAACATCATCTCTAAAACTTGTGACCTCTGCCACGTTGAAGAATGAGGGCAGCAGACACATTCACTGTGGTACCTGCTCATTCCTCAGTCACACATCATGCTGCTTTCAAAGGGTTTTGCTCTTCCTTTATTGCGACTGGGTTAAAATCCTAACAGTACTAACTGTGTCCTTTCACCACGTTACTGAAGAAGTTCCAGAATGCTCTCCTCCACCTTCTTGAGGGTACCTTGGGAGTAAATGCTGGCCTTGCCAGTTGATGCCCAATCCTGTGAAGTAAAAAAAATACATGTCCACTGGAGTCTGCTATTTGGTATTGGTTTATTATTGTCACTTGTACCGAGGTACAGTGAAAAGCTTGTCTTACAAACCGATCGTACAGGTCAATTCATTACACAGTGCAGTTATTTTGAGTTAGTACAAAGTGCATTGATGTAGTACAGGTAAAAACAGTAACAGTGCAGAGTAAAGTGTCACAGCTACAGAGAAAATGCAATAAGGTGCAAGGTCACAACAAGTGACGTGAGGTCATAGTCCATCTCATTGTATAAGGAAACAGTTCAATAGTCTTATCGCAGTGGGGTAGAAGCTGTCCTTAAGTCTGGTGGTACGTGCCCTCAGGCACCTGTATCGTCTACCCGATGGCAGAGGAGAGAAGGGAGAATGTCCCAGGTGGGTGGGGTCTTTGATTATGCTGGCTGCTACACCAAGACAACAAGCGGTAAAGACAGAGTCCAAGGAGGGGAGGCTGCTGTCCATGATGCGCTGGGCTGTGTCCACAACACTGCAGCTTCTTGCGGTCCTGGGCAGAGCAGTTGCCATACCAAGCCATGATACATCCAGATAGGATGCTTTCTGTGGTGCATCTGTAAAAGTTGGTGAGAGTCAAAGGGGACAAACCAAATTTTGTTAGCCTCCTGAGGAAGTAGAGGCGCTGGTGAGCTTTCTTGGCCGTGGCATCTACGTGATTTAACCAGGACTGGCTGTCGGTGATGTTCACTCCCAGGAACTTGAAGCTCTCAACCCTCTCGACCTCAGCATCATTGATGTAGGTGGGTGCATGTACACCGCCCCCCTTTCCTGAAGTCAATGACCAGCTCTTTTGTTTTGTTGACATTGAGGGAAAGGTTGTTGTCATGACACCATTCCATTCCACTAAGCTCTCTATCTCCTTCCTGTACTCCGACTCATCGCTGTTTGAGATACAGCCTATGACGGTGGTATCATCTGCAAACTTGTAGATGGAGTTACAGCAGAATCTTGTTTCACTTGACACAACTTATTATGCTTCTCACATTCCATTCTCTCTGTTTATCTTTTGCTTCTCATGGTTTGGTGACTGTTCTGTGATGGAGCATTTTCCTGCTACCACCCACTTACTTTGAACCAGATGTTGTTGGGTGATAAGCATGGAGCTAAATGTTCAGATTATTTATTAACAAAAATACTCATTGAATT
This sequence comes from Pristis pectinata, assembly GCF_009764475.1. NCBI lineage: Eukaryota > Metazoa > Chordata > Chondrichthyes > Rhinopristiformes > Pristidae > Pristis > Pristis pectinata. Next base: position 94,404,067 of record NC_067407.1, on the reverse strand, counting down.
CTGTGTGATTTTAAAGTTAATTGGATTTTGCTAACTTGCTGCATCTTGACAGTTTTATCGGTGGATCTGAGATGAGCAGCGTTAGAAGGGGTCCTAAGTTTGACTGCTTCGAATTGTACCAGAGAAAGATTTGTAAATATGATCCTTTTCCAAAAATCGGTTTTAATGCTGTCCTTTGACTAAGCTACAAATCCCAAAAGGTCATGTGCAAAGTATAGGTAAGCTGTGTGTTTTTCACTGCAGCATCTCCTTAAATCATCTCCTCCTTTGATCTGTTCAACCTTTGCTCCAACAAGTTAGGGGAGTTCACAGACCCCATTGTCTCTTAGGTAAAATCTATTGTTTACCACTGTAGAAAAGGTACAGAATCAGTTTACTTGGGGTCAGGGGCATTAGTTATGGTTGAAAAGTTTGGACTTTCTTTGGTAACTGCTCAACTTTCTCTGTCGAAGTGATAGAACTTGATGAAGCAGATAGACATAAACTATTCCTTCTAACCTTCTGCCCCACCAGCCACCACATTCAATAGATTGTGCATCATAATTTCCTCCACCTTTAATCAGATGCTGCTAACAAATAACTCTTCCTTTCCTCTTCTCTCTGCTCCCTTGTTTCCTCTGGACCTCTGGTTAAGTCTGCCATTTGCAACACCCACCCCTCACAGCACCTTCCCATACAATTATAGGAAATGCAATACCTGCCATTTCGCCTTTTTCCTTCCAACTATCAAAGGATGCAAATGCTCACAACAAGTCTTCATTCGCTTGTGCTTCTTTATCTCTGTGTAATACATCCAGTGATGACTAAACACAGACACTTTGAAGAACATCCACCTTCAGTTCATAAGGGCAGAAACCTAACTTTTTGTCTGTCAATTTAATTCTCCACCTCTCTCTTACTTAAACCTCTTTGGCCTTTTATACTGTTCCAGAGTTCTGTATGAGCTTAAATAATAACCTCTATCTCCTATCTCAGGTGGTTACACCCTTGGGGCTAAACATTGAAGTCAGCAGTTTCAGATAACCAACCTTTCCTGTTTGCATCAGAACCGGCCAGTTTGACGACAAAGGGCAAGAAATGCTGGAGGTACTTGGCAGTTCAGGTCATGTCTGTGAGCAGAGAGGCAGGGGTTAGCATTTCAAGTTGATAACCTTTTACGGTGGGGGGGATGGTCGATTAATGACTTTCCCTCTCAAACGGTGAGCATGCCGAGATATCTCCCATTTTTCTACCAATAGTTCCACTAATCAGGCAGCCTCTGTGAATATTATCTGAACTACCTGTTAATGGCACTGGGGCCATGGGCAGTGTGTGGTCATCACCTGCTTGGGTTGTCCTTGATCGGGGGGAAAAAAAACAAAACAGCAATTCTAAATGTTTTAGATCAAAGGTAATTTTAACAATGAAGGGAGAAGAGTGAAAAGGAATGCCAGACCTAAGGGACTCTGCTAATGGAAGGAAAAGGTTTTTTTAATGGTGGAGCAATGAAAATCTGAGTATGCCAATTAGGTTGAGCACCCAGGCAGTTCTGGCATCAAACAGGTACAGTGCCTGGCATATGGTGCCAACTGCCAATTGAAAACTGATGGGCCAAAGCCTGGGTGTGTTGGTGCAGGCCAAAGTTCCGATGACCCTGAGCTGATTCCGAAGTTCACAGAGACCTGTTGACTCCAGATGGAAATGGATAAGTACAATTAAGAAAATGGCAAGATGCTTGAGGCCAGACTTGGAGGAGTAGCAATAACTCGGGGATGGGGATTTGTGGAGGGGAAGGGGGGGTTAGAGCCAAAGGTGATTTTTGGAGAGAAGGATGGGCAAGGTTGTGGAGGGATTCAAAAGAAAACTATCAGAATTTTAAAAGTGAACACTGCATGAGCAGGAGCCCAGGGAATGGGACTTGGTGCTAGTATGAAAATGGAAGGGAGACAATGGGAAGGCAGCTGGGTATGCTTCAGGTGGATCAATTCTGGATGGAATAGAGATATGGATGAGGGTTTTAACTATCAGCATTTATAAGCCAGAGAAATGTTCCTGTTACAAACAAATTCTGCTTTACTATTAAGTTGTTTGAGCCCAGTGTCACTTTTTAGTGTATGTATTCCACCAAAATAAATGGGCACCAGACTCCTCTGTATCAGCTCTATGCTTCTATACTGCTTAAATTTTTATCTGCTTTTTTGAAGCTTTAACAAAGAGGACCACTCTAGTTAATTGTTTGGTTGAATTGATATACACCAAGCACATGGCACAAAGCCTCTTTTCATTGCAATTTTTCCAATCTAAATGTCTTGCCACTTGCATTTCAGCAAATATTCATCAGCAAATGGCTGACAATTTGCTGAATTAGGTGCCTTTGTGGTAGGCAAAGCGATTTGTTCCCATGCCTTTTCACTTCCCAGTTATTTTTGTCCTATGAACTCTCAAATGCTTTTCCAGCAAATTCTTCTGGGAATATATTTTTTTTGAATCTCAAACTTGCCCACTAATCTGATTGGAATAAATTGCTTCAGTTTCTGCAATTGTCTTTTCAAGGGCACAGATACATTTTGTATCCTGGTATTTGGGCGAAAAGATTGCTGTCAATCCCGGGACATTTGTTTGCTGAAATTGCAGATAATTTACAGGCAGTTTCCCTTTCCCAACCCACTTAAATACTTGCTAGTGATTATTCATTGGCCTCTTTTATTGTCCTGAATTTCAGAGCATTTCCACAATTTATCTACGCTGTTCTGCCTACCCCAGTGTTAATACCTTTCCTTCATTGTCCTAATTATTCCCTTCCTGCCATTTCCCATTCTGAAATTTTCCCTTTTGCAGAGTCAAAGCAACAGAGGAAATCCTGTCTATAATGTCTTTCACATTCCTGGGTAGCTCAATGTGTGCCATATCCAATAAAATTATTTTTAAATGTAGTCACCATTGCAGCAAAGTCCAACAGGAAACTTGCATGTAAGTTTCCGCAAAAAAGACAATTTTGTTTTTTTAGTTGTGTGGAGTTTGGTCGGGGTGATTGGGAGAGCTTGCAAAATATTCACTTGAGAGGATGCTCCAGGGCACCATCTAATACATTGTGTCTAAAGATATCACCTCCCACTATGCTGCCCTTTGAACTCAAACATTCTGGATGTGCCACCACCCTCCTTAGCACTGTTGCACCAAGAGCAACACATACTTGATAATGCCCCTCTAAATATGCCATTTCCATGTCCCAAATAGACTTTGTTCCCACAAAACTGCCCTCTTCTTTTATTTCCTCCAAAGCTTTATTGTGCTTTACCATAAGTAATACCGCAAGAAATAAATTTGAATAAATATTTTTGAGAAATGCTTGTACCTAGCAAAATTACTGTTTGGTGTCCCAATAATATCCATGAGGTGTATGATACAAATGCACAAAACAGTATATTGATATTTTGATTCCTGGCTAAAATCACTGCAGCTTGATGCAACTCTCACCTGAATTTGACTTTGCCACAATAAGCATTCAACATAGTTGAGTGTAATAAATGGGCACATCTTGTACAATATTGCTGCTACTTGGGCATCCTTTCTGGGTGGACGATTGCTTGTATCCCTTTTAAATCTCTGAATTCTGACGTGGCTGATAAGGCCAATGTGAAATCCATAGGTTCGCCACAGGTAGGGCACTGGGCAAAGAGTGTGTAGTTGAGAGTGATGCACCCCTCCTTTTGGCTGGGCTGCTTTGTGCTCCCGACAAATGGACTCAGTTCTCAAAGCCATCCTGAATGCTGTTTCTCGCACTGTGTCAGGAATTCGCACAGTCAACAGGGATGTTGCACTTTTTCCAAAGAGGGTTTGACTCGTTTTCTTTGCCCACCCGATATATTCCTGCCGTCATCAAGCTCAGAATAGACTGCTTGTATCGGGAATTTGGTGTCCGACTTGCAAATAATGTGGCCTGTGCATTGGAGCTCACTGAGTGTAATTAGACTCTTGATGCTGGGGGATCTTGGCTGTGGATGTGATGCTTGTGGTTTCTTTGTCTTGCCAGTGGATGTGGAGGATTTTGTGGAGATGGTGTTGTTGGTATCTCTTCAGTGCTTTGAGGTGCCTGCTGTAGGAGGTCCACATCCCTGGAGCATAGGGGAGGGCAGGGACCACTGCTGTCTGGCAGATGATGTGTATGGTGTCAAATCTAAAGTCCTGATCTTTAAACGTGTTTTCTTCAGACTGCCAAAGGCTGCGCCAGCACACTGAAGGTGGTAGTAACAGTCTGCTTTTTTTGACTGGTAAATCCTGCGGTATTGAATATGATCACAGGCTCTTGTGTGGATCTTTATTGTCAGGGAAGTGGTCTTGTGTAGTGAGGCCAGGTTGGTAGGGGACCTTTAGTTTGCAGATGTTTAGTTTAAGGCCCTGTCAGTGAAAGTGTCATCAGCCTCTGATGTGGCCCATGCTAAAGCATTGCTTGCAGAATGCAGCTCAATAATTTGAGGTTGGGGTGACGCAGACTGAACAATTTCCCGTTGTTTTTCCCCTGTAAATTGGCTGCACTCCAGCAAGAAACTTATTGGAGATGAGGGGCAGTATTGCAGCAAGAAAAGTTGAGACATATGTTGGAATGACAACAGCCTTAACTGACATTGGTTTGCATGGAGATTGGGTCTTCAGTGGACCCATGAGTTAAGATTAAGGCTTGTATTTCAAAATTTAGCAGATATAGAATGGAGAAGAATTTCAGCCATCAGCAAAATTTGAGAAGAATGCTCCACAGCCCCTTATGATTGACAGAGAAAAAAGCTAGGTCACAAAAGGTCATGTAGAGTGGTTAGTGCTTGCTCTTGGCTTTTGGAATTGTCCACTTGAAGATCATGTCCATTGTGCGTCCAGATGGATAAAATCCACCCTGTTATTAGGGAGCGGCTCTTTGGCCACTGGGAAGAGGCAGTGGAGGAAGACCCTGCTGATTCCTGTCCCTGTGGTAGAGCCCAAGTCATCACAATGGGGCTTTTCCTGGATATGATCACACTTGTATCAAGGGATCTCAGAGGCACCACATGATCCTCTTTACAGATATGGAAGATGATACTGTGAACCTGTGATGGAACTTACTCTTTTGGAGTTAAATTAGTCATCACTGCCCATAATTTGAAGCATTTCACATTGCTTAATTATGCTGTTCCATATTTTTGGTTGGCTTGCTGTTTTAAATGCCTGCTTAAGCTGTGTCAATTCTTTGCAATATTGATTTAAAAAGGTACATAGAACACTACAGCACAGTGCAGGTGCTTTGGCCCACAATGTTGTGCTGACATTTTATCCTGCTCTAAGATCTATCTAACCTTTCCTCCCACATAGCCCCCTATTTTTCTATCATTCATGTGTCTACCTAAGAGCCTCATCAATGTCCCTAATGTATCTGCCCCCACAACCTTTGCAGGCAGTGCGTTCCAAGCACCCACCACTCTCTGCGTAGAGAAAAAAGCTTACCCTGACACCTCCTTTATACCTTCCACCAATCACCTTAAAATTATGACCCCTCATGTTAGCCATTGTCACCTTGGGGAAAAAAAATCTGACTGTCCACTTGATCTATGCCTCTCATCATCTTGTCCACCTCTATCAAGTCAAACACTCTGTCAAGTGTTTTTCATCTTTTGTAAATCTTTGTCCACTCTGTAGTTTTTACAAGTATCCCTTTGGAATATGAAATAGAAGTAGGACTGAGCAACTAAGCTGTTTGCACTTGCTCCACCAGTCTATAAAATTTTGCAGTCTCTTTTTTGTGTTTCTCACTGGGTCACTCTCTTTATCAGTTACTTGCTCCTCTGCTGAATTAAATTTGCACAATTCTTGGGCCCACTGTTCTTTTTGGCATTATAGGTCTTTTCCTTTGATGTAATAGTATCTTTAATTTCTCTTGTTGGCCAGAGCTGGACAACTTTTCCTATCGGGCTTCTGTCCTTTGAAGAATGTTTTTTTTGTAGATAATACATTAATTTAAATGTTTGCCAACATTTACTGTCACACTGTAGTTTCCCATTGTACTATGTAGTTAACCTTATTAGGTACCTAACTGATATCTTCACAGATTCCTTTAAGAGTTAAGACCGATGTTTCTGATTGAACTGAATCACTTGCAGTCACTATGTAACAGTCCATCATATTGTGTTCACTATTTTTAAAAGAACCTTAACTAAGAGATTAATAATGAAACTTTTCTGACTGCACAACACTTGACCTATAATTATCTGTCCCCATGTGGGTTCCTCAACATACTGGTGTAGAAATTTTCTTTTGTGCTCCATGAATTCATCTTCCATGCAATTACTGCCAATCGAGTTTATATGGAGATTAAACCTCACCACCCCCCCCCCCATGATTATTGTATTACTTTCGTTGGATGTACCTCTGATTCCCTGTACGATGGTCTACATAACCACTATTGTTGATTACCTGCAGACAACTCTGAACAACGTTTGCTATCCCATTCTGTTTCCTGGCTTTACCCAAATTGATTTTATTTGTGGGTTTTCTGACACTTTTTCTCTATATCTTTAATCCCCATTCTTTATCAGAGCTACTCTTTCTCCTTTTAAAATTTTGTCTACCTCTTTACAAGTTAAGTATCTTGAAGTCTAGACAAATTTACCACAGAGGAACTTGGGGTAAAAGATTGATGTGCTCTTCCTCCAATGTGGAAATTAAGCAAGCTTAACAAAGCAGAATCGTCTACCTCAATGTTATTACCAGAATTCATGGCTAGGAGTGGTGCTTGCTGCAGACTTACACGAAAGCTTTTTATTAAATACCTGGCAAGCATACAGTTATATTAAAGGATTCTTGCTAGATATAGAACAATATAGCACAGGAACAGGCCCTTCGGTCCATCATGTGTGCGTTGAAACACGATGCTGAATTAAAATGAACTTTCTTCTGCTTGTACATGATCCATACCCCTTCCATTCCCTGCACATTCTTGTGTCTAACTTTAGAGCCTCTTAAACGCCACTGTCACATCTGTTTCCAACCACTACCGCTGGCAGCCCGCTCCCTGGCACCTACCACTCTGTGCTTTTTAAAAAAAAAAATGCCCCACACATCTTTAAATTTCCCCCTCTCATCTTGAATGCATGTCCTCTCGTACTTGACATTTCTACCTTGGGGAAAATGATTCTGACTGTTTACCCTATCGATGCCTCTCATGATTTTGTAAACTTCTGTCAGGTCTCCCCTCAGCCTCCACTCCAAAAAGACAATCCAGGCTTGTCAAACATTTCCTTGTAGTTTATATCATCTAATCCAGGCAGAATCCTGTTTAAAAAAAAATCTGCACCCTTTCCAAAGTCTCCATCCTTCCTGCAATGGGGCGACCAGAACTGCACACAATTGATAGTTATTCCAAGCCAAATGCACCACTTTTAATAGTTTGTTTTAAAAAAAAACTGCATAATTTGCTGATCAGAAATTATGGTTTCGTATGACTGAGAGCATGAATATAATTCCAAGATCTGAGAGCTCACTATCATTCCAGTTTTTTTAAACAAAGCTTCGTAGTTCTATTTTTACCTTTGAAACACTTAACATTCCTTAAAGCAAACTGTTCTGTGCTAAGGAAACGTGGAATGCCTGAACCCTTGTATAAAATGATGTGATCTTCCATTTTACTTTTGTAGCTTCAATTGCTTTCTGGTTTGTACATTTTTGGCACTCGTGCTATGCTGCCATTTTCTATACATAAAGCTTTTGACTAGAAGTCTTAAGAGATGTTACTTGGCACAACAATATTTAATAACTTTATTTGGGATTCTAGATGTTGATATTACTGGACAGCTTTGGCAGAATGAGTGAACAGTGAGTGGAGAATTTTCTTGTTTCTATCTGCTGGGCAACTTTGACCTGTTGAAATGCTATAAATGTAAGTTCAATATGAATTAAAAGGTGTTTTTTTAACTTTTAATGTTTAATGCTAAGCATTTTTACATTATTGATGTTGATGGGAATTGGGGAGAACTTTTTCTTAAGCTTTGCTTTACGTGAATGCATTTCATTGGCTGAAGGAAATTGCCATTTATGTTGAACCACAAATATTGTAATGATATGACAGGAAACCTATAATTGTTCATCTGTTAAAATCCATTTGAGAAAAATTATAGATTTGTTCAGTTTCTTTTCAATTTGATTTCCCCCCACACCCCCCTTTTTCCATTTTTGTTTCTTTTTATGTTCTGGATATATAAGAGAACAATGCAGACAAATATATACCAAAGTGCTTGGGGAAGAAAATCACATTTTCTATTGTCAGCAAGCGGAAATAACTTGATACCTTTTCAGTGCATTACTTTCCCCTCCCTTCATTAAGAAGGCATCCCTGCTCCTGGTTGCAAGGAAAGAACTAGTGACATTCCATTTTAATTTCTAGACCGGTTGCAGTCTGCTTGTAATGCACTCTCCAGGGCTTTATTTGAGTGCTTTATGGTACGTTACTATTCTCTGCCCTTGTAACCTATTGAGTAGAACAGCATGTTTACCTTCATCTGTTCTATTTTATGCATAGTCAGCTCCATTTATAGTACAATGTTTTTGCTCACTGTAGCCATTTCTTAAATGGGTTATTTGCATAGAAAATTGGTGATTTGTGTGTTTGTTCAGTGGTGTGGTATTTCACTCAAACTTCAGAGCTTGCTGTCTCTTGGTTCAAATGCATGTATTATCTTTAATTTTAAGGTGCAGTATCTAAATTTCACGGTTTAATTGACCAGCATTTCTGGTACCTTTTATCTGTTTGTAAGATACTGGATGATGGCCAGTAGGCTAAGGTAACATTTTTTTTAGCAAACACAACTTGCAAGCAAAAGAAAGAGATCATTTCTTTCTTGGGTGTGCCTGCAGATAGGCAACTGGTTTAAGCCTATTTGGTCTTTGTTTGAGGCAGTCTCTCAGGATTGAGGAAGATTTGCTTTCATTCCTGTTCTATGGGTTTTCAGATGACTAATGAAGGCAGTGTGGGACCTGCATGTTTTTGCCATAAGTGTGGTGGGTGATTCTACATGGGGTTGGAAGTAGGGTAATTTGAACTCCTTTGCCGCTTAATACAGGGCTGCTCTGTATTCCCAATGACCTCAAAGTCCTCAATATCACACTGAAAGCTCCTCCTTCACTTTCAATATTCATTGGGAAGAAATTCCCAGGTGCCAGCAGGAATGCGGTACTTTTTTTTTTGAAGAGGTTTTGAAAAGATCCTTGAATCTTTTCCTCTCTCCACTTGGTAATCTCTTCCCACAATGGAGCTCCAAACATAGTGTCTCGGGATTCTAGTGTGGAACATGCAATGACGTGGCCTGTTGAAAAGAGCTGGCTCAGTGTGATTAGCTCCTTGATGCTTGGGGTGTTGCCCTTGGAGAGGACACTAACATTGATTTGCTCATCCTTCCAGTGGATTGGAGGACTTTGCAGAAACAGCATGGAAGGTATCTTTCAAATGCTTTGGTGGCACCTACTGTAAGTAGTCAGAAGTAGGAGGGCAGCGATCACTGCTGTTGGGTTTTGTGCTTGGTTTGAAGTCTAGATCTATAAACATCCCTTTTCTCCAGACAACCTAAGATACAAAGGTAGACAAGAGACTACAGGTGCTGGAATCTGGAGCAACGAACAAGCTGCTGGAGGAACTTAATGGGTTGAGCAGCATCCGTTGAGGGGAAAGGAATTGCCGATGTTCCTGATGTGGGGTTTTGACCCAGAACATCGACTATTCATCTCCCCACCCCACATAGGTGCTGCTCGACCCACTGAGTTCCTTCAACAGATTGCTGCACCCTAAGACTGCTCAGACAGTGAAGACAATGGGGAATTTCATAATTGATGCCTGCCCCCACTGAGTGGTGTCTCCCAAATAGGGGAAGCAGTTCATGTTTTGCGGGTCTTGTGGATCCTTAATATTAGAAGATTTTTACAGCAGGGGCAAATTTGGTTAAAGGATCTTTTGTTTTGTGGATGTTTATTGCAAGATTTATCCTTTCGTATGCCTCAATGAATGAGGCGATGATGGAGTATTGCTTGCCAGCTGCAGCTGAACTTCTGAGGGTGGGGTGGCCTTGATTCTGGAGTGGAGGCTATGTTGGTTGAATGGATTGCTATCTGTCCTGTAGATGAGTTCCACTCAGGCAAGAAGTTTGTTAGAGCTGAGGTGAAGCATATCAGTGAGGAAGTCTGGAAAAATGTCACAGGGCTTCAAGGATGGAGGGCAGAGGTGTTGATCATCTTTTCGGTTACATAATTGCATTGAGATTGGATGTTTTGTGGACCAGTTAGTTGGTATAACAGCTTGCATTCCATCATAAAGCAAACACAAGGTGGAGACAAATTTTTGCAAGCAGTCATACATAGAGGATGCTCCGTCCCTCCTGACTGATAGAGTCACAGTCTGTTGTGAGGTTGAGAAACAAATGATGAGTCCAGGGACATGGAAATTATCCATTTGGAGTTAATGATAGGCTTAGAATTATGGATTTGCATGTGGTGGTGGTGTGATTGTTACTGGACTGTCGGCCCAGGTTCTGGATTATTGCTTCAGATGCACAAATCCGAATCTCAGTGTGGCAGTTAGGGAATTTAAGTTCAAGTAATTATATAAAAGATAGAAATATTTTGTTTTAGAAAACTGGTCTTGGTAGCAGTAACCATGAAACTACCAGACTCTTGTAAAATAAAACCTACCTGGTTCACTAACGCACCCAGTCTGTCCCTGTGATACCAGCCCTACCAAAGATTCTTACCTGCCTCCTCAGTTCAGGGGCAATTAGGGGTGAACATTTGTCCATGTGCCAAGAATGAATAATTTAAATATAGTTATATGGTCACCAGCATTTTAGCAGCTATTCTGTTTTAATCATAAATTCACTCATTTTAAACATAAATAATAAAATGATTTCATGCTGCTTCCATTTGGTAATTATCTCTTTGTTTTACAGTTATGAAAAAATGAGTGTTGGACGCAAAAGAACAAAGCTGGTTGGGATTATGATGATGGTAAATTTCTTCATTTATGTCGTGGTAGAGATTTCCTGGAATGATCATGAAGACAAAAACTCGACCAAAAAGATGATCATTGCAGACGGTGTATTTTGGAAACCAGTAGTTCATATTAAACCATACTGGAATCGAGAACAGCACAAATTGGATGAATTGTACAACCCTGTTACTGCTGCTCTACACAACAGAACTGTGATGGCGAACATAAACATTACAAACATGTATACTTGTGAACCTAATTTAAATTTAAAGGAGGAGATCAGTAATTTCGATAGTTTGCCTGACCGTTTCAAAGATTTTCTAACGTACTTGCGATGTCGGAGCTATCCCTTAATAATTGACCAACCGACAAAATGCCAGAATAAGCCTGTGCTTCTGTTGGCTATAAAATCACTGGAATCACACTTTGACAGAAGGCAGGCCATACGTCAGTCCTGGGGAAGTGAAGCCACAATTAGAAATAAGACCATTGCAAGGATCTTTTTACTGGGCAAGTCTTCGCAAGCAGATGACTTTCCTAACTTATCAGATATGCTTCAATTTGAGAGTAACCAGCACAAAGATATTCTTCTGTGGGATTACAGAGATACATTCTTTAATCTAACACTAAAAGAAGTGTTGTTTTTAGAGTGGATAAGCAAATCCTGCTCCAATATTCAATACATTTTTAAAGGAGATGATGATGTCTTTGTAAACACGTTACAGATTCTAGAATATATAGATACATTGGATAAGAATAAAGCGAAAGATCTGTTTATTGGTGATGTTATTACAAATGCAGGACCTCATCGAGAGAAGAAACTGAAGTACTATGTTCCTGAAAGCATATTTGAAGGTGTGTATCCTCCCTATGCAGGTGGAGGTGGATTTCTCTACTCTGGATACTTGGCAAAGAGACTTCATAATATTTCATATCAAGTAGCACTATATCCAATTGATGACGTGTACACTGGAATGTGCCTTAGAAAACTTGGCCTTGCTCCAGAGAAACACAAGGGTTTCAGGACTTTTGATATTCTGCAAAAAGATAGACAAATTACTTGTGCATACAAAAATTTAATATTAGTCCACAGCAGAAATCCCCAAGAAATGATAAGAATCTGGAGCAGGCTGCAGGATCCTCAATTGAAATGTTAATCTAAAATACCATATGAAGAAAATGGTTGAAAGAGTTGATACCAGCTTCCATTGGACACGGAGGGTTATCTGATTTTTTGCATTGTTATAACCACTTAATGATATCATGTTGCTAATAGGCTGTGCAAAATCTGTGTGAAGGTTTCTCTCAGAGGATACCAATTGTGAACCTCAGAAGTATTGTGGGTCCAAAGGTATCTGTATTCCTTAGTCAGGATTTGCATTCGTTGTGTTGATCAACCTGAATGCTACATTTCACTGAATGCACAGAATAATTTTATGAATTCCACAATTTCCACCATCTCTCTCTAACATGATGTCATCTTCCACAACGGATCATTCCCATTCTCTATCAAAAGGAATCCCAGGAGATTATTCTGGAGCCAGTTGAAATAAGGTCTGGTGATAATTGGAACGGAGTGGTTCATTCAGTATATTGTAGCCAAATAAAAGAGGCGGCACAAAGAGATTACAGAATATTACCCTGGACTATGTCAGCCATGAGCATAATATTGTCTCTTTAAATCTTGTGCAAGCAGATTATTTTTGAGATTCACTATCAATTGTATATGATTATATGTGCTGTACATCAGGAAAGGGGATGTTTCATGTCTTCAAAGAAGAATGTAAATGAATTTTGTTTAATAAATCTAATTTCTGAATAGAAAGTCAATGCTATTTAAATTTTAGTGCAGGTTGCAAAAGAAATCCAGAAGTTTTATAAATTCTGGATTTGTCCCAGATTATTTCCAATCTATTAAAGGTTGCTGGACATTCTCCATAATATGTAAGCATGTGTGCTTCCTGTGTTTTATGTGGAAAAGTGCCTGCATTTTATTTATTCAGATCTACGACCAAATTGTTTTTAAAATGGAAAATATACAATGTATATTTTGTCTGTAAAAACTTGTTAAGTGTGACTTGTCTCTAAATAAACAGTTAATATAATCCTTGGCATCTTTCAAGATATAATAAAAGATAATCCAGAATGCATTTCTTTAAACCTGAGGGGGAATAGGCTCTAACTGCACATTATACAGAGTGTCCTAACTCCTTGTACAGTGGCTGCACGTAGACCAGTTAAACCAAGAAAATTCCCTGGACTTTCCACCAACAAATAGACATTAAATCATCCTAATACATAAAACCATAAAGTATTTCATCCAATTCCACCCCCCCCCCAAAAAATGTAATTGATTTCAACTTTGTGGTTGTTGGTTGGTAAATGGGGCCCTCCATATGTGTGAAAGATGATCGGAGGAAAAGTGCTCCCTCCATGACATCAGATTTCATTGTTTTCCTTTGATTTTGCTATTTAGTAATTCTCAGCAAGATGGTTGGAGATAGTTATATCCCATTGATTTTAATGTGCAAGCTATTTAAAATCAATATATTTGAGACTAGTAGAGCTTTCCCTTGGGATTTATGAATACTTAATATGATTTGGTATCTAAAATTTTAAATGGGAACATTTTCATTTAACTTGCCTGTCAAGAGAAGTAACTGCTGATTTCACTTCATGTATGCATTTCAAAACAAATGTATTTAAAATGAATCACTTGTGGCTCTTGGGTGTATGTTTTATTTACAGTATGAGCTTAGTTGCAATATTATAGTTAAATTTTGTTTCTCTGATACTTAAATTATGACACAACATGGTTCACAGAGAAAGAATATTGCCATATTAGGAGTGAAGACATCAGCACCATTTGTGGTGCAAATTTGTGACTCAGTTACTCAAGATATGCTTGCATTCACTGCTTTTCTTGGTGCTATATAAGGAATTAAAACTGGGAAATGGGGAAGGATCTACTGTTTAGTATTTCAAGGTACTGGGATTGTGTAGTTTCTGCACTTTAACTGTAAGGGTCCCATGGTTTGACAAATCTGGCTGATGATCTGGAGTCTTGTAGCATGAGGTCCTTTGATTTGGCTTTAAGTATTAAACTGAGGAGCTCTTGCGCAGGTTGGGCCCATATTTAAATTAGAACTAAGCCATTCAACAGTATTAGAAAGGCTTTTCACCATTTTACTAGTCTAACTCTCAACTGAAGCATGAATGTCTTCAAATTGTTTTGTGGTTTGTTGTTGGTTTATCTCATGTCCTGCTTTCTGGATTGCTTGGCATAAGAGATCATAATTTAGTTCATAACAGGGCATTAACATACCTTGGGTTGAAACATGATTAGAAGTAATTGCACAGTGCAAAAGAAAGCTTCAGGATCTTTACCATCCAATCCAAAATAAGAAAATATGACGATAGGTCTTTCATATGAAAGAGTTGATATCTGTAATTGTCTTGAAAGTAAATAAAGCACTTGATCTTTTAAGTAAATGACTCCAGATAGTACAGAAAAATATGATAAATGTATATTCCCTTAGACTCCTAACAATTAAATGTAGATCTACCATTTTCCTTTGGTAATTTTGTCTTTAATTGTGGCCTTTAAGTAAGGCCAGCTTGCCCTTTATTTGAACCTTCAATGTAGAAAATTATATTTGTATACAACCATAAGAAATAGTAGCTTATCCGTGAAGCAGAGTTAGGAATTCACATTTTAGTAGAGGCTGGATTTTTCCTGAACATCACCCTCGAATGGAATAATAAATTTTAATTCAAGCCTTGTCTGTGCAACATCCTTTCATAATTTAATCTGTTCAGCCAAATTAAAGGACTTGGGTTAAACTCAACCTCAACCCAGGTGTGTCTGGTGAGGTACTGCCTGACTTATGCCACTTGTACATACATACAGTAACATTACAAGATCATTGTTCCAAAGAGGTAGATGTAATTTAAAGCAGAGTATATCTGCAAGTTCAACAGAAGTATGTGGGATGAGAACTGGCGAGGAAGCAATTAACCATTGCTGCTGCTTACTGAAAAACTACATTTATTTTTTTTCTCAGTGATTGCCTGCACTATGTAGTTAGGTGTTTTGCTCCTTTTCAAATTAGATAAAACATGAGCAGAGTTTTTATAAACATGAACAGAGAACTTAATAATTACAGGACAGTTGGAGTACATGAGAGAACATTTGGAAATTATCTTCTGTTTGGAAGAGGTAGATTCATTTTGTACTCATTTGCTGAGATGAAGCAGTTATTCAGTTAGGATCTAACCATGCTTCAAAAATTTGCATAGTTCCCAAAATGGATTCAAGAAACATTTAAGCCAAAGACACGAATATTCAGCTCCCAAAAAATACTGGGGTTATAACTGGGTCCTTCATAATTAAAAAGGACCTACATTATCTCAGAGTGGAAGTTTAGAGAAAAACTGGTACCACCATCAGCTGCACCAGGTTCTTTGTAGCAGCCATAAGATGACATTTGTAAGTTTGAGAGTTTGCATCCCTGGGGCAAATTGGCCAAGTAATCAGGAGATCGTGCCCTTGGAGAAGTTTTATAAAATTTCAGTTTGACTTAAGGCAAATCAATCCTGGGTTTAATTTGTGTTTTACAATGATGTTTTTTCTTTTGCATTTTTGTCAATAGATAAATAACTCTGCTGAATGATGGATATAATCTTGTATTGTACTGTCCCAGCCATTTTGAAGAGCTTACACAAGCTCTTCAAAGTATGGGACCTAAAATTATAAAGTGAAATCGATTACCAGAAGGACTCTGGAAATGAAAAAAGTGAGAATGAGCCACTTCTCAATTAGCTTTTTGCCAAACTTATGTTGTCAAAAACCAGGTTGACTTCACCATTTTGCAAAAACAAGTCATTTCACACGTTTTAACTTTCATTTCAGAAATATCTTATTTTTATATTTGCTCAGCAAATCCCCTCAAATGTGTGTTCCAGATGTAAGGGATTCAGTAGTGACTGAATGTGAGTATTGCATCGTGAACATATTTGTAATAAGACCAGACTTAAACAGGGAGAAAAGTTTGTCCTTTGATGGAACAGAATTTCCTTTTGCCTCTCCATAGTGGCTTTTCCTGAGTTTAATAACCTTTTGAAGAAATGCAAATTTTGGGTTAAACTTTCCACTTTGTTCAGGTTGTGGGCATGTGTCAGCTGCCCTTTGAACCTTCTGTGTCATCACTCCACCTACACAAATGATGCAGCACTGTGATGGCTGACACCACAAACATTTCCTGTGATGGTTCCAATTAACATTTCCCCTTTCTAATGAAAGATCTTTGAGATGAAATGTTAATTATGTTTCTCTCTCCACACTTGTTGCTGAGCATTTTCAGTGTTTGCCATTTTTCAGATTTCCATATCTTGTGGTATTTTGCTTTTAGCTTACCCTGAGTCATTTCCAACCTCTTGCAGACCACATCTATTGTTCGCACATCTACATTCACACCAATCCTTCAGTTCAGGAGTCTGACAGTAAAAACAAAATTTCCCTCCACCCTTCATGAATCATCTGAGCAATCCCGTGACCCCCCTGTGGCCAGACATATCTATGTCTGCATGCTGGGTACTGCTGACCCACGGGAGGACTGGACAGGGTTGTGGTTGAGAAATAATGGTCATATCTGTGAGTTCAAATTAGTGATAAATGTGAATGCTCTTAGATCCCCCTGAGATTGTGGAGCACAAGCACAAGTCCCCTAGAGGGAGTCCAAACATTGAATGGGGAAGATCCGGTTGCCTGAGGCACATTTTATTCAGCAATGCACATCATTAACATCACTGTGTGTGTGTGTATATATATATCTATATATATATATATAGAGAGAGAGAGAGAGAGTACTAGATGGGCTTGGGGAAGGAGGGAAGGAGAGAAGGGGGAGGCTGAAGCTTCAAATCAATTGAAGGGGTAAGGGATACAGTTAAATGACTATACCTTAGCTCTAGGTCATTGAAGCCAGCTGATGTATTCTTGGCCAAATCCTTAAAGTAAAAGAAGCCTTTTTGTAAGATAAATATTGTACAAGTATTTTTAACAATTATTCAAATAAAATTTATTTTTAAATGTGATAAATGTCAGAGCACTTCTGAATTCTAGATGTTCAAAGAAATGTAAAAGTAAAACCTGTTTTAATAATTTTGGTTTTGTACCAAAATGTATACATTTTGTTCTTTTAGTAACTTTCTGTGCCTGAATAATCAAGGTTATTAAATATGTACCTGAGGTCATAAATATCTTTGTTGCTTGTGTGTAATCTTGACCTAGTTCTAGGTTATCTTGTGTTTTACTAAATATAGCAAATTTAATGCACTCACAAAAAAAAACAACTACAGCAGTTCAGTGGGAGCAACGTACCACTTGCTGACCTGTGTTGGCATTGAATTGAATTCATTACTCTCCTTCAGTCTTCAGCCTTGTGCTAATAGCAGTGACATTACAATAAGTATGTAATATGTTATGAATGTCTGAAATAAACTTTAATTTATATAATGGACTGACATGGTTACAACTTTCCAATTGCAGATGTACTGAGAAAACATGTTGTTTGATGTGTGAATATGGATTACAAACTTCCACGTATCTATCAAGAAATATTTTTTAAAAATCTGGAAAGGGCACATTAAAATTATGTATAACTAAAACAACTTTCAAAATGTTAAGTTTCTCATTTATAAATCCATTTCAAGCCTAACTTCCACTTCGTGAGGAACAAAGAATCTGGATAATTAACCAGATTTACTTTAAACCACTGTGCTTCTGGTATGTAGCATGTTGAGTCAGTTGTGATGATTGTAATTTTAGATGTGTCACCTTGTGGTCAATGAGGTTGGAACTTATTGATTCATACTGACTCAATAAACAAAATTGCTCTTTCATTCAGTACTATTCCATGATTTTTCTGTGCTTTTAGATGGTTTTATTCTGTCAAAAAATTGTGTGTAGCTTGTGCATGTCACATCTGAAAAGGTGAACATCTATGCAAAATCCCCATGATCAGCAGGTGTCAATAGTACTTAAGTTTCCCCTCCAATTGCAATGCATCAGTACAGAACTGTTCTTGCAGATGAAGGTGGACTGTGCCAATGCTGCAAGTGCATTGCATGGAAAGCAGTTGTTAAAATGTGGGGAGGAAGGAGGCTAAGGAATGAAAATCTGCAAGGGTCAAAGGTCAGTTTTGCCAGGAGCGAAGGGACAATATCTAAAATGTGACAAAGAGGCAAAGGGAAAGGAAGTTCAATGGGCAGCCTGAAGAAGCAGCTCAACAACTGGCCATTAAGTATAGTAACAGCCTGCTGATGAACATCAGACTGAAGTACAAGTCTGGCAGATGCCTTGTGCCTTGTCCAGCTCTGCATCCCCTCTGTAGCCACTGCTAATACCTGCAAGTAGAATTGGTGATATTCTTAGGGATGCCTCACCACTCACTGCAGAAAATCTTGTATCACATTTTTAATCATGGGAAGAGGGTGTTGCTGACAAAGAGAGCCTCCCCTTTGAGAAACACAGGGTGTTGAACTTTCCAGTCTGGCTTCTCAATGCTATCTGGGTCTTGATTTATGTAGGGAAAGACTGCCTCATTTTCTGAGGAGTTGTAAATGGAATTGAACTCACTGCAATCATAGAAAAACAGAATGGTTACAGCATGGAAAAAGGTGACTTGGCTTGTCCAGTCCTTATTGGTTCAATGTAGGAATAACCACTTTTGCCTCATTTTTCCACTCACATCCTACATTCCACAGTTCGATTATTTCCTTTCAGATCCTACAGTCGAATCTGCATCCACTATGAGCCTTGGCAGTTCATTCCATGGGCTAATTACTAATAAATAAGCTAAAAAAAAAGTTTCTTGTGTTATTTTGGATTCCTGTGCCAATTCCTTTTGTTCCATGTTACTTGGTTCTCAATATGCCAATGGAAACAGTTTCCATCTATCTGCTCGATCTGTCCACTTTGTGAGATTAAATACCTCTATCAGACCCCCTCAATCTCCTTTGTCTCAGAACAATCCCAGCTCCCCACAGTTGAAGTTCCTCATTTTTATCTGAAGCCTTTTACATTGTTGCAAAAGTGTGCTGCCCAGAATTTGGCACAACAATCTAGTGGTGGCCAAACCAGTGTTTTACAAAAGTTTATCATGATTTTCTTTCTTGTGAACTCAATGGCCCTATTTACAAAACCCTGGATCGTGTATGCCTTTTCAATCACTTTCTCAACCAGTACTGCCACCTCCAATGGCCTCGGCACACACATATCTCTTATCTTGTTGGACTTTTAAAATTGTTCCTTCTGTTTTTTCTTCTCTTTAACAAAGTACATTAATCAGCAGTTAATTTTACCTGCCACCTTATTGCCCCTTTTACTAATCTGCCTATCTCTTAGAAATATACTGTTCACTCTGCCTCCATGCCTTAGGGTGGATTTAAAAAAAAATATGCTCCACATTTACCCAGACTTGGGTACGTAATGTAGATTAAGAAAAACAGTGGTGCCAGTACTACTGACCTTGTTGCACAACACAGGTCATTGAAGATGGTTGCACATAAATTGAAGCAGCCTGTGATTGGGCTTAAGAACCATTCAGCATAACAATTAGGGAGTGAAGTGGAGTTCGTTGCCAACTTGCTATCATTCATTTCACGCTGTAGCAGAAAATGAAAATTGCATGCGTCTGAGAGAGGGAAAAAGGAGGAAAGAATAAAGAGCGGCTTGAAGAGTCCAGTGTTAATATAAAGAAAACAGCTTCCCCGGTTAGGGGTTAACAACACTTTCAATAAATGCACCAGTGTACACTGTCATTTGCACAGTGATACGGACGTACACCAGAATGAGCGTCAAATGGCAGAAGAGACTAAAACAAAGTATGCAAGGAGACTGCACCAACACGCACATGAGAACATAAAGCAGATTTATGTTGTCCATGGGTCATATTCTGTTTTTAAAAAATGGGAAATCTTTCCTTATTGCACAAGTGACGGGAAGATTCAAGGTCATACCTTCAGAATTTCTGTGTGTGTAAAAACTGGCATTGTAATTTTGTCGCTGAGTCACAGCAATCACATGTAGACATTGTGGAATTTACATTGGCATCCAACTCCTGACGTGCAAAGTCACTCAGTGCCAGATGATGTTACTTAACAATTATTGCATTAGACTGCCACCTCATGGAACATATGAGAAGTTTCCGAAAAATGTATTACAAAGTATACCATGTAAAATTACTTAGGATGAATCATTGCCTTTCTACATTGCCATTGAGTCCCATTGAACACAACATGATCTCAAAAATACTGATAGGGTGAATCATTCTTCAATATGCATTTGGAAGTGTTCCTTGAGGGCGAAGCATTAGCTGGGAAAGTGAAAATGTGAAACATTTCACTTTCTGGTTGAGATTCTGTGCAAGTGATTTGTTTATCAATGAAAAATGAATTATATCTTTGAGTTCTACTCATAACACAAGAAGTGGGCTTCAGTGATTTTAAAGTCATTAAACAGCATCATAGTCCAAGTCTTTTTTACCAGCTTCACACTGATGAAAAAGTGCAAGGGGCTCCAATTGGAAGCCTGAATTCAGTTTCTTTTCCCATTAATATTTCTGCTTTGACCATTGTTTCTTAAATACTGCAACTTTACCACTCACACAGTACTGTGCCCCGTAAGTAAAAGGACACTGATATTGAAACCACAATACATATTGGGAACATTGTAAAACTGTCAAGGAGGAAATCATGTAAATTGGATGATCAGAGAGTAGGAAGCACAGAACTGAGCTGAGGAAACATTTGCAAGGTTAGGTTAAAGCGTTGACCTGTAACCAAAAAAATGCTGGAAACATTCAGCAGGTCAAACGGTGGCTTCAACCCGAAACTTTATCTGTTTCTCTTTCCACAGATGCTGCCTGACCTATTGAGTATTTCTAGCATTTTCTGTTTTTATTTCAGATTTCCAGCATCTGCAGTTTTTAGATTAAGCTGATTATGTATGTGTGTCGATTGGACCGTGGAGGAGAACACGTGGGCTTCAGAATACTGTAATGAATCGATAGGAAACTTAGTGAAATGGATGTCACAGAAAATTAAACAGGATCATGAGATGGAGCCAGCTGAACAGGTCAATGCTGGTAGCAGATCAATGCTGCAGTGTTGCTACTTGCGCTGGAGAAAATGAAATATCTTACCAAGATTTGCACGTTAAAATTGAATTTGACTGCTGTCTCTACGTGACACTGCAACACCAGCCATCAGTTGCTGTCCTGGTAATTTTTTCCATTCTTCAACTCAGATGCCTCTCATCTAATTATCGTGGAGCAGGCCCTGCTCTCCACTCCTCCTCCACCAAACACTTCACAATAACTACTCTCATTCACAGCTCCAGCTGGGAGTCACAGCCTGGCCATAGTGCTAACATCCTTACAGTCTCTCAAAGGGGCTTCATTAATTCTCACTTATTTATAGCACAAAATAGGAAGCTCTCCAACATTCCAATTGGGAACTGAATACAGTTCATGAGGGCTTTCCTTGAACATATTTCCCTCTTTCCATTCTCTGGTTCACACTGTATGATACAGTTTCACAGATTTCCACTCCTAATGTGTCACAGCCTGCGCCTGCTTCCACTACCTCTCATCTTCCACTGCTCCCCCTTTCATTTAAGGGCTACTTCTGGTCTTACCTGCCTTTGTTGAGACCCTTGTAAAGTGACTCTATGTCAGCACTGGATACAACCCTCTGAAGGTGCAAAATCCCTTGCTCGTCCTATTCCAAGCAGTGACACAAAATAGGCCACAACTGAATGGGGCACAGATAAAGAGGGATCTGTACAGATTGATTCTCAGATCACATGTGCAAAATTATATCAGGGGATGGCTCAGGTCCTCACTTTGCTGAAGAACCATAGAACCATAGAACAATATAGCACAGAAAACAGGCCATTTGACCCTTCTAGTCTGTGCTGAAACGTTATTCCGCTAGTCCCACTTCCCTGCACCCAGTCCGTAACCCTCCAGACCTCTCCCGTCCATATATCTATCCAATTTATTCTTAAAGCTTAAGAGTGAGCCCACATTTACTACATCAGATGGCAGCCCATTCCACACTCCCACCACTCTCCGAGTGAAGAAGTTCCCCCTAATGTTCCCCCTAAACCTTTCCCCTTTCACCCTAAAGCAATGTCCTCTCGTACTTATCTCTCCTAATCTAGGTGGAAAGAGCCTACTTGCATTAACTCTGTCTATGCCCCTCAAAATTTTGTAAACCTCTATCAAATCTCCCCTCATTCTTCTACGCTCCAAGGAATAAAGTCCTAACCTGTTCAATCTTTCCCTGTAACTCAACTCCTGAAGACCCGGCAACATTCTAGTAAATCTCCTCTGCACTCTTTCAATCTTACTGATATCCTTCCTATAGTTAGGTGACCAGAACTGCACACAATACTCCAAATTTGGCCTCACCAGTGACTTATACAACCTCACCATAACATCCCAACTCCTATACACAATACTTTGATTTATGAATGCCAGGATGCCAAAAGCCTTCTTTACAACCCTGTCTACCCTGTATGAGATGCAGACTTTAAGAGCCCAACCTTCTACAGAAAATAGCTATATTGGGAGTCTGGCAGGGAATTTGACATACATCAAAGATGGTGGAGGGAGGCTTCGTGATCAATTGTTGCATGGTTCTGGAATGTAATATCAATGTTCTTGCTATGTGTGGGACCTCTGTGATTCTCCATCCAAGACTGCTCCACTTCTTCCTGAAAGATTGCTCACACATTCACAGCCATGCATACAGACCCATACAATGAAAGGTCAGTCTTCAAAGGTCTTGATTAAGTTAATGTTTTAAAGCTGTTCTTCATTGTTCTGTCAGATACCCTACCTGGTACTTGGCACCATCATCGACTCTTAGTGACAAGTATCACGACAGGGTGGGGAGGCTGGTGAGCTTCTACCCCACCGTGATAAGACTATTGAACGGTTCCCTTATATGATGAGATGGACTCTGACCTCATGATCTACCTTGTTATGACCTTGCACCTTATTGCACTGCACTTTTTCTGTAGCTGTGACACTTTACTCTCTACTGTTATTGTTTTTACCTGTACTATGTCAATGCACTCTGTACTAACTCAATGTAACTGCACTGTGTAATGAATTGGCCTGTACGATCGGTATGCAAGACAAGTTTTTCACTGTACCTCGGTACAAGTGACAATAATAAACCAATACCAATACCAACACTGGTGAAATGCTGAGTATGATGGGGGAGGGATTATGAAGTGGTTGTGGAGGAATAAAAGATGCAGAGTTGCCAAAGCCAGGGTTTCAGAGCTCAGGAATAGTCACTGGTAGCAAAACATCAGCATTTTGTTGAGTTATTGAAGGTATTCTGCATGGAGGAGTTTCTGGAGATGAGCATCACTCACATCTATGCATTGCACACCACTTTAGAATGTGAAAAGTATCTGCATTCATCTTGTAGTCAATCAGTTTACAAATGCTTTGCTATTAATTATTGGTTTAAATGTCACAGCAGATTTTCAACAAAATCTTTGATTTTTGTAAATTCCTTTACCATTATCAGATCCTCTGGTCTTTCACCCAATACAGTGGATGCTAAAGATCTCTTTAAAGAACAACCACTGTACAGTTTGCTGGATTTTTGAATGGCTTCAACAGGTTTCAGTCTTCCTGCTGGAAGTACTCTGCAGGTCAGTCGCTCTGCTGACTGATCACAGTGGTGGAAACATTTTGATGTCACACTTCAAGGTAAATTGAAGTGTGACAAACAGAATGTTTCCAACCCTTACACCCCAAACAAGTGCAAGTCTGTTCTCTCAATGCGTACAGAACTGCTGTTGTGTTTCTTTCTCTTCTTGCTTAATACAACCCCTGTGACCTTCTTTAATCCACGTATCCTCTCTGGAGAGGGAGCGTGTGGATTTGCTGCAATAATGGAGGCCTTCCACAGCCAGTGAGCATCTTGGGATCTGGTGTGTGTGGTGTGTGCTCAGAATAAAATTATGTAATTGGATGGTCTCCTACCTTCCTGTGACTTGGGTTTTATAAATCTGTTTTCTTGGGTTGGTGACACTGGAGAAACAGACAAGGCTTCCACAAGGTCTGCCCTGGTCCATTAAGCCTCTCTTCAGGCAATGAAGAGTTAAAATGGAATTGTTTTCACTGGCATTCCTCTAAATTAATTCCTGCTGACTGATCTAATTTATCAATTAATTAAATCATTTTATGGGAAATGAATTATATAAGCCAGTTCAGCTGTTGGACAAATGGCACCTTAAGACTTGTATTAGATGTATTCTCCAAGTCTTAGAATGGACAATTTGGTTCTTTCTACTTTTAGTCTGTGTGTGATTTGTGTAGTTTTTCACCAGTATGTGGCTAATCCTCTTTGGGCAAATGAAGAAACTACAACAGAAAGCAAAATCTCTCCTGTGGAAGTGAGTGGAAAACTTTTAAACTTTTTTTAAAATATAAAGATCAGTTTTTAATAGAGAAGAAATTGTGTGAACACTGTAATCTATTAGTAAGGGAGTATTAACAAGGCATTTAGAAATACATAAAGCAACTGAGCAAATTTTATAGGAGTGCATCTTTTTGGACAAATGTTATGAGTGTCCTTATTCCCATATTTTCTACTGGCCTGAACCATTAAGTGGACTGACAGAGCAATCGCATTTCCTGTGTCTTTCCCCTCCACCCAAATTTTCCTAAAAACTTATCCTTATTCCTATCTTTTGAGGATCCCATGAACAGGGGGGTAAAAGGGATTCACTGGATGTAGTGTATTTGGATTTCCAAAATGTATTTGATCAGGTGGTACAAAAGGTTGCTGCTTAAGGTAAAGTTTCCTGTCTTTGTGGTAAAATATTAGTATAGATATGAGCATGGCTGACACATGAATGGGGCATTTTCAGGTTGACAAGATGTAATAAACAGTGTAGCTTGGGAATCAGTGCTGGGGTCTCAACTAATGATAATCTGTATTTGTGACTTATTGTAGCTACAGTAGCTATTAAGGAGGATGCAAAGGGATGAGGATAGGATAAGTGAGAAGTCAAGAACTTGGCAGAAATGGTAAAATGGAAGATTATTCACTTTGTTGGATAGACAAGCATAGAAAAGAAAAGCAGAATATTGTTTAAATGAAGACTACAGAATGATATTGTGTAAAGAGGTCTGTATGTATTTGTAAATGAAAGCAAGTGAGCATATGGGTGCCACAAGTAAATAGGAAGGTTAATGGAATGTTGGCCTTTTTTTTTCCCCCACAGGTGTTGGAGCAGGAAATTAGAATATTTGCTACAAACCTACAAGGGACTTGTGAGACAACACCTTAAGAATAGTAGAGTTTTGGTTGCTTAGTAAAATAAGGATATGCTTGCTTTTGGAGGTGACTTGAATAAAATTCAGTATGTTGATTCCTGCAATGTAGTTGGTGCTTAGAGAGGAAACAATGAACATGTGGGGAAGTAACCAGTTAAAGATCTTATTGAAATAAGATTCTGAGATTGGGGGTAGGTAGCAGGTCTTAGTAGATGCCAGGAGGATACTTCCTCTGGGTGGGAGAGTGGAATGTCGACCTGGAGGTATGGCCTCAGAATAAAAGGTTGTCTATTTAAGATAGAAGAGGGGGAACTTTTTCTGAGGGTAATGAGTCTTTATTTCTACCCATAGAGAACTGTGGAGGCTGAATCATTACATGTTTTCATTGCCAAACAAGATTGAGTTTTTGTTTTGTCAGGGGTTGAGGGTTATGGAGAAATGGACAGGAACATGGTCAAGATCCTATCCATTGTGATCTCATGAAATGACAAAAGGGCTGTGTGGTCTACTCCTACTAGTTTCTATAGTCTTTAAATTCCCTTAAGTTTTTGTTTTGAAAGCATCAATTTTTACTTTGGTTTCATATGAAATCATGGATCTGACTGTCTTAATTTTCTTAAAGACTCTGAACTAGGCTAAATTCAGAGGGGATCTATCTTTGAATAAGCAGATTTCATTTCTGAACAAAATGCCATTCCTACCTTGGTACGCAAAAAAAATTTGTGCTAATGTTTTCAAACAGTTTCTCAATTTGCTGCTCAACAGTATTAAAAAGATCCCATCACATTTGGAAGTGTACTAATAATTGATACATCTTGCTGCCTCTTTTAACATTACATGGAATATGCATGTCAGTGAGTGGAATTTTGGTTTTGTACAGAATGCAGGGAGCAGCAATGATACAACCTATATGTGAGGTCTTGCCTATGTTTCCATGGATTGAATTAATTACAATGAAGAGGTCAGAATTTGACTCTTGGTGAGCTTTGTTATTTAGTATTCAAATGTTGGCTGAGTGTTAATGGTATTAAAAAGTCTTAAAGAAAATTAAGACTTTGGCTTGTAATATTAAAAGTCAGTTAAGTTGAAGCTGTATTGAATCTTGTTGATTTCATATTGGAGATATTGTGCATATTCTGGTATTAATTGAGTATTATTAAAGGTTTGTGAAAATTGGAGAGGTGGTGAAATGAAAATTTGCAAGGATGACAATGTTGATGTACATGTTAGAAAAGTTTGAATGGGTTAGGGCCTTTCCCTGTAGAAGTGTAGGCCAAGAGGACCTGAAGGTAGATGAAGGGTTTGATAGACATCGTCAAAATACTTATATTCTTGGTGTGCAAGGCAAAAGATCATCACTAAATCCACCAAGCAATTTGTGGGGAACATTTGGCTCAAATGACCAGTATGTAGAACTCTTATCTGAAGGAAAGATTGGGAGGAAATAAATACTGAAGCTAGAAGAGATGTGTGGCTATTAATGCTTGTATTGACCAACTGAAGTGATTGACTCATTTGTTATGTATGGAACATCACAGCACAGGCCCTTCAGCCCATGATGTTGTGCCAACATTTTATCCTGCTCTAATATCTATCTAACCCTTGCCTCCCATATCACCCTCTATCATTCATGTGGCTATCTA
Organism: Pristis pectinata; assembly: GCF_009764475.1. Lineage (NCBI taxonomy): Eukaryota > Metazoa > Chordata > Chondrichthyes > Rhinopristiformes > Pristidae > Pristis > Pristis pectinata. Next base: position 94,377,080 of record NC_067407.1, on the reverse strand, counting down.
AGAGTCTTTTAAATGTCCCTAAGATAGCTGCCTCCACTACCTTTGCTGGCAGTGCTGTATGTTATATATCTATAAATATATAAAATTATGCCTCCTTGTGTTACCTACTTTCACCCTGGGGGGGGGGGGGGGGGTCTGACTGTCCACTTGATTTATGCCAAGGCCTTCTCATGTCCCCTTCTAGCTCTCCTAAGTCCATTCTTAAGCTCCATCCTGGCTACCTTCTAACTTTCAAGAGTCAGGTATGATCCTTGCTTTCTAAACCTTGGGTAAGCTTCTTTCTTCCCCTTGACAAGATATTCTATGTCTCTTGTCAACCATGGTTTCTTCACTCTACCATTCTTGCCCTGCCTCAATGGGACAAACCTATCTACAGCACCATGCACAATATCTGTTAAAGCACAACTGATATCCCAATTTTTATATCCCTGGTTTTTTTTTTAAGACCAGTTACTGAACTTAGAAGGCACTTAATGGGTCAGACAGCATCTGCAGATGGAAATGGAACTGATGTTTTGGGTTGATGTTTTCCTCAACCCTGAAAAATTGTCAAAATCAAATTTCTCTGAGTTAGAGTAGGAGAGGGGTGAAGATAACAATGACTGTGAACCAGAAACTGAATGACAGGAGAGAATAGTGAAGACTTGTTAAAACGGATTACTTTTGGGTTTCAGTAAGGTTCCATTTGAATGGCTGTTGCCCACATTAAAAAGTACAAATTTCCTGCATCACAACACAAGTTGCTATGTAATATAAATGGTGGACTGAAACTTAGTTGAATATATTTTTAATCTGCAATGATATTGTATAGTTTTTAATAGCATGGAAGCCTGTGGGGTAAATGTGACCAGGTTTCAGTACAGTTTTGGACCATGGACTGCAACAAATTGGTCAAGGATTATCATATCATCAGTTAACAACAACTGTTAATGTAAGCACCTAAATACCCCATGATGTCCTATGACAATTATTCAACAAATGAACTGGTCCTGACATCAGACTTTTTTCTTAAACCCTTTGTACCATCAATTTAAAGTAGTGATTGTGGTTTGCATGGAGTGGTATGTGTGCTCTTTAGGTAGTTTCAGATGTGTGTGTGTGCTTTCGTGGACTATCAATTAAACTAGAAATTATCAGTTAATCTAGTGCAAGTAATACACAGTTTTATAACTTATCTGATAATGAATTTGATCATAGCAATTGCTGGAAATGCACATTGGCAGTACCTATGGAGGGAGGAAACTTGACTTTTCAGGACAATAACATTTTGTCAGAATTTAAGATATTTCCATGGAGTTGTTAACTTTGCAAGATTAAACTAATCAGATTTAATTTGAGTTAATTAGTTGTATTGATGCAATTTTAAGTTTAAAGTTGTCTTTTTCAACTTAAAATTGATTTTAATTTTTTATTATTATTCAGGAATTTTTGAATGATCAAACTGAAAAACCAAGGCATGGTAAGATTTCATTGTAATTTCTACTCTATAAAGTGATCTTCCAGTATTGCTGTTTCCTGATGGGGATGTAAATGAAAATTAAAGCTTGCTCCCCTTGCACTATCTAGTTTGGGTAATAGACCTTCCTGATCTGAGGCTTTCCCCTCCATTGCACCACTTTGTGGTGCTCCAATGACTCCTATTGTCAATTATTATGAAGTTTTGCTTTTTAACTTTTTTTTGGTGGTTCTTTTGTGCTTGGGAGGAAGGGTGGAGTTCTTCAGCTGCCAATGCCATAGGGAGTGCAGCCTGGCATTTCAGAGTGTACACAAGATCCATGGCAGTGACTGTCTTGCACTTGGCATGCTCAGTGTAGGTGACTGCATCCCTGATCACTTTTTCCAGGAAAACTTTCAGCACCCTGCAGGTCTTTGTAGATCAGACCCCAGATCTGCTTGATACCACCACATCAAGCCAGGTACTGGATGGCTGGTTTGGTGAAGCCCTGGATGTTATCACAAAGCACTTTATGGTGCTGCTTGGCTCTGCCTTTTGTCTCCTTTCCCTCTGCCAGACATGGTGCTGCTTCACTTGAGTTGCTGCTCAATCCCATAGACTAGTGAGACTATAGACCGGTGAGTCTTGTGTCAGTGGTGGGAACCTATTGGAGGGGATCCTTGGGGATTGGATTTGAGCATTTGGGAAAACCATGGCTTAATTGTGGACAGTCAGCATGGCTTTGTGCAGGGCAAGTCATGGCTTATTAACTTGATTGAGTTTTTTGAGGAGGTGATGAAGGTAGAACTGTGGATGTTGTCCACATAGAGTTTAGTAGGTGTTTGACAAGGTCCCTCATGGGAGGCTGGTCCAGAAGATTAAGATGCATGGGATCCATGGTGGCTTAGCTGTTTGGATTCAGAATTCTCTTGATCAGAGAAGACGGAGGGTAGTGGTCAATGGGACTTATTCTGGCTGGGGATCAGTGACTAGTAGTGTTTTGCAGGATCTGGAATGGGACCTCTGCTGTTTGTGACTTATAAATTCACAGATTATACAAAGATTGATGGCATTGTGGAAAGCATAGAAGATTACCAAAGGATGTGGCAGGATTTAGATCAGTTGCAGATATGGGTGGAGAAATGGCAGATGTGAGATGTTACACTTTGGGAGATCAAGTGAAAAGGGACAGTACACAGTTAATGTTAAGACCTTTAACAGGGTTGATGTATGGGTGATCTTGGGGTTCAAGTCCATAGCTCCCTGAAAGTGGCTGTACAGGTTAATAGGGTGGTAAAGGTGTATGGCATGCTCGTCTTTATTAGCTGAGACACTGAGTTCAAGAGTTAGGAAGTTGTGTTGCAGCTTTATATATTTTTAAAAAAACCTAGTTGGGCTACATCTGGAATATTGCATTCAATTCTGGTCACCACATGAGAGGAAGGACGTGGAGGCTTTGGAGAAGGTGCAGAAGAGGTTTACCAGGATGCTGCCTGGATTAGAGGTGAGGTTAGGCAAACTTGGGATGTTTTCTATGGAGTGGCAGAGGCTGAGGGGAGACCTGAAAGAAGTTTATAAGATTAAGAGGCATAGATAGACAGCTAGTATCTTTATCCCAGGGTCAAAATGTCCAATACTAGAGGGAATGCATTTAAGGTGACAGGAGGTAAGTTTTTAGAGGAGTGGTGGGTGCCTGGAACATACTGCCAGGGTGGTAGTGGAGCCAAATACGATAGGCATTCAAGAGGCTCTTGGATAGGCACATGAATGTGCAGAGAATGGAGGGATATGGACGTGTGTGGGCAGAAGGGATTAGTTTAGTTAGGCATCAAATTACTAGTTTAATTAGTTTGGCACAACATTGTGGGCCAAAGGTCCTGTTCCAGTGCTGTACTATTCTATGTTCTATCTTTGGGGAGCAAAACACGAGAAACTTCCAATTGGGGCCTATTCACCAATGTTCTATGGAGTTGAATGCACTAGTTTAAATATTTGTAGCACTGGAAGCTTAGTTTTTCAAGTCTTGAAACATGTGATTAGCCATTACTGTTATATTTTGGAACATAACTCACTTGCACAAGCTGAAATTTTTATTCCTGGGTAATAGTATAATTATTAAAAATACAAACAAAATTGCTGTAAATATCCAGCAGGCAGCATTTGTGGTGATAAAGCAACCTGAGCTTTGCAATACCATCTGCAATGTTGTGTTTCTGTATTTTTATTGATCTACACCAATTATCTTCAAACTGGAAGCTTGGGTGCTCTTTAAACATCAGATTGAGCCAGAAGATAACTTAAATTGAATATGGTGGTTCCTGTGGTTAGCTGGAATGACTTCTGTTGGCAAATGCAAAGATTGCTCTGGCTGCTTGAGGTCCAAAGTTTAAGGTACTTTGGACTGTTGAAAGAAACATAATTGCAAAATGGACAGCACTGATAAATTAAATGTTTGCACATAACAAACATTTTGAGGTGAATGAATTTTTTTTGTTAACTTGATTGGTTAATTTATGACCAGCTGATGAACAGGACTGTTGGTGACAATGAAGTTAGGGGAAAAAGAGCAACTTGGCTGTTCTAGGAGACTTTTTAAAAACAGTTGAAGCATTTGGTTTTCAGACTTTTGACTTGCAGATTGATTTGTCTCCTGGGATGCCTGCAGAGCAGCTGAAAATGCAGATAGGAACTTTTTTTATAGAAGCTGACAGTTTACTTGCTGTTATGCAAAACTTGTTGATAATTTTGTCTTATTTCCCTCCTGTCCCATTTCCCTGAAGCAAGACTCAATGGCTGCTTACCAAAGCCTTGTCAGAGGAGCAGCAAAGTCTTGAAGGATGTTGTTGCTGCTTTACTCTTGAAGTCCAGCACAACTAACTTGGGTGCTGCCACAGAACTTCCTGCATCACTAATTGTGTGGGCTTAATGTTGTCCAAAGCTTTCCAGTTTAATCATCCAGTATTTAAACATCCTCATTTAGGATATTGTATCCTGTGAGGAGCTGTCATATGATCATTAAAGGAATTCCTTTCTCTGGTCAGGCACTTGCCCAAAGGATGTGTGAAGTAATAAATAATAGATGTACATTAAACTAAAAAGGAATTTTGTCAGAAGAGAACAGTGAGAATAATCAGGATAAAATTAAGATGTATAGGAAATGTGCAGTATTTAGAATTGGATTGTTACAAGCCAGTGTCAATAAAACACCCCACTGTTTTAAAGGTGGGACACTAAGGTTGTCACAGACTGTCCTTTCTCACAGATGAAATTCCACTTAAATGGAGGTTGAATTTGTCAAGCATAACATGTAAAAACAAAAAGTATAACATCCTTGGATCCTGTGCTGATCTTTGAGGTCCATATTTACATAAAATAGTTCTGGCTCAAGTTGCAGTCAAAATCTTGACACGTTGAAACTACCCAGATAATTTGATTACTAGGTCCAGTGTTTAGGGATTATCATAGGTTAAGATGGTTGAAACTGGGAAAGAGCAGAACAAAAATGGAGTTAATAATGAGAAAAATCAATTTTCTTACTAACTTCTGTACACGCACATTTCATTGCAAAATGAAAATGAGGTTCATCTCGAGAGCATACCTTCAAGCCAAAACTTGCAGATCTAAGTGAAACTAACCTTCCAGAAATGGATCTTTCCACTTCAATGCAGTCAGAGGATGGGTCTGAATCCAAAACTAGACGCCCACAATTATTCCTGTCATTATTTCTGGTTGCCCAAATTTTCAAATTTAAAAAACAAATGTGAAGTAATGAAAATAAAAATGAGCTCAATCACAGAATTCTTCTTTCCTTCCACACCACCACCACCATCTTCCCCCCCCCCCCCCCCCCCCCCCCCCCCACCATTACAAACATTTCCCACTGCCATTTGGCAATATGTGGAATGATTCAAATGTGTCATTTTCATTGCTTCAAGAAAAGTTAAATTTAACTTTCCCTCAAATGCTTGTGCAGGTAAACTTGCACTCTTGAATGCAGCCACGATGAAAGTGTAATTTTGATACCTTGTATTCACACTATCATCAGGTATGAAACATGACAACTGAATGTTAATCTTAAAACAGTGAATTGTGCCTTTCTGTATCCTTTAATATGTTAACAGCTAGCTTTAATTGTAACACGTTAACAATATGACCTTTTAACTGCATTCTGAAATGGCTCAGTGAGCTACCCAGTTTGGTTCTCTTAAGGGGAAGAGGAGAAAAAAAACTGAGCAATGTTATTTTGATCTTTGAGTCCAAGACTAGTCTAATGCACTTGGTTTGTTCTGTCAATATACAATAATAAAAGGTTTAGTTTTAATATTTTTGCTTGAGTCAATGTAACTGTCTGGAATAACTTAATTTTGCCACCGATTTGAGCTTGCATTTAAATAGTGCTGTTAAAGCAAAGCCACTCGTGGCTGAATAATGTTTTGTATTGGAGTAACTTTGTTGGCCTAAGCTATGCATTAATTTTCTGTGTATGAAAATGTTTTCTTTTACAGATGGAGAGATCACTCTCAAAACATCTGATGCACCAAAAGTGTATCCTGGAGGTAAACATGTGGAACATCAGTTCATAACATGTTGGTCTTTTTTTTTAAAAAAAATTACTGGATGCATGGTTATTGTCAAAACATTGGTCCAAATATCAAACTAGAAGTGACAGCAAATTGTGAAACTTAATTCAATCAATCTACTTGTAGACAAATACCAGAAAATAATCATCCTTTTTTTAACAAGTAAGAAAACAAACTGCTGGAGGAACATGGTGGGTCAGGCAGAATCTGTGGAGGGATATGGCCAATTGACATTTTGGGTCAAGTCCCTTCATCTTTACCGGGGGAGAGAGATGAGGTGAGGGGGAGCAAGAGCTGGTAAGCGATGGGTGGTTCCAGGTGAGGAGGGGTGATGGGCAGATGGAGGAGGGAAGAGTGGAAACAGTGATAGAGCCTGGAAGGTGACAGGTGGAGGAAACAAAGGGCTGCAGATGATGGAATCTCCTCAAAGGAGCATGGAACCAAATGAGGGAGGTTGGATGGGCAGGTAAGAACAGTAGGGGGAGGGGACCCTGTGGGAGGAGTGTATGGGTGATGGGCAAATGAAGTGGGTGGAGAGGAAAGAAATAGGGGGTGGTGTTGGGGGGTGGGTGTAGGAGCAATTGGGTAGATCAGGGGAGAGTGTGAAGTGCAGAGGGGGAGCAGGTTGCCTGAAGTTGGAGAACTGTTTTTTTTTTAAAGACATGGACCCAAGTTGTCTGCCTAATCCAAAAGTACTGGTATTGTGAAATGTGTTCAGTTCTTAAAGCCTCTGAATGACTTTTGTCCATCTTGTCTGATGCAATAATAGACATGAAGGTTTTGGAAATCAAAGTGTAAGGACCAGTCAAACACTAAAAGAATAAAGCAAAAATCTGCAGTCCTGTTTTGTACAATAACACAAAGAAAACAATAATACAGATTTAGAAATTTGTGAAATCTATCTCATAATGGTCCAATTTTACTCTTGACCTGCCTTTTTTGTGATAGTGAAATGGCAGCATGTTTAGCCCAATTACTCTTGCTCAATTGGGCTATGTGGGGGATATTGACAGTAGACCAGGTCCAAGAATTAGCTCTGCCAACACTACTACTGGGAAGAATGAAAGGATGCAAGGTTTATCTGAGATACTATCAAGGATCTGCTCTTGTCATGAGGGAACAAATTTGGATTGGAGGCTCCTTGCATTAGAGAAAGTTGGGCTTTTTGAATCAACGATCAAAATCTGGGCAATATTGTTATATTTGCCTGCTCTTAAGTATTATGTTTTGGGTAAATAGCTATGAAAGAAGAATTTCCACTCCGGTGTAACCAGAGACAAATATTTAGCATCCAAGATGTTGGAAGTTTTTTTTAAAAAAACACCTTTAAGTAATGGGACATTAGCTTTCACCTGTCTGATCAAAACAGTGGAATTGGAACTTGTAATCACTACAAAAAAGTAAATTGATAAGTAACAAGGAAATTGAGAGTGAAGACAAAGGAATAGACTAAGAAAAGATGCCAACTCTTCCAAAGAGTTGGCACTAGCTTAATGAGCTGAATGTTGTCATAAAATGTTTGTTTCTCTTGGAGTTCTTCCATTTTAAGTATATCTGAATGTATTTCCATCTACAGACTATTTGTTTCAAGTATCTGTTGGAGTGAAGTTTGTTGGTGCAAATTTCAAAGAATCTGAAGGGATAGAGAGAAGAGTTGCAAGATCTATAAAAAGACTGGTGAGTTATTTGCTGCTTCAGTGCTAAGATCATTTCTCCTCTTTAATTGATTCTTTTACTATTTTTCAGGTTAGAGAAAAGCTTTCAACATTTTCATCATTTAAAGAGTTATTCCTTCTAACTATTAAGAGGTAAAATCCAAATGATTTCCATGCATTGTGTAATTTGGTAAGCTTGCATCTGATATTGATGAAAGTTAGTGGTTCTAAGAGATCTTTAAATGACTTGTAAATTGCAAGACTGCACTAAGCTTCATAATGTGCTCACTCAGTAGAGCAGTTTGAATTCTGCAATGCTTAATTGGAGTTGTATAGTATTTACCTGATCAGTTCTTCATCCTGCAGAATGCTCCTATATAGGGTCCCATTTTTAATTGGGTTGATGCTGGGCAAGATTTCCCTTGGGGATTGCTGTTTCTCATCAAGCAAGAGAATTTTTGACACTTGAATACTGAATTTCAGTTCATGATCTCTGTAGTACAAGAAGTAAAATTCACTATGTGAGAGTTGCTTGTTATTTGATTAATTGTCAAAATGCTTATTGACTATAATTCTATGGTCCTTCAACTTTAGGATCAATGCCCCAGGCCTGCTCTTTGTCTATTGGTTATATTTCAGTCCTGGGGGAGAAGATATCTACATTCCCCTTGAGAGTAGGATAAACCAACTATTGTTCAAGTCTGTATCTAATTTGCGACATGGAAAAGCTGTAACATTTTCAGTATCTGTTGAAGGTAAAAAATTTGTAAACAATTCAATGTTGTAATATAGCCTTGTGCAATACGTAAAGATTTTTGGGTGTATGAACCATTTAATATTATTCAACACCACCAACAATTAATGGTGACATGAGTAACTTGAACTTACCTTGAGAAATGGAGAGATTAACTGTTTGCATCCTACAGATGTGGATGAATGCATCTCTGGGCTTTCCATGTGTGATCTTGAAGCCAACTGTTTGAATGCTTTCGGTTATTATTCTTGTCAATGCACCAAGGGATTTGAAGACCCATCTTCAACTGCTTCTAGCACCGGCTGTGTCAAGAATGTGAAACCAGGTATTTATGAACTGATGCATCTGTGGCAAAATCAAAATGGCTCCAAGCTTCCTAACCTGATATCCCAGCAAGATGCTGTGAATTTCAGTGTAGGGAAATAGTGACATTAAATTAACTTCATTTCTATGATTTCCTGGATGGGTTAGCTGTTGTAAAGAACTGGACTAAGTGTCATATAGAATTGTAACTTAAGACATTTTTATATAAAGTGCATTTTGAAGACTTTCTATTAACTAAGTCTATGATGAGAAACATTTATGGCCATTGAAAGCTGCAGGTGGTAATGTTGAAGATGGTGTCAATTAACCCTACAGTGTTATTGTAAACATTGAATGAAGAACCCCATTTTTGTAAAAAAGCTGTTCTGTAGCAGAACGTGTCCTAACAGCAAATCTGGCTTCCTCTCAAACCTGTAAAATTCTTCTTTTCCAATATTAAGTACTGCAACAACTTGAATGCTTTCCTGCAGAACTTAATTTTCTGTTTTATTCAAGTGCTGCTAGAAGATACTAATTAAGAAGCATGCTTACTTGAGGTAAATATTAAATACCTAATGGCAACAACTGATTACTGTTTTTTGGGGGAGGGGGGCAGGGGGGAAGAAGGAAGAAATTGGCTGCTTTTATTTAACTAATACCTGATGTACCGTGTTTGAATCTTTAGTCTGAAGCCGTAGCATTCTCTTACCCAGCATCTCCATGGCACATTCTTCACTTGTAATCTTGCTAATGTGAAGATAACTGTGCTGCACGAGTAAAATGATCAGTCTTGCGATTTAAGAAGGAAGACTTTTTTGGATTGGGGTTGGGAGCTGTTACCAACAAATGTCCCCTGATTGAAAGTGAAGCGTGATGGAGACTATTGTATTTGAATTTCAATCTGCTCTTTGGGTTCAGTGTCAACTGTTTCCAGTAAATGCAGATACTTTCTCTTTACAGAATCTGGCTCTCTGCCCTCTCTTGGTTTACAGGAAATCCTAGGTGGTGTTATCCCATGTATAATTTTGATCCTGGCAATAATTTTAACTCTCCTTTTTATGATGAGTAAAAGACAAAAACGAATCTCTTCTTTGGACCGGAGTTCAGATGGCCCACTCCCAATACTCCAACTTTTCTACCCTCAAGAAGAAATGAGAAGTGAAGAATTATTGGTATTTGAATCTGATAAGACCAAAAATAACAGAATTTTCTTCAAGAAAATTGAGCAAGTTGAAGTTGTGGCTGGACATCAACTTGACTGCACTGAGTTTAAAACAGTGCAAAAACAATTGACTGTCGAAACTCCACGCTTGTAAAACAATGCAATGGGTTGGTGGGAACAGCTTGCTGTATACTAATATTGTTTCTTCTAACCCGTGAATGCATAGTGTCTTACAAACATTCATAATGCTGAAAATTAATGCATAATTACTGGCAGTGCTACTGACATTTACAGTTGGTGTTCCTTTGTGTTCTGTTATTGCTAACCAGTAACAGTCCACAAAATTTATGCAGAAATTTAAGTGACTAAAAATGTAAATTGTGTTCCAACTTTCCTCATGATCTTTAACCATTATTATATCTTTTTAATGAGCTTTGTTTATCTTGTTCAAACATTATGATGACAACTCCATGGGGTTAAGGGTAAGAATATTCTTGAACTAGGTAAAGTTGGGATGCTGCAACTTCTAATCTGAGTTGAATTGGAAACTAGGGAAGACCAGTATTGATGGAGAAGGTTGGTTAATGGTAAATTGTATGGAACAATAACTTCATTGCTTTCTGATCACTTCCAAGCCAATCTTTAAGCTGAGTATTCAAATATGTGTGCTTTTGATGACTTGGGTTTTCAAAATTACAAGATTATTTACTAGCTCAATGATGCATCCAGAAGGATAAAAGCCAGAAAATATGAAGTCTTTTGTGTGCATGCCTTGGGAACCATTTGTTTTTTTAACAAATCACTTTGTGTATAATATTGAATAAACTTCCTGCTTGGAGTATAAATGCTTGTATTAACAATTCCAAATGTTTATTTTCAATGGCATTTATGGACATGAGAATAAATTATGTTCATTAAAATACTTGTTTGCTTTAGTTTTGAATCTGAGTCTGTCCTAGGACATTGAGTGAGTGGTTTTGTTAATCCAAGTATTTGCCTTTCTTGCCTGCAGTGAGAATATTCCTTTCTTGTACTTTTAAGTCAGTTCTTTATATGGCACTCAAGATCTAAAATAATTAATGCAATACTTTGCATAATTTACTCCAGACTAGAGGTCACAACTCTTCTACTAAATTCTTGCCTTTCACAATTTAAAATATTTAACATCAATTTAAAAGACTGACACACTACCAGGATAATAGATTTCATATTGAATAGTCATGTTTTGAAAAGCTCACATATATGTACAAGAAATTACTTTTTCAAGTCCTGGGAAAAATACTTATTTGGAGATGGAACCAGTGCTAACAATGCTTCAAGTCCAGTTTCCAAGTTTTCACTAACCTACGAAGGACATGAGTATTGACTGACCAGTTTGCAAGTTGTCCAAAGCCTGTCGTATGAAGGAACCAGGACTGAGTCTTTAAGAAGAGTGAGCTCTCTCTCAACTAACATGAAAACCATTTCCATTCTCCTTCCCTGCTGTGTTGGGGTTTTGCTGTGGATGTCTGTTCTTGTAGTTCTTTAATTAAATTGAAGCTGCACTTAAAATATTGTTTGATTGTGAAGAAATTAAGAGATCCTGAGCTTATGGAAAGCATGGTACAAAGATTTGATTTTCATTAATTTTTTTGTAAATCATCTTTCATTCTATTCAGTCTTTAATGTACATTTGGTGGATGAAAACAGAAGGCCTATGATAGTCATTGAAAGATTTGGCTTTTCCCTATTTAACCTGTGTATATGGAATCAAAACTAATAACACTGAATTGTTGAAGGTGCTCTCCTTGTAGACACCAGTGAATGATTCCTACTATTGATTTGTATCACTGGAGAATAACTTGGAAGAGATGACACTTGTGTGCACTTGACTTCCTAGATAATAAAGGTTGCAGGTGCATTATCTTGCTGAATAAAATCTTGATGTTCATTGTAGTGAATCTTGTAGACAGCAGGCACTGCTGCTAGGTTATTCTATATGGTATAGTATTTAGTACTGAAACTACATCAGCCCCAACACTAAATTCCAAGTTGTACTTTTATAGATGTTGGGCAGTGTGCTGTTCGCCTTTATGGTCTCAGACTTTGTTAGACTTCTTTTGGGACAGTCATTGCTTCATACTTACCAGTCTAAGTGTTATCCTCATACCCATAGTGTTGATCATCTTGTTGGAAGGGTCCAAGAATGCTTACACTTGGCCCAGATTTAACATTATAGAATTGTTCTTTGTAGGGACAAGTTTTTAAAACTAATTAACCATCCACCACTGTTATTGCTCATTGAATGAGTTTTTAAAAATAAAGTTGGTGCAACATCTTCTAATTCCTCATTTCAGAAACGGAAAGATTTTCATCTCCAATCACTTCTGCATTGAAGAACTGTCATATGACCATAGAGGGAGACTCCAGCAAATGTCTTTCTCCAGCTTACCCTTGTGTTTATGATGAGTACCTTTGCAACTGGACTGCCACAGTAAGTCAGTGGGAAAGTATTGTAGTGCAAATACATCAATTCTTATCACAGAGACTGTAACGAGAATTGAGATGAAATTTTCATTTGTATTCCCAAACAAATTGTTCAGCAAGTGGCATAAGCCTATCTCAACAAAACTCATAACTTTGTCATTCATGCTCTGGCAGCATATGTCACCTTTGAGAAGGGAAACTCAAACCAATCTAAAAGGTGCTTGCAAGTCAAATATCAGATGTATAATAAGATTAAGACTTCTAGTACATCTGTACTGATGTTATCTAATTTTGGAATATCCCAGCAGATTTCTGTTACAACAAACATTGAAGCTGATGGAAAACCACACACAGGCCAACCTATAAATTTGCTCAGTGGTGAAGCTACAGAACCAATATCTCAGGATTATGAGAGAAGATGGAGTGGTACTAATTTGCAGGAATTTGCCCAACCAACAACTGAAAGAGGCAGCATTTGGAAATCCACTAAGGAAAGCAACTACTTTCTAGTTTCCAACCATGGAGTACAAGTATCTGCTAAACACCATACATCAGACTTTGAAAATGTCCATCTGTGCAATTATCTTTGCACACAGCCATCCAGAAGGAACTCCAAAGGACTTCCTTCTACTCTGTTTGAATTCTCCAGTGTATTGACACCATCAGTTTTCCATGCAGGTTTTCCTGGAAGTGCACCTTCAGAGGGAATGATGTACAGAGGGAATTCTGTAGAGTTTAACAGATTGGAAGGAATTTTAACAGATCTCCTAGAATCATTTGACTCTACTGAAAGGTGGATGGCAATGGAGAGTAAGCTTGTTGTGTCTGATGATTGGGCTTCAACTAGCTGGAATGTAGTTGAAAATCTTGAATGTGAACATTTGGGGCATAAAAGGACATTGCCATTAAAAACCTTGCAGACATTTACCAACATGCAAAGCAAAACTGAACACCATGAGTTGTGGGAGCCTACGAGCTTACTGGCAACTGCCAATTCTGGAATGAGAGAATCTGAAATGGTCTACTCAGTTAGTCTTGATAGAATGGTATCATCTTTATTAACTGCCTCATTCCACACCCATATATGGACGAAAGCTAAATCCCAGGATTTGTATGTATACAAGGGTGGTTTACAGACTTCTATTTATCAAACCTATGAAAGAACTGTACAACTAATTGCACCAACCCATGTATACACATCACTGAAAATAAACTCCAGCACGGTGACTGGAAATGAGTCCTGGAATTATGAATTGGAATGGTTAAAAACGCAGATCGTCAGTAGCGGGACCTTTATTGAGCCAGTGTGGCAGGATACTGAAGCTACAGAAAAGGAGACTGACAGGACCAGTTTTCTTAATGTTCAATATGCAAATAATCCATCTATTTCACAGACTCTCTCGTGGATGACATTGGTACCAAAACTTCAAGACAAAGATACAGGTAAGTGATGTTTATTGGTAAAATGAAATACTGGTGGGCTTGATATCTAAACTTCTCAAAGTTCCTAATGCATGTACAGATTTGGTATGACTTTTTCCACAAGCTTTATGCTGTATCTTGCACCCACAACTTCCCTTGTTTTGTAGTATTCAGCAAAAATGCAGGTAGACCTAACAACACTAAGTCTGACTCTTGACACGCAATCCTAAATTGCTGCAAAATGACTAAATGCAGGTAGAGGATAAGGATGTAACCAATGAATAAAAAGTATTAAATGAAATTAATTACCAGAAGTTACCAGTTCTGTAAACTTGCTCTCTAATTTCATCTATTTTTCAACTACAACTTTTTAGAAAATATAGGTCATTTATTGGAAGTCTCTGCCAGAGTGGAATTGTCAAATGTGGTTTACAAGAATTTTCAACGCTTGGAAAAACAGGTCCTGCAATCTGTTCAGAATCTGGTAGGAATAATAATTCAGACTTTGTTCCTTTGACCCTGCTAACCCCCTCAAATGTGAGGCAAGGGAGAAAAAGGAAAACTGTTCATTAAATCACTTCTAATTCTTTTTTGTGCAGATCATGAACAATCTGGTATCATTTTACCTGCCTCTTAAGAAAATTCTTCCTACAGGTGCCAAAAGGTAAAAACAAAACGTAACCTGAAATCTTGCCTTCACTGGGGAATGACGAAACTCTGAGGCACAGTGGAGCATAAAGGTGCTGCATGTGTGCCTGAGGTACAAGACACTCTGGGATTCTTGGACACCAGTGGAGGTTTAATTAGGGAGTTAATGATTTGACAGGCATTTGGAGGGAACATAAGTTCCAAGCAGTTTACAGATCCCAGCACTTCGTATCTGCATTTTGATACTCATGGTGAATGTGTAATAAAAATTGTAAAATATGGTAGTTTTCTATAAAATTACTGCTCTCAAGAGGCACAGTGCTATCTCCATTTTTTAAAAATTTGGATAGCTGTTATATTGGTTCATCAAACTCAACCAGACTAGTTATTCAAGGACTAATTGTTAGTCAACTTAATGTTTCCAGAAACTAGCTACAAACTTAAAACCTGTGATCAGCAACTGTAAGTATTGAGACTTCAGGAGTGCACTATTGAGTCAATTAGCATATCCTCAACCTTCACATATTCTACCAAAACATCAGATTCTTTCCTATTGATCCTCAGCATTCCACTCATCACTGTAAGAGTTTTTTTTAACTCTCTACACTACCCTGTCATAGTGAATTCCTTTGTTTTTGTCCCTCTAATGCCATTAAATACACACCTTTTTAATCTTGTACAAAATTGTACTGCGTGTAGTGCATATAAGATCAGGATAGCTTTAACAACTGAGTGTACTACGCACTATGACTTTGTTTTAGTTGATAGTTTATCAATCTCACTTGGACTGAAGAATGTTCTGTTGATAGCTCTACCAGAGGTGTGTAGCAAACCTGAAGAATCTGTAGACTCTATGGTGTGCAGATTGAGATGTTACTGCTTGAGAGAGAAGAAAAGATCAGGTTCTCTCCAAGCAGAGCTGTGACAATGGCAGGAATGTGGTAGATATGTTGATGACTACAAGATGCAAGTGGACCTGGTCATTTTCCTTAAATATTGAATGAATTGCAGATGTAGCTGAAGGTGAACATGGAGATCTGAGGAGAGAACACAACTGAAAAATGCAGCCATGTGATAGCAGAGGAAGGACATGATGCTGGTGGTCCGGTCCAGGACTAGTTGTACTCTGAACTTCACTCAGAATCTGAAATTGACTAGGCACCAAGGGTCAGAAAGGGCTCTACCACCATATGAGTACTTTCTCACCGACTGGTATAGTGGCATCATTGTGCACAAGACCTACATTTGCTGGAGTTAAGCCCATTCATTGCTAGTCTATGCTGGATTCTAATATCCTTTAAGTGTAGACAGAGGAGGTGTTGTGAACATTAGAATGGGGTGTTAAAGGCCCAACACAGTCATTTGTGGTCTCCATGGCAGACACGCCTCACTCTCCCAGTGAGATGCAGATAGCTCAGTGACTGCAGACAGTTTGGTTCAGCCCAACATGGAAGGACAGGCGGAGACAGAAGGGATGGCAGAAATCAGCAGGTTGAGGCTCAGGTGAGGGACATATTGAGAGTGTCCTTATTCACAAGAACAACAAAGCCACTTGTACATTTTTCATTGCAATGTGTCATGGAATTGAACTCCCAAGAGACTCGTGAACAAGAACACAAAATGGGAGAGTAGGCGGCTATTGGGCTCCTCAAGGCTGTCCTGCTAGTTAGTTTGATCATGGCTAATCCATGCTGGCCTCAACTCCTTTCCTATGCCATTTCTCCATACCCCTCCATTCCTTGATCTACCAAATATTGACCTGCCTGCATCTTACGTACTTGTCATAAACCAGCTTCCACCACCTGCCAGGGCAGTAAATTCCAGTCTCTGAATAAATTTCTACGTACCTCAATTTTAAATGACTGGCCTCTTATGGCTATGTCCCCCTGTTTGTCACTTTCCTATTTGTGAAAACATCCCAGCATCTAATCTGTCGAGACTTCTTTGTTTGAATAAAGTCACCCTTTAATCTCAACTCCAAGGAGTACAGAGCAAAGCTACAGTCTCTTTTGTAGGACAACCCTCTCACTTCCAAGAATTAGCCTGGTGAATCTCTTTTGTATTGTCTCCTATGTTACTGTCTTTTTTTTGCCTAGAGACCAAAACTGTAGGCAGCAGTCCAGAGGAAGCCTTGCCAACACCCTGGCCAATTGCAAAAAAAAAAAAATTCCCAAATTTCAAACTTCAACTCTTTTGCCACAAAGACAAAAAATGCTGTTTCCCACCTTAACTAGTTGGACTTGTAGATTTTTGTGATTCATGCATTAGAACACCTAGATCCCCTGTACTTAGTTGGTCTCTTCATTTAGATAATCTGCCTTTTGATTTCTCTTACTGAAGTGCATGACCTCAAACTTCCCTGTATTAAACTCCATTTATCTGTTTTTTGCCTGCCCACTCCATTGATCTATATGCTGTTGCAGAATCACAGTACCTCTAATGCAACATGCCCTTCCATTGATTTTTGTATCATCTGGAAACCTTGCATATTGTTCCTTCCTCCAGGTCATTAAGGTAAATAGTGAACAAATGCAGGCCAAGAACTGATCCCTGTGATACTCCACTTGTTACCTCTTTCCAGTCTGAAAAGGACCCATTTGTTCTGACTTTTATTTTCTGAGAGGCAGCCAGTTTTCAATCTATTTTAACACATTTCCTCTGATACAATGGGCATTTAATTTGTGCACCAGCATCTTCTGTGGTACATTCCCAAATGCCTTTTGGAAATCTAAATACACTACATCTACAGGTTCCCCATTATCAGTTCTTTGTTACATCCTCAAAGAATTCAAGCTAATTTATCAAACATGACTTTCCTTTCAAAACAATATTGACTAGGTTTAATTATAATTCAGCTTTCCTAACCGATGAACTATTTCCTCTTTTGACTCCAGCATCTTGCCAATAATAGCTGTCAAACTAACTTGCCTGTAGCTCCCTACCTCTGCCTTTCTACTTTTTTGAACAAGTGAGTTGCATTGGCTGTTATCCAATCTTCTGGTACCCTCCTGGAGTTGAGCAAGTTATGAAAAATTTCAACCAATGGGTCCACTATCTCTGCAGCCACTTCCTTTAAAACCCTAGTATGCAGTCCATTGGGTCCTGGTGACTTGTCTGCCTTCAGCCCCTGAGTTTCTCCAATACTTTATCCCTTGTGAATGGGATTTTTGTAAATTCTACCATTTTCTTTGAAATTAGCCTGTCTGATATCTTTGGAATATTAGCAATGTCTTCATCAGAAGACCTGATGTTAAAAATTATTCAACATTTTTTGTTTGCTGTTGTTAATTCGCCAACCTTGTTCTCTGGAGGCTCCACATTTTACTTGGCCACTCTCTCTTCTGATTTGTATATCCATAGAAGCTTTTTTTTTACTATTTGTTTTTATACTTGTATGCAAGTTTTCTCTCAAAATTAATTTTCTCCCTTGAGCTTTTTAGGGTTCTGCTGCTGGATCTTAAATTTCCCTGTCCCCTGGTCTACCACTAGCCCTTGTCACTTTATATAATCCTACTTTTCAATTTAACATTATTCTTTACCTCCCTTTGTTAACCACACATTGTACCTCTTTCTCATGGAATTCCTCCTTTTGATTGGGATAAACTCTTGCTGAGCATTTTTGACCAGCTGTTTGAATATCTGCCACTGTTCATCTGATCTGTTTCTCAGCTTGTTTATCCATTCCTCCCTCATACCATAATTGCTCTTAGTTAAATTGAAGGCACTGGTATGGACCCATGTTTATCCTCTAACTGTATTTGGAATTTAGTCATATTGCTGTCACTATCCCAGAGAGGATCTTTAACCACAAGATCCCTTATTAATCCTTCATAAGACCAAATCTAAAGTAGCCCATTCCCAAGAAGGCTCCATGAGAGACTGCTCTAAAAAGAATTCCACAAGTTATTCTTCGACCATCCCCTTGCCAGTTTACTTTATCCAGTCGATGTGTAGATTAAAATCTCCCATGATAATTGCTGTTCCTTTCAATCATGCCCTTAATATTTCCCCATTCATGCTCTGACCTATTGAGTCACACTTAGACTACTCCCACCTGTGTCTTCCTTCCCCTGCTATTCATAATTGCAACCCAAACCAATCCCATGTCACTACCCACTGCCTTTACATCACGACTCAGCACTGCTCTGGTACCTTCCTTGATTAACTATGTTGTTCCCTTATGCTCTCCTGGGTCCTCTTCCTTTGTCTGCCACTGCTGCTGAGTGCAGACATTTTTAAGATCACAAAATCCATATAATAAACATACAATTTTCCTTGGTCAATCCCTGTAAATTGGTCTGAAACATGTACACTGCTGCAATTGTGAAAGAACAGTATATCTGATAACCCAGAGCTGAAAAGTATTGCCACACTGATCTCACCAGTAATTGCCATGAGGAACAGTACTTCAAGGCAAAGCTCTAATTTCTGTTTAAACTCTGCCGGTGAATGGTCCCTGGTTCAATTGACACATTCTGATGAGAAGTTACCTGCTCTATGGAAAATGGTGAAACCTGCAACTGATTTTCAAAGACTAGTTCATTTAAAGACTAATTTTGTCAATTCTTCTCTCAACTATTCACTGTTGGCCTACCTTAGACTAATTAAGTCATTTTATTTGGAAATCTAGTAGATTAGCAGTGAAGTAGTGAAAGAATGCAGTCAAGGTGTCCCGCAGCGTTTATGAATGTGTAGATGTGAAATATTTTTAATGGAAAAAGCAGAAACTAGCATTGAGTTGTACATTGAGCAATGTGCACAATAGCCTCCTTAAAGCTGTATGAAATCAATCTCTAAAGGTTTGAAATTTAGTGAGAAAGAAGTAAACTACTTTCTTGCTTGCCCATTTATCTCAACAGTCAATAAGTATTTGCTACTCCAGTTTTACAGTAACTGTTTTGTTGCAGGGTCAATACTTCAGGATTCAATTTTGCCTATGAGCTGTATTTTGGTCCAAATGGAGAGAACATCCAACACTCTCTACAGATGCACATGAATAGCTTGTCAAACGAGTTGGTGGCTAACATGAGGAATGGACAAGTCCACTTGGTGTCAATATCAGTGAGAGGTAATTAAAATATGGAGCTTGAAAACTGGGAAATGTTGAGTGCTCAAAATTCTTACTGGTTTTGAAGTAGTAGCTAAGTTAGCAATAACTGACTGTACTACTTTAGAGATGCACATGTATTTAGAGATCTATCCTTGTTCGCTCAGATCAATAGGCCACACTCCACACAACTAGAAGGTCCCAAAATTCACCCTTGGTTTACGTACATTTAATCATTCTTAGCTGGGGCACAGAAATGAGGGAACTAAACTTGACCTTGATGTCTCTGAAGTAAATGGAAGGGTGGTATTGGTCTCCTGGGCTACATTCTATAGTTTTCAGTATTACAATGGCTGCATACATTGAAGTATGGAGCAACAAACTAGAATTCAATGGGTTGAGCAGCATCTGGGGGTGGGGAGGAGGAATTGTTGATCTTTTGGGTCAAAACCCTGCATCAGGACCTCCCAGGAGATTATCTCTTCAGATTCCAGCATGTGCAATCTCTTGCATCTCTTTGAAGTATGATTTGTTTATATAGCAGTGTCATAGAGAAAATAATTTGTTTGTGGGGGGGGAGGGGGAGTATATAAAGAATCCAATTTTCCACTATTTAATATTGGAACACCCTGGCTTGTAACTTAGGAAGGAGCCTCCTTAGATGAATGAGAAAACCCTTTGAGTCAATGAGTGTATCTTGGTATTTAGTGTGCCCTGGCACCTCACACTTTGGAAAATTACTGAGAGGTACAGTAGCATAGTGTTAAGCTATGACACAGTACCTAGAGGTCTAGACTATTAATCCAGAGATAGGAGTTTGAATCCCAACAGAGTAACTAGGGAAATTGATTTTTGAGTAACTAAGTGTAGAATTAAAAGCTAGTCTCAAATCTGGTTGACTATTTGTAGTCCTTTTGAGGCAGCTTGGAAACTTCTAGGTCCAAGATATATTTAGGAGTGAAAATTAAATTCTGTCTTTGCCATTGATGAGCATGTCCGGTGAATGAATACACATTATGCATTCTCTTGTATCTAACAAATACAGAAAAAAAATCCATTTTCAATTTGTTATCATATCCAATTTGGTAATGGTGGGAATTTTCCTTTCCCTTTTGGGGGAAAAAAAAACACATTGTGCTTGTCCTTTATGGACTTACTACATTTTTCTAATAGACTCCAACCACTGAAATCTAGCTCACCCCACAAAGATCAAGTGTAGAGGGATGTAGAAAGACCACGTCCTCTAAGCTCTGTCTCATTACGTGCACCACATATTTTGTTTTACTGATCATTGTGGATGGTGAATGAAGCACATCATTATTTGTGACAGTATTTCCAATTGTATGTTGGTGTGAAGCTGATTTCTAACTCCATTTTGTTTTTTAAAAAAAAGACTGGTAAAACTTGCACCTTCTAATTAACTGATGACTTCTCTGTTCTCTAATGTGTAAAGTAAAATAGATGTGATCTTTCAATCAGGGTTATCCACATTTCTACAGAGTTTACCTTGCTTGATTCAAGAAAACAGTCATGGTGTTCCCACTAACAGTGTCTCCAGAAAACAATATAGCAAAGCTAACTGCATTAAATAATGCAATATCTGCAACAGCACATCTGTGATCAGTTTTGGTTAACACCTTAGGCACATTATACTTGGCGAGGGTATTTGTAAACCACCAAAGTTGGAATAAGTGGCAGAAACAACTCTGGGTGGGGCTGGGAAGCATTTTTTTTTGTTTTGTGAATGATGGAGGTTTTGTGTAAATACAGTGAAGTGCTCTGCCTTTTACTGTTCGGAACTACTTAGTATTTTTATATTTTGCAGATGTTGATGAGTGCAAATCTAAGACTGCAGCATGTGGCAAGGAAGCTAACTGTCTAAATACCATTGGTTCATATTTCTGCCAGTGTAAATACGGATTTGATAACTATTCAGTGGGACAAAAGCCCAAGTGCATTGAA
Organism: Pristis pectinata; assembly: GCF_009764475.1. NCBI lineage: Eukaryota > Metazoa > Chordata > Chondrichthyes > Rhinopristiformes > Pristidae > Pristis > Pristis pectinata. Next base: position 94,355,646 of record NC_067407.1, on the reverse strand, counting down.
TTAGGTATGTGTAAGAATGAAAAAAATCCTCAGCTATATGAATGAATATTTTGTTTGCACAAATTAATGTGAAAATGGTATATAATGTATTTAAGATCCCTTTTTAAAAACTGGTATTTTTTTCTAAACCAAGTTTGACACTGCCCATTTGGACTTGCTCATTGTGTCAATGCAAAACATCTTGGGCTGGTAGAGACTTGATCTATTCTTGCCTTACCAGTCCTGCTCTTGACCTCCCTGGCTCAAAAAAGAATTCCCTGGACTAAATTTGTGCTTGTATGTATGCACAATCACCAAATTCCACCACTGATTGCAGCTGAAAAATGTTAAGAATAACTACTCTTCACTTGGTCTTCATTCAGAAGCAACTGGTTTCGTGTGTTATGAAGTACTGCTGAGATGGCTTGGTGGTGGATGGTACTGGGGGATTTTTCAGATTGGAGTCCTGTAACCAGTGGTGAGCTGCAGGGATCAGTCCAGTATCCTTTACTGTTTCTCATATTAATAATGTGGAAGAGAATATAGGTGGCATCACTATTCAGTTTGCAGGTGACACCAAACCTAGTGGTATAGGGGACAGTGAAGAAGTTTGGCCAAGGTTACAACAGGATCTAGATCAACCGGGGAAAGTGGGCAAAGGAATGGCTGATGGAATTTAACTTGAGTGCGAAGTGACACATATTGGGAACTTAAACCAGGTGAGATCAAACACAATGAACAGCAGGATCCTGGGAGTGTAGTCGAACAGTGAAACCTTGGGGGGGGGGGTTCAAGTACATAGTTCTCTGAAGGTGGTGACACAAATACACAGTGGTGAAGAAGGCATGTGGCACGTTTGTTGTCTTCAGCCACAGCACGGAGTACAAGATTTGGGACTTAATGTTTCAGTTGCATGGATCGTTGGTTAAGCCACACTTGCGGTATTGTGTGCAGTTCTGGTTGCCACACGATAGGAAGGATGTGATGAAACAAGAGGATGCAAAAAAAATTTATATATGTTAGCTGGGCTGGAATTGCAAGGACACACCAGATAAACTGGTCTTCTTTTCCCTGGCATGAATTGGGCTGAGGGGTTTATAATATTTTGAGGGGTATCGATGGGGTAGATATTCAGTCTTTTTATCTCAGGATAGGGGAGTGTAATGCTAGAGGGCATTGGTTTAAGGTGAGAGGAGAATGATTTAAAAGGGATCTGAGAAACATGGGTTTCCACACTGAGGGTGGTGGGTATATGGAACAAGCTCCAAAGAGGTGGTAGAGGCAAGTACAATTACAATATTTAAAAGCTATTTAGACAGGTACAGAGTTAGAAAATGTTTGGAGCAAAATGGGCCAAATGCAGGCAAATGGGATTAGCACAGATGGGCATCTGGATAAACATGGATAAGCTGGGCTGAAGAGCCTGTTTCTGTGCTGTACAACTCTATGAATCCCTTTGTCATTTGGAGAAGGAAACTGCTTTCCAAGAGACTTGGAAAAAGAGTGAAAGCGTTACCTTAACTGCAAGTCTTGGTCTGTAGTCTGTTCAAATCATCTTCTGCCTTTTGCTGATTCAATAACCTTGTTTTCAGAAATGTTACTATGCTGCTGCAAAAAGCTAATTTTCATGGCATTTATACCCTGAGGGTATGTTATGCCCATGACAAAAAAATTAACTTGGAAATACCTTTTTTAAAATAATACTCATCACAACTGGCATTGAGTCTTTTATCATATTATTCCTGTAATAAGGAGCAAAACAAATCGTAAGAGACCAAAGAGGAAAGTTAAGAATTAGAAAGTTTGCAGAAATGAGCAGTGATTTTTTTCAGATTTTTATGATCTCAGACTATTAGATTACCACAAGTTTTTGAATGAATTAATCCTGGTTTTGAAGGTCAATGACGATAAGATTATTGGAAAATCAGCAACTGAAATCTACATTTAAACTTATTATACTTGGGTTGCTGTAAGTAGTTGTCAGAAAAAAAATTGAATATTTTTAGTTCTCTTTCAGGAAAAATTAAATGTTGTTTTCCACTTTTCAACAACAACCAAATTTAGTAATGCTAATGAATAGACTAAATTTCTTTTTGGATAAGGAAGCAAATGAAATTGGAGCTCATGTTTGATTTCTTCCTTCAGATTCTGGCTTTTGGTCCTCATTTGGCTTGAAGGAAATCTTAATTGCTTCTGCTATATGTGCATTCCTACTTGTGTCATTGGCACTAGCTCTCTGTTTTGTGATGTTTAAAAGATCACGCAAAAACTATCTCAGAACTTGTGACACATATCCAGCTGGTGTATCTGGAAGAAATTTGTCTTCAGAAGAATTGGAAAGCGAGGAATCGTTATTTATCGTGCGACACAGAAGTGCCAATTATATATCATTCAGAAAATTTCAGCCAATACCTGAAGAAGTGAATGGTCAAGAAACTGATTCAGAAGAGATGATCAACTTGCCTGCAAGAAAAACCTGGCCCGTTGTGAAGCTGCTTCCTTCATGAAAGGTGTGACTCAAATTGAAAAGATCCACTGATTTGGTTTTGAAACTATCCAGGAGGAGTTGCGTAGAGCATCCAGCATTCCTTGAATTAGGTGGTGATAGTATCTTCTGCATGGCTTTTGAGGCTGGTTCTTGGACTAGGTGCTCAGAATACATTTATCTTCACTGCATTGTATACATTGTATTGCTTGACACATCAATACCATTACAGAACCTAAATGATGGGAAGGAGCTGGGATCCATACTTCCATTCTTGTGCCAGTTCTTTGCATTAAAATGAAAACTATTTGGACATGTCTGGGCAATGACTGAAATCTGATATTCTGTCTGCTACAGAGAACTGAAGTCACTCTGCTTTTTAGTTGATTTAGTTTTGTTAGTATCTAAAATAATCCTTTATTTTTCCAACCATCAGGTTTTAAAAATAAGTGCTACAGTGGATCATGGTGTATGAAAGGCAAAAATAAACCTGGTTACTTATCACATCTTGTTGGGCTTTATTTTAAATTTTTTTGAATGCTGTATGGCATTTTTATCTTTGAGTTGAGGGATCACCTGATGGAATTCACATTGCCTGAGTTCCTCTTTCAAATTGTATTCTCATTTTAATTCCACAAAACTTTTACTCCTGACTCTTATTTTGTACCTGGTCTAATAAAAGGGAGCTTGGCATGCCCTTGTAAACTATCTATACTGACGTGCCCTGCTCCCTTTTTAAAACTAACTTGTGCTGCAAACACTTTAGCACTTCCTCTGCTCCAAACCTCAGCTGCAGTATAGCAGCCTGTGAGCTATTTTAAACTACCTTACTGCCTTTTCCTACCTCCTTTTAAAGATGCATGTGCATACTTTTCAAAAAGTAATGGTTGATAAGTGTACAGTCCAAGATCCCACCTGATACCCTCCCTTCTATTACACATTCCTATGCCTTGTTGGAACTCTGCGAGTGCACCCCTCAGACTTCTCTGGATTAAATTTCCATTTACTATTTGTCTGCCTAATTGACCAGACCATCTATATCATCCTGCCATTGTAAAGGCTTCCTTCCCATCAAACACCTAGCTAATTTTTGTACTCTGGAAACTTCTTTTGGACAAAATCATGAGTATGTTTTACCGGAGCTGAGGACTGGAATTCTGAACCCTGTGGAACCCCACTGTCTTCCATTAACAAAAACACCCGTCGACTATCTCCTTTTTGGAGAGTATGCACATATTTCTTTAAAAGGTAACAGGAAAGAGCAAGAAGATGGTTTTTAAAAAGGCACACATTATTTGAGGCTTGGAGCATGGGGTATGTTAACATTACAGAAAATACAATTTAAGCTATTGCTGGAGTCCAGTATGCAGTTTAGCTCATCATATTACAAGTAAGATGTGACTGGACTGGAACAGATGCAGTGGAGACTTGCAAGGATAATCTGGGACTAGAAAATTGCAGCTATGAGGGATGATTAGAAAAACAAGGATTAGAATTCAGCAGGTCAGGCAGTATCTGTGGTGAGAAATAAATAGATGATGTTCCAGGACTGGAAAGGAAGAGGGCAGAAGCCAGAATAAGGAGGTCAGGGGAGGAGGACATGCAGGGAAGGGGGAGAGATGTAAGGAGGGGAGAGGTAGGAGGCAGAGGGCTGAAGGAGGAGGAATCTGGTAGGAGTGGGCATTGGATCATGGAATAAAGGGAAGGAGATGGGGAATAGATGGGCAGGTCATGAGGGCAGGGAAGGGTGGAGGGGGCCACAGGAATGAGGGAAGACAAAGGGAGGGGAGGGGTTACCAGAAGTCAATGTTGAGGATGTTAGGTTGGAGACTTCCAAGACAATATGAGGTATTGCTCCTCTAACCTCTGTCTGGCCTCAATGTGGCAGTAGAGGAGGTCATGGCTAGACATGTCAGTATGGGAGTGGGATGTGGAATTGACATGGGTGGCCACTAGGTGATCCTTGCCTTTCCTGCAGATGGAGTGAAGGTGCTGGACGAAGCAGTCACCCAATCTGTATCGGGACTCTCTGATGTAGAGGAGACCACACTGGATGCAATAAATGACACCCTCTGATTCACAGGTGAAGTGCTGCCTCACCTGGAAGGACTGTCTAGGGCCCTAAATGGTGGTGAGGGAAGAGGTATAGGGGCAGGTGTAGCACTTAGTGTGTTTGCAGGTATAAGTACTGGGAGGGATGAGTGGACAAGGGAGTTGTAGAGAGCAATCCCTACAGAAAGCAGAGGGGAAGATGTAGTGGGGTCTTGTTGGAGGTGGCGGAAGTTGCGGACAATGATGTGGATGCAGATGCTCACGGGGCGGTAGGTGAGGATAAGGGGAACCCTGTCCATGTTATGTTGGGGGTGGATGGGATGAGGGCAGATGTGTGGGGAAATGGAGATACTGGTAAGGGCACTTGCAAGGATGCCACCATCTTCTCCCAGTTCCTCTGCCTCTGCCACATCTGTTCCCACGATGAGACTTTCCACTCCAGGACATCAGAGATGTCCTTGTTTTTCAGTAAATGGGGTTTCCTTTCCACCGCCATCAATGCTGCCCTCACCTGCATCTCCGACCCCGACATAACAGGGACAGGGTTCCCGTCCTCACCTACCACCCAACAAACCTCTGCATCTGACACATCATTCTCAGCAACTTCCGCTACCTCCAACAGGACCCCACCTTGTGCCTCCTTTGTCTACTCATCCCTCCACAGAGATGACCCTCCCAGCACTTATCCCTGTAACTACACTAAGTGCTACATCTGCCCCACACCTCTCTCACCACCATTGAGGGCCCTAGACAGTTCTTCCAGGCGAGGCAGTGCTTCACCTGAGTGTCCAAGGGTGTCATTTATTGCATCTGGTGCTCCTGGTGTGGTCTTCTGTACATCAGTGAGACCCCACGTAGATTGGGTGACCGCTTCATTGAGCACCTTCACTCCATCCACCACAACAGCCAGGATCTCCCAGTGGCCATCCACTCCAATTCCACATCCTACTCCCATACTGACATGTCTATCCATGGCCTCCTCTACCGCCACATTGAGGCCAGACATAGGTTGGAGGAACACGTCATATTCCAACTTGGTAGTCTCCAACCTGATGGCTTCAATGTCGATTTCTCTAACCTAGTAACCCCTCCCCTCTTCACAGCTTTTTTCTCCCCCTCCTTTGTCTTCCCTCATTCCTGTGGCCCCCTACTCTTTCCCCTTCCCCCACCCTCATGACCTGCCGATCCTTTCCCCACCTCCTTCCCTTTATTCCATGGTCCACTGCCCTCTCCTACCGGATTCCTCCTCCTTCAGCCCTTTGCCTCTTCTACCTATCACCTCTCAGCTTCTTACTTCTCCCCCCTCCCCACCCTCATACCTTCCCCCTCTCACCTGGACTTGCCTGTCACCTGACCTCACCTATCACCTGCCAGCATGTACTCCTCCCCCCTCCCTCAACCTTGTTATTCTGCCCTCTTCCTTTCTGGTCCTGATAAAGGGTCTTGACCCGAAACATCGACTGTTTATTTCTCTCCATAGACGCTGCCTGACCACCTGAGTTCCTCCAGCATTTTGTGTGTGTTGCTCCAGATTCAAGCATCTGCAGAATCTCTTGTCTTACATGAACAAGGATTTTTTCTTTTGAACAAAAGAGACAGAAGGGAAACTTAATAGAGGTGTATAAAATGGAGGGGCCAAGACTTTTCCCTTGAGAGGTGTCAAAAACCAAGGGATGGTGCTTGGTAGGATTAGAGGTACGATGACAATTTTTTACACCTAGGGGTGATAGGGGTCTGAAAGGATGGTAACACTACAGTTTCAGAGAGACCAGAAATTCTGCAGATGCTGGATGTATCTGGCATAATACACAAAAAGTGCTGGAGGAAACAAGAAATTCTGCAGGAGGAAACACTACAATTTATTGTATTCTAATTCAGTACTGTGGCTCTTGGCAAGATACTGAGGTAGTGAGTTTTTGGAAATGAAGGGCTGTAGTTGCCACGTGTGGAGCTGTTCTTGTTGCTAAATCCTTCCTGATGATTTTACTGCTGAAGTAATGGGTCCTGGCCACCAGAGGGCAGCATTCCCCATACAAGGAAAACGGCTGAAGTAAGAAGTTAAATTTTCAGAAGCTCTTGTATTGGAAGTTAAAACTTGACTGAATTTCAATGCTGCCTTTTTAAAATCTGTCAATTTTTAAAAAAAAAATTGCATTAATTACTTGCCATTCCAAGACAACACCGAATGGAAACTTGCTCGTCACCAATTCCATTTAGGATTTTATGCTTCTGGAATAAAACAAAGAACAGTGACGTCTTTTGTTTTAAACTGAATTCTTTTTTTTAAAGCTTGCCTTCAAATAACATTTGGATTTGCTTGTGAGTTCTGTTTTAGTTGACTGCAGCATCTTTCTGTTGCCGGTCAAGGGAAGAGGGATGAGATGCAGTATCTGTTGTTGAAAAAAAACAAACATTTTTATTGCCAGCATTTAGTCTTCTTTCTTAACTCCTTCATCACGCTGTATACTAGTGAAGTGAACTCATTGTGCCTTAGGTCACAATCTTTGCCATCCCATCATGCCTTTCCTATCAGTGTTAATGTTCCCTGTGAGTCTAACACCGAACTATTGCATCTAACGCAACATTATCTTACATTCCTTTCTCTTCCTATGTGCTCTTAAAATGAAGAGAAGAGAGAGCCTATCTCTGACAGGATGAGACCAGGGTTCCCATGCCCACATTCTGTTGATGAAGTTATCCAAAAACAAACACAACTGCCAATGCTGGAATCTGAAGCAAAACCAGAAAGGAAGGTTCTGAGGATACAAAATGCTAACTTGTTTCTCTTTCTATAGATGCTGCTTGACTGGCTGAATTCTTCCAATATTTCGGTTTTTGTTGTTGATGAACTCATCTGGTTTTCAGCATCTTCTGCTTTCTGATACTCAGAAATGAGGACCTAACTACACTCAATTCAGTTCATTGGGCAGGTCACATTGTTTGTATCCCCAACAACAGATGCCCAAAATCAGGCATTCTATTTCTGAACTCTCATCGCAAGACCTTACCAGGTGGACAGGGGTTCAATATAAGGATGTTCTCAAAACCTCCTTGAGAAAGTATAATGTCCCATTCACTGGTCAGAATGGAGAAGAATGAGAATCTTGAGTCCTTTTGTGGAAGCCACAGGGAAGCCCAGCATGAATATTGGAAGAGTGCACCACCTCCCAAAGTGAGCACCCACCTTATCGAGCACCACCCGTAGCAAAGTCTGTAGGTCTCACGTTGATCTCATCAGCCACCGCAGAGACAATGTAGGCCTGAAGCAATTTGGTGATTGTGGGCCAAAAGACTGGGAAATGAAAGGATGTAGTTAAGAGAATATCATTCTCGATTTTTAATATTGTGCACAGTAAAACCAAAGTGCAGATTTGGAGAAGGTGTTTCTAATTGTGGATGAGACCAGGACCAGAGTCCATAAGTATAAGAACTTTGCTGATAAATCCAATGTGGAATTTAGCAGAAACACGTAACCACCCCGCTCTGTGTGATGTTAAAATGTTGAATTCCTGACTGGGCGCATCATGGTCTGTTATGGCAATTCTAATGTGCAGGAATGTAAGAAACTGCAGAGAGTAGCGGACTCAGCTCAATACGTCACTGGCACATCCCTAACCACCATCAGTAGCATCTACGTGAGGCGCTGCCTCAAGAAGGTAACATCTATCTCAAAAGACCCCACCATCCGAGCCGTGCCATCTTCTCGCAAATACCATTGGGCAGGAGGTACAGAGGCCTGAAGTCCCACACAACCAGGAATAAGAAAGATACTTCCCTTCAATCATTTGCTTCTTAAACCAACCTATACAAACCTAATCACTACTAGAAACACCATGACCACTCTGACCACCTTGTCATATGGTCTTTTTTTGTTCTAATTGTGTTCTTTCTTGTATAATTTTTGTACAAGTTACTTTTCTTGTGAATATTGCGATTCTGATGTTATGTGCCTGTGGTGCTGCTGCAAGTAAGTTTTGAATTGCACTTGTGCATATGACAAACTTGACTTCAACTTAGATGCGCCAAACTGACTGAATACATTTTAAGCAGAAAGAAAAAAAGGCGTACGGATGAATGGAAGAGAAGGTTAAGTAGGGTTAGAGAAGGTTGGGAGGAGGTTCATTGCAAAATCTAGCTGGCATAATCTAGAAAAGCTACAAGGCCTGTCTCCAAGTTGCGATATCCATGTAAAGGTGTTGGTCACCTGTTCATATTGCATGGTACTGCCAAACTATTCTGGAGAACTACAGAGAATTTTCAATGCCTACTTTTTCAGGCATTCAATCATTGTGCTGTTAATATTTCCTATGTCCAAGCTGAATGTTGTAGGTGGAAATGGGGCAGTTAGATAAATTTATAAACTTTGGTGTCAAGATGTATTAATAACATGTACAAGGAAACACACAGTGAAACACATCATTGTGCTATTAATATTTCATATGTCCAAGCTGAATGTTGTAGGTGGAAATGGGGCAGTTAGATAAACTTATAAACTTTGGTGTCAAGATGTAATAACATGTCACATGTACAAGGAAACACACAGTGAAACACATCTTTGGTGCAGTGTTCTGGAGGCAGCCCGCAAGTGTCACCACGCTTCTGGTGTCAACATAGCATGGCCACAACTTTCGTCTTTGGAATGTGGGAGGAAACCGGAGCACCCGGAGGAAACCCACGCAGACGCGGAGAACGTACAAACTCCTTACAGATTGTGGCAGGAGTTGAACCCGGATTGCTGGTGCTGTAAAGCGTTATGCTAACCGCTACACTACCGTACCTGCCCGCATTTAAATGCCATAACAAATAATGTGGTGTAATGACTTGTCCTGGAAGAAGTAACCACGTTCATTCTATGTCAGCCATGTTCCACAAATAGCAATGAGGGCATCAACCATAATGATTCTGTGGAGCAAATTTCTGGCAGAGTGATGCTGTTATAAATCTTGCAATCATTTCAGAGACTGGATGTTGGAACTGGAAATCCTTTCTGGCTAGAATCTGGTGAGGAAGAGCTGGACACTGCTTTTGCCAGAAACCTGAGGTAACTGAATTGGCAAGGTCGGGGAGGAGGTGGGTCTGTTAACTTGGGGAAGAGGAGGGTCAAGTTTTCTTCCTCCTCTTGGCCCAACAGAAACCTGAATCAACATGTCCAGTCCTCCCCAGCTCCACAGGCAAAGCAACTCACACACATAACTCTGAAATTAATTCTGTGATCTCACTTATGTCATCAGCCCACAACAGCAATATTGAAGGCCCTCACCTGTCTGATGTTACTTCCACATTTATAAAAGCTCATGAATTAAAGTGATAGGTCTTGGAGAGGTGTGAACTCTGAGATGTATACAATAGCCATATTAACCCTAGCACTCCCACTCTGGCGCCAGGGTTAAAATAAGGGGCAGCCATAGAGTTGTACAGCATGGAAACAGGCCCTTCAGCCCAACTGATCCATGCCAACCAAGATTCCCATCTCGTCCCATTTGCCTGCGTTTGGCCCATATCCTTCTAAACCTTCCTATCCACGTACCTGTCCAAGTACCTTTTAAATGTTGTTCATGGACCTGCCTCAACCACTTCCTCTGGCAGCTCATGCTTGTATATCTTATCCCTCAGGATCCCCTCAAGTAACTTACCGACCACAGATGTTAGGCTTACTGGTCAATAGTTCCCAGGTTTTTCTTGGTAGCCCAACATTAGCCACTCACCATTCTTCTGGCACTGCACCTGTTGCTAATGATGATGCATATATCTCAGTCAGGGGTCCCACAATTTTTTCTTTAGCTTCCCATAGTGTTGTTCTTGGATATACCTGATCAGGCCCTGGAGATTTATTCACCTTCATATGCTTTAAGACATCCTGTGCCTCCTCTGCTGTAATGTGGACTATCCCCAAGACATCCCCATTAACTATCTCAAGTTCTGAGGTCTTCATATCCTTCTACACGGCAAAAACAGAGGAGATGTTTTGGAATTGGTTTATTATTGTCACATGTACTGAGGTACAGTGAAAAACTTGTCTTGCATACCGTTCATACAGATCAATTCATTCCATAGTGCATTGAGGTAGTACAAGGTAAAACAATGCAGAATGCAGAGTAAAGTGTCACAGCTACATAGAAAGTGCAGTGCAGGGAGACAATAAGGTGCAAGATCATAATGAAGTAGATTCTGAGATCAAGAGTCCATCTTATCGTACTAGGCAACCATTCAATAGTCTTATAACAGTGGGATAGAAGCTGTCCTTGAGCCTGGTGGTACGTGCTTTCAGGCTTTGGTATCTTCTGCCTGATGTCCCAGGTGGGTGGGGTCTTTGATTATGCTGACTGCTTTACTGAGGCAGTGAGAAGTATAGACAGAGTCCATGGAGGGTGAGGTCCTCAAATATTCATTGACGACCTCACCCATCTCCTGCAGCTCCACACACAGATGTCCACTTTGGTCTTTGATGGGCCCCATTCTCTCTGTCGTTACTTGTTTTCCCTTAATATACTTATAAAATCTCTTTGGATTCTTCTTAATGTTTTCTGCCAAAGCTATCACATGCTCCCTTTTTGCCTTTCTGATTTCTTTCCTATACTCCCCTATACTCCTGGGATTCACTTGATCCTAGCTGCCTGTACTTGACCCATGCCTCCTTTTTCCTGACCAGAGCCTCAAAATCCTTTGTCATGCCTACTCCTGCCAGCCTTGCCCTTCACTATAACAGGAACATGCGGATCTTGAGCTCTCATTGTCTCATTTTTAAAAGCCTCCCACTTACCAGGTGTCCCATTGCCTGCAAACAACCCACTCCAATCAACCTTTGCAAGTTCCTGTCTAATACTGTCAAAATTTGCCTTGCTCCAATTTAGAACTTTAACTTGGACCGGATCTGTCCCTTTCAATCTTAATTAATTTAAAATTAGTAGAACTGTGGTCATTGGTCCCAAAGTTCTTCCCCACTGACACCTCAATCACTTGTCCTGCCCTATTTCCCAAAAGGAGGTTGAGCTTTGCCCTCTCCCTAGTAGGGCCTTCTATATATTGCATGAGGAATCTTTCCTTAACACACTTAATACATTTCACCCCATCTAAGCCCTTAGCACTATGGCAGTCCCAGTTTATGTTAGGAAAATTAAAATCCCCTACTATGACAACCCTATTATTCACGCAACCTTCTACAATCTCCCTGCTTATTTCTTCCTCAATTCCCTTTCTTACTTCACAGCTCCACCCACAAAGCCTCACAGAACAACTTCTCAGTAATTTCATCTTGGACTACTGCCGTGGCGTTCTCCTTAATCAGGAATGCAACTCCCCCTCCTCTTTCCTCCACCTCTATCCCACCTATAGCATCGGTACCCTGGAACATTTAGCTGTCAGTCCTGTCCCTCCCTTAGCCATGTTTCTGTAATGGCTATAATATTCCAGTACAATGTAGCTATCCATGCCCCGAGTTCATCTGCCTTACCTGTTAGAATATAATTAGGCTGTTTTGCTTCCTGAGCCTTTGTTGCTGCTTAAAGGCCATGGCTTATCTGAGGTCAAATTCTAAATGCCTGCCTTTTCTGCAAATACACCGAGATCCATGTTTAAAGCAAAATCTATTTGCCTCATTCAGAATTAACAATTCACCTAGCATCAGCATGGAAGAAATAATTTCAAACTTTCACTATTCTTTGCCTGCAGTAGTTTTCCAAACTTCATTCTTGTGAGGATCGTCTCTAATCTTTAACCTATGCCCCCTGACTTAGATATCCAAAACAATGAAGTTTCTCCCCATCCATCTGTAAGTTCTCATTCGTATCTTGAAATCTTCAAACAAATTGACTTTTAACCTTCTAAATTTTGTGAATACAATCTTGATTTGTCTAAATTCAACTAGTATTTTAAGCCTTGATGTTGAGGTATCATTTTGGCAAGTCTATGAGGCATATTCTTGAAGATGAATGTACCCTTCCCATAATGGTTCTCTGTACTCCAGGTTTGGTCTAACTAGAACTCTGTAGGGCAGTGTCTTTGGCTCAGTCAGACGTGTTCCCTGATGATTACACAATGTTCAATTCCATTTTTTACTCCTCAGCAAATGGAGCAATCCATGCCTGCATTCAACAAGACCTGGATAACATTCAGGTCTGGGCGGATAAGTGGCAAGTAACATTATGGCATGAAAGTTTCAGGCAATGACCACTTCTCCAATAAGACAGAATCGAATCACCTGTGTTAAATAACATAACCATTGTTAAGTCCCCCACCATCAACATCCTGGGGTTACCATTGATGAGAAACCCTCATCAACACTGGATATTAGAGCAGGTCAGAGACTGGGTATCCTGCAACAAGTGACTCACATCCTGACATCCTAAAGACTCCACCATTTATAAGGCACAAGTCAGGATTGCAACTCCAACAACTGTCATTAAGCTCAACATTATCCAGGACAAAGCAACCTCTCTAATTGGCATCCCATCAACTTTTCTTTTCTTGCCCTGTTCTTTTACCAAGCTCTACTAGTCTTCCCTGATGCTGTTGGTTCTAACCGACTGTTCCTCCTCCATCTCCAGAATCCTTTCAAGCAAGTTTCAGAAAGTTGCAAAGCCACTGAGCAAACTGAAACAAATGATAAGCACTTTAAATTTGAATCATGGTGTATGAGCAGATGATAAAGTCCCTTACCTCGGCACCATGCAGAGAATGTAAACCTATGAATCTTTCGGTGCTCCAAGTGTGGCCTCTTCTACATTGGTGAGACTAAACGTAGACTAGATGGCCATTTCGCAGAACACCTGCGCTCTGTCCGTAACCGCGTTCTGCATCTCCCAGTTGCCAGTCACTTCAACTCCCCCTCCCACACTGTCACTGATTTTTCATCTAGATTCTAGCATCTGCAGTCCTTTGTTTCTCTGTGAATCTTTATTCTGGTTATAAGGGATACCATTCATTCTGCGTCCCCCCGCCCAGATTATTAATCCAACCGGGTTATATATTACGGTTGTTCTCCTTACTTACCTTTTTGACAGTCTTCTGTTCAATGTGCCTTGGACAAAATGCTGCCTATCCTTCTTGCAGTCTTTCTGTGTCCACAGAGATGGCATGTATACCATATTTGTCAGATAAGATCAGTTGTACTTGTTCTTGATCACACAGAAGCTAACCTTATTCTGTAGCAATTAATAAAGGATACACAGGTCTGATGCACAGATCTTGACCTCAGACTTCAACTTACACCTTTTGCCTCCACAGATACTACTTGACTCGCTGAGTTCTTCTAGCATTCTGTTTTGCATTCCAGATTCCAGCATCTGCAGTCTGTTTTGCATTCACCTCATTCCGGTTTCTCTATTCCTCTTCATTGGCAAAAGCACTGATCATTGCCTGAATAGTTCAGAGAACTGGAGCTAGTTTCAATCGCCAAACTTATTTTTGATGTTTTTAAGTTCTGCAGTAAGTTACAAGAGAATGTTCAGATGGAGTGTATATTTTAATAAACATCAATCTAGAAAAATCATTTTTCTGAAGGTAAGGTTATTAACTCCCGTTTTCCTTTACCTCCCCTTATGAATATATCCAGAACCAGAATAGTCAATAACATTTGCACATTAGATTCTTCTTCAAAGGACCCAAAGACTATTTTATAGGAGGGGAGGGATGGAGAAGTTTAGTTGGGGAATCCCAGAGCTTTGGAACAAACATTTGAGGGCTTGGCCAGTTATGGTGGGGTGACTGAAAGCAGATGTAAGGAAGAAGGCAGAAATGCAGAGAACTTTGAGGGTTGTAGGCTGGAAGAGGTTACAGACATGGGGAGAGAGTCAGGGCAATGAGGACATTTGAAAACAAGGATAAGAAAGGACAGACATGAGAGAGAAGGGAACAAGATAACAAAAGACCAATTAGCTTAAATCTGTTGACATAAAATTACTAGCCCATAAATAAGGAGTGTGACAGAACAACTTGAAAATTCTCATTTGACAGGAACAGCCAGTTATTGGCAGTTTATACCTGACAAAACTAATTGAATTTTGTTTGGAGAAGAAGGATAGGAATACTAACGCTGAAACATGCTGGACTGAGGGCCACTGCGTACAGGATAATCTTAATTCCAGCAGAGACAGGTCACACATCAAGTCTGGTGATTGAATTGCATCGGCTCTTTTCTTGTACAGTATACGCACAGATTCCACTACAGTTCTCCTTTATCACTGTTTCTTGGTGACTTTCACCACTAAAGATTTTTGGATTTATAACAACTGCACATAAACAAGCTGCAAAACATCTTCTCCATTAAGCTATTTACAAAAGTCTCTGAGGAATCTGCACTCACGTTTTTAGTGATGAGGGGGTTGTGGGTAGTGGGAAGGGGGTGGTAGGTGATGAGCAGTTCCAATGAAACATCATCAACTTGAATGGTTATGCTTTTACTCTCTCCCCCCTCCCCTAACTCTTTCCAGCACTTGCTGTTTTTTTTCCTGATTTCCAACATCTGCAGTTATTTTTAGAAATAATGTCATGTCTGTTTGTTATTTGCCAGAATAGCTTAACATTACACTGCCAGTTGCAATCTCTCTCTCTCTCTCTCTCTCTCTCTCTCTTTCTCTCTCTCTATCTGTCTCTTACTCTTCATGCGGACCATTTGGGCATTTCATTTTCAACATAACTTCACCCGTGTCTGGCATTTGAGGTCTTTGTGCATTCATACAGAAAAACATGGATTCGGCTTTTGAATTGTCAGCCTAAAATCTAAATATAACTGGGATAATTAGAATACTAAACCCCAATATTAACATGTCTGCAAAATATTAAAGACACCCGCAGTCACGGTTAGAAGCCAAGACTTATATAGAATAATAACTACCTTTGGAACTAGAAGCCTATAATTGCAGCTGTTTGCAAAAACCAACAGGAATGCCAACACTGAATTGCAAACTTGACTCACTCCCAGGTATGCATCTTGTATCCACACAAGGAAGATTTTTAAAACAAGGTCATTTTCCTCAGTGTTGTGATTATGGGGTTAAAACAGCACAATCAGTGGATAGGGAAATGTGATATTGAAGGTGTACAGTATCACAAGACAGCTACTGGGATATTAATGAGTTTGTCCCTCGCAACTGATCATACAGTTTGATCAATTAATACTTGTATTGCAAAGATGACTCACAAGGAGGGCTTTGTATTTTGTGATTACAGCTTCATGAATTACAGCACTGGAAAGATGCCTGGTACAAACATCGAGGGGTTATTTCTAATCAGAAAATCAGCACATTAAATCCAATGGAGATATTGTTCAAATAATTAACAATTCATGACTAGTGCTGAAGTGGAGGTCAAGTAGGATTTCCAATCCACTGAAGATAATTTGCATCCGGATATTTTTGGCAGAATTTACCCACCGTGATAATTCATGCCATTTTACTGGAATCCTGTTTCAATGCAGAACGTTCCCTGTGTTCCTTCAGATTTGAGCATACACCAAGGGCAGTGTAGGCAACACTTTAGAAACAGCCTTTCTGTCACTGTGTGGGTATCACAATTCCCGTTTCCAAGCAACATTTCAAGCTGGAGGAAGAGGGGAAAAATGTAAAGGGCTGAAAATAAAATGTCAGGAATGGCCACAATTCCTAATATGTGGTTCAGAAAACAAATCTGCAGCTTCCTACGAGCATGCTGGCATTAAATTAATGAACGTTGTAGACATGGCAATTTTCTTGCACAGTGGTTAGATATTGCTATGTATAATTGAGTCCCATTACTAACCACTATGATGCTGCAGTAAGACAAAGGCGGCACCATTGGAAATAACAATGGGAAACACAAGAGAAGCTACCATGTCTTCTCATATAAGGAAGAGATTTATGTTCATTAGTGATGATCTGATGTAATTTATATTCATGTTAATCATATTATAAAACATTGAATGCCCTCACAATGCACTTTGTGAAGACCAGTGTCAAACATGGCTGTGCCATTGCCCCAACACTTTTCTCAATCTTTCTCCCTTCAAAGTTATGTTTAAGCACCTCAGAGGCCAAGCCCCAAGCATATGAGAGAATGGCCTTACAGTCAACATCCTGAAGACCGAGTTCCTTTACCAACTTGTCCCCACTGCACCACACTGCCCTCTGACAATAAAAGTTCACGACAAGACCCTGGAAAACATGGAGCAACAACAATCTGCCAGAGGAACTCAGTGGGTCGAGCAGCATCTGAGGAAGGAAAGGAAGTGTCGGCGTTTTGAGTCGAAACCCTGAATCAGGACAACATGGACCACTTTCCATATCTTGGGCGCTCCTTTTCAGCAAAGGAAGACATTGATGATAAAATTCATCATCTTCAATGCACTAGCACAGCTTTTGATTGACTGAGGAAAAGGGTGTTTGAAGATCAAGATTTCAGGTCTGGCGCAAATCTCATAGTCTCCCAGGCAGCAGTGATCCCTGTCCTTCCATATACTTCTGAGACCTGGACAGCAAGCAACTCATGTTACTGGTAAAGTATCAGCAATGCTGTCTCTGTGAGATCCTCCAAAGTGAACAGACATCAGCATCCATCCCCTGCACTGAGGCCCTAGTTACTCTCAGTTAGCTACTTTGGCTGGCCAGATTTTTCACATGCCTGACACCACACTCCTGAAACAGGTACACTGCTCTGAGGTCTGTCATGGAGGAGATTACCAGGCAGTCAGAGAAAAAGATTGAAGGATGTGCTCAAAGCTTGCATTGAGGAACTGTGGAGCCTCTGGCCAATGACTGCTCTAAGGGAAAAGGAGCATTCAGGATGCTATTGAGAAGAGGAGCCCTGCAGAAGTGGCAGAGGGTGTGCACAACCTCGCAAACTACCCAGAGCCTGCGTCGCTGGCCACTTTCTGCCCAATTTGTGCAAATCTGTGGTTTCCACATCGGCCTCATTAGTCATCTCACAATCAACAAAAATGGTGGAAGCAAGTCATTCTCAGTCGTAAGGCAATGCCTAAGAAGTTTATTTTGTGTACTGTATCTTTCCAAAGTATACATGACATCTTGCCTGGTTTTTAATGAAACATTCACTGAATGTTACTTGCTGCTGGAATACATGGATATAGTTTACTGTGTCAAAGCAATAAGCACGGACTGTTAGATGTAATCTGTGGCTCTTTGGTCCAGTATTTATTGACTTGCATATCTGGTAGAGCTGCTGCCTCAACAGCTCCAGTGATCTGGGTTCAATGCTAACCTCCAGCACTGTCTGTGTGAAGTTTGATGTTCTTCCTTTGACCATGTGGGTTTCCTCCGGGCGTTCCAGTTTCCTCCCACATCCCAAAGACGTGGGTTGGGAGGTAAGTCGGTCACTGTAAATTACACCTTGTGTGAAGGTGAGTGGTAAAACCAGGGGGGAAGGTTAATAGGAATGTGGGGAGAATAAAATGGGATTATCATAGTATTGGTGTAAAATGAGTTCTTAATGACCAGCATGGACACAGTGGGCTGTAGGGCCTGATTCCATGCTATATAGCTCTGTGACTCGATTGCTTCAGTGATGTCATAGAATCATAGAAACTTACAGCACGGAAGGAAGCTCATCAGCATAGGTCCAGAACCGTCCAAACATGCAGTTGAGCCTAAATCCATGAGTTATGAACTTCGAGGATGAGCTCTTTGTTTTCACATTCTGCATTTATGTTTATAAACCCAAATAACCCATACATTTTTTTAAAAACACTTCTTTAACCTGTCTTGACAACTTTAAGAATTTCTCTGTGTGGGGAACAAGGTTTATTTGCTCTCCTACATTTAAAAAATTATGCACTGATGGCATGTTGCCTTTCTACATTAGTTCTCCCAAAGTATTCACATATATTTTCACATTCAGCTCCCTATGCCATGTTTCCACTTGCTTCACCATTCTGTATGGGTTATCCTGAAAGCTATAACTATTCTTAAGTCATTACCTGCCACTTTGCCAATTTTCGTACCATCTGCAAACTTGATCAAGTTGTTTCCATTCTGGGTTGTTTATAACAGCTCAAAAGAGTAGTTGATCCAAAACTTTTCATTGAGCCCATTCCATTTGAGTACTTTCCCTTAATTCCCTGCGCTTCTGTCTTCTTATTAATCCTTCTTGGTATGATTTAGTCATATGAGATTTTCTTAGTAAATATCTATTGGATACCTTACGTTAACCTTTGCCTCTTCCAAGTGAAAGTTTATTTCACCCCATTAGCCATCCCTTCCCATACGATCCCCTATTTCTTCAGTCATTTTCCCCGAATTGGATTGTAGCAATGCCATCAAATACTGCCAGGCAAATCTAACTGATTGTAAAGGTGCATCGAACACACTCAGTGAAAACTGTGTTTTGCTCCAAGGTTCCCTTCAGACTCAATGTAGACAGTAGATGATGGTGTGCAAATCTCTGGAGTGATTAACGGAGGCACCCACTCATGCAATCTGTGCAAAAAAATGAAGTCTCCCAATCGCAACCATTTCAGTCACCACCAGACATGCTGTTTGATGGCAAACCTTGGTGCTGGTAATGTGATGGCTAAAGTGGATGCAAGGTATCTATTTCATACACTATTGCTCTCAGAGACACTGTCAGTGACCACATCGCTGAGCTCAAGGCCAGTATGGGAATGATGCACTTGTTGTAAAGACAGAACTTAGTTATTATTTTAATGCTGGAGTGCCAGATCTGTCTACTGAGCTGCTCCATGCAATTGTGGATCCTGGGAATCTTTTCCCGTAACTTACCCAGCACCAATGTTAGGCAGATTGGCTTAGCAGTTTCCTGGTTTATCCTGCTCACTTGTATTTATTTTGTATTTCAATTTTAGCTACATAAATAAAATTCATACCAGGAGATTATTTTAATAATGCTATCTACTGAAAATTAATGATGTCACGGAAAAGGCAGAATCATTGCAAAACCTAACAAAATAGCTAAAGCTTCGCTGAGCACTTCAGTTGCATTTATACTCATACCAACTGTTCCAAACATTAAGCATTCTTTTATTAC
Organism: Pristis pectinata; assembly: GCF_009764475.1. NCBI lineage: Eukaryota > Metazoa > Chordata > Chondrichthyes > Rhinopristiformes > Pristidae > Pristis > Pristis pectinata. Next base: position 94,336,160 of record NC_067407.1, on the reverse strand, counting down.
ATGCCTTTATATTGTTCACATATAATGATCAATCTGTTCTAAGTTATTTTGAAATGACTGGGCGAGAAGCATGACCATTATGTAACTGCTTTCAGCAGACGAGTGGTCATATTTTTGCTGATTAACTACTTTTTCCAGCCCTTCTGCTGGAAGGTATTGTGTGGTGATTGAAGGCATTCACTCGTGGGAGTTTAATGTATTTACTATTGGAGAGCAATTCATTAGAATGCTGGTTCTGGCTTCAGCATGGTCAAGCACAAGGTGACACCTCTGCAGTTCACAATTCTTGGTATACATCTTGCTCTCCACAAGTTGCTGGCTAATTTACACAAGGGGCCAAATTGAGCTGGATCCAGATAGCTGCCTGGACTCACTTCCCAACGTACCTGCTTACCTATACTTACTTGGGCTGGATGGAGGGCCAAATGAACTAACTTGCTTGAATCCTACAGGTATCCTGGGAGGCATAGGGAGACTTCAAGGACCCTGCCCCAAAACACCCTGCCTTTGATAAGAGGCAAGGCTTGGAGCCTCATCTTCTGCCAGAATTGTTTAGGCTTTGTAACATTTTTAAAATGTTTTTGACATTCAGAGGCATTTAAAAACTACTAGATTTATTTTAATCAAAAACAAATAAAAATAATGTAAACATATTAAACAATAAATAATTAAAACATTAAAATATTGTCAAAGTTTAAAAAAAATGAATAACTGAAATTACTCTACATATCTTTCCCCATTGAATGTACAGGACTGGAAATCCCATTCAAGTTAATGAGGATGAGGTGGATTTCCCAGCATGATTGGGTTCTGCTGCTGAACACCACAGCCTGCTCAACTTGACCCATTATTAGCAATGTGTACTATTGTCCTTCCAGCAAATATTGATCATGTCTATCCGACATATTTCAATAGTTCACAAGTACAGAGGCCTCTTTAAAAGTGTTCAATTCTGATTTCAGAACAAAGATTAAAATTAGAAACATGATCTTATGGATTTAAGTATTTTGATGTTTTTTTAGGAGCCGGAATAAAACATTTTGAAACAAACATTTGGGGTTAAGGTTGATACGTTCTTGTAACTTGTAGGAGAAAAGGTTGGGTACATCTTATTTTCAGGACGTTTTGCAACTACTGATCTGCCCAAATTTCCCTCTCCTCATAAGCATACCCCCAGATGATTTTGTAAGCAGACATTTTGGCAGGGTTGTTCATGAGTGGCAACAGTTGGGTTGCATCAATTTCCCCATTGATGTGAATATTTGGGAATTTGGTTAGAATCGTTGTTTTGCAGTTTTGGGACAAGATTCCTTTGATTGATCTCACATGAAATCCAAAGACATTTGATGAGAATTCCATTGCCTTCCATGTGGAGAAATGCGAAAAACTATGATTTCAATTTTGTTTCAATATTTTTTTATTCTGATTGCAAAAAAAAAATTAAAAGTACTTAAATCCATAACATCAAGATTCTAATTTTAACCTGAAATCAGAATTGAACAGTTTTAAAGAGATCTCTGCACTTGTGAACTGTTGAAACTTACATATTGAGCAACAGCAAAACCACACTGGCTGACTGAAGGTCAAAATAGCGTAAAGATTAACCCAAAACATTTAAAAGATACAGATAGTAATGAGAACTGGGAAAACATATAAAAGACAGTTGAACATGACTAAAAGAGGCGGTAAAAGGTAAACAGGCAATGGAATGGCAAACATCAGCAAGAGACTGCAGAGATTTTTTTCCAAATTTAGCCAGTAGGCACATTATTAAAGACCATATCCACATTAACTAGTAATGAGCCAGTTAATGAGACAAGCAGAAAAAGTCTTTTGGTCCCATCAAGCCCATTTCACTGAGATATGGTGAAAATGTTCACAGCACCTATTTCCTTCCAAACCACAAATCTTCCAGGAGAAAAGAAACAATTGAAAAAGGACTGGTCCATAATGGATACAAATTACCTAACATGAAAACACTGGTGGAATACTTCTCACTTGGCTGGATGAATGCTACTGTAATAACGGGCAGGTAGTTTCATACCATCCAAGAAAAAGCAGTCCATTTTATTGGCACCCTATCTATCACCTTAAATATTCCCTTTCTCCACCACCAGTACATCATTGCTGCAGTGTTTACCATCTGCATTGCAGTAACTTGCCAAAACTTTGCAACAGTAAATCCTAACATTGTAACCTACACCACGCAGAAGAGCAAGAGCAGCAGTCACTTGGGAGCATCACCACCTGCGATTTCCCCTTCAAGATTTCCTGCTGGGACATTAGCTAGATCATGCTGACAACCAGTAAACAGTTTTGTAGAGAGCTTCCAGCTAACTGCGGCATGAACCTCAGCATGTTCTGGACTACCATGACAGTACATTGCAGCACAGAAAAACAGAAAGATGAAGGCATCTCTGACAGCTCATCCTATCCATGGAGTTCAGGGGCATTCCTTAATGTCCTGAGCTGAGAGTCCAGATGTACTTCATACCCTAAGCCCTTGGAGTTGTTGGCATTTTCACAGCTGCATAATGTTAGTGCAATAGAAGGACTAACACAGGGGACAAGTGAACAACATCATGGGCCGAAGGGCCCATTCCTGTGCTGTACTGTTCTATGTTCTAAGTGTGGGCAGTGGCTCCAATTGAGTATGGCCCACAAAGTCAAGACCATGCGTATGTTCTCAGTTGCTCATGAAATATCTTTCAGAATTATTTTGAAGAAGAGAAAGGGAGTTAACCATAATGCCCAGTGCTGGGCAATATTTATCCTTCAATCGACATCACCAGAACCTTACCCGTTTATTGTTCCAATGACAAATATAAGAGCTTGCTTATATGCAGATTGATGTTTCCTGAATTCCAAGTGATTTCAAATATTAATTGGTTGTGAGATTATAAATGCAAGTGTTTTTTTCTTTCTTTCAAATATCAGACTATCTTTAACTGGAAATATATCAACATCCCTTCATCATCACTGGGTTGAAATCCATCTGCAAGCCTCACAGAGAGAGTAATTTCACTGCACAAATGGTGATGGTTTGAGAAGTTGGCGTACAACCTATGTTTCAAGACATTTAGGTATAGTGAGTAAATACTGACCTTCCTATTGAAGTTCACCTCCTGTGATTGAATAAAATATTTAGTTTCTATTACTTTGCCTGATGCAATAGCATTAGAACAGGAATCTGAGGGGAAGTAAGAGTTTGCACAGGAATTTCCCAGAACGGGGGACTGATTTCTAATTAGCTTCCACGAAAAGGTGAACGATCTTTTGGAGTGTGTGATTGATTTTCTGGAATAGTTAATTAATTTTTCAGACTATGCAATTTGTTTTACAAGGTAGATGACTAGTTTCAAGGAACAGGGGATTTATGCTCAATTGCCTGGAATGGGAAGTCGGTCATTCAGAAATGGATGTCTTGGAAGGGCAATTGTTACTTTGAAATGGAAATTGATTGCTTTCACTGGGAGTAGTTTATTGGCTGTTCTGTCTGAATATCTGGGAGAAATGTTCCTCCTGAGTGTAGAATACTGAGCTGCCTGAAGAATACCACATTTCCCCTACAGTTCTGAACATCTATGCTGGTTTGCACTGCAGAAGTTCCAGCTCTTCCAGAAGTAATCATCTATACCTTCCCTCAATTGTCATTGAGAGAGGACCATTTTCTTTCTCTTATTTTATTTACATTTTATTTACATACCAGCAGAGGGACTCTGTTAAACAGAAGGGATGAATGGCTGAGGGAGGTGACAAGATTTCTGATCCTCGATCCACTTCACATCTGGTAACAGGACCAGGGCCAGAATGCTTCACTCATGGACAGTATGTGTCAAAAAGCCACCAACTCCTCATTTGAGCTTTGTAATAGTGCTATTGATAAGATTAAGATAGTAATTCCACCAAGAGATTTTCCTGTGTAGTTCCATATTGGAAAACTTTAAGCAGGAACTTTAATTAACAGTAGTAGTAAAGGTGTGATTTATGTAAATGCTCAATTTTAGTATGACCTTTTTAAGTGCTGAAGACTCTACTTGGTTTACTCTATAATTCTAGATGTTGAATTTGGCAACTTAAAGCCTTTCATTTTGTAAAATCTAGACTTTAGCATTATTGATTCAATGAGAAAATAACAGATTTAACAGGAAAGAACAAAACTGTGAAAATACAAATGGATGTGTCATAAGATCATGTCACTTCATGGTCTTTGCTTCCAGGTTTAAGCAAGGGACAGTTTGAAAAGGGGAGGATTTATACTGAATGTATCAAGCCTCAATGAGACCACACTTGGAAGTTTGTACAGATATCACAGATATGCCCTGGGGAAGAAACTGTAAATATGCTTTACTTGAATTATGCCAAGAAGGAAGTGATAACGATCTGGAAAAATTGAACAAGCTGAGTCTCTTTCTGTAGAAAAGGGACCAATCTAAAAGAGGTGTTTAAGATTATGAACTGCTCTGACAGAGTTGACCTGGAGAAGATATTTCCACTTGCAAGGGAAATCAGAACCAAGGCCTAAAGATATAGGTTAATTACCAATAGATCCAACAAGGAATTGGAGAGAAATCTCTTTCCCAAGGAATGGGTAAGAAAATGGAACACTGAATTCTACAACTTCTGGTAAACTGGTCCCCCTCTGTCCCTTTTCTCTCTCCTCCTGATCTACCCAGTTTTTCCTGCACTCACCCTAGCCCCCATCACCCTATTTTCTTCCCCTCCTCCACCCACTCCATCTGCCCATCACCCACACACTCCCCACTGTTCCCATCTGCCCCCCCACCTCCCTCACTTGATTCCATGCTCCGCCTTCCTCTGCGATCAGACTCCATCATTTTCAGCCCTCTGTCGCCTCCACTATCACCTCCCAGCTTCTGTCGCTATTTCCACTCTACCCTCCTCCATCTGCCTATCACCCCTCCTCACCTGGATCCACCTATCACTTGTTAACTCTTGCTCCACCCCTTCCCTCCACCTTTTATACCAGCTATCTTTCAGTCCAAATGAAGGGTCTCGACCCAAAACGTCAACTGTCCATTTCCCTCCATAGATGCTGCCTGACCCGCTGAGTTCCTCCAACATCTTGTGTGTTGCTTCAGATTCCAGCATCTGCTGTCCCTTGTGTCTCCAAGAGAATGGAACTCACTGTCACGAAGAAATGTTGAGGTGAGCAGAAGGTTTAAATGGGAACTTGGTTAAACACAAATGAGGAAGGAATGTAAGGCATGCTGACGACACTAGATGAAGAAAGTTGGTAGGAGACCTGGTTGGGATGTAAACATTAGCATGGATCTATTGGGCTGAATGTCCTATGACTGGAAGTACTGTGTAATGTGTAATATCAAATACATCAACAAATATGACATTTCGTTTGATACAACCTGCACAAACAAGCTGTTTTTCCACAAAACATCACAGCACTTCAATGATCTTATGTTTTCAGTACCTGTTGCTGTGGTGACAAGGTGAGAATCAGAGAAGGAAGATGTGAGAAGGAGGATAAGAGAGACTGAGGACTTTTCTAGGTTGATTAAATGATTTAGTCAAAGATATCACTAAAATTCTCAGACGTCAATGCTGTTTCAAAATATGAAACTTTAAAACACTTGGAGGTCTGGTTCATCATCTATTGTCCTTGAGATGGTGGTGAAGCTCATGTTTTAAGCTGTACCTTCCCTATTAATGACCTCATCAATGCATTCTCAGTATCGATTAGCCATTTTGAAATATTATTTTCTCCTCACAAACTGAACATTTACTCCTTTCGCAACTTATATTTTTTTATCATGTTAAATTTTCCAATGCATCTAGGCCATCACTGACACACTGAAGGAAGTGTGAATGCAGCTATCAATATGTAAGAATTACATCATTGATGTGTTAAAAATTAGGGTATGACAGGAACGTTGTAATCAACAATTCTTATTTAAGCAGAGGTGTCTAAATTCGGTTGACTGTGAAATGAGCACCATTAGCACATTCTCGATATATCTGGATATTTCAAATAATTATTTTGTACTTATAAAGAGCGTAAGTAGTTCTTTGAATATTTCATTATATTTATCATTGGAAGATTCTGTCCTTTGTTTTTGAGAATTTTGGGCTCCTGTCTGTGCTTTGTAATACTTTCACTTGAGGGAAAGTAATGAAGACTTTTCCCTTTTGCAAACATAGAATTTCTCCATTGCTTGATAAACACGTGCACAATAGAATTCCCATTGTGGCAGAGATTCCCTGAAATAGCTTGCAAGGAACCAGAAGCACGAGTGTTTCATAATGTTGTAACTTTTGATTCTATTGTTGTTTATAGTTCACCTGTGCAAGCAAATGGAACAGCCCTGTGGAGATAGCACAGAAAGTCTCTTTTGATATGGCCAGATAAATAAAGAAATAACTTTGCAATTAGTACAATCTTTGATAGGAGCAAATGGTTTAAAGTAGATAAAATTCTGTTAACGCCAAATTTAAATGTTGAATTTCAAACTCTAGTTTCCTTAAGCTCCCCCAAGTATAACATTACTTAGACAGAATTTAAAAAATCATTCTTAAGCGAATGAGGTTCATTTGATGCAAAACTTTTCAAAAGGCAGAATTTTTCATATGTACCATATCCCCGTATTGTAACATTACAGTGAGTTTATGGTCCTATTTATTTATTAGGTTTTGCTGTTGATATATGTTAAGTTTTTTATATGAATTTTCATTTGCCAATCAATAGATTGTCCACTAAATCCAAATTCAATCCATAACTTCACAGAGATATTCTGGTCCTGGTTTTTTTTAAGCTCATGTTTGAGTTCTGAGCATTGTTGGCAAGGCCAGCAATCATCTCGCATCCCTTATTGCGCTTAAGAAGGTGAAGATTAGCTACCTTTTTGAACTATTGCAGTCTTTCTGGTGAAGGTGCTCCCACAGAACTGTTTGTTAAGGAGTTCCAGGAGGAGACCCAGTGATGATGAAGGATAAATTTCCAAATTTGGATGGTGTGTGACTTGGAGGAGAATCAACAGGTGGTGGTGTTCCCATGCAGCTGCTGCTTTGGCTCTTGGTGGTAGAGGTTGTGAAATGGGAGAGGGAGAGGTGCTGTCGGAGTAAACTAGGCAAGTTACTACACTGCATTTTGTAGATGGTATACATTGCAGCCACTGTGCACCGGTGGTGAATTTATTTTTATGGTGGTTGATGAGATGGCAATGAAGTGTGTTATCTTGTTTTGGATGGCGTGGAAATTCTTGAGAGTTGTTGAAGCTGAATTTTTCTAGGTGAGTAGAAGGTATTCTAACACACTCCTGACTTGTGTCTTATAGATGGTGGAAAGGCCTTGAGGTGACAGGCAGCAAGCTACTTGCTGCTGAATAGTCAACCTCTAACCTGCTTTTGTGGCCACTGTATTATTGTGATTGGTCCAGTTGAGTTTCTGATCAATGGTGATCCCCAGGACGTTAATCGTCAGAAACTTGGTTGATGATAATTCAGAAACTTGGTGATGGTAATGTTTTGAATGTCAAAGGAAGCTGTTTCGATTCTCCCTTGTTGGAGAACTTGTCTCTATCTCCTCTTGCTCCTTCTTCAAACAGTGTGCGAGGTACAAGCAGCACAATGATTTTTAAAATACCTAAACTTTTCTGAATTTGATTTAAGGCCCACTTTAAATGTAAAGTTTATTCCTTTTCTATATAATAACATTAGCTCCCATATTATGAGACAAAATTAAGTTAACCCTGTTACTGCCTCCACAGATGCTGTCTGGCCTACTGTATATTTCCAGCATTTTCTGTTCTTGCTTCAGATTTCCAGTATCTGCACACATGACATGCAGAATTTTGAGGTTCCATTTACATTTCACACATTTGTGGACAGAAACTCAAAACCCGATGATCTGGCCCAAAGTTACCCTTGGTGGTTCTTTTTTGGGATGCCTAATTGCACATCCAACTAAAGTTGTAGATTCACAGAGGGTTCCAAGATATTGATGCTGGATGATTCGACGGTGTTGAAACTCAGAGGTAGGTGCTTGCACTTTTCTTATTGGAAATGGCTACTGAGCCTGCACTTGCCACATCAGCCCAACCCTAAACATTGACCAGATCCTTTTATTGGCTGCTTCATTATTGGAGGAATTAAGAATGAAATTGTAGGCAGTCCACATTCCACTGAACACACATTATTCCTGAACTTATCAGAAAGGCCACAAGTTCAGCTAAGGCCTTGTGCATACCATTCTCACATGTGGTGAGGAACGGAATGATTCTGTTTGAACCTGAACTGAGCATTGGTAAGTTGATGTTTTTAGATGACATGATAAGGTGCAAGGGAAAGATCATTGCTATAAAGCAGTGATTAGAGGGAAAGTACGTCATTATGACAGAGAGATTAATTGATTGTTTAATTATAATAAATGATGAAGTGTAGCAAATACGGATAAAGTGAAATTCAGCCAGTGAAGCAAATGTAAAAGTAACCAGCATCATGTTCACTGTATTGCCGGGTACTGTCACTAAGCATTCATGAAACCTATTTTATTGGGTTAATACACCGGGGTTCCAGTAACATTTGGAAGGAGTTTGACAAGATCAGCATGTACAGTAACTTTGTATTTTTTGGATCCCAGGGCTGAATTCTATGGCCAAATTAGTGATTATTGAAAACAATTAAAGTTAAGGGCTATGGACAGAGAAATGACCATGAGAACTGCCAAAATTATCCATGACTGATTCACACTGTCACACTTTCCTGATCTTGGCTACACTTAAGTGAGTACTTCTTGGGTAATTTTTGACCAGGATGCACTGTGGGAAACTTGACTTCAGGCAGATTGATTGATTTAAGATGGGCATTGACATAATATTTAATGATGTGCTGCACATGGATAATCTTCTACTTCTGATAAGAAGAGTTTGAAGTTACTTCTGGCCTGGGGCAATTAACAAAATAAAAGTGAAATGAAACTTATTGGTAATGAAGTTGTACAACACAGCACAATTAGATACCATTGATTGCAAATTATAAATTAGACTGTGGAATTGTGTATCCTGTAAAAGCACGGTTTACAGGGTAGTGTAGCAGTTAGCATAACGCTATTACAGCACCAGTGAACCGGGTTCAATTCCAGCCACTGTCTGTAAAGAGTTTGTACGTTCTCCCCGTGACTGTGTGGGTTTTCTCTGGGTGCTACAGTTTCCCCCCACATTCCAAAGACCTACAGGTTTGGAAGTTGTGGGCGTGTTATGTTGGCGCCAGAAGCGTGGCGACACTTGCGGGCTGCCCCCAGAACACTCTACGCAAAAAGATGCGTTTCACTGTGTGTTTCGATGTACATGTGACTAATAAAGTGATCTTATATCAATCAATGAAAATGGCACTTTTGTTTTACTTTAAATCATGGGAACGGAAACAGATTTTTTTCTTTTAGATCTTTCAAAAGGCATTAGCAGATTATAACTTTCGTCTTGTAATTATTGAGGAAATTGACCCAGACACTGCACCACTGACTACACGAACTGTCTGGCTATCTGCAGTAACAGCACCGCAGCCCGAAATGATCTCGCATCAGTTATTAACTCGCAGCCAGAACATGAACTCTTTTCTCTATCCAAGTTCAAGAGTGAAGCCTGATGATAAATGCAGTGTGAGATAAAAATGTTTGTACACTGAGTGGCTAAATCTTTGTCGCAGAATGAGATGCTGTATGAAACACTAGTAAATGTCAACGCGCCTTAGTACTGAGCCGTGCTCTGCGAATGATTATTCCAGCCACTTTGTCCGGCGGTGCAGACCAAATGAACGACATGGTGCTGCTTTATTTTGTCATCGGAGTCAGCTGCTATCTGAAGCTAACCACAGACACACAGCGGCTACAGGCGATATTAAAGCCGGAGAGACCCAAATTAATAGCTTCGAGAAAACAGATCTAAGAATCGGGAAGTAGAAGAGCAGCCACTGTAAACTTGCGATGAAAATCTTCTACTTGTACAGTTAAAAGATGTTTCGGAAGTTATTCAGGTTGTGAAAATAACCGCAATACAAACGTAACCAACCTACAGTTTGCTCGATGGATTATTGAATTTAAATCTTCAACGGGGTTAGGTTTTATCAGGCCTTGCTCAATTACTGAGGAGCACCAGAGCAAGAATCAATCCGGAAAGACGGTACGATTGACTTTTCATTTAATAAAAACAGCTGGGAAACAAACCTAAAGATTGTAGAAATCTGAAGCACAGCTGAAAGAGGTCACGAAGCAAAACATTTTCCAGGGACTGTACACTTTTCCGGTGGAGTTGGTGAAATATACCAGAGCGCATTAAGTGTGAAAAACCACAGGAAGGTGGAGCTGGAATAAATGGCCTGGAAATGGAACTTTGATGATGCATTATTTGTGGGATGACTAACCCGCGGCTGGTTATCAAGTGAAATATTTTAGCAATTACTGGCGTAGAGGTTTAATAGTTTAAGAGTGAAACAGACATTTTCTAGCATTGTGCTTTGGTTGACGCATTGCTTTCACTCCCATGATTACTCTTCTTCATCATACTTTCGACATCTGGAATACCACATATTTATCTGGGGAACTCGGACATACTTAGCATTTTTAATATCTGTGAAATTAGCCTCTCTGCTGAGCAAAATTGCTCTCGTGTGAAGGCCAGGTTACATTGGTTTCAAACCTGACTTAATTATCTTCTGTAAATTCTAGAAAAGGTTCGACACAACACCTGCAATTAATGTGACCTCTTTCTTCCGGAGGTAACTACGACATCCGATTACAACAGTGCTAATAATAATCCTCTATTGCAGCTGCAGACTATAGTTTCAATGTGAGGGATACGCCTTCAGTCATTTCAGCACTAAACTGTGAAATCTGTATCTTAACCTCCCCGCCTCACTCTTCTTCATGACGAACTTACTCAAAACCTACCTCAAAAATAAAGACCAACAAACAGGATGCCACCATGTGATTTTGAAAATAAGATGTGCATAATTATTTCGTAGTTCAATGGAACACTTAAAATCAATTGTTTCATGGTGCCCAATCTTGCCAATATTAATAATCTAATATGGGGCAAAGATGTCAACACTGGGCTGTCATAGCAAATAACATCTGAAGGGCATATTCAGAAGAATGAGAGGGGATCTCATAGAAACATATAAAACTATGAAAGAGACAGATAAGATAGAGGCAGGAAAGCTGTTTCCACTGGTAAGTGAGACTAGAACTAGGGGACATAGCCTCGAGATTCAGGTGAGGAGATTTAGGACAGAGATGAGGAGGAACTGCTTTTCCCAGAGAGTAGTGAATCTGTGGATTTCTCTGCCCAGGGAAGCAGTAAAGACTACCTCGTTAAATCTATTTAAGACACAGTTGGATATATTTTTGCACAGTCGAGGAATTAAGGGTTATGGGGAAAAGGCAGTTAGGTGGAGCTGAGTCCATGGCCAGATCGGCCATGATCTTATTGAATGGTGGAGCAGGCTCAACAGGCCAGATAGCCTCCTCCTGCTCCTATTTCTTATGTTCTTATATGGAAGAAGTGAGAGATGGTAAGTGGCTGGATCAGGTGGGATCTGGACATTGCATAATTACAGGTATTCTTTCACAAGTGATTTTATAAAGAACTTTGAATGGCTTCGGAGAAACTTCATTGGGGGACAGAAGGTTATACTTTCATTCCCTTCCAGAATGATCTCAAGATGGCAGAGAATGTAAACTGACAAACGAAAAGGCAAAAATAAATTGTAGAATGAAGTGAGTATTTCCCCATGTTCACTGATCTAATTTGTAACTGAAAGGTAAAGAAACAACTATTTCACACTTAGAATGTGAAATTGGTGGTTATTGCTGTTTGATTCTTAATTATCTTAAAGAACACTAGTATTTCCATTGAATTCTATCCCAATTTTTCAATGTTCCTATGAAGGTGATGTGGGGAATAAATAAATATCTTCAGATATACTTCAGCTATGTTGCAAATTTAACACAGTGCTTGTCTGGAGGGTCAACATTTATCATGGACAAGTTGGAAGAAATGGTCTATTTCCAGTTAACTTCTGTGTGTTTCTAATGTATGACTCACCAATTCACTATTTCAAAATACTAGAGAAACAAAGGACTGCAGATGCTGGAATCTAGATGAAAAACCTGATGCCGGAGGAAATCAGCAGGACAGGCAGCATCCATGGAGAAAAACAGGCGGTCAACGTTTTGGGTCAGAACTGAAGAAGGGTCCTGACCCTAAATGTTGACCGCCTGCTTTTCTCCACGGATGCTGCCTGGCCTGCTGAGTTCCTCCAGCATTAGTGTTTTATTACTATTTCAAAATGATGGACAAAGACACTTATCTGTACTTGGTGCTTTGAAAATGGTAATCCTATCACAAAATGCAAAGTTTCCAGTAGGTACATCAATATATTTCCCCTTGAATGCTGGAGTAATGAAGTAATTTGTACAATATTCCATCTGGATAATGAAGATCCATTTTAATTTTATCTTTAATTTTAAACAAAATTTTAAAAAATATAAAAAAGAATGATGGAATAAGCAGAAATGGATGAAAAACCTTCTCCAGATTCAATTTAAATTAATTTGCACGCATTGTTTCAGGTATGCAGGATGTGAATATCATGTCATTTTTCAACAACTATTTATATTTTGTGAATATTTAATCATCAAGCCTTTAGTTTGTTTAAATAATTACCACTGGGATATTTCCAATTGTTAATGTTTGAATTTACTGTTAATAATCAGCTTTTATAAATTTGGAACAAGTAATCTATTTTAATCTGGCAATGAAAATGTTTGGCCCACATCCACCTCTTCAGTCTTCATCAAGAGAATGAGCACACTTAGTCCTATCCTTCCATCTTATGGGGAAATAATCAATTTGTCAATGTGCCTAAATGGATGACTGATGGAGAGAAAATACAAGGAAATATTAATGTAAGTACATCCTGACAATATTGACTTTATTTTATAGATTACAACAAATTAAACAGATTCCTTGAACAATGTTCTATATGCATCTCGCAAAGCAAGAAGAAGATATTACTGTGACTATATATTAAATCTACATAGTGGGTGTGGGTAGTAGTTGCTAACTAGATGCAAGTGGCCCAATTTTGCTCTCAAAATAATACTGTGATGAATAATACCATTATTTGTGCAAATGAAGCAGTGGCTTGAAGCAAGGGGTAAATTCAAAGTTAAAATAAATATCCTAAATTTGCTCTCTGAATTGCACTGCTTTACTACCACCATGCAAAAAATGGTATTTATCTGCTTGCCTCACTATTGGCAGCAAAACAAATGGCTGTGCAAAATTGATGCAAACTCTCATCTAATTTCATGGATTGTAGTGTATTAGCTATAAGGAGAGGTTGGACAAACATGGATTGTTTTCTCTGGAGCATTGGAAGCTGAGGGGCGACTTGATTAAAGAATTTAAAATTATGAGAGGCATAGATGGAGTAGATAGTCAGTCTCTTTCCCAGGGTGGAAATGTCAAATACTAGAGTGCATCGGTTTAAGATGAGAAGGGGAAAGTTTAAAGATGTGTGAGGCAAGTATTGTTATTATGCAGAGAGTGGTACATACCTGGAACGCACTGCCAGGGCAGATGGTAGAAGCAGATACAATAGCAATGTTTAAGAGGCATCAGACAGACACATTAACAGGCAGGGGATAGAGCGATACATACCATGTGCGGGCAAATGAGATTAGATTGGCATGATGGTCTGACAAACATGGTGGGCTGAAGGGCCTGTTCTGTGCTGTTCTATGTTCATGTGTAAGTGGACTTAACTTTGTCATCATTGACACTGAAAATTATGACCAGTTTGAATCACAACAATGTGATTGTTGTTGCAGCTTTTAAAAACATCATGTTTTTCCATGCTGTATTACTCTATGACTCTATAAAAGCTGCAACAATCTCTCTTTTACTCTCCTTTGAATCCTTCTATACCTGATTTACTCTAATTCTCCACTCTAATTTATATCTTTTTCTCTGGCTTCTTTCTATTAATTTCAAAGTCTTTCAAGCAACATTTATGGGTAAATTCTGCTGGGTTCCCTTTTCACTTAAGTCGCAAGTACAGTGTTTCTCCTGCTGTGGTGTCAATTTCAATTTATGGAAACTACCCGTGCAAAAAATTGTAAATTCAAAGCCAAACTTATGGACACTGTTAGATACAATCCAATAGCAAATTTTGGACAATGATTTTTTTTGTTGCATATGGGAAATTTTCAGTTCCCATGTGCTCCCCTTAATGGATGAAATGGAGCCTATGTCTCCAGAAAGAAAAGTCTCAGCATAAGCTAAGGATCAGTTTATGCTTCTCCACAGTTCAAAGCTACATTTGGTTTTAGGTTGAAAGAGTGCTGCATATGAGTTATTCTTTACAATTTGTTACACCGACATCCAAACTGTCCTGCTTATGCTCATCGAGGCAATGGGTATGAGTACACATGGTTGTCATAATAGATCAAACTGCTTGGCAAAGCGCATTAACATTCCTGACCCGGGAAATCACACTGCAGCTATTACAAAACTGTGTTTATATCAAAATTTTTAATTTTGACTTGTGTCATAATACTTTATAGGCATCATATGCTCTGGTATTAGCTTCCTGAATGATCTTTTTGCAAAGTAATGCTATGGTTATTACTTCTTGATGTAATTTTCCGCTTTGCTGTGACACTTTTTGAAATACAAACAAATACTTTCAATGGTTTTGTGTTTTGCTAACTGTTGAATAGATAGATATAAATAGTTATCTTACATTTACAGCAGAAAATTAACTGGCAGAGTAATTACAGAATGAACAATGTCAAAGTACAGGAGAGAATGTCCTCATTCTAAACAATTGAGAGATCTTCCTCCACCATAATCCCAAAAGATAGTTAGGTGAACACTGCTTTCCATATAAGGATAAACTATTGCTCAGATGATTTTTCTACTGAATGTTCCAGCTGTATATCTGTGTAAAGCACAGCAGCTGTATCACAATGAGGTTTTGGTAACTGGAAGTCATAAATTATTGTTTGACATTTTTATATCTGAGATTATGTTGTCACAGCAGCTGCTATGATGCATGTATACACTATAATAATATTACTAGGAAATGAGTAATTGTGGTCAGTGGATTAATTGCTGATATTTGATATCTAATTAGACAATGAAGGTAATAACTCCATTACCTACTAACTCACCGAATTTGACAAGGACATTTTCTTGAGATCACAGGTGACCTTTAATTGTAACTTTAGGTGTCAGAAGAATCTGGAGACCAAAGTTAGATCTTAGATGAATAGAAACACAAATGCAAAACTTTAGCAATGTAGCAAATTATTTCACTGTCTAACTAATTTAGCAAAAAAAACAAATAAAAGCCAACTTTAATTTTAATTCCAGATCATTGTAATGCTGTCATAATGATTACATGACTAGCTACTACTAACCAGGCATGATCATTTAGTAAAGCTGAACACTACAGAATGTGAGCATGTTGTGTCAAAGTAAATGCTTGATGTTCAGCATTTGTGCTGCAAGATTTTTATCTACTGTAAAATATTTTAAATATTTAAAGTTCTGTCCTTTAAAAGGAGGCCCACTGATTTCTGATAAGGGTGTCAATAATGTGTGTTTCAGAGATTTTTTGTGTGTGTTTTGGTGTTCTTATTTTATAACCAGTGTTCAAATAAATGCTGTTTTACAGATGATGGGGAGTTTTGCTGATACGTTGCAGGATTATCTTCAGCAACTTAGCTTAGTTTTCTATAAAATCTGACAGCCAGTGACATTATTCGAACATACATTTATTGTGCCTGTTTTAAAAAATGTCAATATTAGACAATTTCTTCCCCTATTTCAGTTTTGGACTTTCCTATTCCAAAGGCAAGAATATAGTGGCCCTCCCCCTCCCCCCACCTTCTTATTCCAGCTTCTGCACTCTTCCTTTCCAGTCCTGATGAATGGTCTCGGCCCGCAGCGTCGACAGTTTATTTCCCTCCATAGACGCTGCCTGACCTGCCGAGTTCCTCCAGCATTTTATGTGTATTGCTCCAGATTCCAGCATCTGCAGAATTTTTTGTGCCTCCGATATAGTGGGGTGTAGTGCCAATAGGCAAAATAGCCATTTTTCATCTGATTCCTGATACAATTGGTGCTGGCATGTTATTTGATCATATGAAACATCTCAGAATGATCTGATTCTGTCTTCTTTTATCATGCCTGCACACATTCTCATCCAACAGTCCAGAGCAGAATGGCTGATTGTTTTTAAAATCAGAATCCTTCTTATGGAAGGTCATGGACCCAAAACGTTCTCTCTCCACAGCTACCAACCAATATGCTGTACATCTCCAGTATTTACTATGCTCGTTTCAGACAAAATTTGTGCTCCTTTAGCTCACTAACTTGTTGTGTGGTGCATATTCCCAATGAAACACATTATATATTTTAGATCCAGAGTGAGTGACTTAAAACACAAATGACTATTTGTTGCAGAGATCAAGTATTATTTTTCCTCACTATTAATTTATTAACTTACTCTGGAATAAAAATAATGGAAAACACATATTGCAACTGTGAAGAATGGTCACAAGCTGCAATACATGTTGTAAATCAGTGCCTCTTCGATTGTTTGTTAAGACTATCTGATTTACACTGAAACACTCCTGAAGCAAGCCACTGGCTAACGAATCTGGACTTTGTAAACTAAAGATTGTCAATCACTTCTTTTGTCACAGGCTTTTATGTACACACACATACTGATAAATAGGGCCAGCCAGAGAGGAACGTTGTTCGGAATGTTCTGAGGACTTAAAACGTAAATGCAAGTTGATGCTTTCTGTCTTTGGTTCACCTAGGACATAATACTTGCATCCAGTACTGCCCCTTTGAAGTAACATCACAGAATCAGCAGAACACTTCCTTTATTTCCAATCTCCATTTTCCACAAGTTTCTGATGTAATAAGGCATAATTTATGAATGCAAACAAATGAAGATGCCAAATTACGCTTCCTAAAAGCTGTCATAGAGTGTAGCACCATGCTGCTTAAAATAAGAACAGAAACACTCAGCAGATCAGGCAGCTGTTTGTGGAGAGAAAGAGAACTAACATTTCAGGTCATCAGTCTTCATCAGATTTTCAAGTATTGCTCAAATGTTCTGCATTGTTAATGACCATACTAAAGATTTTAAATCAGAACGTTCTCTTTGTTGTAACTTAAACAATATTCTTTTTGTTGCTTGTTAGAGTGACTTCATGCCTCTAAACTCAAACCCACACCACTGTTTAACATTCCAACATTCTAAAATGGTTAAGCAATTTAAGAAAAATGTTGTAAAAGAATGCAGACATTAGGCTGGCTTGATTTTTGCTTGAGTTAAGTTCTTTCGTCACATTCTGAAGATCCTCATCAATCAATAATTCTTCCTTCATCTATCATCTGAGGTTTTCCTGAAACTATCTGCAATGGGAGAATCATCAGTTGATGTGTGTGGAATTATTTAGAGCCTGGGTCTTCAATGTTACTTTATTTTAGACAGCTTAGTTGTGAAGCAGACATGTTATTTCACTTTTTTTCCCCCCAAATGCAGAGTTCTTTCATACTTTGAAACTCTACCTGAAGCTTTAGTACTGGTGAGCCTGCCTATATAAATAAATATAAATATGTTTCATGAGCATGTTAATGTTTCTCAACAAGCTTTACTTTCAACATCCAAACGTAGCTGTTATTCAAATGAAATATTTCTGAAGGTCTGAGGATTTCTCCAGTGGGTTCACAGTTATGTAATGAGGATGAGCACTGGATAGAAAGGATTGATATATTATTTATGTCATTAATATTTGGTTTTTCCATTTTGGTTTTGATGTTGTTTTCCACCACAATTTATTGTAAAGAAGTATTTTCAAGACATCTGTCTTTTGAGCCACATAATCTCCAGCTACAGAGTAGCAGCTCAGGTAATTAAAGTTAACAGGAAAATCCATTTGTGAAAAAAATTAGTATGTTGATTTCTTATGTTGAGAAGACAGTCTCTGAATTCTCTCATCTTTGAAGAAGTTCACTTGTCACTATATGCTTCCATCATTGGTATAATCTTTAATTTTCAAAATATTTGCTTAGATTTTATACCAATATTTAAATCTCCCAATCCAGAAATTCCTCATCAAATGCTTATTGAAAAATAGCAAATATGAATGATTTTTCTTATTGGATTTTCTTTGCTGTATGTTCAAATTTACATCCCTCGGTACCAAAATATACTTATTTATTCATTAGTGTGTTGCTATTGGTACAATCTGCTGATGCAGTGCATTTCACAAAATATCAATCAGCTGAAACCAGAAAAGCATGCAATAAGTTGCATCATCACTTAAAGAAATGCATAAAGAGATCTTCGTGTTTTTCTAAGTTATTTTCTTATTATCTCGTGTGCATATTGAAGGCACAAGGATGGGAGGAATATTTCATCCTCTCCAAACCTGTGAAAACTGTGCATTGCATGTTAAAACAATAAAGTCAATTACAAGGATTTGAATGCTACTGTTTTTGGCAGTTTATGTGTTGCTCACTTGACTTGGAACAGATCCTCAAACATTTATGCTATTAAGGATTTGACTACATTGATATGAACCTAGCATTTTTTAAAAATCACTTAAGAGTGGTTAACTGTAACCAATTGTTGAAAAAAAAGCAGATTGGTCACACTGTGGAGCACTGAGATACAGACCTTTGAGATTCCCCATTATTCACATTTTGAGCACATGCAATATTTTTCCTTATTATATAATGAGACTAACAAAAAACCCCACATTTATCTTGCTATAAATGGTTTAATTCCATTAAATAATAATGGCATTTTTAGCCTATTTCAGCTGGTAGAACTCTCACCATTGAATCTGAAGATTTTCCTCTTTTAGATGGAGATTCATCAGTCCCTTACCACTCAGTCTGGTTAACTGGGGAAGTGTTCAGAGGAATGTTAGTTATGTGGACTTCCAGAATACATGTGGTAAGTTCTCCCATATGAGACTATTAGCTCATGGAATTGAAAGCAAATTATTAAGTTTCTTAGGAAATAGACTGAGAGGCAAATAATGGATGGGAACTCAAATTCACAGGGTATGAAAAGCCATATCTAGCAAACATCTGCATGGCGGCCTCATTTATTCACCCTATTTAAGAATATGTTAAATTGAGGCAGGGGTAAAAAGTCATAAACTGAATTTTCCAATGACACCAAGACTCTAAAGCCATGTAAATGAAAGGATTAAATTATAAAGAGACATTATCATGACAATAATTTCAACATTTACCTACAAAGGACAGAAGATCTATTATTAAATTGTGAGAAGCCAGAAGTGGAGTGCTAAAGAGACTTAAAGTTTCACATACAGTATGTACATCATTAAGACATACCTCAAGTGTAGAATTATAGACAATAATGCAAAGGGCTCAAAGAATGTTGTTAGTTATATCTAGAAAATTAGAATGCAAAAGTTACCCTGAATCTATACAAAGCACTTGTTAAACTACACCTGGTGGACTGCACAGTTCAGGTGGACAGCACATTAGGATAGCCATATTTCTTGAAGGGAAACCAGCACTAGTTTACCAGAAAATTATACCCGAACTTCCAAGATTCAACTATGACAGATTCTATTCTCTGAAATTTAGAAAGTCAGGAGCCGTTTTCATCAATGTTTTATAGATATTAAGGGAAACCAATAGGATTGACAGAAAAAAAAACAATTTTCTTTGGCTGGGAGGCTTGAACAAGTGGTAATTATATTAAAAATTCATGTTTTTAAGGTGAGGTTTACAGCTCTCTTCAACAAACAGCCATTGATGAAGGATCATTCACTAATTTAAAGTCTGTAATTTACCAAAGGATACTTGGGTAGCAGAGCGGCACAACTAGCTGATCTACTGCGTCATAGCACCAACGATCCGATTCAATCCTGATCTCTGGTGCTGCCTGTACAAGATGTTCTCCTAGTGACCTTGTGGGTTTCCTCCCAAATTCAAATTTGTGCAGATTAGCAGGTTAATTGGCCACCACAATTGTCCTTAGTGTGTAGATGAGTGGTAGAAGGTAGGAGTGTTGAGGGTAAAAGGGGAATAATAAAATAGTATCAGCATAAATGGGTACTTGGCAGTTGATGGTCGAGGTTCAAAGGACCTGTTTTCCATGTTGTATGTCCCTGTGATACAGGATGTCAGGTCAAGATCTGCTGGCTGTCGGTGCAGATTGAGGGAAAAAAATTCAAGAGCCACTCAAAGTCTCCTTGAAGAATACAACATCCCCACTGACTCCTGGGAATTTTTGGCTAAAGCAGAAAACGAACAGAATAGTTTTGAGAACCTAAAGGCCAGAAGCACACAGAAACTGTTTGTAAATGGCCAAAGAGCAGATCTCCTCACTAACTACACACTTCATAATCCAGAAAACCAGAGTGGAAGAAAATCATCCTGGATCCCGAGAGTGTCCAAGAAGAAGCATTTCGGTGCTGGATGGCTTATTTCCCTTAATTAATTTATTTATCCCTATCTTCCCATCCCTCCCTCTTGCTATCTACCTCTCACTGCCCCCCTCTATCTCTCCCCCAACCCCCACCCTCTCTTCCCCATCACTCTACCCCCATCCCCTCCCCTCCCTCTACCTCCCCATCCTCTCCCTCTTCCACTTTCCCCTCCCTCTCTCCCCACCTCTCTCCCCCACTTCTCTCTCCCATCCCCCTCCTTCTCCCTCCCCATCCCCCTCCCCTCCTTCCTCCCCATCCCCTCCTTCCCCCTCCCCCCCCTCCTTCCCCCTCCCCCTCCTCCCCTCACCCCCATCCCCCTCCTTCCCCCTCACCCCCATCCCCCTCCCCTCCCTCCCCCTCCTTCCCCCTCACCCCCATCCCCCTCCTTCCCCCTCACCCCCATCCCCCTCCCTCCCCTCCCTCCCCCTCCCCCCCCTTCCCCCTCACCCCCCATCCCCCTCCCTCCCCCCTCCCCCCATCCCCCTCCCTCCCCCCTCCCCCCATCCCCCTCCCTCCCCCCTCCCCCTCACCCCCCATCCCCCTCCCTCCCCCCTCCCCCCATCCCCCTCCCTCCCCCTCCCCCTCACCCCCCATCCCCCTCACCCCCCATCCCCCTCCCTCCCCCCTTCCCCCCACCCCCATCCCCCTCCTTCCCCCCCCCCCCCCCCCCCCCCCCCCCCCCCCCCCCCTTCCCCCCCCTCCCCCTCCTTCCCCCTCCTTCCCCCCCCCCCTCCCCCTCCCCCCCCTTCCCCCTCCCCCCTCCCCCTCCTTCCCCCTCCTTCCCCCCTCCCCCTCCTTCCCCCCCTCCCCCTCCTTCCCCCTCACCCCCTCCCCCTCCTTCCCCCCTCCCCCTCCTTCCCCCTCACCCCCTCCCCCTCCTTCCCCCCCTCCCCCTCCTTCCCCCTCACCCCCCCTCCCCCTCCTTCCCCCCCCCCCTCCTTCCCCCTCACCCCCATCCCCCTCCTTCCCCCCCTCCCCCTCCTTCCCCCTCACCCCCCTCCCCCTCCTTCCCCCTCCCCTCTCCCCCTCACCCCCATCCCCCTCCTTCCCCCTCACCCCTCCCCCTCCTTCCCCCCTCCCCTCCTTCCCCCTCCCCCCCTCCCCCTCCTTCCCCCCTCCCCCTCCTTCCCCCCCTCCCCCTCCTTCCCCCCTCCCCCCCCCCTTCCCCCCCCCCTCCTTCCCCCCCTCCCCCTCCTCCTTCCCCCCCTCCCCTCCTTCCCCCCCTCCCCCTCCTATCTCCCCTCCCCTTCCTTCCACCTCCCCTCCCCCTCCTTCCACCTCCCCTCCCCCTCCTTCCCCCTCCCCCCACCTCCCCCTCCTTCCCCCTCCCCCTCCCCCTCCTTCCCCTCCCCCCCATCCCCCTCCTTCCCCCCTCCCCCCTCCTTCCCCCTCACCCCCCATCCCCCTCCTTCCCTCCTTCCCCCCTCCCCCCCCCTCCTTCCCCCCTCCCCCTCCCCCCTCCTTCCCCCCTCCCCCTCCTTCCCCCTCCTTCCCCCCCTCCCCCTCCCCCTCCTTCCCCCCTCCCCCTCCTTCCCCCTCACCCCCATCCCCCTCCTTCCCCTCCTTCCCCTCCCCCCCCTTCCCCCCCTCCCCCTCCCCCCTCCTTCCCCCCCTCCCCCCCCCCCTTCCCCCCCTCCCCCTCCTTCCCCCCTCCCCCTCCTTCCCCCCTCCCCCTCCTTCCCCCCCTCCCCCTCCTTCCCCCCCTCCCCCCTCCTTCCCCCCCTCCCCTCCTTCCCCCCCTCCCCCCTCCTTCCCCCCCTCCCCCCCTCCTTCCCCCCTCCCCCCTCCCCCCCTCCTTCCCCCTCCCCCTCCCTTCCCCCTCCCTTCCCCCCTCCCCCTCCCTCCCCCTCCCTTCCCCCCTCCCCCCTCCCTCCCCCCCTCCTTCCCCCCTCCCCCTCCCTTCCCCCCCCCCCCCTCCCTTCCCCCTCCCCCTCCTTCCCCCCTCCCCCCTCCCTTCCCCCCTCCCTTCCCCCCTCCCTTCCCCCCCTCCCCCTCCCTTCCCCCCCTCCCCCTCCCTTCCCCCCTCCCCCTCCCTTCCCCCCTCCCCTCCCCTCCCCCCTCCCCTCCCCTCCCCCCCTCCCCCTCCCCTCCCCCCCTCCCCCTCCCCTCCCCCCCTCCCCCTCCTTCCCCCTCCCCCTCCCCTCCCCCCTCCCCTCCCCTCCCCCCCTCCCCTCCCCTCCCCCCCTCCCCTCCCCCTCCCTTCCCCCCTCCCCCTCCCCCTCCCTTCCCCCCTCCCTTCCCCCCTCCCCCTCCCCCTCCTTCCCCCCTCCCCCTCCCCCCTCCCTTCCCCCCCTCCCCCCCCCCTCCCCTCCCCCCTCCCTTCCCCTCCCCTCCCCCCTCCCTTCCCCCTCCCCTCCCCCCTCCCTTCCCCTCCCCCCTCCCTTCCCCCTCCCCCTCCCCCCTCCCTTCCCTCCCCCTCCCCCCCTCCCTTCCCCCTCCCCCTCCCCCCTCCTCTTCCCCCTCCCCCTCCCCCTCCCCTTCCCCCTCCCCCTCCCCCCCTCCCCCCTCCCTCCCTTCCCCCCTTCCCTCCTCCCTCCTCCCCCCCACTCCCCTCCCGCCCACCTCCCCCCTACACCGCTCCCCCCCCCCCTCCCCCCCACCCCCCCCCCCCCCCCCCCCCCCCCCCCCCCACCCCCCCCCCCACCCCCTCCCCCCACACCCCCGCCCCCCCCCATCCCCGCCCCCCCCACCCACCCCCCCCACCTCCAACCCCCCCTCCCTCCCCCCCCCCCCCCCCCCCACACCCCCCCCCACCCCCCCCTCCCTCCCCCCGCCCCCCCTCCACCACCCCCCCTCCCCACCCTCCCCCCACCCCCCACCCCCCCCCCCCCCCCCCCCCCCCCCCCCCCCCCCCCCCCCCCCCCCCCCCCCCCCCCCCCCCATCCCCCCTCCCCACCCCCACCCCCCCCCCCACTACCCCACCTCACCCCCCCCCCAACCCCCCCTCCCCCCCACCCCCCCCCCCCCCACCCCCCCCGCCCCACTCCTCCTCCCCCTCCCTCCCCCCCCCCCCCCCCCCCCCCCCCCCCCCCCCTCCCCCCCCCCTCCCCCCCGCCCCCCCCCCCCCCCCCCCGCCCTCCCCCCCCCCCCCCCCCCCCCCCCCCCCCCGGTCCCCCGCCCCCCCACTCCCTCCCCCCCCCCCCTCCTTCCCCCCGCCCCCTCCTCCGTCCACCTCCACACCCCCCCCCAGCGCCCAGCCCCCCTCCCCCTTCCCCCCTCCCACCCACCCCCCCCCCCCCCACCTCAACCACCCCCGCCCTACCCCCCTCCCAACCCCCCCCCCCCCCCCGTCCCAGCCCCTCTCCCCCTCCCCGCAGCCCCCACCCCCCCCCCCCCCCCCCCCCCCCCCCCCCACCCCCCAGTCCCCCCCTCTCCACCCCCCCCCCCACACACACCCTCCCAACCCCCCGCCCTCCCCCCCCCCCTCCTTCCCCATCTTCTCCCTCCCCTTCCCCCTCCCCCTCCTTCCCTCTTCTCCCTCCCCTTCCCCCCTCCCCCTCCCCCCTCCTTCCCCATCTTCTCCCCCCTCCTCCCCTCCCCATCCCTCCCCCCTCCACCCCTTCTCCCCATCCTCCACCCCATCCTCCCCCCTCCACCCCTTCTCCCCCCTCCCCCCTCCACCCCTTCTCCCCCCCCACCCCTTCTCCCCCAACCTTCCTCCCTTCTTCCACCCTAACCCCCTCCCTCCCCATCATCCCTCCCCTTCTCCCCCACCTCTACCCCACTCCCCTTCTACCTCCCTCCTCCCCTTTTTTCTCACCCCTTCCCCTCCCCTTCTTCCCACCCCTTGTCCCTCCCTCCTCTTCTCCCCATTCCCTTCTCACTCTCCCTCCCTTCCCCTATCCCTCCCTCCTTCTCCCTATCCCTACTTCTCTCTATCCCTCCTCGCTCTCCATCCCTCCTTCTCCCTATCCCTCCCTCTCCCCTTCTCTCTATCCCTCCCTCCATCTCCCTATTTCTCTCTCCCTATCCCTCCATCCCCCCTTCTCTCTATCCCTCCCTCCATCCCTATCCCTCCCCTCCCCTCTATCCCTCCCATCCCCATCCCTCCCTCTCTCTACCTCCCCCATCCCTATCTCTCCCTCTATCCCTTCCTCCCTCTCTCTCCATTCCTCCCTCCCTCTCTCTACCTCCCCCATCCCTATCTCTCCCTCTATCCCTTCCTCCCTCTCTCTCCATTCCTCCCTCCCTCTCTCTCTCCCTGATCCCTCCTCTCCTTTCCCTCCCTCCCGGTCCTTCCCTCTATAAACCTCCGTCCCTCCTCTTTCTCTACCCTCCAGCGCCTACGGTTCCACCTATCTTCACCAGCGGAAATACAGTCTTAACCCGCCCATCCTTTCTGATTGACGTTCCTCCTCCACGGCGCCGGCCAATGGGCTGCGGACGGCGGTTGTTGTGGGCCGGGCGTGTTGCCGCGCGACTGGTAGCAGGTTAGTGCGAGTTATCTCTTCCACCCCCCCCCTCCCCCCCCCCTCTCTCTCTCTCTCTGCGGGCTCCGCCCCGCTCTCCACCCCACCGTCAGTCGGCGCTCCTAGGCTGCGGTGGCCGTCCGGCTCCTGTGCTCCATTATCTCTCAGTTTCGGACGGGCTCCTCCGGCTTTGCGCGTTGCGAGGGAGTATGGAGGCGGTGCCGCCGACGCTGCGGCCGCCGGTGGCTCGCAGGCTGTGATGGGCGACTTGCACGGTGAGTGGGTCCGTGTGAGCGGCCGGCCTTGCACACCCGCGCCTCCGAGTGACGGCGGGGACGGCGAGCTTTCATCAGCAGGGTTCGGCGAGAGCTGCGGCCCGGGCCCGGGTCCAGGTCCGGGTCCAGGTCCACGTCCAGGTCCAAGGCCGGGGATCCGTCTCCTGAATCCCCATTGGAGTTGCTGATGATTTCTTCCACTGGGTGAGGGGGGTGGGGGGAGCAGGAGGAGGGTTGAGGGTGCGAGGTGATGAGGATGGACGGGTGGTGATGGGAATGGGGGGGGGGGGGTGGAGATGATTGGGCTCAGTGGAACAGGTCGAATTCTGTTCTGGGGATTTGGGGAAGCGCCTGTTTGTCCACACACAGGCAGACGGGGGTGGTGGTGGTAAATGCATTGTTTATCTTCATTCAGGGCATATTCTCAGCTGGGAAAACAAAGACTCCATCTGACATGTTCACTCACCCTTCAACTGTCATTTTTTTGTGTGTAGCCTTGATGCCTCCTGATTTTTGTGCGGCGATATCTGCATATTAACTAATAGCTGCTTGTTTAGTTTGTTATGATATTTGTGTTTTTTTAAAAAGAAATGCGCATACAGTACAGAATTAAGCCATTCAGGGAACCCGTCCATGCCTATGTTTATGTCCTGTTTGAGCCTCCTCCCATCCTTCATCTATTTCGATCAGTTGAAATATTATTATTCGTAAACGTTTATAATTAGCTTCAATTTTTAAGATGTTCTTTTGCTGCAACGAATAATGCATTTCAGATAAGGAGATGAAAGAATTGCGTACGTGATGAATTTTATATTTTATAGTTCAATTTTATGTTGTGCAGAATTGTTGAGTTCGCACTAAATCAAATATTTAATACACAGGAAGAGAAATGGCATGCGTTACGAGCAGTTGAACTCGATCTCAGAAAATAGTTCAGGAATAGTTTTAAAACCAGTTTGTCTTAGTAAGTTTTAGCTTGCTGGCAATATGACTGCATAAAATATCTGTTTGCATTTTATTTTAGTCTTGTATCCATGTGTCATTTGTCTCAGTTTCCAGGCCTGATGATTCAACGTCACTTAATACAAGAGGAATGACTACGTGAATTGACAGCAATTTCCTGTCACTGTCATGAAGTTTATTGGAGTACTTTGCAATCTGTACTGGAATGTTTCATCCTATTTGAGATTTTTTTCTAAATGAACGACGAGAAAGAAATGCAATCCTTCATAAAGGATCAACTCTATTAAATTTTAATCCCTGAAGAACCGAAGTTGTGTAATACACCTGAATCCATCTGACCAAAAGCAATAGAATAATCATGGCTTCAGTGTGGAAACGATTACAACGTGTAGGGAAACATGCATCCAAGTTCCAGTTTGTGGCTTCATACCAAGAATTAATGGTGGAGTGCACAAAGAAATGGTAAGTATAATAAGTTTATTTTTGTATTATTATGCAAATGGAAATGTTGGCAGGCAGCCACTGCTTCCTGCAGTAATGATGTGATCAATTGTCATCAAAGCTTTGCTTCAATGATGTGGAATGGGCATGGGTTGAGAAACCTCAGCTGTTCTGTAGGGCTGAAGGGGCACACTTGCTTTAGTTTTATTCAAGTCATGAATGGGATTCGTATCATGAGCAGATCTGTTGGATCATTTTACAGATTTCGAATGCTCTTTATTTGATTTTGTTTGTAATTAGTTATGGAAAAGGACTGGTGCAAAGAGGAATTCAATTCATGGCTTCTCATTTATTCCAATACTGTAATAGTGGAATACATGGAACTTTGAATGTAAATATTTAAGGTACCATGGCACTCATGTGGCAATGTTTTAAGAGTCAACATCTTTTTGCATTTATCGTTTCCCAAGAGTGGGGACAAGATTAACACTAAGATCAGTGAAACAGTAAAAACATGCAGAGAGTTGTTGGAATATGAATGGTTTTACTACAATGAGAATTTGAGAAATAGATTATTCTGCTTTTTGAAAATAGACAAACTTTTGAAGCAAGGAAAGATACAGGATTATTGGGCAAGAGCTAGGGGTTGAATTAACTTTTGATTGTTATAACAAAAAAACTGAAATGGCTAAGCATGTCTGATACTATAACAACAAGAGATGGAATGCTGTTCATCTTGATGTTGTGTTGTCATGAATCTTAGATTAATGTACTGCACAAAAGCTTTGAAGGTCATTCTTTTCTTTGAAACCAGCCAGTGGCCTCTCCAGGGGCTAGACATCTTATCTAGGAGCTAGTAATTGGAAACAGAAGATATAACAGTGTACATATTACTGTTTACAAATCAGAGCTGCACAAGACATTAAGAGGCACATTCATATTGACAAGCTCTGCTTTGTTTTCTAAGTCAGGAGTTCTTAGTGTCTGTAACTAATGAAAACACTGGAAATGAAAATGTACTGATGCTCCCCACGATAGTTGGAAAACACACTTGGTGCTGAGAGTGTGTTTCAGCCAGCTCTTTCAGATGTATATGAGTTTGAGGTATAAACTTGTAGATCAATGGATTGGTCAACTGTCGTCAGTATTTGGAAGAGGTAACTGCTGCCACAAATATGGAGGAGTTGGGTGCTTGAATATTGTGAATACTCGATATACCACTTTCTAATTGACATTAATGATACTTAATCTGATTAGAATGTAGATATGATTCATACTTTGACTTCACAGTTTTCTGGAATAAAATCCATGGGGACAATTGATGAAACCAGAAGCAAAATGCTACAGATGCCAGAAATTAGAAATAAAACAGAAAATACTGTAAGAGGCAGATCAGTCAGCAGAAGAAATAGGAGCTTAGGTAGACTCTTTGGCCCCTCAAGGCAAATTCATTAAGATGATGACTAATCCAATGTTGACTTCCAACACCACATTCCTGCTTTTCCCCAATATCTTTGACTCCCTTGTGGTTCAAATGATTGTCAATCTCCACCTTCGTATATTTAGTGTCTCTTCCTCCATGGCTTTCTGGAATAGAGAATTACAAAAAGATTCATGGGAAGAGATTTCTCTTCACCTTTGAATTGGAGACCCCTTATTCTGAAACTGTCCTGCATGAATCTAAATACCCCCTTTAGGAGAAGCGTCCCACCCTGTCAGCCCCCCTCAGAATTTTATACATTTCAATAAGATCACCTCTCTTTGTACTCCATTTAGTATAGGCCCAACCTGTTCAACCTTTCTTTATTTGTCATCCCCTTCATCCCAGGAATTAGTCTGGTGAACCATCTCTGCACTACCTCCAAAGCAAGCACATCTTTCTTTAATGTGGAGACCAAAACTGTATGCCGTACTTCAGCTGTGGTCTCACCAGCGCTGCGTAAAGTTGCATCAAATCTTCCCTACTCCTTACTCCGTAACAAAGCTTGATGTTCTGTTATCTTTCCTAATTATTTGCTGTGCCCACATTCCATTTTCATGTCCTTGGTCCCCCAGATCCCTTTGTACTCCAAACTCCATTTGAATAACAATTTGCTTCTCCTTTCGTCCTTCCAAATTGGATAACCTCATTTTCCCAGATTTGTGTACTATCTGCTCACTACTGTCTTTGCCTATCTGTATTTCCCTTGCAGGCTCTCTGGATACTCCTCACAATTTGCTAATCTACCTATCTTTGTATCATCAGCTGTATGCTGTGCTGGCAGACCTTTCAAGTATTTCCAGCATTTTCTGTTTTATATTTACATTGTGACTGCAGAATTAATGAAATTGATGATACATCTATCGTGGTTCTTTGAAACATTTTGAAACTCGGCACTGTTTATGGCTCTAAGACAAAACCTCTGTGAAAACTTGCATTGTTAATGATTGTAATCTCTCGTGCAAATTTATACAACCAAACATTTTATACCCTGCATTAATATGTGTACCTATAAGAATATAATCCATGATAAGAACAGAGATACTCAGTAAAGTTTAAAGATCTTCCAAGATAACTACACTTTATCACCCCATCCAGGTATATTTGTGATTAGGTAAAGATTATTGCTGTACAGATATATTAAAATCTGTATTCCTGGGACACAAAACTGACTGAAATGTGATTTAATTGTTCAGGATGTTTATATGCATTCATTGTTCTAAACAGCTTGTGGGAACAATGAGATTACTTTATTGCATGGATGTGAACATTCTGAAACTATCTACTGTCAGATGAATATGTTTTAAGCTACAAAATTTTCATTCAAGGGGTTAGTGGTCTCTTGAAAACCAAGAGTGGTCTCTTGAAAACCAAGAGTGTTTTCAAGAATTGAATGCAGTCTAAGATATTAATCATATTTATTTCTTAAAAGCCCCTTTTGGATTTTTTTTGTTGTATTACATTTGGAAAATCCTGCTTTCCAGATCTATATTGTGTCACAGGAAATATTTTGCCATGTGCTGCTAAATGAGAATTAAAATTAAGTATGAGGAAAAGAAAAGATGAATTCTATGATGAATTCTAGCAGATTCTTCAAAATGATTGCAAGATATTTATCTGAATGGAAAATTAAATATATAGTGGAACACGTTGCAGCTATGAAGTTACCTCTGTGTTCCTTTTTGTGAAAATATTTTACCATCTTCATGGAATTATAATCTATTTTGTGATTGAAACTGTTGACTAATACATTACATTTTGTAATTTAAATGTGTAATAGTGTCTGTTACAAGTTAATTGCAGTGCTTTTGTGACTGTTACCAGGAAGAACTCTTGCTGTGAAGAAAAGTGTTTTTTATGAAGCAGTTTGCACAGCATTGATATACTATTTAATAGGTGACTATTTGATTTTGGCCTTTTGAAATGAGGATCTTGATAGTCTTTGTCAATGTGTGGAAGCCTTCAGTGAAGTGGAAGTTGTATGCAATGGTCATAATCCAAATTGAAATATTGTCATAACAGTGCAATACCCATAATGAGTAATAGATTTGCAAATATTTAAGTTAAAAGTACAAGGGAGAATTAGGATTGTAAGTACACCATTCTTTAAGATAGTTGTATGATGCGAATGGTTGAAAATGAATCCTGACACAGAGTGTATCTTAATGGTGTATGTTTTGTATTATCATTTATATTGTACTTAAGGTTTTTGTACCTTTCTGCTCCTCATTTACATGTTATATTTTAGTGATGTTACTTGCAAGCAGAGGAGTACCTTTTACATAAATACTGAGAAGGGTCAAATAAAAATATAGGACTAGAAATACTCAGAAACATGTTTTAAGTTTAAAAAAATCAATTTGATTTCAATTTTTTCTTACCTTTTTGATCCAAGGTCATCAATGTGAAACATTAAGTTTGTTTCTCACTCCCCAGGTGCTGCCTGACCTGCTGAGTATTTCATTTTTTGTGCCTTCATCATGACCAGCAATATTAAGATTAAACTGTTGGACCTTTCAGTGCATTAAGGAATGTGCTATTTTTATTCATTGTGATAGTCATTGCTAACAAAAATCAATAAACTGGAAATGATTTCAAGCCAATACCATCGTGCGATTTACTCGTTTCAATTTTTGTTTATCAGCATATTGGTATACAGTGAAACTCTGATTATCTGCTGTTCTATTGTTGGTAAATACCTATGGTTTGGTATCTGGCTCACTTGGCCCCCATTCCCACGCTCCTTTGAGATGCACCAGGGCCCTGTGGCTTTGCTGGATGACTTATTATGCCATTGTGCAGGATCTTTTTTAAAAAAAGTGAAATAAGTGCATTATGTATTAGTGTGAGTTAAATCCAGCAGTCCAGAAACCTACCAGTTTTGCACCAATGAATTCCTAAGGTTGCCAGATTATCAGAATTTTAGCCTTCATGAAAAATAGTACTGGTATAGAATCAGACAGGGGTAGGTCAGTTGGCTCATTGAGTCTCTGCCAGTTCCTCTGAAGAGGAATTGAGTTAGTTAGACTTGGCTGTTTTTCCCTATTTTGGGTTGTTCACAATTTCTCTTGAAGCCCAGCAAGGACCATACATTTAACCATCACGTCAGACAATGTACTCATTGAGGTGCTTTCTTTTGGACTGGGTATCATGATGGGTGTTCCTATTGAGTTAATAGAAAAGATCCCCATGGCTTCATTTTTTGAAGAGGAATGGTAGAATAATTCTCGGGGCAATGACCTATATTTAGCCCTCACCTAAAACAGCTGAAGCAGATTATCTGATTTTTAATGTTAAAGAAAAGCTTTTGGATAGGAACCTGGGAGAGCTTATGCACTATAAATTAAGTCTGAAATACGTTTAATACAAAGAAGCTGAAGGAACTCAGCGGGTCAGGCAGCATCTATGGAGGGAAATGGACGGTTGATGTTTCAGATTAAGACTCTTCGTTAGGACTGGAAAGAAAGAGGGCATATAGCCAGTATAAAAAGGTGGGGGGGGGGGAAGGAGTGGAGCAAGGGCTTGTGTGCCCATTCTCCCCTTTCCGCACCTGCCTATCACCCCCCTCACCTGGATCCACCCATCACACGCCAGTTCTATCTATCTAACAGCCTCTTAAATGCCACTACCATATCTGCTTCCACCATTACTGCTGGCAGCCCATTCTGAACACCTACCACTCTCCGTGTGGGGGGAAAAAGTCCAAAAGCCCCACACATCTCCTTTAAACTTTACCCCTCTTACCTTTAAATGCATATCCTCAAGAACTTGACATATCTCTCCTGGGAAAGAGATTCTGACTGTCTATCCTATCTATGCCTCTCATAATTTTATAGACCTAGTGGGTCTCCCCTCAGCTTCCAGTGCTCCAGTGAAAACAACCCAAGTTTGTCTAACCTGTCCTGTAATCCAGCCAGGACCCTGGTAAACCTCTTCTGAACTCTTTCCAAAGTTTCCACATCCTTCCTGTATTGGGGCGACCAGAATTGTACACAATACTCTAAGTGTGCTCTAATCAAAGTTTTATACAGCTGCAACATAACTTGTTCTCTTACTCAGTGTCCCCACCAATGAAGGCAAGCATGCCATACACCTTCTTTACCACCCTATCTGCTTGTGCAGCCTTTCTCAGGAAGCTATGGACTTGGATCCCAAGATCCCTCTGTACATTGACGTAGTATGTAACTGTATACTTTTGCCTTACATTTGATCTCCCAAAATGCAACGCCTCACACCTGCTCAGATTAAACGCCATCTGCCATTTCTCTGCTCATAGCTGTAACTGATCTATATTTTGTTTTATCCTTTGACAGCCCTCTACAACGTCCACAACTCCATCAATCTTTGTCATCTGCAAACTTACTAACCCACCCATTGACATTTTCATCCAAGTCATTTGTATATATCACAAATAATAGAGGCCCCAGCATTGATACCTGTGGAACTCCAGCTAGAATAAGACCCATTGACTACTACCCTCTGTCTTCTATGGGCAAGTCCATTCTGAATCCAAACTACCAAGTCCCCATAGATCACATGCATCTTAATCTTCTGGATCAGCGTACTGTGGGGGACCTCGTCAAATGCCTTTCCATGCAGACAACATCCTTGGCCCTTCCCTTATCAATCACCTTTGTCACCTCCTCCAAAAACTCAATCATGTTTGTAAGCCATGACCTGCCCTGCACAAAGCCATGCTGACTGTCCAAATCAGGCCATGTTTTTCCAAATGTGTGTAAATGCTATCCCCAAGAATCCTCTCCAGTAGCCTTCCTACCACAAATGACTTGGATGAAAATGTCAATGGGTGGGTTAGTAAGTTTGCAGATGACAAAGATTGATGGAGTTGTGGACATTGTAGAGGGCTGTCAGAATTTCCTGGATTATCCCTAATTTCCTCCTTGAACAAAGGAACAACATTGGCTACTCTCCAGTCCTCTAGGACCTCGCCTGTTGCTAGCGAGGATTCAAAGGTCTTCATCGAGGCCCCAGCAATTTCATCCCTTGCCTCTTTCAATAACCTGGAATATATCCACCACTACCTGGATCTCAAAATGCCCAAGCACATTAGCACGCCCCACACTAATCTCACTACCCTCCGTCCTTCTCCCTGGTGAAAACTGTCGCAAAGTACTCATTTAGTGCCTCGCCCACATCCTCTGACTCCAAGCATTAATTCCCTTCTTTATCTTTGAGTGGTGCTACCCTCTCCTTAGTTATTGTTTTGTTTTTAATGCACATATAAAATGCCTTGGGATTCTCTTTAATTCTACTTGCCAAGGACGTTTCATGGCCCCTTTTGGCCGCCTTAATCACCTGCTTGAGCTCTTTGCTGCCTCATAACCTCTCCTGTCATCCAAGGTTCTCTTACCTTGCCGTCTTGTCCTTCCTCCTTCCTGGAAAATGCCAGTCCTGAGCTCTGATCAGCAGGTCTTTGAACAAATCCCTCATGTCGGATGTGAACTTGCCTAATAACAGCCGCTCCCAGTTAACTCCCCCCTACCTCCTGTCGAATAATGTCATAATTTGTCATCCACCAATTTAGTACTTTCTGTGAGGTTGAGACTTATTCATAAATACCTTAAAACTTAAGGAGTTGTGATCAGTGTTCCCAAAATGCTCTCCCACTGAAAGGCCAATCACCTGGCCAGGCTTATGGTATTGGTATTGGGTTATTATTGTCACTTGTACTGAGGTACAGTGAAAAGCTTGTCTTACAAACTGATTGTACAGGTCAATTCATTATACAGTGCAGTTACATTGAGTTAGTACAGAGTGCATTGAAGTAGTAGAGGTAAAAACAATAACAGTACAGAGTAAAGTGTCACAGCTACAGAGAAAGTGCAGTGCAATAAGGTGCAAGGTCACAACAAGATAGATCGTGAGGTCATAGTCCATCTCATTGTATAAGGGAACTGTTCAATAGTCTTATCACAGTGGGGTAGAAGCTGTCCTTGAGCCTGGTGGTACATGTTTTCAGACTTTTGTACCTTCTGCCTGGTGGGAGAGGGGAGAAGAGAGGATGTTCGGGATGGGTGGTGTCTTTGATCATGCTGCTGCTTTACTGAGGCAGCGAGAAGTATAGACAAAGTAGTTGAACTACCCACATTCTGGTTCAAGAACCCTTTTTGAATGTACTGAAGAAATTCTGCCCCATCTAAGCCTCTTGCTGTAAGGAAATCCCCGTCAACAATGGGGAAGTTAAAGTTGCCCTCTATGACAACATTCTGCTTTTGCATCTTTCCATAATCTATCTGCATATCTGTTCCTCTACCCCTCAGTGGCTATTGGGAGATCTACTGTATAATCTCATCAGACTAATTGCATGTTTCTTCTTTTTGAGGTCTAGCCATATTGCCTCAGTGGATGAGCCCTCCGGTGTGTCCTCTCTGAGTGCAACTGTGACATTCTCCCTGACTGGTAATGCAACTCCTCCACCTTTTTTAACTCCCTCTCGATCTCATCTAAAACATTGAAACCCAGGAATGTTGAGCTGCCAGTCCTGTCCCTCTCGCAACCAAGTCTCCCTAATGGCCACAATATCATAAATCCATGTACTGATCCAGGCTGTAAGTTCGTCTGCCCTACCCATAATACTCCTTACATTAAAATAAACACACTTCAGCCTATCAGTTTCACCGTGTTCATTAACCTGTCTCTACCTGTCTTTCCTTTCAGACTTAGTTGTCATAACTCCCACTTTCTCAACCCCTCCACTTGCTGCCTTGCTGCTCTGGTTCCCAACCCCCGTCACTCTAGTTTAAACCCTCCTGGGTAGCACTAGCAAACTTCCTTGCAAGGATACTGGTTCCCCTCCAGTTCAGGTGCATCCCATCCCTCTTGTACAGGTCTCATTCATGTAAGGTTGAAATCTGATGCTATAATATAGATATATATTTTTAATATGTATTAGTAGTTTATTTTCAAGAGGACACAGAAACCCAATGTGGATGGCAGAAGGATTTCAGAAATCAGAAATGGACAGTTCAGAAATCTGATGGCAGAGGGGAAGAAGCTGTTCTGAAAACATTGTGTATGGGTTTTTAGGCTTCTGTACCACCTTCCCAATGGTGGTAACGTGAAGAGGGCATGTCCCAGATGGTGAGGATCCTTAATGATGGATGCAGCCTTCTTGAGGCACTGCCTCTTGAAGATGTCCTTGATGGTGGGGAGGGTTGTGCCCCTGATGGAGCTGGGTGAGTCTACAACCATCTGCAGCCTCTTTCGATTCTGCTCATTGGAGCCTCCATACCAGGCGGTGATGCAACCAATCAGAATGCTCTCCACTGTACATCTGTAGAAATTTGCAACTGTCTTTGGTGACATACAAAATCTCCTCAAACTCCTAACAAACTAGAGTTGCTGGCGTGCCTTCTTCCTGATTGCATCAGTGTGTTGGGCTCAAGATAGATCCTCTGCAATGTTGACGCCCAGGAACTTGAAGCTGCTCACTCTTTGCGCCACTGACCCCTCAATGAAGACTGGTGTGTGTTCTCCTGACTTCCTTGGTCTTGCTGATGTTGAGTGTGAGATTTCACCAGAGATGTTATGCTTTTTAAAGGAGGTTTTGAGAAAATTGGGAGGATTT
The DNA here is from genome assembly GCF_009764475.1 of Pristis pectinata. NCBI lineage: Eukaryota > Metazoa > Chordata > Chondrichthyes > Rhinopristiformes > Pristidae > Pristis > Pristis pectinata. Next base: position 94,300,471 of record NC_067407.1, on the reverse strand, counting down.
TACAAACAAAACAACTACTTGTCACTCATCAAACATTTTCTTCTTCACCTGTGACAGTGTCTTCAAGTCCCACACTGGCCTCATCAGCCATCTCAGAACCCACAGAACTGGATTGGAAGCCTCTCATACCTGAGCCTGTTTCAGAATAATAATGTAGATTTTTCAAGAAAGGATCTGACAATTTTGTAGCTGTAACTACTGATGTATATTAAAAAATATATAGTTTTATATATCTATACCTATATTATGATCTCATATTTTAACCATACATGAGTGATGGAATATGTTTGTTTGTCCATGGGAAAAGGTGTAGGTAATTCAACCCCTCGAACCTGTTCTGCTGCTCAATGAGATAATGAATGTCTGTGATGGAGTTTCACATATTCATCATCTGCATCCCTTAACACATTGGTTAACAAAATCTTTCATCTTTAAGATTTTAAATCAACAATTGATGAGGCATTAATTGGGCTGTAGCATGTTGAAATTTTCCCAGCTTCACTATTGAAAGGCCTGGCTTTCATTCTTGGGTTTTGTCTCCTATTTCTGGACCCTTAGCAGTGGAAGTAAGGTAGATGTTACATTGAAATATTTCATCAAATCTGGTTTGATGTAAGTCTGATTGTTTTCTCTCATAATTTAACTCTTGTAGTGCAGGTATTATTCTGGTAAAGTACTCTGCATTCCCTCCAAGGTTAAGATATCCTTCCCAGACATGGATCACAGAATTTCTCTCATTATTTACAGATGTAGTCTTTCCTGGCCTTGTATAACTATTAGGTAACTTGTAACTTATATTCTGTAAATATATGGGATGGAATGGAAGGGAATACAGCAACACAAAAAATAATGTCAAATAGAACGTGATGCTCGAGGACAGAGTACCAGTGGCTTTAATTATTTTCTGTACCAGTTACGTAAACCAGATTTATGCATGAACTGTGAAAGATTTACTTGAATAGATTGGAGCAGAACATTAAAAGACGCCAAAGATCAATTAAGATACATACATGACTAGATCTGATACACAGGTACAAAAAGAAATAAGAAAGTGAATGGAACTTTGATCTCGGGGATTAAAAATTCAAAAAGGAAGTGGTGCTTGACTTGTATAGAACACCAAAAAACTGGAGATACTAGAGATCTGAAATAAAACAGAAAATGCTGGAAACACTCATCTGGCCTTGCAGTTTCTGTGGAAAGCGAAACCGTTAACGTTCCAGGTCAGGGACCTTTCAGAACCAACATTCTGGTGAAGGGTGAAATAATTATTTCTCTTTCTACAGATGATGCGTGACCTGTTGAGTGTCTCAAGCACTTTCTATTCTAAGTTTCTTGTATTAATTGTTTACTTGGTGTTTTAATATATTTTGATCAATTTTATTTCCTTTAAAAATTAACTTCCTTAAAAATTATATACAACAATTTTATTATTTATGTCTGAATATCTGTGTCATTGGAAACTTGCAAAGCCACAGCTTTTGACAGAGGTCAAGTTCCATCTCAGCCTTGCCACCTGTCAAAGGCTGTCATAGTGCTTGGTGGGGTTGTTGGGGGAGCAGGGCATGAATCAGCCCATGGTGTTAATTTTTGAATACTATACCTCTAAGGAGATATTGGTATCAGATGTGCTATGACAACTTGAATAAATCTTCAGATTTAAGAACAGGTTTCAAAGTTGATTTCAACACTACAATCCAAGCTATTCATAACCATATCAGCGCATCTGTCTTTACCTCTCGCTGTCTTGGTGAAGCAGCCAGCATAATCAAGGACCCCACCCACCCGGGACATTCTCTCTTCTCTCCTCTTCCATCGGGTAGAAGATACAGGAGCCTGAGGGCACGTACCACCAAGCTTAAGGACAGCTTCTACCCCACTGTGATAAGACTATTGAACAGTTCCCTTATACAATGAGATGGACTCTGACCTCATGATCTACCTTGTTGTGACCTTGCACCTTATTGCACTGCACTTTCTCTGTAGCTATAACACTTTATTCTACTGTTATTGTTTTTACCTGTACTACATCGATGCTGTCTGTACTGACTCAGTGTAACTGCACTGTGTAATGAATTGACCTGTACGATCGGTTTATTTATGTACTTGCTTCACATAAATTTTATGAGTGAATTTTATTCTGTATCTCAGATTTTTGGATTGTGATTTTGTGAATTCTGTAAAGGTGGATTTCAATTACCAGAATGGCCATAATGTGGGCATTGCCTGTTTGCAGTGAAGTATACACAGGTTGGAGTTAGTTCCAATTATTTGTCCTGATATCTGAAGCAGTGTAAAATGAGTGCCAGTATTCAAGGGATACCCTACTATTAAGGAAACAAGGAAGAGGAAGAACTGCTGACGTGTCTGTCTAATCTCAGTTGCAGAGAAAATGTTGGGATCAATAATTAAGTATGTAATAACAGGCCATTTTGAGAAGACTAATGGGACTGTGAAGAGTTAGTGTGGATTTATTGGAAGGAAAATCATGTTTGACTCATCTATTAAAGTCCTCTAAGGATGTTACAAGTAGAATAGAAAAGGCAAAACCAGTAGACATGGTGTATTTGCAATTACAGATGGCTTTTAATAATGTTTCACACAGGAGGTTGGTCAACAAGATCAGAACATACAGCTTTGAGGATAATGAAGTGTATTAAGAATTGGTTATCAGATAGAAAGCAAAGAGTAGGAATAAACTGATCTTTCTGGTTTTTGAAAGGCTGCTATTAGCAGGGTACCACAGCGATTGGTGCTTGGGTCCCAGCTGTTTGCAATGTAGCGCAACAGTTTGGCTGACAATGTTATATTTCCTTGTGTGTGAATGAGAAAAAAGAAGCTGGGTGGGATTGTGAGTTGGAAGGAGGATGTAAAGAGGCTTCAAGGGAGATGGACAACCTGAGTCAGTGGGCAAGAGCACTAATGTAGTATACAATAGAAGATGTGAAGTTATCCACTGTGGTGTACCAAACAGAAAAGCAGAGTATTTTTTTAAATAATAAGAGACTATTGATGTTCAAAAGGATCAATGCAGCCTTTATACAAGTTACTGAGAAAACATACAGGTGTGGCAAGTGATTAGGAAGGCACAGGATATGTTAATCTCTATTATGAGAGTATTTGAATATAGATACAAGCCTTGGTGAGACTATACTGGGATTATTGTGATCAGTTTTGATCTCGTCTACAAAAGCATGTATGTACTGTCCAAGGGGTGCAGCTAACATTCATTAGACTATTTTGAAAATGGTAGGTATGAGGAGAGATTGAGTAGACAAAGCATGTGTTCTCTGGAGTTCAGAAGAATGAGAGGTGATCTCATTGAAACTTGGAAATTCTATTTTGGACTGGGTTGAAATGAAATTTCTTCATGCCAAGGTGGTTGGAATTCTTACCCTGGAGGGCTGTGGAGCCACAATGATTTAGTTTATTCAAGACAGAGTGATTTTGTTCAAGGAAATTAAGGGAGTTGAGGATGGTGCTGGAAAAAGGCATCTAGAAAGTGGATCAGCCATGATCCTGAGAGATGGTAGAACAGGCTCAAAGGGCCAAGTGAACTACTACTACTTCTATTTCTTATGTTAGAGGCTTCTTAGGGTGCATTCAGCAGAACTGTGAACAATGTTGTTATATTTTTAGGTAAACTGGCCATAATTTTAAAGTTCACAGGTTTCAAAGAACTCCGCAAACAAGCATAACAGAATTCAGATGGATATAGACAGGGCAGGTCAAGGTGGATTAATTTTAATGTTGAGAAGGGGGATCCACTTTGGCGAGAAAATTGAGACAATGTAATCCAAATGGTACAAATTTAGTGAGGCATCGGAGTTATGTACATGTACACCTTCAGGCACTTATGGACATCCTTCTGTGACAGGACAAGTTGAGGATTTTTTTTAAAGAATCAAATGGGATCTTGGTTTTATAAAAAGAACCAATCTCTAAAAGCATGGTAGTTATTCTAAACGTTTACAAAATACAGCTAGGTTCTTTTCTGCAGTACTGTGGCTAATTCTGGGCACCAAGAATCTGGGATAAGTGCAATGGAGTTTTACCAGAAAGGTACCTGAGATGCTGGACTTCAGTTAGGTGGAGAGACTAGGTAAGCTGCAGTTGTTCTTAAGGAGGGTGGGGGTGGTAGTATGCAATGCTACCATTTGCAGATCTACTCCAAATTGTGCACCGTACCAACTTGGAAATATATCACTGGTCCTCATTGCAGAGTCTACATCCTGGAGCGCTTAACCCAATCGCACTGTGGGAGTACCTTCACCAGAAGGTGGCTCACCACCATCTTCTCAAGGGTACTTGAAGATGAGCAATAAATACTGGCCTTGCTTGTGATGCCTAAATCTTGAAAATGAATCCAACAAGGTTTGAGAGAAGGCTAAGATAAAATTTTGTAAGATTTGTTCAAAGTCATTGAATTCAATGATGGCAATATTAATAATTAAAGGATACATAAGGTAAAGGTATCAGAGCTGACTTAAGGAGGCTTTTTTTTAAATGCAGTGGGCTATGATCTGAAATGTGCTACCAAAAATAAATTATTTTCAGAAAAGCAATTGAGCAAAAGCAGGGTAAGGTGGTGTACTCTTTGACAGCTTATCAATTGTACTCGAGGCAATAGCTTTTCATCATTGTTGGAGTGGAGGGTGAGGATGATACTTTTATCCCTTCAACTTTTTTTCAAATCATTGGTACCTAGGTGACACTAGTTTCTTGCCTGTATATTCTGTCTTTTCAAAAGTTTATTAATCTTTTAATGATCCTGGCTGTTGATTCCAGTTGGGTCAGATCTTTGTGGTGTGGACTCGCCATGTGCAATCATACACTGCAGTCACCCCAGACCCAGTTGTTTAAATGGAGAGGGTTTATTTTGCTGGCCTAAAATATCCCAGACCCCAGTGGAGGCTTGACTAATAGCAGGGTTCTGAATGGTGCAAGAAAGCCCCATGTTTGAAACTCCGCAAAGTTTGACAGGCAGCAAAGTCCTGTTCTGAGCTGATATTCAGACTATTAAAAATGAACTAATATAATAAGTTTATATACATCTAAATAAAACTGAAATAATATGAATTTTCAAATAATAAACTTTAATAATAGGGTAATCTGATGCATAATCAGAGAGCCTTTTCTAACCTCCAGTAGAGCCTATTGAAACATGTTGCCAGCTAAGTTCAAGTTTTCTACATTTGACTACTATTGTAGAATTCCTGGACTTGCTGGCAAATTAAGCAGGTAAATCCGGGTGGTTCTATTTGGAACGACTTACATTTACCACCAAAATCCAGTCGTTTCCCACAGCTGAACTTCCAAGGCTGACAGTTTATTTTTGCTGTGTAACTTTATGGGCCACTCAAGTCCATCCTTGTGCTTAACTTTATTAATAGGAATTCAATATCTTTCGGACATTTTGAGAGACAGGTTTTTCCTGCCTTTGTTACTCCTCCTCCTGCACTTCCGTCTCTCCTCTTCAATGCTTATCTTTATCACGGGGTGTGTGTTTGTTCCAGAAGTCATTTCCCCTTTTGTTATACCCAAGTACTATGGAATATAGGCAGCTGGTTCTTGAACTGTGCATTCTCTGGTTTGACCAATACTTCATGCACTGTTGCAGATCCAGAGTATGCCTGCTGCATAATCCTAACCAATGATCTGCGAATTCCTCACTCATTTTTATGTTAATTAATACTCCTTAGCTGTCTTGCATTGTAGATTCAAGTCTCCCTGCCTCAATGTAGAGTTCATTTTTTTGTCCAGTAGTCCTTGCCTTTAATCCTTTTCTCACAGCTTGAACTTTGCACTTGAGAATTACCAAGGCTTCAGTCACTGCTTCTTGACGTCTGCAGTTGAAGGGGAATAGAAGGCAACAAGGGAATCTGAATTTAGAGGAGGGAACAGAAATGTTACAATGATCATTTATTTCACGGAACATTTGGAGAATCTTTTTTATTTGGTGAAAAAAATACATCGGGCCAACTTTATCAAAGTTTGAGCACCTGTTATGTTTTGAGGAGATGGAAGACCATAATTATCATCTGCCAATTAAATGTATTGCTCGTCTTTGTCATGATGACCAAGGAAGTATGGAATATCATAAAAATACATCTGGTGTTTGGAAGTACTCCAAAGTACTACCAGCACGTCTCCTGTCCCACCAGGGGCCTTAACACCCTTGACCATTGCTATACAGCCATGGAAGATGCCTTCTGAGCCACCCCTCGCCCTCATTTTGGTAAATTGGACCACCAGGCTGTCCTCCTCCTCCCTGCGTGCAAACAGAAACTGAAATGGGAGGATCCAGTGCAGAGAGTCATGCAGTGCTGGTCTGAGAAAACAGGTGAGCTTCTACGGGACTGCTTTGAGTCAGTGGACTGGTTCATGTTCAAAGAATCAGCTGCCAGCCTAGATGAGTATGTCATTACCGTCACGGACTTTATCAGCAAGTGTGTGGAGGACTGTGTACCAAAGAGAACAATACAGGTGTTCCCAAACCAGAAACCATGGATGAACCAGGAGATCCACTCATTACTGAAGTCGAGGACTGCTGCACACAAATCTGGTGGTCCTGACCTGTACAAGAAATCGAGATACGACCTCTGGAAAGCTATCAGGGATGCCAAAAGACAATACTGGTTCAAAATAGAGTCCCAGACCAGCCGTCAGTTATGGCAGGGCTTACATGCTATAATGGGATACAAAACTAAGTCAGACTGCATAGCTAACAACAGCGCGTCCCTTCCTGATGCTTAATGCATTCTATGCGTGTTTTGAACAGAAGAAAAGTGGATTGTCACCACCCACACTGATAGCCTCCGATGCAACTGAACCCGTGGTCACTGTCAAGGATGTAAGGTCAGTCTTCCGGAGAGTGAACCTGAGGAAGGCATCTGACCTAGATGGTGTCACTGGATGAGCGCACAGATCTTATGCTGATCAGCTGGTGGGGGTATTTGCAGACGTATTTAATCTCTCCCTGCTTCAGTCTCAGGTTCCCACCTGTTTTAAGAAGACCACTATCATCCTGGTACTGAAGAAAAGCAAGGTAGCATTCCTTAATGACCACCGACTAGTGGCTCTGACATCCACCATAATGAAGTGCTTTGAGAGGCTGATCGTGGCACGCATCAACTCCAGCCTCCCAGACAACCTCGACCCATTGCAATTTGCCTACCACCGTAACAGGTCTACAGTGGATGCCATCTCCCTGGCCCTACACTTATCTCTGGAGCATCTGGACAGTAAAGACATCTACATTAGACTATTGTTTATTGACTACAGCTCTGCCTTCAATACTATAATTCCAAGCAAACTCATCACCAAACTCCGAGACCTGTAACTCAACTCCTCCCTCTGTAACTGGATCCTTGACTTTCTGACCAACAGACCACAATCTGTGAGCATAGGCAGCAACACCTCTGGCACGATTATTCTCAACACTGGTGCCCCACAAGGCTGCGTCCTCAGCCCTCTACTCCCTATATACTCATGACTGCATGGCCAGATTCTGCTCTAACTCCATCTACAAGTTTGCAGATGATACCACTGTAGTAGGCTGTATTTCAAATAACGATGAGTCGGGGTACAGGAAGGAGATGGAGAGCTTAGTGACATGGTGTCATTACAACAAATTTTCCCTCAATGTAAGCAAAACAAAAGAGCTGGTCATTGACTTCAGGAAAGGGGGCGGTGTACGTGCACCCGTCTACATCAATGGTGCTGAGGTAGAGAGGGCTGAGAGCTTCAAGTTCCTGGGAGTGAATATTAGCAATAGCCTGTCCCGGTCCAACCACATAGACGCCACGGCCAAGAAAGCTCACCAGTGCTTCTACTTCCTCAGGAGGCTAAAAAAAATTTGGCATGTCCCCTTTGACACTCTTTTCTTTTCCTCCTTCAATCTTTTTATTAATTTTCAAATTAATACAGATTAAAACATATAACATCGGTGATCATACACGTAATACAAAGAGATTGGGAGGACAATTATGACATATAATCATAAAGAAAAAACATATTCTAGGCCCGCGGTCTCTTAGTAAGCAAATATATTACAAAAAAAATCAAAAAGGGAAAGAAAAAGATGTATTAAAAAACAAATCGAAAAAATTGTAAATAATAAAATGAAACAAACTTAAAAAAAATTTCAAAAGAAGTTAAAACTGGACTGATATCTCTCGATGAACAAAGAACATTATTATGTCATCAACGCCGCTCCTTTAAGTTCAAAGATTATTAAAAAGGGATCTATATCATATGAAAATTGAATGACTGGACTCCAAACTTCCTCAAGTTTAAGCGAAGAATCAACAGTGCCGCTCCTAATTTTTTCTAAGTTTAAACATGATATAGTTTGAGAAAACCATTGAAAAGTGGTGGGGGTATTGGATCCTTCCATTTAAACAAAATGGATCGCTTGGCCATTAATGTAACAAAGGCAATCATACGACAAGCAGCATCAGATAAGTGGCCAGATTCCATCGTTGGTAGCCCAAAAATTGCAGTGATTGGGTGAGGTTGTAAATCTATATTCAATGCAGTTGAAATAATGTTAAAAATATCTTTCCAATATTTTTCCGAAAGAGGGCAGGACCAAAACACATGTGTCGGGAAAGCCACCTTCGACTTACATCTGTCACATATAGGATTCATTTGGTGATAAAAACGGGCTAGCTTATCCTTAGACATATGGGTCCTGTGAGCCACCTTAAATTGTATCAAAGAGTGTCTGGCACACATTGAAGATGTATTAACTAATTGAAGAATTTTCTTCCATGTCTCTGTGGATAAAAGTATCTGGAGTTCTCTTTCCCATTCATTCTTAATTTTATCAAGTGTCTCTGGATGTATTTTCATAATTAGATCATAAATTATTGCTGTCAAGCCCTTCTGCTAGGGATTAAATCCTAAAATTTTTTCCGTAATTTCAATTTTATATGGAGTCGGAAAAGAAGGCATAGTAACTTTTAAAAAAAAATTTCTAATCTGTAAGTATTGAAAAAAGTGTGATCTAGGCAAATTGTATTTATTAGACAACTGTTCAAAAGATAAAAAAGTTGTTAATGAATAAATCACGGAAACATGTTATTCTCTTCATTTTCCATAAAGAAAAAGCTGAGTCGATTCTGGACACTCTCCAATTTTTATCGATGCACCATAGGAAGCATCCTATCTGGATGCAGCACGGCTTGGTACGGCAACTGCTCTGCCCAGGACCGCAAGAAACTGCAGAGAGTTGTGGACATAGCCCAGCGCATCATGGAAACCAGCCTCCCCTCCATGAACTCTATCTATACCTCTTGTTGCCTTGGTAAAGCAGCCAGCATAATCAAAGACCCCTCCCACCTGGGCCATTCTCTCTTCTCCCATCAGGCAGAAGATACAGGAGCCTGAGGGCACATACCACCAGGCTCAAGGACAGCTTCTGTCCCACGGTGATAAGACTATTGAACGGTTCCCTTATACCATGAGATGGACTCTTGACCCTCGCAATCTACCTTGTTATGACCTTGCACCTTATTATCTGCCTGCAGTGCACTTCCCTGTAGCTGTGACACTTTACTCTGTACTTTGTTGATTTTTTTTTACCTGTACTACCTCCATGCAGTCTGTACTAACTCAATGTAGCTGCACTGCGTAATGAATTTACCTGTACGTGTATGAATGGTATGCAAGACAAATTTTTCAGTGTACCTTGGTACAAGTTACAATAATAAACTGATACCAATACTTGGCAGACCAGGCAGCATCCGTGGGGAGGGAAACTGAGTTAATGTATATAAGGCAGATGAGCATAAAGTTGGCCAGAGCTTTAGCCACTGAAGAGCATGGATAAAAATAGTAGTCCTGCTAGAGATGTCAATGTTCGGTGAATGAATGGAAATCAAATGTCCAAGCTTCTTTGATAGCAGATGAGCTTTACAACAATTCACTCTAACCATTATCTAAATACACCTGGCATCTTGCATCGATATTGTTTGGAAATAAAAGTCATATCCTCCAATGCATGAAAAGTGTTGTGAAAGGCCTAACTAATGAATATATTGCCTGACATTTAATCTTCATTTTTGGTGTCTGTGATGTCATCAGAATTAATTAATAGAATTCTGCTATTAAAATATGTTTCTGTTCAATTTACTATTTGTAACATTTGTTATGGCCTTTCAAAATTGCCCCTATAATTTTAGTTTCTTAAGTGTTGAAGCTATCTCAGCAGTTTAACTGCAGATTAAGACAGTTTATTGTTGGAACCACAGAGCAGACCAAGGTGATCCCAGACTTGGATTTAGATAATCTCAGTTGTTATGGTAATTATAAATTTACCTGGACACCTTGTGTAAGGGTGGGAGAGAACATTTAAGATTCTTATTCCTGGTCAATTCCTATTCCAGTGACTCCAACTGAAAATGCCCAGTTGAAATACTGTTTGGAATCAATAGGTATTTGGGGAAAAAAGTGTTCATCTACATCTCAGACCCATGGAGTCCTATTTGTGTAAGAAGTTGAATATACTTGTGAGAAACTGGAGGTAAAAAAATATTTTACTATAGAAATTGTTATTTTGTATTGACCCATTCAACTACTCATGTTAAAGATGGACCTCTTTAATGTTCTCACTTTATTAGAATTAATATGGGTAGATCAATTCATTAAAATAAATTGGCCAGTTCTGCTGCAGGAGAATAGGCCAAAGCAGAGGACATGTAAGAACCGGATCAGTGTGTGATTCAAACACAGTATGTTCGTATTTGAATGGAATGGAATAATTTGGTCAGTTTTTGAGCAAATTTGGTATTGACCACTTAACCCAGTAGAGTATATGTAGTTGAGCTGATGAGTGGTGATAAATACTATTTGTGCAAGAAGGTAGGACCCACTCAGAAAGTAATGCTCCTTTTATTAAAACAAAATCTGTATTTATGGTTGTTCTCAGCACTGTAGATGTTCATTACTGCATGGATATGGAAGCCACAGGACTGCTCTGCCTCATTTCTTTTCACAAAAATACAGAGCTTGCTTGATACTGATTTTCAGAATCATGAGTTTTCCAGATGTTGAGAGCAATATCAAAACATTGGATGTTTTGATGTGATAACTTCTTAACTCCATCAGCAGCAGATTTAAAGTTTCTGGAAAATTATTGAAGTTTGCATTAAATTCTTGATATCAATTCAGTAATTGTGGAATCATTTGGGAAACCTCTGCAGAGAATGAACTAAGCTTGATAACTTCCAAAATGAAGAAAGGATAATAATGTTATAAGTTTGTTAAGGCAGTAAACTATTTGTTCAGGGGAAGTAATGTTTTCCTTTTACTCATTGTTACTGCCATTTTTTTTTCTTTGCAGTAAACTTGTTTTATACCTTAAACATTGGTCTGTTTTGCTACCTTCCAGAGACAAGGGGTTGAGTGGAAATCTGGGCTCAAACCAGTGAGGAAGTGAATCTAAAGAAGGGCTCCCTATTTATTATTGGTGTGTTTTATTATTTTACCTAAATGTTTGGGTTAGAGAAAATCCTGTAAGGAAATAGGGATTTCACTTAAAAGCGTAGTCCAAAACAGTGTGCAAATAAATCTGGAGAGGATAAATGAGTAGTCATATTGCCAAAGCCAGTTTTTGGATTCAAACTTAAGCTTGGAGCTGGCTGTGAATTAAGTTCTTCAAAACCCAGATTGTATAACAAGTTTATTCAATAGCCGTAGCTTACAGAGTTTCCAGAAGAAATGCTATAGTTGTTTTAAAATTAAAATTGTTCAAGAAAATTATTTTTAAATGTTTTGTAATACCAGGTGAAACTAATTTGTGAAGCTGAGAGTTTTGAATGCAGTTATCACACCATATAAAATATCCTGCCTGAACATGCCTTTGTTTGGAGGGTTTCTATTTTGCTAATGTTAGGATGCAACGTAAGGTTTTAAATGTGGTGTTTTATCAGCACAGAGTAATTATTTACCATGGCCATGGGGCTATCAAAATTTTAGAACCACTAAACATTTTGCAAAAATTATTTTAATTTTTGTTTTATTAGCAATCTGAAGAATGACCTCTGTGCTGTGTAATTATTGTTAATATTTTAAACTTAAAAAAACAAGTGGCTATATTGAGCTGGATCCTTTCCATTGTCTGGGTTCACTGCTAATAGCCCCTGTCCTCCCACGCTTGCCTGGACAGGATGTAGAGGGCACTTGAACTATAACCAGGCGGCATCAGGCAAGCATGGTGGAACCCCTGACAGTTTTCAGCCAGAAGGAGAGCTAAGGGTAGAGCTTTGTCTCTTGTCAAAGTTGAGAGTGCAGTTTAAAATTTTTCATATGACTGATATTCAGAATCATTTAAAGCTATTACAATGGATATCAATGGCTCTTGGGAATTTATACAAAATTAAAATAATAATAGAAAAGCACTTGAAAATATTGAAATGAGGAAATCTCTGCCTCCAGGCCAGTAATCTTCATTCAGATGGATGGGGTTAGTATCTGGAACCACCTGACAGATATAGGAATAGAGAGGCATTTTCCTTGATGTACTGCTGGGAATTCCATATCTGTGTCAAGTCCAGTGACGAGGCCAGTGTCCGATGCTCAATGTCTGTGCAGGTCTGGGCTGTGCTTACTAGGGGCGGTGTGCTTGGCTAGTGGCTGAATACTAGCAGTTCCCTTTGGAATAGCTGGCCTAATAAACTTGCTCTGAAAGCAAAGAGCTGAAAATTCTGTGATAATACAGCATTTCTGAAGAGATTCACAGTTTCGGGTTAATGATCTGCTGACCTGCCAAATGTTTTCCAAACTTTCCTCAGTGAATTCATATCTGTTTTTCAGCATCGACTGTATTTTCTTTTATAATAAACTGTAGCATTTGTTTAGTATCTTTATTGTTGAAATATATCTGTGAAAAGAATGGAGAGAAAGATATATAGGAATAGGAGATATTAGAAGTTAGAAAGTTGCAGGGTCAATTTCAGTGATGCAGTGTTTCTGCAGATATGCAATTATTAACTATAAAATAGTATTTTTTTTTACTGCTGTTCTGAAGGAACAAGGGGATACAATGCTGAAACTATGGCCGTAATGTTAACCTTCTGACTTAATATAGAGATCTGTAAATAATTGGTCTGGTGTGGTGGTGAAGGGTGAGATGAAAAGAGTTGTGGTTGGGGTGACTTGTTTTCATCCCTCTTTTCTTGATTGTTTTATCATTCCCTGCCTGTTTCTAAAGTCCAGAGAATACATATAACACAGCTCTAGTAGCAGGAAGAAGTATTTTTTCCTCTCTCTTTGTAAGTTTTGAGTTCATTGTTAAGGAATTTTTAATATTTAGTTACAAATGAAGACAAGAAAATTCTTCCTCTTGCACCCAGAATTTCAGATTTCTCTTAACCATTTGAGAAAACTGAAATAAATCCCACTGTTCTAGAACCATTGCACTAGGAGGTTTGATTTTGCACAGAATTTTCTATTTTATAAGCAGAAAATTTTGTTAAAATGCCAAAAGATGATATATTTATAAAATGTAGCATTGTCTCATGGTTTCTGAAGCCCCATCTTGCAATTCCCTCCAGCATTGGTGCTGGTGGCAGGAACGCAATCCTGGAGGGACTGCCTGCAATAGTCTTGCACTGTTTGGAAGGATTGTGGGGAGACTGAATATTGAAGGTTGTGGGAAGTGAAGGAGGACAGGAATCAGAATGGGACTCAGATTTATATATTGTTTGTGAAACCCCTACTTTTTAAGTAGACAAAACCCATTGGATTATTTGTCTTTTTCTTAGAAGTTAATGGAGACATATAGAATCTGAATCAGATTATTTCCAACTGATCCATTCAATGTTTAAATTGTATATCCCCTGACATTTTTAAACTTTTAATATTTCTCTCGTCTCTCATTCAACATTTTTTGTTGAATTTGCTACCCACACTACCTTAAGTCCACTTATGCACCCCTTTAATATTTCCTTCTATGTTTGTGGCTAAATGATTGTTATTGAATCTGTGGGCTGCTTTAACTGTACTGTTCTGGATTTTGCTGTCAGTGGCAATGTGCTGGTACTTACTGCTGACCTCACAGAAAAGTACCTGGAAAAATCTCGCAAACTGTGTGTTAATTTTACCTTTCCTGTCATCATTTATTATCGGACATCGGCTTTAAGGACCTCTTGCATCCGTGGAGAGGGAGAGGAATTTGTTGACAGCTGCTGGGTTTCAGTGTTTAACTGTCCATGTGTGTCCTGAAGCTGCTGCCGGATTTCCTCTGATATAAGAGCTGATAATCTCTCTTTTTCTCATCATAAGTTCCAGGTCATCATTCATCTTGCTTACACGCTATAGGATTTTAAATACTTGCACATGATCCTGAACTTTCCATTATCTTGCAGAATTATACCCAGCTTTTATAGGCTCTTGACATAACAAACCTAGTGTTCAAAGTAGTAGGTTAAATTTAATAAACAGTAGTTTCAAATTATTAATGGTAATTTTATTGGAAAACAGAAAACCTGAGTGCTTAATTGCTCCCACAATAACTTATACCTGTATTTCAGTCTAATATATTATAGTTCAGTAGATTCTTCATACAGTATTTTTGAAAAGATAAACTTACCTCTGACTACTGGTTTTTACATAGTTCAAATGAATAGTCAAAAAGTTTGACTTGACAATGAGACTGTTGACACTGAACTCCACTAACACATTTGTAATCACTGTCCTAGTACAACAGTACTATTTTCTGGAACGTGGATTTACATTAATAAAAGGAACAATTCACAACCTTGTTTCATAGAATTAATGGGTTTTTAAACAGCTAATCCTTGGATGTATAGATTGTACTGTAAAATGACAATGTTGCTGTATCTTGTGGACATTTGAAGCTTAATATTATTTGGTGCAATCTTCAATTCCTCGGGGAAAAACTGAAAAGTAAATATATCTTCTGAATGTGATTTGATGTCAGTCCATCTTCATTGAAAATCTATCTTGTAATAAGCATTACAAATGATATCTAAGATACAAACTTCGTAACCACTTTTTCTCAAGAAAATGATTACATGCTTAGTTTTAAAAAAAGTAATAAGTGATTTTCTTTTCTGTCCTTAATTTGTGAGAGTACTTAAGTATGTACGCAAAACTTTGTTGGTTGTCTCTGAATGCAGGAAAATTGGAATTAATTGTCTGCCCTCTTGTCTCCTTATGGCCATTGAATATAACTGTTCCAGATGACAAGTCAGGATGTTTTTCAATGTGGAAAAAAAAATCACATCCTCAAAAGTACAGGGTAAATACTTATGAGGGTAAAATTAAATATGAAGAACTCAGAAATTTTCTTTGAGTCACATTTGCTGTGCATTCTGATACTGTGCCAAAAGATCAACTTGAGAGCCTACATCCCTAGTGCTTGAACTACAACTGTAATTCTCTATTTTGTTGCATTACCAGGAAGTTCAGTTTAAAGGGAAACTTTAAAAAAAAATTATGCAGCATAATAATCTCATCCTGTATCAGCTTGTTTAACTGAAGCTGGTATACAAAACAAAAGATTCACAATAGTGTAGATTTGTCAACTCTTTTTTTTCTCAGAAGATTAGTTGCATGATGTTTGCTGCAATAAATGGAAGCATTAATTAAATGATTTATTATCAGCCTCATTCAGAACATTACAAATCTTGAACATGTGTATCAAATTTAGAAAATCTAAATAATGTATTTGGGTGCTGTGCCTTCATCAGTACTAGGATTATATCAAGATAATAATTGCCGTACAAGTTACTACTTTGGCACTGATGAATGCACAACATGAAACTGCTTTATGTACCATTATTGCAATGCATAACAGATGTCTATTTTCACCAAATGTAATTTGCTTTGGTTGACCTGTGATACTTTTCGAATCCAGTTTTCTCAATGTTTAAAAAAACAAGTAAATTACAAAACTGCAGACCATCTGAGTGGCAATCTCAACAATTTTTAATTTCAAAGAAAAAGGAAGCACACTTCTTTCTAATCTTCAAACAGGTTTCCAATCTCAGTTAAGCATTTAACATTTGTACTCTGCATGAAGTTGTAAATCATCAAATAGCTCTGAAAAGTTCTGAGGAAAGTTCGTTAACTTGAAAGGTTAAATCTGGTTTTCCTCTCCTCAGATGCTGCCTGCCCTGAGTGTTTCCAACATTCTCTGTTTTTAATTTGTCAATGAATATTCATGACATTCAATTTGTTAAATTTCAAAATTAAGTCAACTTGTACAACTGGCTTAATGAGAATGAATAGTTAATTGAACTTGGCAGCTGCAGTGTGGCTAGAAGATAGAATGTGAATTTCTCCATCATATTGAGAAAACAAGGCAAGCTGTTGCAGGCACAACTGATTTTTTTTCATGCTAATGCAGTAATTTAGCAGGATGTGCAGTGAGCTGCTGCTTTGGCAAACGTAATGCCCATGGCATCAGTCATCAGTCCTGAGAGATTGGAATCATTCAGTCCATCACTGAAGGTGGGTGGAATGATGTGGCATGGGAGTCAACTGTTTGTCAGAGATGTAAACAAGGAAGAGCAAGTACTTTTTTTCATGTTTCCAGTTGTAGCACCTGGCAGCTTGACATCCTAATTGCTGGAACTCAGGGGATTGGAAACCTGACAGCAATGGGTACTCTTCCAGTGTCTTGACAGTCACCTCTCTCTTTAGCACCTTCCCGTTTCACATCTACATACTGCACAGTTCAAAAACTGCATTTCTTTCTACATGTCACTGAGCTCTATTTCACTGTCACTTGCCTTAACCCCGCCAATGTTTCCTTATTCTCAGAAAGCTTGTCCCAATATTATGCTGTGTGAACAGTTATTTTCACCAAGTAACAATTGGGGCAACTGAACCTATTGGATACTTGTCACAAATTCTGATCACTAGCCACTGATTCTGTTCTACCTCAAACCAGAACTCATCTGCAATTGAAACAAGAACATAAGAAATTAGGAAAAGGACTATGTTGCCTGCCCTGCTAATATGCTAATGCTGATCTGCTCCAGACCTCAACTCCACTTCTGAGTCAGTTCCATATATATCAGATTCTCTGATCTTTCAAAAATATTTCTGCCTCCTCTTTAAATACTATCAGTGACTCAGCCTGCATAGCCCTCCAGGATAGAGAATTTAAAGAGAATCATTCCCCTTTGCGAGAAGAAATTCCTATGCACCTCAGTTTTAAATGACTGCTCCCTGATCTAGTAATCTCTTTTTCAAGACTCTTCACTAGTTATGAATTGATATCTTTTGTTATCTTGAGACTTTCACTAAGTTCTGTAAACCCATCAGCCTTGTGCTTGCTGAACGACATTGGGTCCTGATTTCAATAACACCTCACTTCTTGAGATTCTTATCCTTGTTTTCAAATTGCATGCCTGTCCTCATCTTTAAAGTTTCCTTCATCTTTAAAGATCTTCAAACATCTTTGGAGATGTTTGCACTCTAATTTTGCCCTCGTGAGCATTCCTGTTTTCCATTGGTGGCTGTGATTCAACTGCCAAGGCCCAACGTGCTAGGATTCCAAACAAAAAACACTACTTGTCTTTTCTTTTTAAGATCAAGTTTTTGGTCATCTATACTACTACATCCCTTTATATGTGAGTGTCAAATTTTGTTTGATAAATACTCCTGAAGTGGATGTTTTGCTGTGATCAGCATGCTATACACGTGTAAGTGTTTGATGTTGATGTTGTATGTTTTACTTTTTTTTTGCATCTAAATTTTGAAGAGTTTTCTTTGAAGTAGCTTGCCATGGGGATGGGCAAATGATATTTTCCGTGGGATGGACATCAACATCAGAATACATCAGGCCACAGTTGTATCTTAAGCTTGACATAATCGCACTATGAGAACATAAAACTTCACCCTGCATAGTTTGGAAAGCATAGTCTCTCTTTATATTGGCTTTTTGTGGGAATTTGCATCTTGTAGTATATTTGTAAGTTTGGCTCCTTGTTTATTTGGGTTATTTCCCATGTGTAGCTTTGATTTATGTTCTACACATACTCAGTTTTAGAAATAATTTTGATCTTGATTACTGTGTCTAGGGACCATTTCATGGTGTGTATGTATTCACTGTGTAGCTATCAGCTTGAACCAAGAATTCATGGGTTTTAAAAAAAGACTTCACTTTCCAAAGTTGGAAACATCAGATTTAAATATATTCTATGCTCCAAAAATCAAAATATCTTTAACATCTCGACTAACTGCTTCATCTTCTCCAAGGATCCCTTGAAGCGCAGAAGCAAGCACCTGCAACAGTGGGGGATTTTTCTTCCGGAATATCCCTGCTATAGAAGAGAGTATGATATGCTAATGCTAGTGATAGTGGAAGAGTCCAGCACATTCCAATACTGGCATGCATTTTGTTTTGGTGGGGGGGGGGGGGGGGGGTTGATGTCTTGTTATTTCATTGGACAAAGAAATTAAAATTTAGGTTGCTACTAGCATGTTAAACTACAGATAAGCTCTGGCAGGGAACAGGATCAGTGGCTAGGCATCAGACTTTGTGACTGGACTGAAGGCAACTGTTTATTGAGCAAGATCAGTATCAGCGGCACAGCTTAATCAATTCTTTTTTTTCTAAATTTATTGGTATTGGTTTATTATTGTCACTTGTACCGAGGTCATTAGTCTTATCACAGTGGGGTAGAAGCTGTCCTTAAGTCTGGTGATACGTGCCCTCAGGCTCCTGTATCTTCTACCCGATGGAAGAGAAGAGAAGAGAGAATGTCCCGGGTGGGTGGGGTCTTTGATTATGCTGGCTGCTACACCAAGACGAGAGGTAAAGGCAGAGTCCAAGGAGGGGAGGCTGGTGTCCGTGATGTGCTGGGCTGTGTCCACAACTCTCTGCAGCTTCTTGCAGTCCTGGACAGTGTAGTTGCCATACCAAGCCGTGATACATCCAGATAGGATGCTTTCTGTGGTGCATCTGTAAAAGTTGGTGAGAGTCAAAGGGAACAAACCAAATTTCTTTAGCCTCCTGAGGAAGTAGAGGCACTGGTGAGCTTTCTTGGCCGTGGCGTCTACGTGATTTGACCAGGACAGGCTGTTGGTGATGTTCACTCCGCGGAACTTGAAGCTCTCA
Organism: Pristis pectinata; assembly: GCF_009764475.1. Taxonomy (NCBI): domain Eukaryota; kingdom Metazoa; phylum Chordata; class Chondrichthyes; order Rhinopristiformes; family Pristidae; genus Pristis; species Pristis pectinata. The sequence goes on along the minus strand of NC_067407.1, from coordinate 94,281,372 downwards.
ACCCTCTCGACCTCAGCACCATTGATGCAGACAGGTGCCTGTACACTGCTCCCTTTCCTGAAGTCAACGATCAGCTCTTTTGTTGACATTGAGGGGAAGGTTGTTGCCATGACACCATTCAACTAAGCTATCTCCTTCTTGTACTCCGACTCATCGCTGTTTGAGATATGGAGTTAGAGCAGAATCTGGCCACACAGTCATGAGTGTATAGGGAGTAGAGTAGAGGGCTGAGGACGCAGCCTTGTGGGGCACCAGTGTTGAGAATAATCATGCCAGGGGTATTGCTGCCTATCCTCACTGATTGCAGTCTGTTTGTTAGAAAGTCAAGGATCCAGTTACAGAGGGAGGTGTTGAGTCCTAGGTCTCAGAGTTTGGTGAAGATGTTGCTTGGAATTATTGTATTGAAGGCAGAGCTGTAATCAATAAACAATAGTCTAACGTATGTGTCTTTACTGTCCAGGTGCTCCAGAGCTGAGTGTAGGGCCAGGGAGACGGCATCCGCTGTAGACCTATTTTGCCGATAGGTGAATTACAATGGGTCCAGGTTGTCTGGTAGGCTGGAGTTGATGTGTGCCATGACCAACTTCTCAAAGCACTTCATGATGGTGGATGTCAGAGCCACTGGTCGGTAGTCATTGAGGCATGTTACCTTGCTTTTCTTTGGTACACGGATGATAGTGGTCTTCTTAAAACAGGAGGGAACCTGAGATTGAAGCAGGGAGAGGTTGAATATGTCCCCAAATACTTCTGCCAGCTGATCAGTGCAAGATCTGAGCACATGGCCCGGGACACCATCTAGGCCAGGTGCTTTCCTCGTGTTCAGTCTCCGGAAGACTGATCTTACATCCTCCACTGTGTCACAGGTTCAGCTGCGTTGGTAACTGTCGGGGTGGATGGTGACAATCCACTTCCCTTTTCAAAACGTGCATAGAATGCATTAAGTTCATCAGGAAGGGTTGCGCTGTTGTTAGCTATACAGCCCTACTTCGTCTTGTAGCCTTTTATGGCCTGTAAGCCCTGCCATAACTGGCAGCTGGTCAGGAACTCTATTTTGAGTCGGTATTGCCTCTTGGCATCCCTGATAGCTTTTCGAAGGTCATACCTCGACTTCTTGTACAGATCAGGATCACCAGATTTGTGTGCAGCAGTCCTCTCCTTCAGTAGGGAGTGGATCTCCCGGTTCATTCATGGTTTCCTGCTGGGGAACACCCGTATTGTCTTCTTTGGTACACAGTCCTCCACACACTTGCTGATAAAGTCTGTGATGGTGGTGGCATACTCATCAAGGCTGGCAGCTGAGTCTTTGAACATGGACCAGTCTACTGTCTCAAAGCAGTCACGTAGGAGCTCATCTGCTTCCTCAGACCAGCACTGCACAACTCTCCGTACTGGATCCTCCTGTTTCAGTTTCTGTTTGTATGCAGGGAGAAGGAGCAGAGCCTAGTGGTCTGATTTCCCAAAGTGAGGACGAGGGGTGGCTCAGAAGGCATCTTTGATGGTTGCACAGCAGTGGTCAAGGGTGTTGGCACCCCTGGTGGAGCAGGAGATGTCCTGATAGTATTTTGGTAACACACTCTTGAGGTTGGCCTGATTGAAGTCCCCTGCGATGTTGAAGAAGACCTCAGGGTATCCTGTCTCAAGGTTGTTGACCACGGAGTATAGCTCATTGAGTGCAGGCTTCATGTCCGTCTGTGGTGGGATGTAGACTGCCATCAGGATAGCTGAAGCGAACTCCCTTGGCAGATAGAATGGTCGATGCTTCACTGTTAGATATTCCAGGCTGGTTGAGCAGGAGCTCGCCAGGACTGTCACATCTGAGCACCGCAAGTTATTGATTAAGAAGCAGACCCCTCCGCCTTTAACTTTGCCTGAGGACTCTGTATGGTCCATTTGATGAATTGAGAAGCCTTCAGGTTGAATAGCAGAGTCAGGTGAGGCAGGTGTGAGCCACGTTTCTGTGAGACATAGTACACAACAGTCCCTTAGTTCTCTTTGGTAGGTCAGTCTTGCCAAAATTAATCAACTTTGTTCTCAATGGACTGGACGTTAGCTAGTAGTATGCTGGGGTGGGGGGTCTTGTAACCACGCTGTTTCAGCCTCGTCTGCAGCCCAGCCCTCTTGCCACGTTTCTGAGATACGCGGCGGTGACTCTTCATTCTTGAAGTGGAGCCACCAGGTAAGTTATTGTTTAGGGTCAGACCTGTATGACCTTGAGCGGATTCACCTGGACTGGTAGGTAAGTGATTGCCAGTGAGCAGACTTGGAAGACCTGGAGTGGATCCATCTGGACTGGGAGGATCCACCTGCAATTTACCTGCAAACCAGTGTATTTTGGGATAGTTTTCGTACCTGTGTAGGTTTTACAGAGAATTGTGCTGAGGTTTAAGCTGCAGAAAGCTAAGAATTGCTTAGCATTGTGCAGAGGAGGCTGCCAATTTTTGCTAGTCTTGTCTTGCCTTTGGATTTTGTGCCAATTTGATTCACTGCCTCTGAATGGACCAACAAAGTGGTGAGGACCCTCCCTTTATGGTTGGAAAATCACTCCCAACGTATGCTGCCATCAGGATGACTGTGTTGAGGAGGAGATGGCCACCCACCTCTTTGCAGACTAGATTTGAGAAGATGGGTGTGCAGAAGGATGGAAGGGTCCTCCTCAAAGTTCATCCCGAACAGTTGCCTGATAGCGGACTGATCTACAGGCTGTTTCCAGGGAAATGCACAGAGACGGACATCAAGTGCTGCTGGAAGATCATCAACTGGGTGAAAAATGCTCTTTGGTCTGCCCGAAATTTGTTCATCTTCCAGCACAGGGAGATGTCTGTAAGGGAATAATGCTGACTGGCACATTCTGGGCTGCAGGAGAACGTGCTGAGGGATGTACTCAGGCTTGGAGCAGCCAATGCAAAGGCTCTGTGGGGAAGGACCACAGTCTAGGGTCCTTCTGTTACTGAACATTGAGGAACAGACTTCGATGGAGAAGCCCCTCAAAACAACGGAAGGTTGTCCCCACTGCCGCCCCCCCCCCCCCCGCCCCCACATGAGTGGCAATGGTGCCATGTTAAAAATATGTGTTAACACTATTGAAAGTATTGACCAAACAACACTAAGAATGTAAAGAGATTTGCCCTGTGTTCTTTTGTGTGATTTTTAAAAAAAATTATGAATAAACTTTATATTTGAAATTTTAAAAAAGCCCTAGAACATAGCTAATTCTTTATAATTAAGATGAGTGCGTTTTCAAAGCTAGTCCTGTTGGATCACCTGGGACAGTCTTTCAAATGAAAATATATTGTCATTCAGAGTATATTACCATTTGTATTCTGCTCATTGGAGGCACAAAAGTCAGGGAAAAAAAAGTAAGTTAAATTTTGTGCTGAAAAAATCATGGACGTTCTACCTTGTGTCTTTTACAATTTCTTAACCATGTGTTGTTCTCTGCTATCTGAGTAGTTCAAGGTAAAGTTATTTTTCATGTTCCAGTTTGTTTTTAACGTTATAGTTCCATGTTTCAAGATGGAAGGATAAATAAGTTTCTCCTCCAAGCCTCACATTTGTCCACCCTCTCATTCCAGGTATTCATAAGCTACTTCTGTTGCAGAATTACTGAATGGATTCTGTTCAGAAGCAGCATGTTCAAACACGTTCTTGTGGGTTGTCTCCACCTTTCAAGGTATCTGTTCCCTTGTCGGTACGAGAAATCTCAGTTGTAGCCAAAGCGAGATTTGACGAAGAGCAGATCGAACATCATCTTCTAGGCAACCTATCATTTTGTTGTAATCTGGAGTGCTTTGACTGTCATCCATGAAGCAGTGCTGCTTATATATTTGGTGTGATGGTTTTGTAGTTCTAATTGTAGATCCTGAATTACCTATCTGGTAGATTATGACTCAGTGAGCATATAAATTAATCTTTGGTTTTAAAACTGAGATAGCAGATTCTTACAAAGGTTGGTCTGAGTGGGTTCAGCTTGCAGCTTCCCCCACTCTCGTTGTAAGATAAGGTAAGATTTCTTTACTCGTCTCATGTACATCGAAACACACAGTGAAATACATCTTTATGTAGAATGTTCTTGGGGCAGCCCGCAAGTGTCGCCATGCTTCCGGCGCCAATGTAGAATGCCAACAACTTCCTAACCTGTACGTCTTTGGAATGTGGGAGGAAACCGGAACACCCGGAGGAAACCCATGCAGTCACAGGGTGAAATTCATATATTTATTTAAGTGCAAAATTACAGCAGATTAGCTACAATTTGTTTATGACGATCTGGGCAGGTTATTCTAAAAGTTGGTATAGAAGAGTATTGGTTCATTATTGTCACCTGTACCGAGGTACAGTGAAAAACTTGTCTTGCATACTGATCGTACAGGTCAATTCATTACACAGTGCAGTTACATTGAGTTAGTACAGAGTGCATAGATGTAGTACAGGTAAAAACAATACAGTACAGAGTAAAGTGTCACAGCTACAGAGATTGGTACATTGATAAACTCGAATTTTGAACATATGAAACCTTTAACGATACTTAAGATTTAATCAGTATATCCCTGGGCTGGTAAAACTTGACGGTTTAGTTTCATAAATGTGGCAGGTGATATTTGAGACTGGGTGATATGAAATTGATTAGTTTGAAATGGCAGAGCAATTCTTTGTTTGGGGTTCAGCAGTAATTAATATGGTTACTAGTCAATCAATACTATAGTCTTGTGATTTGATAACTTTCCACACATACCCATTACTTTCTTAGAATCATGGAATTGCACGGCACAGAAATGGGCCCTTTCAACCCACCATGCCACTTTGACCACAATACCTATCTATGCTTATCCCATTTGCCTGCATTAGTCTCGTATCCCTCTCTGCCTTCCCTATCCACGTACCTGTCCAAACATCTTTTAAACACTGTAATTGTATCTGCCCCCACTTCCTCCGGCAGCTTGTTCCAGATATTCACCATTCTCTCTGTGGAAAACTTGCCTCACAAGACCAATATTATTGGCCATGAAGAAGCCTGTGCTCCTAGGCCTGAATAACTTGAAATAAAAGCATTGCTGGAAATATACAGCAGGCCAGACACGTGTGGAGAGAGAAACTAGTTAATGTTTCAGGTTGATGACCTGTCATCAGAACTTAGGGTGTTTTAAGTTGCAAGAGTCAAGAGTACAAAGGGGACGTCTGTTGGAGACCGAGAGACTGAATGACACCAGTGACTGTGTTGGTGGCAGAGAGTGTGTGGAAGGCTTGTTAGTCGCAGCTGATTGTCTGGAGGAGATGGAGGTTGAAGGAGATGAATGAAAAAAAACAGGAAAGAAAAAAAGTCTGCAACTAGAGATACAAAATGCTGCAGATTGTGGAAAACAGAGAAAAAGGAAATGCTCCATTCAGGCTGTTTCAATGGAAGGTGAAAAACTGAGCTAATGTTACAAGCTGATGATCTTTTTACCAAATTGCACCAATTGTGATAAGGTGGGAGGAAAGGCTGGTAACTGAAACTATTGAATCTAATGTTAAGTCCTGAATAATTTGTCTCTCGGTAATTTCTTTGTGTAGTATAGACTTTCCCAATTTAAAACCAACTGATAATTATAACTGCTGCATTTGTCAACCTTTAGATTCCTCTCGCATCATGTTCTTTTCCAGAAAAATTGTGGGAAATTGTCAGAGCCTTCGCTGTATTTTCCTAGCTTTCTTCAGCATCCATTAGATCCAAATATAAACATACTCTTGTGCAAGGAAAAACAGCATTTACTATTCCATAGTACTTTCCACATTTGACTGCTGACCATGTTCATTGTATCTTGGTGGTTTGATCTTTCATTGGTTATTGAGAAATAATTGCTATGTAAATCTGATGAGAGGAATGTTGAGAATACATTGAAGATAAATATATATCTGAGCACACAGCTCTTTTAAAACTTATTTCATATTTTGTCTTTATAAACCTAATGCATCTTTTATTTGCAGTAAATTATCAGTAGAACTTGCAGAAATGTATTCATAATATTTGACACTTGAATTGTCCAATATTTATATACAAGTGTTGTGGTTGTTGCCAGTCCAAGAATTGTGAGATCTAAACATCTGTCAACTTTGCAATGACTTAATTTTGCCATTTATGGTGCCTGCTAAATAGTGTGAGATTTCCCTGATAGGACTTGGCTTGTATACTTGGCTTGGCTTGTATCTGCAGTAGTTCAGAAGAGTAAGTGGGGCTTTGATTTGATTCATGTAAGATTCTGAGGCATCTGGACAGGGTGGATGTTTCCTCTTGTGGGAGAATCTAGAACTGGGGTTTATTATTTAAAGTAAGGGGTTGCCCATTGAAGACGAGGGTAGGTGCAATTTTTACTGAGTGTTGTTAGTCTTTGGGTTTTCTATTCCTGCTCTGAATTCATATGTTTGCATTACAATTTATACCCCTCTGACTGACATCTAAGAACTTGTGCATGTCTGAATGATATCTCAAGGGCAGCACAGTGGTGCAGCTAGTAGAGCTGCTGCCTCGCAGCCCGAGAGAACTAGGTTCAGTTCTGACCTCAGGTGCTGTCTGCATGGAGTTTGCATGTTCTCCCAGTAACCTCCGCATTTTCCTCGCAGTGGCCTGGTTTCATTCCATGCTTCAAAGATGTTCAGGATGGTAGGTTAACTGGTCATTTAAATTATTCCTAGTGTATAGCTTGGTGGTGGAATATGTGGTGAGTTGATAGGAATGTGGGGAGAAAAAAATGAAATTAATGTCTGATTGGGTGGATGACAGTTGATCCAGATTTGGTGGGCTGAAGGGCCTGTTTCCATGCAGTATCTCTCTGACTCTATTGACTTTTTAAAAAACACACTCTAATAAATTTGTGAGCAACAGTAGTGCTAATTATTTTGAAGTGAGGAATAAACTTCCATTGTGTACACAAGTATAGAAATCTGTCAGTATTACTCACACCACTTGAATGCAATTTGGCTTAAACATATAAAACTGGAATCCCCACAGTTGATTAGGTGATTTGAATGAGTTTTGAATTAGCAGAGATGAATTTCAACAATTTTTTCTGCTTGTATTATGTCTTTGACTGGATTATATACTTCATATAGTAATTCATTCCACCTTTTGACAAATTGATTGGGTGGAGTGGATGGGAATCTGATTACCTAACCTTGTTATAACAGCAAATGTGCACCTCAGTTGTGCTCATTGTTTGAAAGGCAAACTTCAATCGGTAGATTACTAGTGTGATTATTAAATTGTGATCTGCACAAAGGCATGTCTAATTGCAATGAAAAGTTCTTGACGTGAAATATTAACTATTTCTCTCATCACAAGTGCTGACTGATCCACTGAGTATTGCCAACATTCTCTGTTTTATCATGTATTTTGTATAAAGAACCTTTCCTGCTCCTTGCTAAAAGTTTCTTGAACTAAATAAAATGCCAGTCCTTTGTGTAGGACTCCTCCATTGTCTCCTTTCATAATTCTGCCTTCCAATGGTGTTTTAAAAATTGTTTCCATTTTACTGTAAATTTTCTGTTACACAGACATTTCATATTGTAAAATTCTGATAATCAATTATCCAACTATTTGGAAATCCCACTGGTTTGGCATCGGGCTTACCAGGTGATGTTTCCCGCGCTCCCTTGAAAGTCACTGGGGCCCCACTTCCCGTGCTTCCTTGAAAGACACCGGGGGCCCAGGTTCCCATGCTCCTTTGAAAGTTCACTGGAAGATTTGTATTATAATATCATGTAAAATATTGAGAAGTATGTTGGGGTATTAATACAAATAACATCCACTTGTCTGGAAAATCTGCCACTGCAGCACCACCAAAGTCCCAAGTGTGCTGGATTTGGATTAATGGAGTTTTTCCTGTATAATTCCACAATTCTGCAAAATTAGGGGAAAATCATTGTTTTTCTTGACAGGATTGTGACTTAGCTACTTTCAATTTGAATGTGGCCAGGTTTTACCCTGTACTATAATTTCCCAAAAGAGTTTTTGGTAAGTTGGAACCTTTCTTGCCACTCCCCTTCTCCTCTCTATGCTGGCATCTCAGCTCTCCACTCTGTTCTGATGCAGGGTTTCGACCCAAAATGTTGATGGTTTCTTTCCTCCCACAGATGCTGCCTGGCCCGTTGAGTTCCTCCAGCAGATTGTTTGTTGTTCCAGTTTCCAGCATCTGCAGTCTCTTGTCTCCATTGAACAATTAATGTTTGGCAGAAGTTAATCTTTTAATACTTTTTCCACTGTGCTAAGTATTGCTATCTTTTCATTATTGCAGAGATAATGCAATGTTTTGAGAGTCCAATAGCAACTGTAGATAATTTGTGGATGGCTTGTTGAAATAGGATACTACACAAATATTACAAAGACAAAATAGATGCTGAAAATAGTCTGCAGCTACTGCAGTATCCATGGAGAGAGAGAGAGTGAAACCCTTTCAGTAGAAATGGTATACATCAATGGTAAATTGATTGTATGATGCAGAGAAAGAGAGGAAGGGATGAAGAAGCAAAAGAGGTCACCACTGAAGTGGAAGGCTGGATAGATTAAATGGATGATAACACAAGGCAAAAGAGTGTAGTGTGACGTGTGCTCTTTCTTCCTTTCTTGAACTTGATCTTTCCTGTGGCAGCTGAACTTGGTTTTGTCAAGATGCTGCCCTTAACTCCCACAAAATCGGGGACTGAGCTGGATTGTTCCATCAACAACTGTTATCTTCCTTTATATGAGCTGCGATTCCAGTTTTGTAGTGTTTTCTCCATGACTTTTTTCAGGGTTACATTTTGTCTTCCTGCTCAGGGCAATTGTTCTCACCTCACACGAACATGCATGAACGCAACAGATAACCTTTTGACAAGGAACCACATGGGGAGATTTCCAGATCAGATTTGTGTGTGTGGAATTGGATGACAATAGAAAATTGGGTTGAAAGTAATTGGAAGGGAGAAAATGTAAAGAGTTGAGAACAGCCCTTCAAGAGTAATAGCTGGTGGTGCCCATAGGAGTTGTCTGTGGAGTCTTGTATTTTTCTTGAGACATAGATTTTGGCCATACAGCCCACCATGTCTAAGATGGCTCTGAGGATTCTCATTTGTCATGCAGGAGAACAGAGGAAACCCATTGGATCACAGGGAAAATGCACAAATCCACACAGGCAGCACCATAATGAACTCTGAATGCTGGAGATGCGTAGCAGCACCAGTAACTGCTGTGCCATTGTGCTGCCTGGGTATTGGCAATTTGAGTATGTATCTTGAGGGATTGGTACGAAGATGTTCAAATTATGCCAAAGTAGGAGGTACACTTGATTCCTTAGAAAACCAAAGTAGGCTGTGTTAGGGATTCAGGAATTGTGGAATTATGTGAATATAGCAGATATTAATACAAATAAGAACCAGTCTTCGGTTCTTCATGTATATGGCAAGCAGTAATGAGCTTGAAGTTAAAAGGACAGCTTTGCAAACAAACGGCACTGTCTGCAGAGCCCAGGCCCACAGCAGGGGGTTGGCTGCTCAGGAGACATGGTTTGCAAAGTGAAGTGACCATGAGACATTCTCATATGCATCAACCAAACCTAAAGCAGTGGGGTTATGTTAATTGACCTACATCAAACCAGGCAACTATGGCTGAGTTATTTTGCACCATTGTGACCCAGTTCAAGGAAGCTGATATTGGCACTTAGCACATCAAACATGGTCACAGGCATATTTGATCATCAAACAATTGGGATATTTGTGTACTCAGAGTTAGCCCTCACAGCATTAATGTTGGGTGGAGAAACAAAGGACTGCAGATGCTGGAATATAGATGAAAAAACAACAAGATTCTGGAGGAACTCAGTGGATCAGGCAGCCTCCATGGAGAAAAGCAGACAGTCAATGTTTTGGATCAGGGCCCTTCTTCAGGACCGAAGATAGGAGAAGGGGAAGTTCAGTGTATCGGGGGAAAAAACAGAGCAGTGATAGGTGGACAAAAGAGGGGAGGTGGGGTGGGCACAGGTAGATGCAGGTAAGAGATAATGATTGGCAGATGCGGGTGAGGAGGGGAGAGCAGATCCACTGGGGGATGGGTCAAAGGTATGGAGGCAGGTGGCATGGAGGGGGGAGGAAAAAAAGGAGAGAGAGGGAAATAAAATCTCTGGCTCAGAAGTTTTTAGACCATCTGTGTGAATTACTTTGTCCCAGCAAAGGTGTTTGAACATTCAGAGGTGCCTCCCATTGTAGACATGTAACTCAAAAAGAAGCATTGTCAGACTCAAAATATTGAAGTAAATGATGTCATTATAACTATTGAAATTGTATTGAATCACTTGCTGTTTCCTTTGATCTTAAAGGTATAAAAAATGTTATGTACTTTGAGTTTGGGAGACTCAGAGGGTCTCCAGGAGAATGCCTATTTGTCATGATGAATAAAAGCTTCTGTATCACCAGCTTCAGTGTCTCTCCAGTGACTAAGATCACAGGCACAACAGGCTGCATGGAGGTAGATGGGGCAGTGTGATAAAATTGTCAGGTGGAAGCTAATATGTATATAGGCGGCACAGTGGCAGAGCTAGTGCAGCCACTGCCTCTTGGCTCCAACAACCCAGGTTTAATCCTGACCTCTGTTGCTGTTTCTGTAGAGTTTGCACATTCTCCCTGTGATTGTGTGGGTTTCCTCCCAGTGCTCCAGTTTACTCACACATCAAAGAAAATGTGCAGGTTGGTAGGTTATTGCCCACTCCTGGTTGCCCATGTAGATAAGATATCTTTATTAGTCACATGTACATCGAAACACACAGTGAAATGCATCTTTTGCGTAGAGTGTTCTGGGGGCAGCCCACAAGTGTCGCTGCGCTTCCGGCGCCAACATAGCATAACTTCCTAACCCGTACATCTTTGGAACGTGGGAGGAAACCAGAGCACCTGGAGGAAACACACGCAGACACGGGGAGAACGTACAAAGTCCTTACAGACAGCGGCCGGAATTGAACCCAGGTCGCTGGCACTGTAATAGTGTTCTGCTCACCGCTATCGTGAATGGGGAGTATTGGGGGAGATGATGAGAGTGTGGCAAGCATAAAATGGGTTACTGTAGGATTAATGTGAAAATGTGCACTTAAGGGTTGATGTGGATTCAGTGAGCAGAAGAGCCTGTTTCCATACTGTATTTCATAGAACATCGAGCATAAAAAAAAGTACAGCATCGGAACAGGCCCTTCAGCCCATAATGTCAACGACGAACATGATGCCAAATTTAACTAATTCTGATCTGCCTGTACGTGATCTGTATCCCTCCATTCCCTGCATATTCATGTATCTAAACCTGGGTTGTTGGAGCCAAGAGGCAGTGGCTGCACTAGCTCTGCCACTGTGCCGCCAATATACATATTAGTTTCCACCTGACAATTTTATCACACTGCCCCATCTACCTCCATGCAGCCTGTTGTGCCTGTGATCTTAGTCACCGGAGAGACACTGAAGCTGGTGATACAGAAGCTTTTATTCATCATGACAAATAGACAAGTATCTAAATGACACTGTTGTATCTGGTTCCACCACTCCCACTCGCTGCTGTTCCAGGCAGCTACTACTCTGTGTTTTTAAAAACAAACTTGCCCCGCACATCTCCTTTTAAACTTTCCCCTCTCACCTTAAATGCTTGTCCTCTAGTATTTGACATTTTTACCACGGGGAAAAAAATTGACTGTCTACTCTATCTATGCCTCTCATAATCTTATAAACTTTTATCAGGTCTCCCCTCATCCTCCGATGCTCCAGAGAAGAAAACCTAAGTTTGTCCAGCCTCTCCTTGTTGCTCATACCCTCTAATCCAGGCAGCATCCTAGTAAGCCTCTTCTGCACCCTTTCCAAAGCCTCCACATCTTTCCTCCAATGAGGTGACCAGAACTGCACACAAGACTCTAAGTGCGGACCAATCAAAGTTTTATATAGCTGCAACGTGACTTCCTGACTCTTACACTCAGTGCTCTGACCAATGAAGGGAAGCATTCCAGATGCCTTTTTTTTTATCACCCAGCCTACTTGCATAGCCACTTTCATTGAGCTATGGACTTGGACACCAAGATCTCTCTGTACATTGCTGTTAAGGGTCTTGCCATTAACTGTATATTTTCCCCTTCTATTCGACGTCCTAAAGCTAACACCTCACACTTGCTAACATTAAACTTCATCTGCCATTTCTCTGCCCATATCTGTAACTGATCTATGTTCTGCTGAATCCTTTGACAGCCCTCCAAACTGTCCACAACTCCACCAATCTTTGTGTCGTCAAATTTACTAACCCACCCATCTATATTTTAATTCAACTCATTTATATACATCACCAACTGCTATAGCAGGAGACGGAACAGAGGAAACCCATGGGATCAAAGGGAGAATATGCAATTCCATACAGACAAATATATTTGTCATATATTTCCTTATGACAAAATTTCAGGTGTTGAATTTTGTTTTTTTTTTCATTTGCTATAATTATATTGTGAACAATAATTTTGAGGTAGATTGTAGTATGAAGAAGCAGAAGGCTGCAAGTTTGCTGTAGCTAAAAGGACTTGCTTTTTGTCGATAGCCTTCAAAGAAGGCGATGGAACTCTTACGCTTCAGTTCACTACAGAAAAGCCAAAAGATAATGCTGAGCAAGTGATCAATTGCACCATTAAAACAGCAAGTCAGCAGAAGTTGATGATTTTGGAAGATAAAACTGGCAGTGATCTTTCTGTGCACTTCAAAGGGGAAAAAGGTGTGATGAAGATTCAAGTGTACCACAATACTGTGTACAGAGAGCTATTTGGGTATCAGCCACTGTTTTTGTAAATAGATGTACTTTGGAATGTCCTTACTGTAAAGAATGGATCATTGTTGTCAATCCTTGTGTTTACTAGTGGCACTTGGCTCAATATGAGAATGTTTGTCAAATGCTTCAGAAATATGTGACTTAAGACTTGGAATTCAACCCTGTGGATAATCATTCCAGAAAGATCTGTTGAGTTGTGTTACAGAAAGTCACTTGTCTGATCTCGATCATAATATCTTGGCTGGCAGTTATCCAAAATCTTCAAAGAAGCAGTGTTGAAGAGGAACTTAATGTTATGGAACTATGAAAAAAGCTTGGCCACAAAGTTTACAGATATGAAAATCAAACACCAACGTTGGAAATATGAAATGAAAACCAGCAATGCTGGAGATGCTCATCAGACCAGTCAGTATCTGTGGAAAGAGGAACAAAGCTAATGTTTCCTGTCATTGGTTTTTCATCAGAATGGTGATGAAAGGCTGAAGAAATTTATGTCCCTGTTGACCCTCACCAATTTTTATCGATGCTCCATAGAAAGCATCCTATCCGGATGCGTCATGGCTTGGTATGGCAACTGCTCTACCTGAGACCGCAGGAAACTGCAGAGAGTTGTGGACACAGTTCAGCACATTACAGAAACCAGCCTCTGCTCCATGAACTCCATACTCCTCGTGGCCTCGGTAAAGCAGCCAGCATAATCAAAGACCCCACCTACCCTGGACATATTCTCTCTTCTCCCCTCTCCCATCGGGCAGAAGATACAAAAGCCTGGAAGCACGTACCACCAGGCTCAAGGACAGCTTCTTTCCCGCTGTTAAGACTATTGAATGGTTCCCCAGTACCATGAGATGAACTCTTGACCTCATGATCTACCTTGTTATGGCGTTGCACCTTATTGTCTACCTGTATTGCACTTTCTCTGTAACTGTAACACTTTATTCTACATTCTGTTATTGTTTTACCTTGTAATACCTCGATGCACTGTGTAATGAATTGATCTGTATGAACAGTATGCAAGACAAGTTTTTCTCTGTACCTTGGTACATGTGACAATAATATTCCAATATTAATTCTTTCTCCGCATTTTCTGTTTTCAGTTCACAAATTTCTGATTCAAGTGTGACCTTTCGCTATCCTTGAAATAAATATTAATAGTTGGGTGAAAGGAAACATTCAAGTAGTAGAGGTTGCCTTTATCCCTATAAGAGGTATAAGCAGAGATATAAATATGTTTCTACCTTTGGAAGATGTTTTTAAAGTTCTACTTTGAATCTTATTTGATAAATTTATCTGCAGGGGTGACTTCTACTTTAATTCTGGTGAATTAGTCTGGAGGCTTATTGAATTTATTTTAAATTTAATATTAACTCATTAGTGAGATGACAAGATGATGAGTAAATCATTCCAGAAAGTCAAATCTAAAGAGGGAGACAATCAGAATGTTAAGCATTTTGGTGCCAGGATCTTAGTTTTTGACTTATTTAAGTTAGACACTTGATTTCTCTGCAGGACACAGTGGATTTGAAAGCAATTGCAAGCTGAGGGAAGGACATCAAATAAAAGCAGAAAATATATTAAATAAAATTACATCATCACATGACTTAAATTGATTTTCTTCTACCTCCTCTTTGAATTTGCACTATTACGCAGCAAGTTGCCTCAGATTAAGGGACTATAGGAGATAAAAGCAACAGTGATATTTATCTGGCAGGGGAGAGACCGTGATCAAAAAGGCTGTTCTCCCAGGATGGATTCGTGGTGAATCTCTGCAGACACCGATGTTGAAGGAAAGACATCGAGGACTATTCGCGATTAAGCAGCTGCCTGATGAGAACTTAACCTGCTGACACAGAGGTGGATCCTAATGCTGATTGGGAAACCAGTCTAATTCCTCTGTTCAGCAAACGACCACATCGGGATGGCAGCAGCGACGAGCACCTCGGGAGGAGGGATACACAACACTCTCAGAGTGACAGTGAAGGATCTCAGCGAAGGGAACCCTTTCATACAGGACCTCTTCATCAGAAAGGTTTGCAAATTTGAGGCTAAGGACATCTACTGCCTCCAGGACTTCACGGATAACGGGTATTTTGACGTTGCCTTCAAGCACCCGATTGGGATGGCAGAAGCTGCTGCAGGACTTTCAGGAGAAGGGGAATGAAGCTCCGCTGTCATTGCTGAAAGTGCAGCCACTCTTCACCCTCCCCACCCAGAAGGAACGTGTGGTAATGGCGCACATGTTTAACTCATATGTGCCCGTGGTGGATGTCCTCACCTTCCTGGCTCGTTACGTTGAGGGAGCGGGAAGCTGCGTCGACATCAAAGACCTGTTTGGGATCTGGACCAGCAAGCGCCAGGTGAAAGTCAAGTTGAGAGTTGACGCAAATGAATTCATCATGCCCCCCCTCCCCCCCCAGTGTTTGCCATCGGAGGGAACAGTGAATACATGGTGTACACGGGACACAGGACAACCCAGGGTGTGTTGCAACGTGGTGGCCCAGTGCAGCGCAGTCATCTGCAAGAACTGCAAGCAGGAAGGTCACCATACAAAGGACTGTCGGGAAAGCAAATGTTGCAACCTCTGCGAGGAAGCAGGACACCTCTACAAGGTCTGACCCAAACGGGCCTGTACGTACGCACAGTCAACAAGATGGGGTATCAGCACCAACAACACCCCGAGGAACACAGACACAACCCCCACCAGCACAGGGGCCCCAGGAGGAACAGAGGCCAGGAGGGGTGAGGACAGCCTGACCGCCTCGAGCTCCCAACCCCCAGCCATGAACTCCCAGCCCCCTCCCCAAGAGGAGGAGTCACTGGAAGAGGGAGTGGGGGAGGGACAAGAAAGGGAATGGCAGGTGGTGAAGAGGAAGAAGGCACAGACGACACCATCCAAAAGACAACAGACACCATCCAAAAGACAACAGACCACAGAAAACAAGGGGATTGGTAAGAAAAGAATAATGCAGCAGATGGATACCAGCAACCTCTCCTCGTCAGAGGATGAAATCAGCAGCGGAAGCCGATGACGGAGGCAGAGGAAGTGGCAAAATGGAGGAGAGAAAACCGAAGAGAAACAACAGACAGGAAGAAGCGTGGGAAGAACCCTGCCTGCCGACACCGCTGCCCCCCCCCCCCCCTCCAGCTCCGGGAGACCGGGAGCCGCACAGAGGCTGTCGCCCCATCCCCCTAGCCCCGGGAGACTGGGAGCCGCACAGAGGCTGTCGCCCCACCCCCCTAGCCCCGGGAGACTGGGAGCTGCACAGAGGCTGTCGTCCCCCAGCTCCGGGAGACCAGGAGCAGCACCTCATCCGATGCACCCCAGCACCAGGAGATGAAAGAAACTTGACCACCAGAGAAAAGGACAGGGGCACAGATGGATCTGCACCCGTCCCCCACCAGCAGCCTTGCCACAAGGGTCCCCACACCCAGGAGGAGACCACTCCCAATATCTGAGCCTGGAATCAGTGATGCAGTTCACTAAAGCTGTGGGTATGAGGGCCCAGGACAAATGAAAAAGGATTGTGATTGGTACTGAACTCCAAAAGAGCCATGGAGATAAAACTGGCATCTCTAAACGTGCGCAGTGTGAAGAGCACTGCGCGATGTGTTAACGCCTTGCAGTTTCTCGCCAAGGTCAAGGTGGATGTGACTTTCCTGCAACAGTGGGCTGCCGCACCTCTGCAACTATCGGAGGTGGTCGTGATGGTGGTCCCATGGACTGTCGGTGTGGTTGGGGGGCAATGATTGTCGCACTTCCAGTCTGGGGATTCTGATTCTGATGCGGGGGGGGCACAACTTCTCAATCACCGAGGTCAAAGAGGTGGTGGGCGGGGGCAGCTCCTCGTGGCAGATGTGATGTACCATAACACTCCGCTCTGGTTAATTAATGTGTACGCCTGGCCCATGTAGAGTGAGCGGCTGGCCGTCCTCCAGCAGCTCCCACCGCTGTTGGCGACGTCCCAGCTGGTTGTTCTGGCCGGCGACTTCAACTGCATCATCGATGCAGCTGGACGTTCCGACAGTGCCGACAGCAGTCTGGCCGGCACCTCCAGACTCCTGATGGAAATGGTTAAAGATGCCAAGTTGCGCGATGCTTTCAGCACCCCTGGAGGCAAAGCACAGCCGCAACACACCTGGTCGAGACCGGACGGCTCAGCCTGGTCCCGGATTGACTTCCTCTTTGTGTCGGAGCCAATCATGGTCAGATCCACCGACATCATGCCGGTGTTCTTCTCTGACCACCATCTCCTTTGGGCCTCCTGTCACCTACAGGCGGACCAGAAGGCAGGCGGGGGACATGGAAGTTGAACGTCAAGCTGCTGACCCCAGAGAGCATTGAGGAACTAAAGAGGGATTACGCAGGTTGGAGAACCATGAAACCCCTCTTTGACTCCCCTGTGCACTGGTGGGAAGTGACAAAGGAGAACATCGAGAGGTCCTTCATCCGTAGAGGGATCCAAAAAGCAAGACGGAGTCAGAGAGAACTGTGCCAACTCCAGACAGACCTGCAGCAACTTCTCCTTCTGCAGTCGAGGGGGGTGGATGTGAGGGAGGAACTCCAAGAGGCAAAGAGCCGGCAAGCCCAGCTCCATGCCTCTGAGTCCTCCAAGATTGTCTTCCGATCCAGAGTCCGCTCCGTGGAGCAGGATGAGATATGCTCACATTTCTTCTTCCAAAAGGTGTACAGGGGGAGCTCTGTGATCCACAGCCTTAAGGAAGAGGACAGCTCAGTAGCATCCTCGCAGACGGACATATTAAGGATCTGCAGATCCTTCCATGCCAGTCTGTATGACAAAAAGGCCAAAGACAGCACAGCCTCCCAGAACTTCCTGTCCTCTATCACTGAGGTCTTAGATGACAGCAAGCAGAAGAGTCTGGACCAGCCACTGACCCTGGAGGAGCTGATTGGCTCTGTCTGTTCCCTTCATTCAAATAAAACTCCCGGAAGCGACGGCTTACCGGCAGAGTTGTACTCGGCTCTGTGGGACTGAATGGGCCCAGACCTGCTGGAAGTGTACAACGCTATGCTTCTGTCTGGCAGCATGTCAGAATCCATGATGAAGTGCACCGTTACCCTCATCTACAAGCAGAAGGGGGAGAGGAAGGACATCAGAAATTGGAGACCGATCTCACTGTTGAATTTGAATTTTAAGATCCTGTCCAAGGCCATCACCAATGTTGCCCTCATCCTGATGACCACCTTCGTCTGTGGCTGCATCAGGCTGTGTGTGGAACCAAAGTACGTGGGCACCAAGTGTCACTACGTGCTGAGGTTATACCTGTCCCTGGTGTTGTGAAGGATGGGCTTGGCCCCATTGCTGAGCAACACCCCAGTCAGCTGGACGTTGCTGCACTACTTGTCCTTCGTGGAAAAGTTCTTCTAGACCAACACCTTTGACCACAAGCCATCAGGCAGTGGTCAGCACGGAACATCCTGCAGGCACTGCAGGAGGACTCGATGGATACTGTGGGGTGGTTCCCTGAGCAGACTGTCCAGACCATCTGGCAGAACGCCTCATCGCCAGAACTCACCAACAAGCACCAAGACCTCGCTTGGCTGGCAGTGAGAGGGGCCCTCCCAGTCAGATCCTTCCTGCATGGTCGGAACATCAGTCCCAGCGCGCATTGCCCCTGGGAAGACTGCGCTGGGGACGAGATGGTCGCCCACCTCTTTGCGGGCTGTGGGTTTGCGAGGAGGGTTTGGTGAAAGTTGCAAGGGTCCTTGTCATGGTTCATCCCCAGCAGCTGTGTAATAGAGGATTCTCTGATCTACAGGCTGTTCCTGGCGACACAAACAGACGTTCATCAACTGCTGCTGGAAGGTCATCAACTCGGTGAAAGACACCCTTTGGTCTACCCAAAACTTGTTGGTCTTCCAGCACTGCGAGATGTCCGTAGGGAATGCTGCCGACTGGCACATTCCAGGCTGCAGGAGTACGTGCTGAGAGACGCACTGAAGCTGGGTGCAGCCAACGCAAGGGCTCGGTGGGAAAGGACTACAGTTTAGGGTTCTTCTGCCACTGGAGAGGGAGGGGCGGGGTCAGGCGAGAAAGCCCCTTAAATATTGTAAATACGGGACTGGGTAGTCCCCAGGGAGCCACACGCGTGGCATCGGTACTGTGTTTTTTTAATATAAAAAAGTAACACTAATGATTGATCTGTACAAGAATGTAAAGGCTTGCACTGTTTTATAATTGTATATAGTTTGTCTTTTATTATGAATAAAGTTTATTTTGGAACAAAGAAAAATCACCAACAGGGTCAAGTCTTCTCTGGGACAGGTGATCCACCCAGACCAAACCTGTGCTGTACCTGGCAGGAAGATCTTTGACAGCCTTGTGCTGATCAGGGACACCATCACCTACGTGCAGGACAGAGGGGTGGATACCTGCCTGGTCAGCTTGGACCAGGAGAAGGCCTTCGACAGGATATCACACACGTACATGTTGGACGTGCTCTCCAAAATGGGCTTTGGGGAGGGAATCAGGAATTGGATCCAACTGCTCTACACAGATGTCCATAGTGTAGTCCAAATCAATGGGTGGGAAACAGACAGCTTCCCCATTTAAGTCTGGAGTCAGGCAGGGCTGCCCTCTCTCCCCTGTCTTGTTCGTGTGCTGTATAGAACCCTATGCCAAATCCATCAGGAAGGACGAGAGCATCCAGAGGGGTGATGTTGACAAGCAATGGGGGAACCCAGGTTAAAACCTCCCTGTACCTGGATGATGTCGCCGTCTTGTGCTCGGACCCAAGGTCAGTTCACAGATTGACCAGCATCTGCGACCAGTTTGAGTTGGCATCAGGGGCCAAAGTTAACTGCGCGAAGAGTGAGGCCATGCTCTTCGGCAACTGGCCCGACTGATCCAACGTCCCCTTCACCATCAGGCCTGACTACCTGAAGGTACTGGGGATCTGGTTCGGAGGGGCCAGGGCGTGCAACAAAAATTGGTGGGAGTGGATTGGGAAGGTGAAGCAGAAACTGGGACTGCGGGAATGCTGCTCCCTCTCAATAACTGGGAAGAACTTGGTCATCAGGTGTGAGGTGCTCTCAGGGCTGCTATACTTGGCGCAGGTGTGGCCTGTTCCTCGCTCTTCTAGCTTGGGAATCACCCATGCGTCTTCCAGTTCATCTAGGGGATCCAAGATGGAGCGGGTCTGACGGGTCGCCATGCACAGGTCTCTGGACAAGGGGGGAGAAAGTGTCCCCGGTGTCGCCTTCATCCTGATGACCACCTTTGTCTGTGGCTGCATCAGGCTGTGTGTGGATCCAAAGTACGTGGGCACCAAGTGTCACTACGTGCTGAGGTTATACCTGTCCCTGGTGTTGCTAAGGATGGGCCTGACTCCGTTGCCGTGCAACGTCCCAGTCAGCTGGACGTTGCCGCACTACCTGTCCTTCATGAAAAAGTTTTTCCAGACCAACACCTTTGACCACAAGTGGCAGTGGTCAGCACAGAACATCCTGCAGACACTGCAGGAGAAGGACTCGATTGATACTGTGGGGTGGTTCCCTGAGCAGACTGTCCAGACCATCTGGCAGAATGCCTCATCACCAGAACTCACCAACAAGCACCAAGACCTCGCTTGGCTGGCGGTGAGAGGGGCAATCTCAGTCAGATCCTACCTGCATGGTCGAAACATCAGTCCCAGCGCGTACTGCCCCCAGGGGGACTGCGCTGGGGACAGGATGGTTGCCCACCTCTTTGCCGGCTGTAGGTTTGCAAGCAGGGTGTGGCGAAAGTTGCAAGGGTCCTTGTCACGTTTCATCCCCAGAAGCTGTGTAACAGAGCATTCTCTGATCTACGGGCTGTTCCTGGGGACACACACAGAGACGGACATCAACTGCTGCTGGAAAGTCATCAACTCGGTGAAAGACACCCTTTGGTCTGCCCGAAACTTGTTGGTCTCCCAGCACTGCGAGATGTCCGTAGGGGAATGCTGCTGACTGGCGCATTCCAGACTGCAGGAGTACATGCTGAGGGACGCACTGAAGCTGGGTGCAGCCAACGCAAGGGCTCGGTGGGAAAGGACTACAGTTTAGGGTTCTTCTGCCACTGGAGAGGGAGAGGTGGGGTCGGGAGAGGTGGGGTCAGGCGAGAAAGCCCCTTAAATATTGTAAATATGGGATTGGGGTAGCCCGTATCCCACACAAGTGGCATCGGTGCTGTGTTTTTTATATAAAAAGTAACACTAATGATTAATCCATTCACGAATGTAAAGGTTTGCACTGCTTTATTGTTGTATATAGTTTGTTTTTTTTTGATGAATAAAGTTTATTTTGGAATAAAATAACAGTGACATTTGTGAGCCTCAGAAATCAAATGAAAAATGCAAACTAACTTTAGGTGCATCACGAACAACAAAAATGGAGCTGTTGGAATATAACTCATCGACCTTACAAATATGTGTACCTGAGGCTGTCCAAATTGTGACCTTTGGGTCATTTATAGCCTATAATCTTGGCAATGGAGCCTTAAATACCCAAGTATGGTTGTACGATTTGTGCTTCTGTCTCAGGATGGATGTGGACTATGCTCTTAATTTTTGCATTCAGCACTGTGCCATGTGTAATTGAGAATGATTTTTAAAAGTCATATACTAGAGGGGATTAAATCTCATTGAATAATCTTCCACTTTCCTATTGTACTTATGACCTTTGTTCACATGCATGGTCATTTACATATTACGCTACTTATTACTTTTATCTCGTCCCTGACCGATTTTCCCATTTATATCAGATGATTTACATATAGACTTAAATTTGACCTTTTCAAAAGGCAAACCTCTGAAGATTTTTAAGAACTAAAACTGTGACATTGCTCAGGGAGTTCATTGATCAACTCTTAATTTTGACCAATTGGTTGCTTTGATCCCCAAACTTAAATGGCACAAATGCTTTGTTACTACTTTGGCTCCTATAAATTGTCTGTTGGTAGAGATGCAATGTATAGTTGGAAGTACATTTGTGAATTCAGGAACATTCTGAAGCCAATGTGCAATAAGAGAGGTAAAGTTGTTTTTGTTGTAGTCTAATAGCAGTAGCTCTGCTAAAGGTAGGAGGAAGTTAGGGAAAGGTTTTCTCAAAGGTATTGCCATCTCAGCTGAATACCCTGACTTTGTGGGTAGAGCAGGGAGAATGGGATCAAGTATGACTCTGGGAGCTCCTTGGCTTTGAGTTTGAGTTGTTTTCTAGAGATTTGAGCACAAAATTCAGTCTGGTGGTACTAGTGCAATACCGAGAGAGGAGATTACTGTTAGAGGTGTTTTTTTAAAAATCAAAAACAAAATTCAACTGAGTTCCTGGAGCTCTCCCAGTTGGTAAACGTAAAGACCTCATGAGAATATTTGAAGAAGAGCAGGAGAATTCTTCTAGTGTCCTGGCCAATATTGTAATTTGTAACCTAAAAATGGATTAAATGGTGATCATCTTACTATTTGTGGGAAATGGTTCAAATTATTTGTTGCCTCTCTCCAACATTGTCAACTCTTGATCGATTGTAGATGATGTTCTGCAGCATGAAAGTTGCTGTTTCAATGCAAGGTTTGGAAAAGATGTCCACAAGAGCAAACAGCATGCAGTCAGGGTGGGGGTGAGGGTGGTGGTGCTGTTCAGAAAGGAGAAGATGAGTTCTGAAGTGGGCGGATGAGCAATGCCATGGAACAATTTGTAGACCCCTAATGCTTTATATTGTAAACAGTTCTGATTTTGGAATAAGAATAACAAGTTGTTCAATCTACATTGCTTTATTCCAAGTTTAGATCATCTTCATTTAGATAACTGACTGATTTAAGATGACAGTGTAGCCTTCATCAACAAGTTATAATTTGTTTTCCGTATTTGTCTGGTACTTACTCTACTCGCAAGTTGTTTCTGTGGGGAGTCAATTATATTAAGGTGATAAGCCCTTGTCAGCAGTCTGTCAGTTACTTTGTACCTCTACTTTCCTGGTATATTCCTGAAAAACAATGCTTTAAATTATCCAGCTGTTCTTCATTCCAATAATCCTTCCTTCAGATCCATGTTTAATCAGGTTTTTGGTTACTTTTCCTTATGTGCCATTTCTGACTTCCTGACAATTTTTGTTTCATTACTTCTCTGTGAAACACCATAGTATATTTTCCTATATTAAAAAGAGGATATAATCAATTTTTGGCAATGATGTACATTTTTAACTTTTCTTCAAACGATATGCTGTTTGAAGATATTTGTTTTGATCTGTAAAAAAGCAAAGCCCGAGTATTTCTTCAATTGTGAGAGTGCAAGATGTGATGTTCTGAGCAATCTTGTGTCATTGTACTCAAATTACAGATGTTAATTTTTAGGTGCAGTAAATAATGAGGAAAATGAACTTTATATTGACCTTCACTGCAAGAAGACTTGAGTACAAAAGTAAAGACACCTTGCTGCAATTATATAGGACCCAGGTGAGATTACATCTGGAATATCATACAGGTCTGGTCTCCTTACCCGAGAAGGAATACATTTGTTATTGAGGGAGTCCAGTGAAGGCACAACACTTTGATTCTTGTGCATTTGTCATATGAGGAGTCGTTAAACACAATGGTGCTTGTGCACTCTTGAGTTTAGAAGAATGAGAGGCATGTTTCAATGAAACCTCAACATTCTAAAGGGATTTGACAGAATAGAAGTGGAGTTGATGTTTCTACTGGCTCTGTGCTTAGGACCAAGGATCACAGTCTCAAAATAAGTGGTCAGCCTTCAGAAAGGAGATGAATGAAATTTCTTCGCACAGAGGGTAGTGAATCTTTGAAATTTTCTGTCCAAGAAGAGTCAGTCATTGAGTTTGTTTCAAGAGTGAGATTGATAGATTTTTTAATATGACCTACTCTTGCTTCTATTTCTTATGTTCTTATTATGATGATAGTATTGGATTTAATTTAATAACGAACATTTGTCGGTGAATTGTCGCTGTATTCTGTATTATTGTTGTGGAACTAATATTTATTTCTCATTATATTATTAGGCAACCTGACAAACTTGTGGTGGTTTGGACGAGAAGAAGCAGACGGAAATCATCTAAGGTATGCATTAAAAATTCATTGCAGGTAAGGTATCAGGATTCATAAGAATCTAAGAAATAGAAGTAGGTGTATGCCGCTTGGCCTAGAGCCTACTCTCCCATTCTCTAAGATCATTGCTGATCTGATCTTCATCTCAGCTTCACTTTCCTGGCTGTTTCCTGCAATCCTTGACTCCTTTTAGAACATAGAACGTAGAACAATTACAGCACAATTCAGGCCCTTCGGCCCACAAAGCTGTGCCGAATACGTCCCTACCCTAGAAATTACTAATTTAGCCCAACAATCCATGATCAATTTGAATGTATTCAATACCTCTGGTTTGGAGAATTTCCAAAGATTTATAACTCTCTTAGAGAAGAAATGCCGCCTCATTTACATCTTAAATAGGTGATTCCCTGGATTCCCCCAATACGGCTAAATATGTTGTTCCAGTGTTGCAGAGTAATACTGCATTGAAACAGTCCCTTCAGCCCAACTGGTCCACGCCAACCACAGCATCCTCCTTGCCAGTTCCAGTTGCCCGTGTTCGGCCCATAACCCTCCAAGTTCCTCCCCTCCATGTACCTATCCAAATGCCTCTGAAATGTTGCAATTCTACCTGCCTCAACCACTTCCTCTGGCAGCTTATTCCAGGGACTCACGACCCTATGTGTAAAGAAGTAACCTGTCAGGACTCTTAGATCACTCCCCTCTTGTCTTGTATCTGTACCCTCTAGTTATGGACTCCCCAACCCTGGGGAAAAGACTATGACTGTCCACCTAATCCATACCCCTCATGATTTTATAAACTTCTGTGAGGTCACCTCACTGCTCATTCTCCTACGCTCCAAGGAATAAAGATATAGCGTGGCCAATCTCTCCCTATAACTCAGGCCCTCTAGTCCAGCAAGCATCCTTGTAAGTTTCTTCTGCACCCTCTTCAACTTGGCAGTATCTTTCCTATAGCAGGATGACCAAAACTGTACACAATACCCCAAGTGCGGCCTCATCAACTACTTGTATAACTGCAACGTAATGTCCCTATTCCTAAACTCGATGCCCTGACTGAAGGCTAGCACGCTAAGTGCCTTCTTCACCACCCTATCTACTTGTGTGGCCACTTTCAGCGAACTGTGCACATGTACTCCTGGGTACCTCTGTTCCACAACACTCGTCAGTGCCCTGCCATTCACTGTATAAGTCCTACCCTGGTTTGACTGTCCAAGCTGCATCACCTTACGGTTATCTAAGTTGAAATCCATTTGCCAATACTCAGCCCATCACCCTAACTGATCAAGATCTCTTTGCAATTCATTGTAACCTGCTTCACTATCAATAAGACCCCCTGATTTAGTATCAGCAGCAAACTTGCTGATTGTACCATGTACACTCGTATCCAAATCATTTGCAATACATAATGAATAACAGAGGTCCCAACACTGACCCCTGGGGCATCTCACTAGTTACAGGCCTCCAAGCATAGAATCGAACTTCAACTTTCACCCTATCATCGAGCCAATTCTGAATCCACCTTGCTAGCTCCCCCTGAATCCCATGCGACCTAACCTTCCAGATCAGCCTGCCATGTGGGACCTTGTAAGATCTTAATAAAGGCCTTACTAAAGTCCATAGAGACAACAACCACTGCCCTACCTTCATCCATCCCCTTTGCTACCTCTTCAAAAACAAACTCCAAAAGATTCATCAGACATGACCTCCCACACACAAACCATGCTGACTGTTCCTGAGCAGGCCTTGACCATCCAAGTGATGGTGATCTTGTCCCTCAGAATTCCCTCCAGTAACTTCCCTGCAACTGAAGTCGGGCTCACCGGCCTGTATTTCCCTGGCCTGTCCTTGCTACCCTTCTGGAACAATGGAACAACATTAGCCATCCTTCAGTATTCTGGAACTTCGCCAGTGGCTAACAACGAAGCAGATATTTCTACAAGGGCCTCAGCGATTTCTTCCCTGTCCTCCCATAAGGCCTGGGGGTGCACTTGGTCATGCGCCGGGGATTTGCCCACTTTAATGCGCTTCAAAGCTGCAAATACTTCCTTTCTCCTAATATGCTTATGATCCAAGACCTTGCTACTTATTCCCCTCATTTCTCTGGCATCCATAATAGTATTCTCCTTTAGTAAATACCGAGGAGAAATAGACATTAAAAATCTCGGCCATCTCCTGTGGCTTCACACATAGGTGACCCTGAAGGTCTTTAAGAGAACCTAGTTTCTCTGTAGTCGCTCTTTTACTGTTAATGTAACTGAAGAACCTATTGGGATTATCTTTAACCCTGCCTGCCAAATTCATCTCATACCCTCTTTTTTTTTGCCCTCCTGATTTCCTTCTCAGGCCTGGTCTTAAACTTTTTGTATTCATCGAGGGACTCATTTGTACCCAGGTGCCTAAATGTACTCAGGTGATGTACGCTTTTTGTTTTGTTGACCAGATCATTGACCCTGACAAGCAACCATCCCCTCCTCCCTTCAAAGTTGTGTGTGTTTGAATAGGCTCACCACTCATTCTTTGAAGCCTCAAGGAATATAGGCCCACTTCCTGTTTATTCAGACCCAAATAATTCAGGAGGATTCCCTGAATCTGTCTGAATTAGCTTCAAATTAATAAATTCCTTAATAACTGGTATCGTAAAAGAAAATAAAAATGACATCTGGGGAAAGATTTTTAATTGCATTTAGTGCCATTAAACCTGAGAACAAAGTCTGCTTAGATATGGAGTGAATGGGCTTACTTGGGGGCAGGTCATATCTGATCAAATTACTATAGTGCTTTGCGTAACTTTAGATCTCATGGCCAATAACAGACCATCAATGTTTGGGAATATTCTGCAGAATAGACTGATTTATAAGATGGGTTCTTATGGAGTAGACTACTTGGCTGAATTTATGATGAGTTGATTAGACAAGGAGAGATGTCAGGGTTGCAAAACCAAGCTATTTCAGACGTGACAAATACCTCCTTTCTCCTCATATGCATATAATCACTGCTTATTACCCTCATTTCTCTGACAGCCATGATATTCTCCTTTAGTAAATACAGAGGAGAAATAGACATTAAAAATCTCGGCCATCTTCTGTGGCTCCACACACAGGTGACCCTGAACGTCTTTAAGAGGACCTAGTCTCTCCATAGTCGCTCTTTGACTGTTACTATAACTGAAGAATCTGTTGGGATTATCTTTAACCCTGCTTGCCAAATCCACCTCATACCCTGGCTGAAATGGTTTGATTTGCTACCATCTGTGTATGACCTAGAGTCATGAAGCCGTACAACATGAAAACAGGCCATTCAGCCCACCATGTCCATGCTGACCAGTGGGCACCCATCCACTTATCTAGACACTTGTTAAATGCTGTCAGCGACTCTGCTTCCACAATCTCTGGCAGTACATTCTGGGTACTCGCTGCTCTCTGCCTGCAAAACGTCTCCCTCAGATCTCCTCTAAACCTTTCATCCCTTCCCCTAAATCTATGTCTTCTACTTTCCTGCAGTCTATGCTTCATAAATTTATATACTTCAATCCTGTCTTCTTTTAACTTCCTCCTCTCCAGGGAAAACAGACATAGCCTCTTCAATCTCGCCTTACAACTGAAATGCTCCATCCCAGACAATGTCTTCCTGAATCACCCGTGTGCTCCCTACAGCACAGTCACATCTTTCCTTCAGTGTGGTGACCAGAACTGCATGCAGTACTCCAGCTGAGTCTGACTAATGTTTTTATAAAGTTATAAAATTGTATTCAGTCTCTGACTAATGAAGCTCAGTATCCCTTATGCCTTTTGTCACCTTATCTACCTACACTGCCACCTTCAAGAACCTTTGGACTTGCATGCCAAGCCCCTCTTTTCCTCAATACACTCTCAGACCTTACCATTCATGGTATATGTCCTAGCCTCATTAGTACTCCCAGGATTAAACTCCATCTGCCATTTCTCATTCCTTTTCACCAACACTTCGATATCACCATGTAGCCTAAGACCACCCTGCATACTGTCAACAACTCCAGCAGTCTTTGTGCACCTGCGAACTTGCTGATCGTGTCTCCTACATCCACATCAAAATCATTCATGAATGTGGCACTATTGTAAAAAAAAACATCCAATATCTGATGATGTTTGGTGAAGTGGTCAAAAGGGACCATTAAGGGTTAAGACCACAAATATGAAATATGTTATTCGATAGGATCAGGTAGAAGCAGTAAGATAATAGGTTGCAGTATTGTTGAAGCATTTCATTTAGCTCTGCTATACCAAAGGCTTTTGATCAAATGTATTTATGAATTGACCTAAATACAAACTTTGTGCATTGATAAACATTTTCTTTTCCTGTTCCTCTTGAAGATTCATAGTTGGCAACCGGGAATTAAAAACCCATATCGAGGAGTTGTGGTATGGCCGGTTCCCGAAAACATTGAAATCACTGTGACACTTTTCAAGGTACAACAGCTCATAAACTCTGTTTCTGTTGCAATAGTCTTTCTTAAAACAAAACTTCTCTTCCAGCTGCACTGTTTTTGCACGTGAGGCACTGGAAGATTGGGCATCTCTCAGTAAGATGTTAAAACTGCAGCTGAAATGACAATCATCATTTTGGGAATAAAGCTAATGCTATGATGAAAAGTGAAATAAAACCTCAAATCAGCTGGTTTCTGCGCCTGCAATGTTATGCATATTTATAATTTCAGCAGCTTTTGATGAAATAAAATTAAACTGAATCCACCTGACTGACTCTGTTGTAACTTGTATATATTTAACAATAGTTGCATGTTATTTGTAGATATAATGCAGCTTAATTTTGAGACTGCATATGTAATTGCTAGTTTGAACATTTCAGTTAAACTTCCTATAGGAGAGGTGTTATCATTTGTAATTATACTTGCACTCTCACCGTAAACCATAGCTAATTTTTATCTCTTGTATAAGAAATATGAATAGATTATTAAATTTGCCAACTGACTATTCTTGCAACAGTCTTCATTATAACCCACATTATCTGGCTATGCCTGTGAAGGTCCCATTTACACAAGTTTCTACTTTGTTTCTATAAAAGAAAAAATACATTTCTGTTTGTACTTTTATTATAAATTGAATGCTCACTAATGGAATAGAATTATCTGTGTTTCAAATGAGTCAGTAGAATTTAATTTACTGATGCCCATGCAGCACATGCAAGCCACATGACTAAACAAGAATATTGTTTTTGACTTATCAAATTTAGTTAATCTTGTGCTGATCGGTATTTATGTTTTTCAATTATATATTCTATTCTTGTAATCTAATGATACACAAAATAGATATTGAAAATGAGTTTGGACCTGATGCACTGGAATTGTGAATCATGAAATGTCTGGGCACAATGGGACAATGATTCTGCAGCTCTGAAGTGGATGGTAAAAGCATTGGGACACATGGGAGTGTGCTGGAAGCTTGTCACTTTAGATTTTGCATGTAATCCTGATCACTGGCTTGTGTGGTTGTCTCCATAAATATTTTGGAGATACAACAGACTGCACATGCTGGAATCTGGAGCAACAAACAGCCTGCTGGAGGAACTCCTCTGGTTAAGCAGCATCTGTGGGAGGAAAGGAACTGTCGATGTTTCAGGTTGAAACCCTGATTCAGGACTAGATGCAGGATTTCGACCCATAACGTTGACAATTCCTTTCCTCCCATAGATGCTGCTCGACCCGTGAAGTTCCTCCAGCAGATTGTCCATAAATATTTTGCTTTTTTTGCCACAGGTAATGTGTTGTGCACTGGTTTAAATAGAATAAATAGTGGGTATAAAGTGTGGCTGCATTTTAAGTTATGCTCAGTGTATGTCTCAATTACTATTTTGTATGATGGACACTTTTTTCCCAACATTTTGCACTGGATTTCTAAAATTAAGTAGCAGTCCCCAGTCTCATTGAATTGGCAATAGTTAGGACAGGGGTGCAATATTATCAAATTTAGAGGTACAGAATTACAGGAATATTATCATCCTTCTCCAGTTGTTTTCAATCATTTTGAATAACTATAGAATGGATACTGGGAGCAAATCAACTTGATTTTAATCTTATTAAGTTTTTTCTACTTTCTCTAAATCAAAGTTTCTATTGTGTAGTCTAAGGGAGGCTATTAAATAAATGACAATGTTTATTGCAGCTTTTCTCAACATTATGAATAGTTGGTGATCGTTGTACACATTTAGATGAATTCCTCTAAGTCAGTATTCGTGTGTAGTATGTATTTTGTACCTCTAAAGTAGATGCAATTAAGTACAAACATTAAAGTTTCAAACATATAGAATCATAGATTTATACAGTATGGAAACAGGCCTTTTGGCCAAACTTGACAATATTGACCAAGGTGCCTTCTTGAGCTAGTCCCATTTGCCTGCATTTGGCCCATATCCCTCCAAACCTTTCCTATCTATGTGCCAAATCCAAACGTCTTTTAAATGTTGTAATTGTACCCACCTCTACCAATTCCTCTGGCAACTCATTCATATATGCACCGTCGTCTGTGTGGGGAAAAGCTTGCTGCATAAGTCCCCTTTAAATCTTTCCCCTCTCATCTTAATCCTATGCCCTCTAGTTTTAGACTACCCTACCCTGCTGAAAAAACTGTGACCATTCACCTAGGGCAAACCAAATAGCACATCAGGCTGAATCTGATGAGATTTAGTCACAAGCCAGAACTTTGGTTAACTGAATTATTTCAGATTTATTTAGTTAAGTGCCAATTGGCATTTGAACATGTGCAAAATATAGCTTCTCAATAGCTTCTGAAAACCTTATTCTTAAATATCAATTCTTTTAACTTGGACTATTGCTGAATTTGCGGAAATTGTTTGAAAATTTACACAGTGCATATTAATGTGAGGGAGTTGCAAGTGTTTGGTTATTTTTGTATCTTTTGTTTTTCCATTGTATATCCGTTCAGCACTATTGCGTTCAGCAGTACTCTTTTGAGATCAAATCTCTTTAGCCCTCTCATACAAATATTGGTCGTAATTGTATATTTTGTTGCAAATATCTTGACATCAAGTGTGCACTGAAATAAATCAAAGAGTGCCTGGTGTTGATGATAAGGTCATAAACACACCCAGTCTTTTAACCCTGGCCGTAGAACTAGTGAAATTTTTACCTTGTCCATGCTTTTGAATGAAATTAATGGATTTGTACACTTTTGAGCAATGTGTTCAGAAATATGAGTAAATCAGGAACATGGAATCATACACATGAATTGAAATTAATGCTTGAGTTCTGTTAATAAAGATCTTGCAGATTTAAACTCATTGAAAAATTGAAAGTGTACAATGGTTTCAGTACAGAAGATAAAATCTACACTCTTGTACAGTGCACTGCCACAACCAAATTAAAGCTGTATTGTTTGAATCTACAAACTAACGTTCAGTTAGAGGTATCCTCATTAATCTCTTCTAACAGATGTACAGGTGTCCGCATACTTTTTTATTTGGGTTTCATTAATATTACATGAGTTATTTAAAAAAAGCAGGAATAAGTATTCAATTATAATTGAAACTAATTATTTCTTCTAGGATCCTCATGCTGAGGAATTTGAAGACAAAGAGTGGACATTTGTTATAGAAAATGTGAGTTTAATTTGCCATTGTATCACATTGGTTTGGGTAAAATGAATTGATGTTCTTTGGAATGTGCTTTACAAAGTAATCAATTGACCTTTGCCTAATGCTGAGAAAAGATAGCCTTGTTGTTGCCCTTATAAAACTTGTTTCCTAGATTAACTAAATTGCTATTGACTTAATTAAGAATTGTCTTATAGAGTCGGCTGTGTGAATTAAAATGCATGGTCATATATAGATTAGTTCTTGCAGTTCACCTTTGTTGATTGCATCTGATTAAGTGTGGCAGGAACAAAGAAAGTCAAATATGTGTGCACTTTGGAAAGAAAGAAAATAGATTGTGAGGAAAGTTAGTTAAGAAAATGCTTCAAATCAAGTATTAAGGCTTTGACTTAGTTCTGGTAGTTAGTGATATCATAAATATTTCTCCCTGTGACAGAACTTTTCAATATAACCTGCAGGTAAAAGCTGGAAATTTCTTGTGCGTATAATAGTGGAGATTTTGGGTTCTGCTGAAAAAATGAGTTTATCTGGCGAATAGCTACAAACCAAAAGAACACAAGAAAATAGAAGCAGGTGTGGGTGACCAGAACCTCCAAGTCTGCTCCTCCATTCAATATGATCATGGTAGATCAATGCTGTCCTCAATTCCTCTTCTCTGGCAGTACCTCAGTTTCAATACTTCCGATTCTGCTGACTTAGCTGATCATTGCTACTTAAATAGCAAAGTAAAATTCAGACTGGGATCTCACCTCAAGAAAGAGAACTGAAAAGATACTTTGCTGTGGAGAGTGAAAGATTAGTGAAAGTAGTTGTGGGAGATATATTAGTGTGTTTTTGAGAGAGCTGCATCGTAGAGCCAGACATTGGAAGTGAGATACCCATGCTGAGGTGTGAGCAGCAACCTGGGTGGCACCATATGTACTTCAGAACCTTTGCACTGCTCCGGAGGCAACTTTGGTTCCATCTTGTCACTTTCCTTTCCCAGGGTTTTTACTTTTCTTTTAAGTCTGCCATTGAAGATGGACAGAAATGCTAGCACTACACCCAGTCCCTCTTTCTGAAAACATCTATTCAGATAGCAGTGTAAAAATTAATTGGTAATTGCATGCAAGTACTTAAAGACGTCTAGAGGAGTGGTTAAACTTATCTATGTCAAATTTACAAGAATGTAATGACTTCCTTCACTAAGATTACTTTTCTTTTAAGATTTCCTCCCTAACAATCTTATTTCCTTGACTTTTCGACTGCCTTGAACTTTTCAGATTTTCTGTGGATTTGTTTTAAAATGAACTCGTGATTCCAGGGACTTAAACTAAAATCTAAATTTGAATGCTTTAAGTGAAGCACTTGAAGCAGACACAAAACAATATACATTTGCATATCTTTAATGTTCTTAATAATTATCATTAAGGGTAGGTTAGGGGGGATGTGAACCATTGTGTTATCTACCCCATGATTTGCTCTGATGTGTGGTATCAAAATGCAGATGACATGTTCCAGTAAATTCTGGCATGTTACATTGTTCACCACTCATATCCATGGTTTGCAATGTAACATGAGGGGAAAGTGGGCAATATCCTTACTCAAATTTCTCTCTGAGAAACTACATTTGTATTGATTATTTTTTTCAAAGTAAATATCTAGTCTATAGGATTCAGCACAAAGAGGATTTTGTGTTTTGTCTGTAATGATAACTTGAAAGATGCAATGCAGCCATTGGAGAAGGTTAAGCTGAAGGAAATGGGATGAGATGGAAAGGTCTATCAAGGGTTCAGCAAATTTTGGTGCAAAAGAGTAGAAGTTCATTTCTTTAATGTGTTCTACCATTCAGTTAGATTGTATTGACTTGTTTCTTGCCATTTTAGTTCATTTTTCAGGATGTGGGTTCTGGCTGGCTATGCCAGCATTTTCATCCTTCTCTGATTATCCCAGGGAAGGTGCTGGTGAACCAACATCAGTACAAATTAAGTTTTGTAAATCATGCTAGTTCTCCACTTCAAATATAAAAAGAAAAGGCTGGAAGCACTAAGCATCAGTGAAAGAAACAGTTAACATTTCAGGTCAAAGACCCTTGAAGTGAGTTAGTTGTTAATTTTAATCCATGTTGTTTTCTCTCTTCCCCAGTTCCAGTGAAAGGTCTTTGACCTGAAATGTTAACTCTGTTTGTCTTTCCATAGTCGTTATCTGATCTACTGAATGTTTTCAGTATTTTCTGTTTTTATTACAGATTTCCAACACTATTATAACTATTTGTAAAGCACTTCAAGATGTATTGAGCTTGTGAAAGGCAAACTGGACTTTTTCTTGTCTGCAGATACTTTTAAGAAGGGTTGTGGGGAATTTGTTTACTTTAAAAGAATGTAACTGCTTTAAAATATACATTATATTTTTGACACTGAATTTTGCTTTAAAACATATGCAGAGTTTGGAAGTTGTTACTCTGGACAGATTGACTTCCAGTTCTTAAAATTTGTTTCCAGTGTTTCTACTGCCACATTGTGGATTAATGGTGCTATTACACAACATTTGTATGACCAAGTCAATTTGGATATCCTACTTTAAAAAAACAAGCAGAAATCTAGGAGGTAACAGATGGTAGACAAATGCACTCGGATTCCCTATAAATTGCATGGTAAAGATTTTTCTTGATCAATTCATGCTGGTTCAATGCAGAAATATGGTAAATTCTAAGGGTGCCTCCAATCCTTTTGGCTCAAGAGGAAGCTGACAAAAGGAAAATTGATCTTGGTCAACAGCTAAGCAAAGGTGGCTCTCTCTAGAATTATTGACCCCCTGCCCTCAAATTTCTGTTCTTGTCTCTGAATGTTTGCCGAGACTTATTCCTCACTATTGTGTTGACCTTCTCCTACCCTACAAATGAAACACATGCTTTCCACTGTCTTGACTACATCTTTACAGGAGCTCCTGACTGCTTTTGCTCAAAAACTCCTGAGTTCCTTTGCTCCCTTGACTGAGGCTGCAGCTGTGCTTCTTGTCATTGTTAGGTTTCCTGCTCATTTGTGCTTTTTATTTTAGTGCAGCACCTTGTTCCATTTTCACTGCACTAATGTATTTCTGGGACACCGAGCTCTTTTTGCAGCCCTTGGAAATACACAGAAAAGGGAGCAACAAGATTGCAAGATTTGGGACTAAATCATTGCTAAGGAGGTTTATGTCCATGCCGACATATAACTACCTATCCTCTACTAATTCCAATCACCAGCATCGAGTGTTCATCTAGATAATTAAATATTGTGAGAGTACTTTCCTCCACCACCCACTTGGGCAGTATGTTCCAGATTCCAACCACCCTCTGGATGGAAATGTTCTTCTTCAGAATGCCTCTAAACTACTTGCTCCTTGCCCTAAAGCTATGCCTTCCAGTTTTAAATACCTCTACTATGAGGAATAGTTTCCTACTATTTATACTATATATGCCCCTCCTAACTTTGTTTATCCCTTGGCCACCTCCACTCAAAGGAAAACAAACCCAGGTGTCTCTTCATAGCTGAAATGTTCCATCCCAGACAGCGTTGGGGTGAATCTCCTCTATACCCACTCCCATGTAATCACCTCCTTCCTACAGCATGGTGACTAGAATTAGACAGTCTACTCTAGCTGTGGCCTAACCACAGTTTTATAAATTTGTACCATAACCTCCCTCCTCTTATATTCTATGTCATAGTGATCCTTGGACTTGTTTACTGTGGTCCCTCTGTTCCTCAATAATTTTCAAAGCCTTATCATTCATTTGGATGGATAAATACTTTGTATAATTTGAGTTCAAAGAACTTATAACAGTGTGACCTAAGGGCATTGCAGATGCTGAAAGTGCAAAAGCTCTGTGTATGAAGTGATATGTGCATTACACATTTACTAGACCTGCAACATTGAGAGCAAACTGCTGGAGGAACTCGGTCCTGCTGCAGGGTCTCGACCCAAAATATTTTTTTTCCCTCACAGATGCTGCTTGACCTGCTGAGTTCCTCCAGCAGTTTGTTTTTTTGCTCCAGATTCTAGCATCTGTAATGTCTTGTTTCTGAAACATTGAGATTTCAGTCATAGATTTGAGGATGAAAGTTCCATTGTATGTGTGCAGACAACGGGTATATTTGGTCTTGGGACTAGCGATTGTGCAAAGGACTTGGATGCCATTGTCATTTTCCCTTTATTTCTTCTGTAACTCCTCCTTGCCCAATCTGTTCCCCAGAACACTCCTTTTCTTCTCTTGTGGCCTCCTAAACTCAGAGCACAGAAGCAGGCCCTTCAGACCACCAAGTTTGTGTGACCATCAAGCACCCATTTATATTAGTCCTGCACTAATCCCATTTTTATTCTCCCCACATTCTCTCAACTCCGCCTGGATTCTACCACTCAACTACACACTGGGGACAATTTACAGTGGCCAATTCATCTACCAAGCAGCACGTCTTTGGAATGTGGGAAGAAACCAGAGCACATGGAGTAAAAAGCCATGCCATCACAGGGAGAATGTGCAAAGCTCCATATAGACAGCAGCAGATGTTAGGATTGAACCTGGGTTATTGGACCTGTGAAGCTAGCAGCTTTTCTAGCTGTGGCGCTGTGCCTCCACTGTTTCTTTTCCATGCAACCTTTTTCCCTCACCATTGCTGATTATGCCATCAGGCAGCTACCTAGGTTTCATGCTCTAGATTTCTCTTCTTGAACCCTTTCACCATTTGGTGTTGGTCACATCTACTTCTTTGGTTTCTAGTTATGACATTGTGAAGTACCTTGGGATATTTTTCTGTATTAAAGATGCTTTGTAATTGGAAGTTGTTACTGTCAATGCTGATATTGACTGAGCTACGAAAATATGGGTGAATAATTAAAAACAAAAAGGTAGTCACAATGATATGGCAGGTTATTGTACTTAAGTTGCCATGTTAGAATGGAGAATTACCACTTGACTTTAAATGGCCCTAATTTACATCAAATAAACATGCACAGGCTTTATTTGCCATCCTAAATTGGGATTGGGATTTTCATGATTTTTAGGACATAAACACTTCACTACCAGGCCCAGGGAGTAGTGAGGTCAATAAGATGTTTAGTTTTAAATAGTCGAAGTGGGTAGTAGCTGTTTAAGCAAACCTGATAATGTTTGGGGAGCTTGTAGTTTGCTTCAATGTGTCTGGTAGTCCAGAGGTTAATCAGACTTTAAGGAGTGTCCTATTTAAAATGCTCCATGTGTCATTCTTAATATAATTAGATATCTCTACTACGTTTCTTCTGATAATCCCAACTTTAAAAGAAAATTATTAGTTTGAAAATGGGTTGATTTTTTTCCAGTGTTTATATTGCTATGATTCAAGATGATAAGCAAGGTCCATTTGAATGCAGTGTAGCTCCAAATTTATTTCTCTACATCCAGAACATCTTGTTTAAATTGCGTCAGACCTTGTAACAGTACCAAAATAGCTCTGATCAATGTTACTATTGACATCCTGTGTCATTGTGATGAAGATAATCAACTCCACGTACTCCTTGACATGGGAGTTGGCTTTACCATCCTTCTCTAACAGCTCCATTGCCCAGGTGGGTGAAACTGAATTTGCTTGGTTCAGTTGTTTGGTCCATTGAAGTTTTAAAAAAAAATCACCAGCATTGATTTTTTTCCTTTAAATATTCATACACCACTTTCTCTGATGTTCTACAAGCATCTTAGCCCCTGCTATTGACCATCTACATTCTTACCCTCCCTGCCCCCTCCCCCCAAATTGGCAACATTATCTAAAACAAAGTCTGTTTCCAAATGTGCAATGACCCAGCTGTACCTCAGCACCACCTCCCTTGATCATGTCCACTGTCTCTAAATTGTAAAGATGCTTGTCTGATATCCACTACTGGATAGGCAGAAATTTCCTCCTAAATATTGGAAAGACAAAGTCATTGTCTTAGTTTCCTTCCAAACTGTTCCCTGGCCATTTGACTTTCTGAAGCTGAACACGTTGCAAGTCTGGTGTCAAATTTGACTTGCTTTTTGGACTACATAAACATGTTGTCATTATAGTCTCCCATTTTCAAGATTGCCTGAAACCACCCATGATGCATTCTGCTGAAGTATTTACCAGTCCATTTTTCTTTCAAATTTGTTGTTCCAATGCACTCTTATCTGGGCTCCCTTGTTCCACTCTTGGTAAACAAGGTCATCCAAAATTCAGCTGTCTGTGCCCTAACTTCCACCAATTCCTATTCACGCAGAATCAGTCTCAAGGACAGCTTCTGTCCCGCTGTCGAAAGACTGTTGAACGGTCCCCGAGTACAATATTATGGGCTCTTGACCTCACAATCTACCTTGTCCTTGCATCTCATTGTCTACCTGCAGTAGACTTTCTCTGTAACTGTTATACTACATTCTGCATTCTGTTATTGTTTTACCTTGTACTACCTTGATGCACTGTTAAAATGAATTGATCTGTATGAACGGTATACAAGTTTTTCACTGTACCTTGGTACATGTGACAATGATAAACTAATTGGCCAATTTATACTGACTTCCAATCGAGGAAGGTCTTGTATTTTTTAAAATTCTCTTTTTTTTTCCTCCAAATCTGGCCATTGCCTTATCTCTCCCCATTTTTGTGAACTCCTTTAGCTGTACAATTCTCTGAAAGTTCCATGCCCTTCCAATTCCAAGCTTTTGATTCCCAGATTTAATCAATGCACCATTATCAGCCATGCTTCCATTTGGTAAGGCCTCGACTTCTGAAATACCTGCATGCTGTCACTCTTCACATGCACTCTGGACCCCCTCCATAAAAACAAAATGATGATAAATTTTTTTGATTAGGTTGGATATTGAAATAATTTCACAATGCCTCTTCTGTTTCAGGATGGCAGCATACTTTATGCTTCAAGTGTGCACTTATTTTTTTCCATAATTTACCAAAAAGGAGAATGGAATGCTTCCATATTTTGTCATTGTTGTAATGGCTAAATTTGTTTGATCTTGCAATTGCGAGAACAAAAGAATCCACAGTGTGACTTGCAATTTCCTGATTCTGTCTTGTCTTTGACTTGCAAGCTGCAAGAAAATTTTGATAACATTTTTTGTCTGCCTTTCATTCTGATTATGCATTCTAATTTGTAGTACAGCTAATTAGTGTGAAGAAAATATTAAAAAAAATCCCATCTTTGGTCTCCAGTCCTCAAAGGAAATCAGAAGTCATCAGTTTGAAATACCGGTATGAGTTTCCATCTTTACAAAGCTGAAGAAATTATATTTTTTATGCATTATAAAGTCTAATTTTAAGTCAAATTTTCTTTTGAGAAAATCCATGTATTTGATTACTTTATGGTAATGAATTAGTCTGCTTGTTGTGCAAGCAGTTAAATTTTGATTCTTAAAACTAAGCCTCTTTCTCAAAGAAAAATATTGCATAATCTGGAAATCTGAAATAAAAGCAGGATGTTGAAGACACTCAGCAGTTCTGGCAGCATCTGGAGAGAGAGGAACAGGCAGTCCTGATGAATGGTCACTGAAATTCCCAATTTACTATGTTCTCACAGAACTACTTCCTGGCCAAGAACACGAGCACAAGAAATTAGGAGGAGGAATAGACTAACTGGCCCATCAAGCCTGTCCCAGCATTCAGTGTGATCATGGATTATCTAACTCAGGCCTCAACTCCTCATCTGTTCCAGATCCCCAAGCTTTCGATTCCCCCAATCTTTCAAAAAATGTATCTATCTCCACTTAAGTATGTCTGATGAGCTAATCTTTACAAGTCTCTGAGGTAGAGAATTCCAGGGATTCACTTTCTTCTGTGAAAAGAAATTTTAATGACGTCTATTTAACCTCTTGAGAGGTTACCAAAGAGGTTGAGAAGTTGAGACCTTGAGAGGTTACGCCTTCCTCTCATCCCAGAAATTAGCCTGGTGAATCTCTTCTGGCCTACCTCCAAAGCTACTTTTTCCTTTCTTAGGTGAGGGGTGGCCTCACCAATAGCCTTCACAGTTGTAACAAAATTCCCTTTCTAAACGCCAGCCGCTTTGCAAAAAGGCGAGTATGCCATTTGCCCCCTTAACAGCTCGCTGCACCTGCCTGCTAACTTGTGATCCATGCACAAGAGCACCTAGATCCCTCTACTTGACTCATTTTCATTCTCTTTCCATTTCAATAATTGCCTTTTGATTCCCCTTACTGATGTGAATGAACTCGCACTTTTCTATGTTGAATTCCATATGCCACGTTTTCACCCACTCACTCAATCTATCCATATCCCATTTTAGAGTCACAATGACCTCATCAGAAATTGCCCTTCCACTTATTTTCAGATCATAAATTGACCTTCCGTGAAGGATTGCTGCAGACAATCTGTTCTATTAATTCACAAGGTTCTTTGGTTCAGCTTGGAGAATTTATCTTTCAGGGTAGAAATGGGCAGGCATGAATTCCCTGACAATATTAACACAACTGAATATTACCCATTCACTGAGAAGCCATTGATACAACTAAAAGCTGTTCTGTAGCTTATGAGGAGCTATCTCATGAAATATACTTTCATAACCTCCAGTGAATTCTCCCTGCTGCTTCAAAAGGTCATCACCTGAAATGTTGCTCTCTCCACAGATTTCCTGACTTTCCAGCATTTATTTCCCCCTGAAAACTGCCCAGAAATTTTTTTTTCATCTTGTAGGATTGCATAAAGCAACTGCTGAGAGTTCTGCTGCCTCAAGTCTTTGAAATAAAGATCACATATTGGGGAGAAAAATCTGGAGAAGAGCAGGAGGAACTGGGAATTGATGCAATCTGTTACCAAGTTAATTCACCATTTCAGAGGAACTCATAAAATAACATTCAGTCTTTTCACTTAGAGTCTTAATTGAATGGTAAATTTTCAGTGGATCATTTTGTTGGCTAATTTGGGAAAATTAAAATTTTCAATGTTTGCTCAACTGCACCTTTTAACAGTTGGCCACGAGGGGGCAGCATTTAATTAATTTAATTGTTACAGGATTCAAAATCAAGTGACTCTGGAAAACCAAAATCAGCAGTTATCTGGGTTGTTGGGTTACTATTGAGTGCAAAGATGAAATGAATGCAACAGGGAAGCTAAGCTTTCCTGACCCTTCAAAGAATAAATGGGAAAAGAAGTAAGAATAAGCTATTGTGCCATGGGGAGATGATGAAATTCAAGATCCACACACATAATCTCTGGCTGAACCTCTGAAATGTTAATCCCTGGGTAGAATTATTTGAGCTGTAGATTGCATTTTATCTTAGAAATGGCAGTGTATCCAACAATGCCTATTTGTGCATGATATTTCTTGCTGAATCTTGGGAGAATAAAAATGCTTCAAGAAACATTTGATGATTATTTGAAAATAGCTAGGAAGCTTAGTTTGAAAATTTGTCAATTTGCTTCCTACAAAAATTGGCTGTGATTGCTTATTATGGAACTGTCAAAATATGCTAGACATTTGACATGATTAGGTCCTAAGCTTTCAACTGCTTTCAATTATTCCGTCCATTCCTTTCATCAGAAATGTTTTAAATGGGGAAGCAGTTAATACTTTGACATTGAAAATTCATTTTACAAACAGTATTAAACCTATTGGCAGTTTCTAACTGTACATATTAGCTTGATTTTAGTTCATTATTTAAGTGTTGCTGGCTGACTTTCCAGAGATGGGGGGCAATATTTAAGGCAATCAAGCCTTTTTATATTGCTTGGTAGTTTTGGTGTACAATATTTTATAATTGTGGATTTCAGTGCCAATTTCTTTCAATGGTCTTAAACTTTAAATGTGCAGGTGTTGAATAAGGAGGGAGCAGCAGGGGAAAGGAGGATGTCTTCTTCAGAGTCCAGTGCATTTTGAGCCCTCCTGAAATTGCAATTGAGTTGAACTAACTCAGTGGAAATCAAGAATCAAGTTTAGAGCATCTTAATCTTTGTGACAGTTAAAGATTAAAACGCTCCAAACATTGCCAACTGAGCAGTTCAGGAAACTTGATATTTTCCCCCCAAATACTGCAAACTGCTTGGTTTTCTCCAAAAGATGTACCTTGTAATTTGGATCCAAGGTGTTTAAAGTTAATGTACTCAGTGGTCAGAAATAAGAGTTTATTCTTTGAACAGTGCCATGATGTGATTTACATACACACCATACATTGTGCTTGAGTTGAAAGCGAGCGCCATCAATAAAGCAGTTCTCCCTTAGTATTGCTGTGAAATAAAAGCTTAGATTATATCCTTATACATACTGGTACTTAAATCTACAACCTTCTGATGAGGCAGAGGTGGAACTGACAGGGCTAGGTTGATGGAAGTGCATGAGAAGCCTGCCGTGCATTTTGATGTTGACTGACTATTTTCCCTGATGATTCTGCTCATGAGTTATGAAATATTTCCAAACCTGTTTTCTTATGTGTTGGTTTCTATCTTGAAGTTTTAGCCGGAGATTAGTCCTGCATTACTGGAAGAGCAGTTTCATTGTTTTTCT
This sequence comes from Pristis pectinata, assembly GCF_009764475.1. NCBI lineage: Eukaryota > Metazoa > Chordata > Chondrichthyes > Rhinopristiformes > Pristidae > Pristis > Pristis pectinata. The sequence continues at coordinate 94,239,482 of NC_067407.1, read as the reverse complement.
TCCTGCTTCGAGTGCAGCTGTTCTAAATAGCCCAGTTACTCCAGACCAGGCCATGTATGAAGTAATCCTTCACATGTATATACATCTGTGTCATTTATTGCATCTGGTGCTCCTGGTGTTGCCTCCTCTACGTTAGTGAGACCCAGCGTAGATTGGGGGATTGCTTTGTTGAACAGCCAGGATCTCCCGGTGGCCAGCCATTTTAATTCCACTTCCCATTCCCACACCGACATGTCAGTCCTTGGCCTCCTCTACTGCCAAGTTGAGGCTAGAGGCAGATTAGAGGTATTCCACCTTGGTAGTCTCCAACCTAACAGCATGAACATCGATTTCTCTAACTTCCAGTAACCACTCCTTGTCCCCCACTGGCTCCCATCACCCCACCTCTTTCCCCCTCCCCCACCCTCTTGATCTGCCCATCGCCCACACATTCCTCCCATCTGTTCCCCTCCTCACCTCCTTCCCTTTGTTCCATGGTCCACTGTCCTCTCCTGCCAGATTTCACCTTCTTTGGTCCTTTGCCACTTCCACCTCCCAGCTTCTTGCATCCTTCCCATTCTCCCCCCTCCCTCTCCCTCACCTGCCTATCACCCCCCTCAACTAGATCCACCTTTCACCCACCAGCTCTTTCTCCACCCCTCCCCCCCCCCCCCCCCCCAATTTTCCCCCTGGCCATCTCCCCTCTTTCCAGTCCTGATGAAGGGTCTTGATCCAAAGCATTGACTGTCAATTTCCCTCCATAGATGCTGCCTGACCCATTGAGTTCCTCTAGCTTTTTTTGCATTGCTCCAGATTTCCAGCATCTGCAGTCCCTTGTGTCTCCATGCATGATTCTAAAGTAGTTTGAACTGCATGAATTTTTATTTGTGTACATTGGATCCATACTTTGCTTATTAACAATCATTTTGTGTCCCTGGGGTATAGTAACTTAATAGTTCATACTGGACCGGAATCCAGAAGCATGAGCCTTTGTTCTGAGAACCCTAATTCAGATCATGCCAAGGGACCTGGGAAATTTAAAGTTATAAAGTTTAAATTTGGAATGAAAGAGCTAATATCAGTAACTAGTGTGCAAGAAGCTTCTGGGTTATTCTAGGATTATTCTATAAAGCCATCTGGTTCACTAAAGTCTATCTTTATCCAGAGTCACTGATGTGGTTGATTCTCAGAAATGGCCTTGCAATCCAGTCAGTTCAGGGGACAATTACAGATGGACATAGTGCCAATGTGGCCCTCATCTTCTGAATGAATCAATAAAAATTAATATCAAACAGAAGTCATACCCAGAATGGCAGTTGGGGCAACTGAATTTGGTCTAGAGCTAAAACTTCCACATTTGTATTATGGTTTGCTGCCCTAAATTCTAAAATTATGTACAATAAGTTTCAGAGAGAATGCAAAAAAGCTGCTTTCTGATTTCTAAGACTTGCTGTACCAGTAATTTGTAAGTAGATTTCCCTGTTCATTTTTTGATGTTCCAGATATTTGATATATTACTTCTCCAGTTTTGTGGTTTGACAGCTCAGATAAACTGAGACATGTTTAGCCACCATAGTTTAATGTTTTCAGCAAAGTACATTTTATGTAGCCAAAGGGAGAAGGGCATTTTACATGGTTCAGAAGTCAGAATTTATCCTGATTTTTCTCATTATAAGGGTGCAAATGTTTGTTTCAGCTCATCTGACATAATCCAATGTAGTGACAAATTAAGTGAACCCAAGGCCTGCGAGCTTGGTGTTATTGATGCATTGAGCTGGAATGCAAATTTGTAAGTTATCTGGCTTTTATAGGTCTGTATACTGTACAGGAAGATCTATTAGTGCTCAACCATTTCATTGGAATTTACCAGTATCGAGATTTGAACTGAGTGCCTCCTGGTTAGTGTTAACATACAGTATTAAGGTTTACATGACTCTTAGTTCTTTACCTTGGTGCATGTGTACTTTAAAAAGAAGCATCAAATTTTCATGGCATCTTCCAAACGCTGCCTTTTTGAAGTGAGTGACGGCTTTATAAAAAATGAGATGTAAAAACTTGATCAATGAACAAAATAGTGCAAAATTTTAATCACATATGTCAAACATAAAAACAATAAATAATTAGGCTCTCATCAGTAAAATGTATAAAGCATCCTTTTCTTTGCAATGTTCTTCATTACACCAATTAATAGCAGTAGCAAAGTCTGATTTGATTGCTGCTGGTGAACCTGGATGGTTTAAATGTGCACAATAGAAATAAGATGAACAGAGCTACTTTAATATTCCTTAAAAGCACAACTGCACCACCACTATTTTAATTACTTATAAATCCAAAACATTGGATTCTCTGCCAACATTAGATACCCTATTGTTAGACTGCTGTTTATTGACTACAGCTCTACCTTCAATACCATAATTCCAAGCAAACTCATTTCCAAACTCCTAGAGCTGGGACTCAACGCCTCCCTTTGCAACTGGATCCATGACTTACCAACAGACCACATCAGTAAGGATAGGCAGCAACATTTTCGCTACTATCATCCTCAACACTGGTGCCCCACGAGGCTGCATCCACAGCCTCCTACTTTACTCCCTATGCACTCACGATTGCATGGCCAATTCTGCTCTAACTCCATCCGTAAATGTTGCAGATGACACCACCATAGTGGGCCAAATCTCAAATAATGTTGATTCAGAGGATGCGAAGGAGATAGAGAGCCAAGTGGCATGGTGTCACGACAACCACCTTTCTCTCAATGTCAGTAAAACAAAAGAGCTACGGGAAGTGGGGTGGGGTGCACATGCTCCTGTTTACATCATCGGCACTGAGGTAGAGAGGGTTGAGACCTTCAAGTTCCTGGCAGTGAACATCAGCAATAGCCTGTCCTGGTCCAATCACGTTGATGCCACGGCCAAGAAAGCTCACCAGTGCCTCTACTTCCTCAGGAGGCTAAAGAAATTTGGCATGTCTGCTTTGACTCTGACCGATTTTTATCGATGCACGATAGAAAGCATCCTATCCGTATGCATCACAGTTGTTATGGCAACTGCTCTGCCTGAGACCACAAGAAACTGCAAAGAGTTGTGGACACACCTCAGCACATCACAGAAACCAGCTTCCCCTCCATGGACTCCGTCTACATTTGTCTCCGCCTCGGTGATGCAGCTAACATAATCAGAGACCCCACCCACTCAAGATATTCTCTTTTCTCTCTCTTCTCCACCCCCCCCCCCCCCCCCACTCAAGTCGGGCAGAAGATACAAAAGCCTGAAAGCAACACCTTAACTATAACACCTTATTCTGTATTACCTTTTTATTCTGGCTTCTGCCCTCTTCCTTTCTAGTCCTGATGAAGGGTTTCAACCCAAAATGCTGACTGTTTATTTCCCTCCATAGATGCTGCCTGACCTGCTGAGTTCCTCCAGCATTTTGTGTGTGCTACTCCAGATTCCAGCATCTGCAGAATCTCTTGTGTCTCCACTCTGCAATCTGTTATTGTTTTCCCTTACTGATGTGATGAAATGATCTGTATGGATGGCATGCAAAACAAAGTTTTTCACTGTACCTTGGTACATATGACAAAAACAATAAATCAAAAACAACCCAAATATCTGGAAGTCAAATTAAATCAGTTCTTTAGAATTGTACATTGGTCAAGATGGTCAATTTGCACATTTAATTTTTCACTTTCATCTTCACTAATATTTGTGCTTAACTGTACTTGATAACAAACAGCAAATCATATTAATACTTGAGATTTTAGCACTGATGTGCTTGGGAAATATTTTTCTCATTCTTACCTTTATAGGATATGCATATAAATAAGGTAACTGTTGTCCTGTTCATTACTGTACAAAGTAATCTTTGATGAAGGCTAGTTGCTATTCCACCCAATCATATACTTTCTAAAGTAGTCATTAAGAGAGCCTTGTTTTCTGTAGCACTCCCTATCTCAGAAAGTAGTATGTTGAATCCTACTCCAGACACCTGAGCACAAAAATATAAGTTGACATTTTATTATTGTACTGAAGAAATGCTGCCTGCATCTTCCTTAAGATGAGGCTAAAGAAAGATAGTAACCCAGAAATAGACTCAGGCATGGCCTGTACCAGACATTTAGAACATAAGACCCTTGAAGACTAAAAGGAATATTTAAAAAAAACAATATCAAGTGCAGACCACTGAGTCTCACGAGAAGATAAGAGACTGCAGATGCTGGAATCTGGAACAAAACCCGCACACTGGAGGACTCAGCGAGTCAACCTGTGCAGCTCTGGAGACAAAAAGTGTAAATCAACATTTCAGGTTGAGACCCTGCATCAGGACTGAGAAAGAAGAGGAAAGATTGCCAGTTTCTAGCAGTGCCAGTGGTTGGGGTTGGTGGGATAGAGTCTGCTAGGTGACAGGTGGAACTAGATAGGGAGAGGATGATGGGCAGATGGAACCAGGTAGTGGGAAGGAATGGGAAAACAAAGGGAGAAGAAAACTAGGTGGACAGGTGAGTGCATGTGGGAGGAGAACACCAGGGGTTCATGTTCCCTAAAATTGGAAAATTACTGTTCATACAATTGGGTTGAAAGCTACCCAAGTGGAATGTGAGATTTTGTTCTTCGAGTTGGTGTTTGGCCTCTCTGCAGTAATGCAGCAGGCTTAGGACAGACAGGTCGGTGTGGGAGTGGGGAGAAGAGTTGAAATAATGTGCAACCAGAGGCTCGAGATGGTTGTTGCAGACAGAGGACAGGTGCTCTGCAAGATGGTTGCCTAGTGTCTGCTTGGCTTCAGCAATGTACAGGAGGCCACATCATGAGCATCAAATGCAGTAGACCAAGTTGGAAGAAGTGAACCTCTGCCTCACTTGGAAGGGCCGCTTGGGTCCCTGGATGGCAGTGGGGGAGGAGGTGAAGGGACAGGTGCTTCACCTATGGTTGCAGGGGAAAGTTCCAGAGTACGGGTGGGTGGGGAAGGATGAGTGGACCAGCGAGTCATGAAGAGAATGGTCCCTGCGGAAAGCAGAAAAAGGTGGGAGACAGGAAGATGTGACTGATGGTGGGATCATGTTGTCTCAGCAACCCAGCCCATCAACTTGGGAGGCTTACTACTCACTGCATTCATCTGTCTGCTGATTAGCAATATTTGGTGACTAGGTGGAATGTTTCTCGCAATCATCAATTGCAAGTATTGATAGCTTGAGCTCCTCATATCCACTACCCCATAGCCATTGGCACAAGCAATATGGCGCATTACACAGTTCGTACTGCAGAATTAGTTGTACACGCCTGAGGGATATGATGTTCTAAAGCACTCTTATCATCAGGAGAATTGAATTTATCGAAAGCAAGTTTCCAGTTTCTTTAACCAGTTGATAGTTAATTTCAGTGTAGAAGACCAGTTCCTCCAACAAGAGTGGTTTAAGATGGTAACTTCATTAAATTTGTTTTTTATTAAACAATATGATTTGTATTGCTAATTGGCAGATCATCAGATCTCTCCGTGATAATCCAAGGCTCCTCTTTCTACTGCTAACTGCTTCCTCAAATTCCTTCGCTGCCATTCCGTTGTAACTCTTGTTAACATACCAGCAACAATAGAAACACAATGAACCATCTAAATGTTAGAATCTATTTATTAATAACTACTTGTAATAATAAGAGAAATACAAACATTAGATATTAAACCTTGACCCCAAAATAAACCAGAAGTGTGTGTGGCAAGTTCCCAAACTCCCAAGTCTAGGAACAGTTCTCAAAGTTCAGTTCAGCAAGTCATGAAGTAGAACGATGAGCAAAGGCTTCTGAAAACCACGGTAGAATGTAGAGAAAATGTAGAGAGCAGTTTACGAACTCCACAGGTTCCATGATGGAACCTATACGACACCTCAATCACTGAAGAACTCTGTTGCTTTGTTCCGTAGTATCTGCCACACCGAGGGCACTCGATACATGGCCACCCACAGATATACCTGCTTTCCAGTACAGGTTAGTGACAAAGTGGACTCCACAGATTGCTCCAAAAATCCATAAATGGATTGTATAGTGACAGTCACAACGATTGTCCATCACGCGTAGACACAGTGACTGGCAGTCCATGTTTCTCTCTCTCTCTCTCCTCTCTCCCTCCTCTCCTCTCTCTCCTCTCTCTCTCCTCTCTCCCTCCTCTCTCTCTCTCTCTCTCTCTCTCTCTCTCTCTCTCTCTCTCTCTCTCTCTCTCTCTCTCTCTCTCTCTCTCTCTCTCTCTCTCTCTGAACTATTTTTTCTGTTTCTTTGATCTCTGCTGCATTCTGAATCAGTAAAATACCTTGCCATGTTTTTTGACTCAATTTCCATTGCAACTTGCATTAATAATTTGAAAATACTTTGTCTGATGGTAACAGCCATTTTAATGGCCCCACTGCTTGTGGAAGGTTAATTCACGTGGACCTACATAATAAATTATCTAACGTTTAACCCCTAAGCTTTAATTTTGGTTCTGGATTGTGGTTACTGAAGGTTGAACGTTTTTGTCACTCACATTCCAGCAGTCTGGTGGCAGTATAGCAATGATGCTTGGAGACCAAGCACTGAGCCAGTATCGACTTGTTTGTTAAGCATACAAAAGGATCGGCCTCACACTCAACAGTCATAAGACTAATTTCCCTCTCCCAACCTTTCGCTGCTGCATGATACTGCTCTCCAATAATGAAAGTTCATGGCAAGTCCCTAGAAAGTATAGGCCACCCCTCATATCTCAGGAGTCTCCTCTTAGCGAAGGCATTCATCGATGACAACTTTCATTATCGCGCTCAATGCAGCAGCACAAGCTTTGGTCAATTGAGTTACAGGCTTTTGCTGATCAAGACCTACCTACTGGGACATGACCAACAGGCCAAGCTATACAAATGAAAGAGAAAGGGGAAAATGGAATGGCAGACAAAAATGGCCAGGCATGCTACAAACAGAAAGGAAGATCAAATTATCTAAAGTTGGAGAATTTGATGTTGAGTCCTGCAGTCTGCAATATGCCAATTTGAAGTATTGTTTCTTGAACTTGTGTTGGGCTTTACTGTAACAGTTTGGGAGGTCAGAATGGGAGTGGGATGGTGAATTAAAGTGGGAGGCAACCAGAAGCTGAGGGTCACTGCAGACCGAGTGCAGGTGCTTTACAATGTAATTGCCCAATCTGTGCTTGGTTGCTCAAGTGTAAAGGAGGCTACATTGTGAACATTGAATGCAGTAAACGAGATTGGAAGAAGTGCAAGTGAATCGCTTCCTTACCAGGAAAGATTGTTTAGGTCCATGGATGGTGGGAAGGGAAGTGCTAAAAGAACAGGTATTACAGCTCCTATGGTTGCATAAGAGAGTTCCATGTGACAGAGTAGCAGGCAGGGACAGAAGTCTCCCTTATTTTCCCATGTGTTGCAGGAGAAGCATTCCACACATGCACAAGTTTCCCTACCATACCCATGACAGTTGTAGAAGACCTTTGAAAGCAGCTCCAGATGTTGTATATTGTTACTTAACTCGTATCAGTCAAATGCATTTTTCACTAATCTAAAAATGTGAATATTAATTGGAAAATAAACTTTTCTGTTCAGGTAGGTGACCCCATTCAAATTTAATAAGTTTTCAGATGAGTTGTTGAATATACTTAAGGGGGAGATTTACAGACATTTGAGCTGAAAGGTTATGGGAAGAGTACAAGAAAGTGGTGTTGAAGCCAGGATTGGATCAGCTATGATCTTACTGAATGGAGGAAAAGGTATTTACTGCTGTTTAGCCAATTTCTGGTTCTTTGTTATTATGAAGAACCAAGGGATTAAATTGTGATCTTCCTCATTGATTTTCTTTTGGAGTCATTTTGGCCCCAAGTTGATAATCCAGACCAATTTGTCCGGCAGGTATTTTAGAGCATTATTGATTGACCAAGCAATGTAGGCTTCTAATAGAACTTGGAATGTAGCACTGGAGATTGTTAGTTTTTCTCTGCATAACTTTTCACACCAGTATCCTGATAAGTAGGGAATCCTGGCTGAATAACTTGATGTAAGCGTATCATTGGTCTGTGCTGATAATTTGCATGGTTCAAGTTGGTTAGCTCCAGCAGCACTCTTGCACACATTTGGTTGGGTGAGGAAGTGGGATGCAGGGTGTGAAGAGAAATCATATTGTCAGACCTATGACTCCAGATCTGTGTCTATAGTTCTTTACTAATATAAGGGATGTGGGCTTTGCAGGCTTAGCCAGGATTTAATATAGCTCATCCCTAATTGCCTTGAGAAGGTGGTGATGAGCTGCCTTTGCGAACTGCTGCAGTCCTTGAGGTGTGGGTATACCCACAATGCTGTTAGGGAGAGAGTTCCAGGGTTTTGGCCCAGTAATGGTGAAGGAACAGCAATATATTTCCAATTCAGGATAGTGATTTGCTTGGAGGGCAACTTTCAGGTGGTGCTGTTCCCATGCTTTACTGCCCTTGTCCTTCTAGCTGGTAGAGGTCATGGGATTGGAAGTTGCTGTCCAAGGAGTCTTGGTGAGTTGTTGCAGTGCATCCCATAAATGGTACAAACTGCTGCTACTGTGCGTTGGTGATGGAGTGAATGGATGGTTGGGGTGGGGTGCCTATTCAAGTGGATTGTTCTGTTCTGTATTGTGTTGAGCTGCTTGAGTGTTGTTGAAGTTGCCCTTATCCAGGCACATGGAGAGTATTCCATCACAAACCTGACTTCAGCCTTGTAGATGGTAGACAGGCTTTGGGGAATTAGGAGGTGAGTAACTCGTCACAGGATTGTGAGCCTCTGACCTCCTCATGTAGTCTATTTGTGTATATGGTTGTTCTAGTTCAGTTTCTAGTCAATGGTAACCCCCAGGATATTGATAGAGAGGCATTCAGTGATAGTAATGCAATTGAATGTCAGTTAGTGATAGCTGGAATTTCTCTTATTGGATATCATCATTGCCTGGCACTTGTGTGGCACAAATGTTACTTTGCACCTGTTAGCCCAAGCTTTGATGTTGTCCATTTTGCTGCATTTGGATATGGATTGCTTCATTATCTGAGGAGTTACGAATGGTGCTGAACATTTGTGCAATCATCAGCGAACATCCCTACTTCTGACCTTATGATTGAAGGAAGGTCATTGATGAAGCAGCTGAAGATAGTTGGGCCTTGGAGACCACCTTGAGGAACTCCTGCAGAGATGTCCTGTGTCTGAAATGATTGACCTCCAACCACCACAACCATCTTTCTATGTAGTTTTTTATGGTTGGATAAGTTTGATAATTCCTGAACTGCATTGCCTGGAGTCTGAAACCTTGCATTCACACCTACAATGTTGTATCCTATAACACTTTAGATTGGTAAAAGTAACCTAAATATCTTACTTGTATGGTTATATCACAATCATTGCTGATTTAACCTATTGAGCTGATTGCATTTGGACAATTTCTTACCAGTGTGCCAGACTAGTTTGCTTTCATCTCCCTCTTTGGACTGTAAATTTGTCTTTCTCAGATATATTCAATGATAAAGGCTCCACAGATTTCTAGATAGAGAATTCCAAAGATTTATGATCCCTGAAAGAAGAAATTCATTCTCAACTCCCTTATGTTTATAATTTTTCGATTCCTTCAATAGGCGAAATGTCTCCCCAGTATCTACCCTGTCGAGCCCCCTCAGAATCTTATGTTCTTCTAAACTCTAATTAGTGTTGGCCCTACCTTCCTTCATAAGACAATCCGTTCATCCCAGGGATCAACCTGATGTACCTTGTTTGAATTGCTTCCAATGCAAGTATATCCTTCTCTAAATTAGGAGATCAAAACTGTTCATGATACTCAATGGCAGTCTCACCCACAGTTGTAATGAAGTTTCTTTTATTCCTCGCCCTCCCTAGGCTATCTTTCAGCAATGTCACCCAAAGTGTATCAGTTTCCATGTGTAGTCTGTTTTATATGACTTTACTCTTATCCATGAATTATGCAGGATTAGCAGAAATTTCCTCCATGTAATAATTGGAAACATTGAAGATACAGGTATTGCCTTTGGTCCCTGTCTCAAACTTGCTACCAGTTCCATCTCTTTCCACAGCAACTGAACCAGTCTGTGACATTTGATATTGAGACTAGCTTCATGTTAACACATTTGTACTATCGGAGAGTGGTGGACACAGCTCAAAATATGACGAAAACCAGCCTCTCCTCTATAGACTCTGTCCACACTTCTCGCTGCCTCGGTCAAGGAGCCAACATAATCAAAGACCCCTCTCACCTGGGACATTCTCTCTTCTCCCCCTCCCGTCGGGCAGAAGATACAAAAGTCTGAAAGCACGTACCACCAGGCTCGAGGACAGCTTCTGTCCCACTGCTTTAAGACTATTGAATGGTCCCCTTGTACAATAAAATGGACTCTTGACCTCACAATCTATCTTGTCATGGCCTTGCACCTTATCGTCTGTCTGCACTGCACTTTCTCTCTTTCCACAGCAACTGAACCAGTCTGTGACATTTGATATTGAGACTAGCTCAATATGTTATTGCTTTTCCCTTGTACTGACGTAATGAAATGATCTGTATGGATAGCATGCAAAACAAAGTTTTTCACTGTACCCCGGTACGCGTGACAATAATAAACCAATTTACCATTACTAAGGCTGCCATGTTCTGTCTCCACATTGCTACCTGACTCTGTCTCTTTCTCAGCTCAACTGCTGAATCGCTCCACCACGTCTTTGATTTCAGTGGAATTGGCAATACCAATGCACTCTTGGCTGGTCTCCCTCATTCTGCAGGAAACTGAAGGATATCCAGAACTCTGCTGCCTAGTTCTTAATTTACATTCCCATTGCTTCTTGTGGAGTATTGCCTTAGTTTAATGACATTTTGATTCTTATTTCCAGCTCCCACCAGAGCCTTGCATCTCCCTGTCTATAATCTACTTTTGCTCTAAAGCCCACGCCCTAATGCCCTCCTCCCAACAGTGCGACCTTACTATTGATTCGCCTTCAGAGGCCATATGTTCAGCTGCCAAAATGCAAAACTCTGAAATTCTCTGCTTAATCTCTTCACTTCTCTTCTTGTCTTCTAAAGTGCTTTTTAAAACTTGTCACATTTTTGGTCACCTATCTTGTGTGATACTTGTTTGGTGTCATTTGACCTTTTAGTTTATAACTTCAAGTATTTTAAGTTCCATTAGTTATAAGTATAGGTCTGCATCATAAACAACTAATAGGCATTGAATTGCCAATTGTATTGAGAGAGTTTGGAAGGTGGTAGATAAGACAAGTGAAAAATTTGCAGTGGTAGAAGAAAAGGAATATTTCTTGAATTGGCTTATGCTTACTGTAAAGAGAGCTTTCCTGAATATGTAATCTTTGTATGCTTGGCTTAATTGTGCTTGATAGTGATACTATTTGCCTAAAGTGGAAGATAATCTGTTACCCAAAATTAAAAATTAAACACAAAAAACTTCACTAAATCCAAAATATTTGCTGCTCATTTACTTCTAAGTTCACCATTAACTTTGTGCTATATGCACGTTTGGTATTCATTGGAAGAATTTTTCTTCCTAGGCGTTTTCAATTCTTTTTGTTAAAAGTATATAAGGTGAGTTTTTTTTTGAAATGTAAGTTAGATTGTTTAAAAAGAGCTCAGAGTTTGTCAAGATGCAGTGGAGGTCTTGGATTAATGTTGCCATACTTAGAGTTCTTTGTTCTTTGCAAGTGGAAAATGCTTTACTTAGGTCAATTAATGTGATTAATTAAAATGTAGCAGATGCAGTTGAATAAACTATTCTGAGGAATATAGAATGCATTTTTGGTACTGTGAGGTAGGCCAACTGTTATTGTTAACACCTGAAACAGTAGCTGCCTTTGTGTGGCAGTTGACAGTGCAGATGGCCAAAATGGTTCTGTGGTTCAATTTGACAGGCCTTACCCAGAACTCCTGGATAATCCAGCCTGGTACAGTGGAAACAGGGTGGTCTCACTGTCCAAATTCAGTTTTTAATAGGATTATGGGTGATAATCCAAGGCACTGCAGGTCACGTGAAGTCTACTGACCTCCTTATTCTCTGGAGAAATAAGATTGTGTTGAATGGACTTTGACACTGCATGTTCTGCAAAGTACTGTACTTTAAGATTTTTGGAGATAGTGACAAATGACTTAAATATATTCAAGGTCAGAATGGTAAATGTTTGAATTTGAATACACATGGCACTCTGTCATAATCCCACTTTACAATAAAAGATATAAAGAGGCTAGTATAAAAATAGTAAAAAATTAGCCATCATTGTATTACTTGAGTTTTTTAAAAACTATATATGTATCAAATTAGCATGCCATTAAAATATTATTAAAGCTGTAAAATGTAATTTCATCTTGTCTTAATATCTAAAATGGAAGTACTGCCGTCATTTAAAAAAAATGTTGCCTTATTCCAGTGCTTACAGTTCGATGTTCTGGATGGCACCAAGCTCTGTTATCCTTGTGTTGCATGACAAGTGACATTCTGAATAAAGGGGAAAACTCCACCTCTTTCCACGCTTCCTCACTGTCCCAACCCCGACATAAAACGTCACCAATCATCATTAATAGTCAAAACTTGGTAACATACATTTGTATGACAACATATCTTGTCACACCATACCTGTTTTGTAATTTAATACATCATTGTAATGAAAGGTAAATTTTGTTGCAAAGAAATGACTGCTAAATTTGTTCTAATTGTGGGTCAAATTTTCTTGAACAACAAAGTTATCTACTTCTGCTTATGACTTGTCCATACTTCTCTTATGCACCAGTAACCCAAAAGCCTTTGATTTTCATAGTGTCTTGTTGTTACTGTTTTTTTTTGATGTTTAATACTTGTGACCAATTTTAGCATAATCTCTATCCCCTCATCACCCGGTTCAGAACATTAAACTTGACCAACTAGATTAGTAGAAATATAGGAGGTTGCTAGACTGGAAAATTCCACAGGCCCATCTAGCTTGCTTTCATCCTCTCTCAGAAATTATATCTCATGTGTTTCTCTAAAGATACATGCCAATTTGACTTCTCAGAAAAATAAATATTTATTGAAAACATCTTTTCATCTTATACCCATACCCATTTGATCTGTTATCCTGCAGGAATTCCTGATTGATTCTCCTTGGAGGTTTTTCGTTTTAGTACCTCCATATTATCTTCTATAAATATTTTCTAGCGTCCTGGCTCTGAGAATCTGTACACATATTTTATTCTTTAGATCCTTAATCATTCTAGTAACTCTTCTCTTCCCTTCTGCAGCCTATACTATTCAAATCCCTTACCTAGTTTGTCTTTTTCAGTATCTTCCCCCTAATCCTATAATCCCTCTGCACATTTTGAATTCCAAAGACATGGTTTTGCGCTTTTTTGTATTAAGTAAACTGCTTCAACCCATCTCTCCACTACTCACACTTACTTCGTGTTGACCACTCATTGAATTTTCTCGTGCACACACACACTTTAAAATGAAATTAAAACCTTTGTGAGTTGATAAGATACTAACAGGGCACTACCGGTCTTCTGCCATAATGATGACAGTTTGGGAAAGTTTAAGTTTGAGGGTGGCACCGAAAGCACAGTGGAGGATCAGCTGAAAAATACGATGATGCTGGAGGAACTCAGCAGGCCAGGAAGCATCCGTGGAGAAAAGCAGGTGGTCAATGTTTCAGGTCAGGACCCTTCTTCAGGACTGAAGACAGGAAAAGGGGAAGCCCAATATATAGGGGGAAAAGCAGAGCAGTGATAGGTGGACAAAAGAGGGGAGGTGGGGTGGGCACAAGGTGGTGATAGGTAGATGCAGGTAAGAGTGATAGGCAGGTGCGGGAGGGGAGGGGAGAACAGATCTACTGGGGGATGGGTCAAATTCACTGATGCCCACAGCTACCTTGATTACAGCTCCTCGCACCATGTCTCTTGCAAGGACGCTATCCCTTATTCTCAATATCTATGCGTCTGCTCCCATCATGAGGCTTTCCACTCCAGGACATCCAAGATGTCCAATTTCTTTACTAACCATGGCTTCCCCCATATGGCGGTTGAGAGAGCTCACACCCGTATCTATGCCATTTCCCGCACCTCTGCTCTCACCTCCACCCCTCCCAGACCCAACAGGGATAAGGTCCCCCTTGTCCTCACATTTCATTCCACCAGCCTACATATCCAACACATCATTCTCTGCCACTTCTGCAATCTCCAACGGGACCCCACCACTAAGCATATCTTCCCCTCCTGGCCCCTTTCTGGTTTTCGCAGGGACTGCGCTCTCCGCGACTCCCTAGTTCTCTCCTCCCTCCCCATCCATCCCGCTCCCACTCTGGGAACTTTCCGCTGCCCCCACCATAGGTGCAACACCTGCCCCTACACCACCTCCATCCAGGGACCCAAACAGTCCTTTCAGGTGAGACAGAGATTTACCTGCACCTCCCTTAATATCATCTACTGCATTTGGTGCTCCAAGTGTGGCCTCCTCTACATTGGTGAGACCAAACACAGAGTAGGTGACTGTTTTGCAAAACACCTGCACTCTGTCCGTAACCGCGATCTGCATCTCCCTGTTGCTAGTCACTTCAACTCCACCCCCCCGCTCCCCAGTCCATCACAGATATGTCAGTCCTCGGCCTCCTCCACTGCCAGGAGAAGTCCAAGCGCAAACTGGAGGAACAGCATCTCATTTTCCATCTTGGAGTCTTGTAGCCTAACGGCATGAACATTGAATTCTCCCACTTTAATTAATCCCCAACCCCAACCATGCCTCTTTTTTTCCCCTTTCCTAGCCTATCTCTCTTTTTTCTACCCCCTTTTTTACCTCCTTGCCTTTGACCCATCCCCTGGTGGATCTGCTCTCCCCTTCTCCTCTGCACCTGTCCATCACTATCTTTTACCTGCATCTGCCTATCACCACCCTGTGCCCACCCCGCCTCCCCTCTTTTATCCACCTATCACTTCTCTGCTTTTCCCTCCTGTATATTGGGCTTCCCTTTTTCCTATCTTCAGTCCTGAAGAAGGGTCCTGACCCAAAATGTTGACCACCTGCTTTTCTCCACGGATGCTTCCTGGCCTGCTGAGTTCCTCCAGCATCATAGTGTTTTTCATCTTGATTCCTGCATCTACAGTCCTTTGTTTCTCCAGTAGAGGATCGGCTGTTCTTTCTGGGCCTCTGCAATGACATTGACACAAAATGCTCCTTGAGTATTTCTTCGATGCATGAGGCTTGAATTGGCTTTGTAAGTCCACAAGTTGAGTGAACCCACAGTCTTTAGTTTTGGAGATAAGAATACTATCAACTGTGTAACATTCATGTGTATACAAGTTAACCTGAGCTGTCAGTTCTTCAAATGATGGCCTTGGACCAATTAGATGCCTTTGTTGTGTTACAATTGAGAAGAAAATGACTCATGGGATCCTTAACAAAATAAAGAATCAAAATACAAGATATTCACAGTAATTTGAGTGAAGATAAAATGTTCTATTTTCTTTGAACAGAATTTGACCAAGTCATGTGACATCATAATTAAAACCTGAAATTATGGATGGTGTTTGTCCCTACTGGTCCATATTTCGTTTCTAAAATTGGTCAGGATGTTGTGCTGAATACTAGGAGAGATCACTGGTTTAGCATATTCATTCTGGTGTGCCCAATCTAGGAGAATGTGATGAAATTCTAGCTCTGACCAGTATAATTAATTTTATTCAATTAAGTTGTCATGATGGTATCATGTTTCACGAGTATTGTGTGATGGCATCTGGTTTAAATTTCCATAATGAACCATGTACATGATTATAGGGATCTAATTTACCTCTAATTTTGTGAATAGTTGGTATGTATTCTTACTTATACAATCTCCACATACAAATAGGAATGGTTGTCATCCCACAAGGGAAACATCACCTCGGGGCACTGTCATTTCAATAAATTCACGTAAATTTGCTGTTATTCTGTTCTTTGGTTATTGATCTACTCTTAGAAGCTCTACTATAAATTGAAACCTTTTTATCTTGTACATTACCAGTAGTCATAAAGTGTTCTTTGTAAATGAAACAGATAACTTTGGTTTAGGACACATTTGGAGTATTGTATGCAGTTCCAGTTACCTCACCATAGAAGATGTGGAGGCTTTGGAGAGGGTGCAGAAGAGGTTCACCCAGGCTATTACCTGGGATAGGTGTATATTAGGTATAAAGGAGAGGCTGGGAAAACTTGGATTGTTTTCTCCAGAATGTTAAAAGCTGAGGGCAACCTGATAGGAATTACATAAAATCTTGAGAGGCACAGATTAAGGTGGATAGTCTTTTTCCCCAGAGTGGCAAATAAAATATTAGAGGGCATGGATTTAAGGTGAAGGGGGAAAAGTTTAAAGAAGATTTGTGAGGCAGTTTTTTTACACACAATGGTAGGTGCATGGACTCGCTGCCACGGCATGTAAGAGGCATTTAGACAGACACGTGAACATCAGGGAATAGAGGGACACAGAACCTTGTGCAGGCAGGTGGGCTCGGTTTGGATTGGCTTTTTGGTCTGTGCAGATATGATGTGCCGAAGTGCCTATTCCTGTACTGTACTGTCTGTGTTCCGAAGAAATGAAATTAATCATTTTTCGGTTTTAAATATTACAAGCAAGGGGTTTAATTTGTTACTGGTGCAAACTTTCTGCCTTTTATCGTCACTTCGTAGTTATCAATGTACCATTCACCTAAAGAGAACTGTTTTTTCCAGGAGACATAAAACATGAGGACCAAACCTCCTGGAAAAATAATAGCAAATTCACAACACATGCTGTTTTAATGTGCAAACCATGGTACCATGTTCATGCAGAGAGGAGATATGCCATGAGTTATAAATTTCTGCACTTGCTTGGTTGATTTCATGTTGGTGCATTGTTCACACCAACAGCACCTGCCCCTTAGCCTCAGTTTTTTTTCTAAGAACTTGTTTGAATCTTCACATTTATTGCCCCTTTGGTACAATATGTTAGGGCTCATAATCATAATTGCTGAGGGAAGGCCAGTCAACCAGTCAAAAAGGGGCCAATTTAATTTGTCAAATTTTCATTCTGTTGCAGTGCATTTTTAGAGGTTCTAAAATATCATTTTTTCAGTTCTAAAAATATAATTTTTTTCATGATTTCCTTTATAATTTTCTTTCTCTCAATTCAGTATTAATTTTGTTCTGCTCCTATATCTGGTTGTGCTGTAGTTCACTTCCTTATCAGCTCTTCTGCTTGTTTCCCAAAACTTGAATCTCATTGATTAAGGGAGACTGACTATTGGTCACAGCATTCACAGATGTTCCTGATTGCCATTGTACTTTCTGAGCCTGTATAAGTATACACTTTCCAACAGTTTGCTGAACAAAATGTTGTTGATCTACAGGAAAAGATCTGATTGATGTGCACTGACAGAAACCTTGCTGTAGCTGACTTTCTCTATTGAGAACCTAAATGGGTGGTGGTGATTGGGTGCAGGAACTCATCCTTACTACATCCTTATTTGCATAGAAATTGGACAAGATTTGAGGAGACCATTCTCTATGTGTGATCAACTGCAGCAGCTCTCTTTCTCCCACCCCCTGTTCCTGTAGTGCATTGGCCACCAGTTAAAAATGGCAGGATTTATTGCAATGGTTAAAATTCTCATTACTTGACTATAAATATTCAGGATGGATAGCCTGCTCTTTAGTTAAACAGGCTCAACAGATCATAAAATGCACAGCAATGCAGCTGTTCCCTTTGTATACCCATGAGGAACTAGGTCCAATGTATGCTGCTTAATAAGTTGTCTGTATTATCTTGCACAAATCTTAAAGAATTACTTTCTTCCCCTTTTGCTGTGGATTGCATTTATACTGAAATTGCACAAAGGGATAGGAAAAAAGTGACCTGTGAAAATTGTTATTGAATTCAATACATTGAGTATTCTAGTTTTGATGTAATGGTGATGCAGTGCTGCCGTTTTATCTTGCTCTTTTTAACCATGTAAAAGCACCTACAAAGGGTTTTCTATTTATTTTTTGCATTTTCTCACATGATGAAATTACTACCTTTTGAAATTGCATAGGTCAAGGTTAGCAAGACTGTGTGCAATTCCCAGGCAGAACCTATTGTTGAAGTAAGCAGTTGGTATTTTAATACAGCTTTACCAGGTGTGAGAATGCCTTAGATCTACAAATTAGCACCTTAATAGGGCGTGCATTCCAATTCATTCACGGTTTATTAAATTAGCCATTTGCATTGGTTTTGTCACTTACAACTAAGCATTAATTTGTCAAAGGTTTGGCTTTGATAGTGGAACTCCTGGAAGTAGTTGTCTTTCTGTGAAGTAAAAGAACTGAATAGAAATCTGCTTCTCCAGCAGGTGATCAAGACTTCTGAATAGAGAGAGAGAGAGAGGCGCACGCACACACAACACACACACACACACACACACACACACACACACACACACACACACACACACACACACACACACACACACACACACACCTTGTAGAATGATAGTTACAATTTAAATAGCCACAAGTATTCACAGAGCAGCTGAGTTGTTTTAAAATGCTGCATTTAAAGCTTTAAATGATGGCTTCTTGTGTGTTATGTTGTAAAGGCCAAGTGCTGAGACTCTCTTTGCTTGCCAACTTATGTTACATTGCCATGATAAACACCTTTGTGCTCCAGTTTTTATATTGATGCAATATGAAAGCTACACTGTAATTTGCCCATTAATTTTTTTCCCTATTGTGTTTGAAAATTTGTTCATAATGGATTCACTGCACTGAAAATATCTAGTTAATTACCTTGAGTCTGTTGAATTAAACAAAATAGAATGAATGCTTTATTAATCATCCGTACAAAATTATTGCATAAAATTGACTTTAAACAAAAACAAGATAGAGTAACAATCTATGCTACATAAGATGTAATGAGCGTTGTTTAAAGATTGGAGGCAGCATGCAACCGTTTTCAGTCCCTTCAACTACTGATAGTGAGGTACTTAACTATATTGGCAGTAACACCATAATGATAGCAGTATTGTAATAAATTGATGGATCTTTATTGTACAGAACTATTTAATTTAACAGGTTTTTCAGAACCTTAGGCATTAATCACATTCACTGATTGACAGTGGCAGCAAGGGAAAAGAGCACCTTTTATTGTTTGTACTCATCCAAATCTGTTAAACCTAATTCTGTAGAGAGTATTTGCATATTCTGAAGTATTTCTTCTGAGTGGACTTAATCCTCGAGTGTTTTGATGCATTTTTATATTCATTCTTAAGGTATCTACATGCACTATTAGTTTCTGTATATGCAGTCAGGCATAATCTCTCAGATAAGGATGGTCCTTGAACAAGACTTTCTATGAAGGATGGCATGTTACATTTCTGACTTATTCTACTCAGCTTGTATAATAACTGAAATGTCAAGTACTGTCTAGCAGAATATCTGAAATATATGCCTGCTAGCAGTGGACATCAGTAAAGGCAGTAGATGTTTCCAGAATGTCAATTATGTGTTAAAAGCCTAATTTTGTACTTAACATTGTTCAACATTTTTTTTTCAAGCTAAAATGTACTACTGCATTATTTTTCACTTCAAGGTGTGCCTACATGCTTATGATACTACTAAATTTTCAGTGTTGCAGCTTGCAAACTGATTAAATCTGAATGCAAAACTATTTCTATTTAACATTTCCTTTTGTTCCTAAATCTGTTTTGATATTATGGTCATTGATTGTATAAAGAGCATTTTTAGAATAATTAGCCATTATAATTATATACTGTTTATTTGGTGTTTAAATATTCCAGATTTTTAAAAACTTTGCAGACATGAATATTTGTGATTCAGTTTTGGAGAAGTAAAGTTCATAAAGGTTGGATCACTGATTCACAATTACTACATTCAATTATCACAAACACCAGATACTTGCAAAATATGATTGAAGATATTAATAATTTATAATTAAGCCTTCACTCAGACAAGTTATTGGTGATTAAGTGCTTAAGACCAGAGCAGTGTATTTACAATATGTAAATAAGGCATGTTAATTTGTCTCCATTTCTTTCAAATACCAACATTTTATTTTCCTGTTTATTTAACAAAACTAGGTTATCAATTTGATGGAAATATTGGTTCATGTACACGTGTGTATTTTCCTGTTAAGCTAAATTCTGTTCATTAATTTTCTCTTTCTTCTTTTTCTAGGAGTCACCTTCGGGCCGTAGGAAAGCCCTCGCCACCAGTAGCATTAACATGAAGCAGTATGCCAGCCCCATGCCCACACAGACAGATGTAAAGCTGAAATTCAAGCCTTTATCTAAAAAAATTGTTGCTGCCACACTGCAATTTTCTTTATCTTGCATTTTCCTGAGGGAAGGCAAAGCAACGTAAGTCTCAGATTGATTGAACATTTGCTAAGTTGCTCTAGATGCAAGTTATATCCAAAGTAGTTTCTTATCCATTCAGTTAAGAATAAGACATGAGAGCAGAATTAAGCTATTTGGCCCATTGAGTCTGCTCCACCGTTCTATCATGGCTGATTTATTTTCCCCTCTGAACCCCATTCTCTTGTCTTCTCCTTGTAACCTTTAACGCCCTTACTAATCAAGAACCTATCAACTTCTGCTTTAATTATACCCAATTATACCCAATGAATTCCACAGATTCACCACCCTCTGACTAAAGAAAATCCTCCTCATCTCTGTTTTAAAGGGACGTCCTTCTATTCTGCAGTTGTGCCCTCTGGTCCTAGACTCTCCCACTATTGGAAACATCCTCTCCATGTCCACTCTATCCAGGCCTTTCAATATTCGGTAGGTTTCAATGAGATCCCCCTCATCCTTCTAAACTCCAGTGAGTACAGGCCCAGAGCCATCAAATGCTCCTCGTACGTTAACTCTTTCATTCCCTGGATCATTCTTGTAAACCTCCTCTGGACCCTCTCCAATGCTAGCATAATCTTCCTTAGATATGGGGTCCAAAACCAATTTGATATTACAGTACCAATTTGATATTACAATTTACAGTGAGATACTTATGTATTTAAAGTGAAAAATATTTATTTCATTGGCCAACTCCAGAAGAAATTATTGAGGATTTTCATTTTAAGGGCCATATTTGCATAAAATGCTGCAGATATATAAAACTGTAATGAAGAAATTTAGATTATTGGCACTAAAGTTTCATGGTAATTTGCAGTGTTCATTGTAATTATCATTTCACAAAGCATACCATTGAGCATTATTTCTTGGATTCATTAATGCTTGTTTATCAAAGTACTTCTGTGCAAGTTGGATAAAAGAATGATTTTAAAATCAAATCCATCCTGTTGGTAAACCCCTTTGAAATTATCATACTATCTTTTTGTTATTGGAAGTGTTTCAAGTAATTTCGTTCCTTCTAAGTTATTGTAAATCTTTAGAAGGGGATAAAGAAAACATGTTTCAACAATGGATACCATGTCATTTTTTCCTCTCTCGCTCTCTCTCCTTTTCATTTCTCTGATCTACCTTCTTTCCCCTCTAGATCCCTGCCTTCCCTTAGAGTTTTCTGTGAACTCTCTTCCTTCTTTCATGACTCACGTTGCGCTGCACTTACTTTTTTAATGGTGAAGACTGGATAGAGTACGTCTGTATGCATATTTCTGAACACAATTCCTTCTTTACCCAGATGTTAGGCATACATTTCCCAGTCAGGTTCACTGCTTTGTGCCAACTATAAAGGTAGCCCTAGCTGTCGTTAATCCTCATGACCATCCAGGGACCTAACCAGCTTTTCCAGATCAGGCAAAGATTCACATACACCTTGCCTACTGTATTCAGTGCTCTCAATGTGCTCTCCTCTACATCAGCGAGACCAAGCATAGACTAGGCAACTGCTTTGCCAAACACCTGTGCTCTGTCTGCAGTGGCCATCTTGAGCTCCTGGTTGCATGCCACTTCAACTCCCCTTCTCATTCGCACACTGACCTGTCAGTCCTTTACCTTCTTCACTGCCACGGCGAGGCCAAGCACAAACGAGAACAGTACTTCATATTCTGCCTTGGAAGTCCACAACCCAATGATATGAACATAGAATTTTCCAATTTCAGGTAACCTGCACCCTCTGTGTTCCTTTTTCTCTCCTTCTGATCCACCCAGGTTCTCTCACCCTCCCCCCTTTAATCCAATCCCACCCAGCCTCCCGTGACCCAGTTTCATTCCCCTTCTGCACCTGGTTCCATCTGTCTATAACCCACACACTTAACCTACTGGGTTTCTATCCCTATCCCAAACTGATTCTATCTGCCCATCACCCCTCCCTTATCTGACTCCACTTATCACCTTACTTATTTATCAGATTCCATAATCTGCAGGCTCTTCTGTCCACACCTTGCAACACCTGTCTCTAGCTCCACCCTCCCCTCCCTAAACCTGGCTCCATCTGCCCCCTTTTTTTCCCCGTCTTTCTGCTTTTTCCTTTCACCCACCAGCTGCCATTTCCCAACTCCATCCCTCTCCCTCTCCCACCTGGCTCTTGTCTGCCAATCGTGCCCCACCTCACCTGGTTCCACCCATCACCTCCCAACACCTCCCTCACCCCTCACTTTCACCTCTTTATTACTGGCTTTCTTCCTTCTACACTCGCAGTGCCTGATGCAGGGTCTTTACCCAAAATGTTGACTATTCCTTTGTCTTCACAATTGCTGCCTGACCTGCTAAGTTCCTCCAGCAGTTTGTTTTTTGCTTCAGATTACAGCATTTAGAGTCTCTTCTTGGTCCTTAACCCGCTATTTTTTCTTCCTTCTGTCCATAAAACAATGATTTGAGCATTTGGACGCTAAGCTCTTCAAACCTATGGAATATTTCTTTTTGATATTGTGGATGTTCCCTTCTATTGGGTATCTTTTTAAATTCTGCATTCCAAATTCTGGCATGATTTTGTGGTTATCTTCTTCTTAGGCAGTCCCTCAGGATTACAGATGACTACTTGCTTCCACTCCAGCATTGTAGTTTCTGTGGTGGCCAATGAGGCCAATGTAGTAACTGCAGACTCTTCCACAGATTGAGCAGCTGGTGATTCATGGGGTGGGTGGGCAGATAGTCTGTGAGGTGGTCTGTTTCTTTTGCTGCTTATGCAAGGCTCTAAATCCTACAGATGCATGGCCTCAGGATTGTTAATTCCACTTTGACTGCTCTTTCTCCACTTTGAATGGTCATAGACCAGAGGTTCCCAGGAGTCGGTGGGAACTTTGCATTTCTTCATTGAGGCTTTGAGCACATCCTTGAATATTTTCCTTTGTTCGCCTGATTTTTTGTCAGGCATGCGGCCTATCTGAAGTAGCTGATGGAGTGTTATTTGGGCTTCAGTATATGGAGTCAGAAATCCATAGCATCATTGCCCACATCTGGGAAGAGGAGGATATCGCATTAGACATCAGAGATGCTGTAACTATGATCACCTTCAAGAAAAGAGACAAGTTCAACTGTGATAACTATAAGAAGGGTCTCCCTGCTGTCTGTCACAGGGAAGGTCTTCATTAGGGTCCTCCTTACCTCCACCTCCCAAAACCACGGATTTTGATGTGATATCGCAATCAGGTGCAGAGACTTGGGAGAAAATGAATTGTCTTCATGGAGTCATACAGTGCAGAAACAGGCCCCTCAGGCCTCTGTCCATCCTGATGATCAAAAAAAAAATCTAGGTCAATTCCATTTACCACCACTTGCCTTCTATGCCTCAGTGATTCAAGTGCTCATCTCAATATTTCTTAAATGTTGTGAGAGTACCTGCTGGTTATGAGGAGTGTCTGGATAGACTGGTTTTCCTTGGTATAGAGAAGGCTGACGGATGTATACAAAATTATGAAAGGCATAGATTGGGCAGATAGTAAGAAGCTTTTCCCATTGGTAGAGATGTCTAAGACCAAAGGGCAGAGGTTTAAGGTGAGGAGTAAGAGATTTATAGGGGATCAGAGGAAAAATTTTATTCACCCAGAGAGTGGCTGCAGTCTGGAATGCGCTGCCTGAAAAGGTAGTGGAGGCAGGTACTCTCACAGTATTTAAGAAACACTTGGATGAGCACTTGAATTGCCAAGGCATAGTAAGCTACAAGCCAAGTGCTAAAAATTGGGATTGGTATAGATAAGTACTTGGTCAGCATGGACATGGTGGGTTGAAGGGCCCTTTTCTAGGATCTACAACTGTACAGACAAAGGATCTCAGAACCAATACCTGTGGAACAACACTGGTCACAGGCTTCCGATCACAAAATCAACCCTCCACTTTCACCTTCTGCCTCCTATAATCAAACCAATCTTGGACTCAATTTGCCACCTCGCCTTGGATCCCCGTTGGCTTTAACCTTGAGGATCAGTCTCCCGTGTGGGATCTTCTCATAGGCTTTTCTGAATTCTATGTGAACTACATCAACTGCACTGACCTCATCGATACATCTTGCTACTTCCTCGAGAAAATCAATCATGTTAGACAGACAGGATCTCCCTCTTAGAAAGCCATCCTGACTATCTTTCATTAGGCCCAACATTTCCAAGTGTAGATTAATTCTTTACCTCAGAATTATCTTTCCTACCACTGACATTAGACTTAAAGGTCTGTAATTACCCAGTTTATTGCTGCTGCCCTTTGTGAATAGAGATAACATGTTTGCTGTCCTCCAGTCATTTGTAACCTCACTTGTGGCCATCAAAGGTTTAAAAATTTCTGTCAGGGTCCCAGCAATCTCCTTCCTTGCCTCTCATGGCAGCCTGGGATACATCTCATCAGGCCCTGGGGATTTGCCCAATTTTAAGATCACAACATCTAATATTCCTTTTTAATGATAACATGTTCTAGAATTTCACTGTTCCCTCTCCCTGAATTTTCCAACCAGAATATCCTTCTCCTTAGTGAATACAGATGAGAAGTGTTCTTTTACGACTTCATCTGAATCCTCTGGCTCCATGCACAGATTGCCATTTTGTCTCCTAATGGGTCCTACTTTTTTCCTGGTTACCTCTTCCCCTTAGTGTACTGATAAAATGCCATAGGATTTTCCTAATCTTGTCCACCACTAATGTTTCCCACCCCCCACCCCCTTTTTTTTTGTTAGTATCCACCCATACTTTCTATACTCTTCAATAACCCTAAACAGCCAAACCTCCTTGGACTTGCTGTCCTTACCTTTCATCTTTATATGAACATGTTGGCCCTGAACTCTAACTCATTCACTTAAGAATGACTCCCACTTGTCAGATGTAAATCTACCTGCACATAGCTGTTCCCAGTCTACTTTTGCCCAGTTCTGTATTCTGATATTGAAATTGGACCCTTCATTTCCCCCTCCCCCACCCCCACTCAATTCAGGGCTTAATTTCTGGACCTTATCCCTTTCCAAATACCTTGAACCTTAGATAAATAGTCACTATCTTCAAAAACTCTTCTGACATTTCAACTACTTGCCTGGCTACATTCCCAGTGATTAGGTCCAGTACCGCCCTGGCTCTAGAAATAAGATCCAGTACTGGCCTTTGTCTAGTGGGATATATCTTCTTTCCATTATACATCTAATTGGTTTATTCCATATTTTTTATTCTTACCAGTTAATTCTTCTCAGTAATTCTCTTTTTTTTCTCCAGAGTTTTTTTTTGTTTCTTTCTGTTAGTATTTGAATTGATGGTATTTCATTTACTGAATACTGGTTGCATCAACAGTTAACTACATGATAGAATTGTTTCCGCTTACAAACATGTCAGGATACGTTGCCTCTGAGTACCTATTTTACAATGGGTCCACTGTATAAATGTGCTAATTTTTAACACTCCACATGATATGTTGTTTTTGATCAAACTGATGGTAAAATGTTTGAAGATACCAGAGATTATCAGCCACTTATATTCAATTTTCTAATTGTATTTCAATCCAATCTTCAATCAAAAAGCAAACAACTGCAAGTGCTGGAAACGTAAATAAAAGCACAAAATGTTAAGAGTACCCAGCAGGTCAGGCAGCCGCCGCAGAATGAAAACCAGAATAAAGTTTCAAGCCAATGACCGCATGAGAAATTAGGGTAAAAATAGAAATCAAACATATTTTCAGTTGTAGAGAAAGGGGAGTGGTGGAGAAAATGAAAGGTATGTCTGTGAAAGAGTGGAGGCTAAGATTGACTGAAAGGCACAGGAAGTGGTAATGCTGGCTGAGAGATGGTGGTGAAGGCTTGTTAATTGCAGCTGATCTTCCTTGATAAGCTGTCAATTGAAGATGAATGAGGACAGGAGAGAGAGAAAAACAACAAAATGCTGGAACTGAGATACAAAATACTCCAATTACTGGAAAACTGAAATCTGTTAAAGGGAATGCTAGAAATACCCATCGGGCCAGGTAACGTCTGTAAAGAGAAATAAACTGGGTTACGTTAAAGATTGATGACCTTTCCTCGGAACAAGCTAGTTCTGTAAGAAAGTGAAAAGATTTGTTATTTGAAATTGTTAAATTCAATGTTGAGTGCATGGGGCTGCAACTTGCCAAGAGGGAAGATGTGATACTATTCTTTGAGCTTTCGTTGAGTCATAAGGCACAAAGCCACACGTTGGAGCAGTGTGGAGAATTAAAGTGACAGACAACCCCTTGTGGACTAAATAGAGGTGTTCTTAAAAAAGCAGTTACCCCATATGTTAAAGTCGGGTTTATTGTCATATGCATAAGTACATGTATGCACAGGTGCAATGAAAAACTTGCAGCAGCATCACAGGCACATAGTATATAGGTAGCATTCACAGGAAAAACATAAATTAAACACAATTTTTACAAGCAAGAACACAATTAGAACAAAAAAAATAAAGTCTGTTTTAGTGCAAAGTGGTCATGGTGTTGTTAAACTGTAGTGATTAGGGTTTTGCCAGTTAGTTCAAGAACCAAATGGTTGAAGGGAAATAGTTGTTCTTGAACCTGGTGGTTTCTTCAGTGTAGAGGAGACCATATTGCAAGTGTGTGGTACACTAAATTGGAAGAAAGGCTGCTTCACCAAAAAGAATTGTTTAGATCCCTGGGTGGTGTGAAGGGAAGAGATAAAAGGGCAGTATTGCATCTCCTGTAGTTCACGAGAAGGGAAGTGGGTGTTGGTGGATATGGAAGAATGAATCGGAGTTCTGGAGGATATGTGCAGTCGGTATAAGGGGAGGGGAAGATGTGATGGTGGTGTTATGTTGATGGGGATAGAAATTATTGAAGATGATCCATTAAATGTGGAGGCTGATGGAGTGGAATGTGATGACAAGGGGATCCCTATCCTTGCTGTCTGTTGGAGGAAAGAGGTTGAAGGCACAAGTGTGAGAAATGGAGCAGGCACTGCTGGGAGTGCTGTCAATTATAGTGGACAGGAAGCCACAGTTTTAGGGAAAAGAAGATGTCTTGGAGCGCAGAATGTGTCGTCATCACAATACAGATAACAGAGTTGGAGAAACTGAGAGAATGGAGTGGAGTCCTTGTCAGAAGCAGGGTGCGAGTGAGTTTAGTCAGGATTGTTGTGGACGTCCGAAGGCTTGTGATAGGAATTGATTGCTAATCTATCTCTCATCAATGTCTTCAAATGCTACTTGATTTAAAATTTGAGTATTATAACTTTGGAATTTAATGCTAACCTAGTCATTGACCAAAATGGCGTGCTCGTGGGCATTTTGAAGTTGGGGCTGATTCAATTGTTAAACAGGCTTGTTTTTATGGATGTCATTAAATAGCTGCTATCCATTTAAAAATAATATCTTTTAAAAGTGAATAATAAATCATAGCAGGTATTTTACTGTGGACTGTGATCATTTTTGTTGAAAATAACTTTGTGAGTGAAATAAGGAAAGAGTATTCGGAAATAAAGGGAAGAATTATGCTCATAATATTATACTTGCAAGAAAACTTCAGATGGTGTTGAAGAGCATGGTGAATAGGTGTTCAGGTTAGAATGCTGCATCAACTGTTTAAAAATAAATGGATGATTGAATGTTCTGCATGAATTTGGTATGTTTGTTATTTTGATATGCACTTAGAAAAACTGTAATAAATTTCAATGAAGTGTCGAAAAGCCATCTTTCAGGGAGACCAAAAGTGAATGTATATTGCAAGTTGCAGGTAACCCTACAACTAAAGTGTTTTTGTCCATTTGTTAATTTATGCCAGACTGTTTGAAGTAATCTTCAGACTGGGTTATCGATTTGTGTTATTTTGTGATCTGTTGTTTTGGGAGCCTTATCAATTACTCTTAAACTAACTTGAGTAGTTGTTGCTTCTTACAACCAATATCTGTACAGTGGATAAACTTTTTTTTCACAGTCTTTACCTTTTTTTTAATCTGATAAGACTTTATTTTTATTGCTACCTGTAATCTGAAACAATTCTGCAAGTACTGTTGTGTAACTTGTTAGACATCCATTTTAAATAATAAACATGTCTGAGAACCATTTAAATGATCTGCATTTGTTAACATTTTTGTGGGGCTTTGTATTCATTAAGGGAAGGAATGCTGTATCCGACTACCATGATCAAATAGCCCCAGATTTCCTCAAAATTCGGCTTCAGGGATTCTGCTTCACTCTTCCCTGTACTTTTAGTTGTGTCTGATATTTTTAGTTTTGCACATCAGTCATCTTGATGGTTTCTCTGCGAAAGAGACTAGTTTAACGTTGAACCATGGATACGTTTATGTAAATATTATTGCCCAGTTGTTGGCTGGTGTAACTGGCTGCAGCCTAGCTACTGACAGAGCCTGGAGTTGCAATCACTCCTTCCTCCTGCCCTCTTCCCCCAACATTAAAAGTTCATATAGATAGATTTGTAATTCTTTTCACATAGCCATTGAGGGAGGACAATGAATGATTCCACAGATATGCCTTACCAAGCAGAACAGCATACAGAGGTATCTATAAAGGTCCATACTGGGTCTTCTCATTCTGATATTTTTAGGAGAAACTTATATTTGTTACATTTCATAAGTTTTCTCCCTTCTATTGCTAATGGATTGTTTTGACTGTAGTATGTGTAATTGGGCAGGAGAAATATTTACTATAAATGTCTCCATCACATTGAAAGCACTTTTCAGTTTTAAGTTAGGAGAATCTCAGTATCAGACAGTTGCATTGCATTTGAACATTTTCTTTTGCCATCTTTATCTCCTGACAGCATTGATTCCTTGGTGCAGAGTTCTATGGACGTTGGTTATTCCAGCAACAAGTAGCTATTATTCTTACAAAAGTTGCAAGTCTGAAATAACAAAACTCTGGGGATATTCAGCAAGTTAGGCAGCATTTGTGAAGCTGTAGTCATTGATCTGTGGAGAGATCAATAGCCTGTCATATAGTTTATTTGTCTCTTGAAAGGTGCGATCAGACTTTCTGGGTTTTTTCAGTTTTTTTCCATTTTTATTCATGTGTGAGCATCGACAGACCATTTCTGTTATCAATCAAAATCGATCCCTTTCTCATTTACTTGAGACATTAGTGATTCATCAGAATCAGATTTATTATCACTAACTTAGAGCACATGAAATTTGTTGTTATCAGATAGGAATTGGGTGTTGGTATCCTGGGTGGCTTCTTCCTCACTAATAAATGGAGACTGATACTGATTGCAGTTCCCAATCTCTTGCTCCGGTTTTAGATGCGTGAAACAGTACAGATCAGTTATCAAACTTGTGTGGCACCTATTCCATCATGGTCATTCTCAGGCAATTGACTTATTAATGTGGTGAACCAGTATTAAAAGATAGATGTTGACTTTGTCAATGAACATTCTGAAATATGTCCACAGCTTTTCATTAGTTATGTTTCTGATAAACAGGGATGAGGATATGCAAAGCCTGGCTAGTTTAATGAGTATGAAACAAGCTGACATTGGAAACTTGGATGACTTTGAGGAAGAAAATGAAGATGATGAAGAAAACAGAGTGAATCAAGAAGAAAAGTCAGCAAAAATTACAGGTTTGATCTTTTTAATAATACCCTTATGTTAAAATACCTGGAAAGAAATTTGTCATTTGACAATTGCTGGTTATTTTCCCCACAAAAGATTACTGCTGAAGATTTATTAACTTTGTTTTTTTGTTGTTTAATGTTTTTCAATGTTTAATTCTAATGGACTTAGTATGTTTAACTTTTTCATTTCAATCATTATTGACGCATTTTTGAAAATGGTTCTGAGGAGAAAAGTGCATACTGTTTCCCAGAGATCATAATGGATTCAGTGGTGTGATTTTTAAGATATATGACCAACAAGTTTTTTTGTTGTTTTCTTGCACAATATTGGGTTTTGTTGCATATTGTAATATACCTTGACATGCTCTCTTTAACATTCTTGCATTTTTTGATTGATTAGGATTTTATGTCAGATTGTTAACTGTTCACGTTCTACACGGTCACGTAGAAAATTATATGAGGAGTTGTTAAATGAGCTGCATTCTCTTCCCTAGAATTTAGCACGAGGTGAATGGATTACAATTTTTAAGTTACTATAGGGAACTCATTGATAGGATAGATTGAGCAAAACCATTTAAAAGTCTGCAAACATCTTCAGCAATAAGTGCCATTAGGTAATCTATTTCCATTTGCTCTTGAAATACCCACCATCACAGAAGCCAATCCTGATTAATTCAGTTACTTCCACAATATATTGAGAAACTGCCGAGAGCACTGGATGGAGCAAACTCAGAGAACCTGACAGCATTCTGACTATAGTGCTGAAGATGTGATCCAGAAATAGCCATTCCTTTGGCCAAGTTACAATATAGTTACAGCACAAGCATGTACAGGGCAATTTGGAAGCTTTCTCAGGTGTGTCCTGTCCAAAAAAATGCTGGATAAATCCATCCTGGTTGATTCCCACTCTTCCATTTTACTCTCATTTATCAGTGAAGTGAAGGAAGATGCCATCAACAGTGCAATCAAGTGGCATTTATAGCCCAATAATGTGCTCACTGATGTTTTTTCAGAAGCACATCTCCAGAAACCATTGTAGCTTTGGGCCAAATATGGACAAAAGAGCCGATTTCCAGAAATGAGGTGAAATGATAGCCTCTGCCATCAAACCAGCTTTTGACTAAAGGTGACATCAAGGAGCCTTTGTAAAACTGAAGTCTGTGGGAGTTGAGAAAAATTCTCCACTGGCTGGAGCTGTTTCTAACACAAAAGCAAATGGTTGAGTGTTTTGGAAGTTAATCATCTTGGCCCCAAGGTATTACTTTAGGAGACATAAAAAAAGACTGCAGATGGCAGAAATCTGGAGAAACACACAAAAGGCTGGAGGAACTCAGCGGGTGTGTATTACTTTAGGAGTACCTGAGGGTTGTGTTCCATCTGGACAACATCGAGAAATGGGCTGCTAAGTGGCAAATAGCTGTTGCACTGCAACATGCCACCCAGGGATCATTTTCAACAAGAGAGCATCGAATCGCCTTTCCTTGACATTCAGCAGCACTTATATTGCGGAGTCTTGGGAGCATCAATACCCTGGGCTTGCCATAAACCAAAATATATTTCTTGATGAATGAAGAGGAGTGAAATTGGAGATTATTTTGATTATGTAATATTTAGCTGTATTGATGAAAAATACTTGGTAAACTTTTCTGTGCTTGTTTCTTCAAAACAAAACTGCAAGTCTGTCTATGCTGAGTATTAGAAATTTGACAAGTTCAACTAATAACTAAGTTTCTTAGTTTCAAACCTGGTACAGTTATGGTCACAGCACTTCATTGTATTGTTGACAAAATTTGCATTTGTTTCTTTGTTGGCTCACATTGAGACAACAATCACATCACTGTTCTGAAAATGTATTTTTGAACTGCTGTTGCCCTAACTGCTTTGAATAATAAGACATTGTGATCTCAACATTAACTTCTCTCAACCTTTAAGAGTAGTTTTTGTTGGTATTTCATGATTGGTTGAGTGATAACAGTTTAAAAGGAATTTAAATTGCTGATTGTAATACAAATTTGTCCTGCTACAATAAGTTCATTCATCAAGAAGCAATTTGCCATCTGACCCATAATTTAGCAAGGAAACTAGCTTTCCAACAAGAATCTAACAAGTTCAAGGTGTGCAAAATATTTGTGACAAGTGTTTGCAGTACAATGAGTTGCAGTGTTATTTTCTAAACATCCCTTAATTTGAAATGCAACAGTGCTGTGGAATTGCTTGTGTCTTGCATTTCTTGGTACAGGCAGTCTCCGGGTTATGTAAGGTTTCCCTTCCTGAGAACTGCCTGTAAGTCGATTTCTCTGTAAGTCAGAAATGTCCATTTTCTGCAGTAATCCATATCGTATTGCTCTGTATACACATATAATTCTTTAATTTCATTGAATAATTACCCTAACACTACCCATAATTAAAATCATGGAATATATAATGTAATCAGTCATTAATGAATACTATGTTCTTTTTTATTATTATTGCCAGCTTGAAAATTGCTTTAGAAATGTGTGGGAGAATTTGCGTAGAGTCGGATTTCTGTAAAGCACATCATTCGTAACCTGGGGATCCCCTGTATTTCATGCATTAACATGATCTAAAATTGTAAATTAGTAATTCTAAATTAGAAAGATATAATTGATTGTTAAATGTGATTTAACATGCTGTTGTACAAAACTGGAAATAGTTTATGAATTTTTAAAACCTTGAACACATATTAAAATAATTAACTATCATATTCCAATTAACAATGCTTGCTGAAGTGCATAATTCTGTGTTTCTCAATGTGAAAATTCCTCAACGTGCTATTCCATTGATATGACATGATTCCTTAATTACTTCTTGGGACCTGAAAAAAATTGTGGTGTCAAAATGCTGAGCAAGTGTCAGGGTCGCACTACTGATTGGAAGGCACAATAAGTCCTAATTCTCCATATGAAAAGGAAAGTAGAAATTCATGATGCAAAAAAATAAGTGACTCTAATTTTACAAATTGAATAACTAGCCCTATAATAATAAAAGGTAAAGGAATGCTGCAGCATTTGTAGGCATTGAAAGTTGCAAATAATAATCTGGTGTTTCTAAAAAAAAACAAAATGGTTGCTGTTCCTTCACCAGAAATCTATTTGCATTTTTGATTTGATATACTGAGCCAAACTTGAAGTAAGCTGACAAGTATTTTTCACTTGACATGGCTTGTGTCTGTCCAAGAAACAAATTAATTCACCTTAATCTGAAAAGAGAAGTGTTTTTAATTTTTACTTGTTTTTATTTTGACTTGCTTTTATTTTGTATAACTATTTGTGGTAACTAACAATTTCTCTTGTTTCACAAATATTTACATAGCATATTTATTCCCTGAGCATCTGTCAGAGAAGTTCTAATGATGTGTTAGTGTTAAATGGCTAAGGAGGAGTTAATAAAAAATAGAATATTTTTGTTTTTCTTTCTCTCTCATTTTAACAAGCTCCTAACATTCACAATTTAGGCTTTACAAGTAAGAGCTGACTAACTTGCTGGAGCAGTATTGGTGATAATAGAATTAATCCTAAAATTAGCCACTACCTGCTGAGGAGGGCTGGTGGGAGAAATACAGACACACACACACCTCTTGATGTCATGCAGTTATTTATTCCAACAGGAGTTATTCTGTATAGAAATATGGTGCAGAACAGCCTTGACTCTTTTTTTCTTCAAGGAATTTAAGGCCAGTTGTAATGCTCCCATATCTGTAGTGGCCAAGATCAGTTGAATGCACAAACCAAGAATCTTAACATAAGAACATAAGAAATAAGAGCAGGAGTAGGCCATCTGTCCCATCGAGCCTGCTCCGCCATTCAATAAGATCATGGCTCATCTGGCCGTGGACTTTTCCCCATAATCCTTAATTCCCCTACCAGTTCCATAATTACACATTCTCTTCCAGTTCTATAATTTGGGAGAATCCACTGAATCCATTGATCCCACTGAACTATTTAAAACTCTCAAATGGGTAGAATTGTACAGTTGTTTCCCCTGATTAGAGAGCTTACAACCAGGAGTAACCAGATGAGTCTTGGAATAAGGGGTTGCTATTTGGAACTGACTGAGAATTATTTTTTCACTCTTGGATTTTGAATATTTGGATTTTTCTGCTCCAGAGCATTGTTTATGTCCAGTCATTGAATTTACTCAAAATACAGGAATTTCCAGGCACAGTAGGCAATGAGTGATAAGAAGATAGAGTTGATATGGCATTCAACCATTATCTTGTTGAATGGCAAAGCAAACTGGAATGGCCTCATCGTCTGTTGTTGCTTTTAGTTACATTTGGCTCACTGCCAAAATATAGTGAGCGTTCACTCACAAAGCCATTGTAGAATATATAAATTTGATTTTGAGAGGAATAAAAATTGCTCAACATGCTATTCCATTGATATGACATAATTACCTCTTTGGACCTGAAAAAAATTTTGGTGTCAAAGTGCAGACCAAGTGTCAGGGTCACACCAACTAAATGGAAAGCACAATAGGTCCTAATTCTCCATGTGGGAAGCAAAGTAGAAATGAATGATGCAAAAAAAAAATCAGTGACTTTAGTTTTGCAAATGGAATAACTAGCCCTATAGATCAGATTTCAAACCAAATAGTGCAGGCTGACGGTAATGGTGAAGGGAAGTTTAGAGGGTTACAGAAAAAGACAAGGTAAATAAAAGGTAGCAAAGTGGGTAATGATAAACCAAGGTCTGTCAGGACAGTGCATACAATATAAATGTACCTCCATAGAAACCATAGAAAACTACAGCACAGAAAACAGGCCATTTGGCCCTTCCAATCTGTGCCAAAACATTATTCTGCTAGTCCCATTTACCTGCCCCCAGCCCATACCCCTCCAGACCTCTCTCGTCCATGTATCTATCCAATTTACTCTTAAAAGTTAAGAGCGAGCCCGCATTTACCACATCAGATGGCAGCCCGTTCCACACTCCCACCACTCTTTGAGTGAAGAAGTTCCCTCTAATGTTCCCCCTAAACCTTTCCCCTTTCACCCTAAAGCCATGTCCTCTCGTACTTATCTCTCCTAATCTAGGTGGAAAGAGCCTACTTGCATTAACTCTGTGTATGCCCCTCATCATTTTGTAAACCTCTATCATATCTCCCCTCATTCTTCTCTGCTCCAAGGAATAAAGTCTTAACATGCTCAATCTTTCCCTGTAACTCAACTCCTGAAGACCCAGCAACATTCTAGTAAATCTCCTCTGCACTCGTTCAATTTTACTGACATCCTTCCTGTAGTTCGGTGACCAGAACTGCACACAATATTCTAAATTTGGTCTCACCAATGACTTACACAACCTCACCAAAACATTCCAACTCCTATACTCAATATTTGGATTAATAAATGCCAGGATGCCAAAAGCCTTTTTTACAACCCTGTCTACCTGTGACTCTACTTTCAGGGAACTATGTATCTGAACTCCCAGATCCCTTTGTTCCTCTGCACTCCTCAGTGCCCTACCATTTACTGTGTATGTTCTCCCTTGATTTGTCCTTCCAAAATGCAACACCTCACACTTGTCTGCATTAAATTCCATCTGCCATTTTCTGGACCATTTTTCCATTTGGTCCAGATCCCTCTGCAAGCTTTGAAAGCCTTCCTCGCTGTCCTCTACACCTCCAATCTTAGTGTCATCCGCAAATTTACTAATCCAATTTACCACATTATCTTCTAGATCATTGATATATACAACAAACAACAATGGCCCCAACAAAGATCCCTGAGGCACACCACTAGTCACAGGCCTCCAATCTGAGAAACAACCATCCACAACCACTCTCTGTCTTCTCCCACTCAGCCATTTTCGAATCCATCAAACTTGAAGGCTGTTTATCCAAATGCATGAAACAAATTAGATGAATTAATGGTACAAGTAGAAATAAATATGTATGATTTAATAGTCATTGCAGAGACATGGTTGCAAACTGACCAAGGTAGGGAATTAAATATTCCAGGGCATTTACATTTTAAAGAGACATGCAAAGTGGAAAAGGGAAGAAGACACACAAAATCTGCCAAAACATAAGGAATGAGTTGCTGAAAGAAATTAGCATGAGTTCAAAATGATAAGTTTTTGAGAAATTAACAGTATTGAAAAACTAAGTTTAACAGTATTGAAAAATTAAGTTCCCAGGATCTGCATTCCATGGTCTTGTAAGAGATGTTTATGGAAGCAATGGATGCATTGGTTGTCTTCTTCCAAAATTCCATATGTTCCAAAATGGTTCTCACAGATTCCAAGGTAACAAATGTAATCCCACCATTTTAGAAAGAAAAAATTGGGCAAATTTAGACAACTTAACATTGTCATCAGTAGTAGGAAAAACAATGGAATCTATTTTTATGAAGTGGTAGAAGGCCATGTGAAAAATATTGATAATATTAGACAGAGTAAACTCGGATTTATGAAAGGAAAATCATGTTTGAAAATCTGTTAAGAGTTCTTTGAAGTTGTAACTAACAGAATAGGTGAGGGGAATCAGTGGATATGGTGTATTCGAACTTTCAGTTCGTTAAACAAATTTAGACCATGTGATTGGGGTAACATACTGGCATAGAATGAAGATTGGTTAATGGAGAGCAAATTAAGCAAGGTTAAGCAAGGTCGTCTCACTACAGGAAAGATGTGGAGGCCATAGAGAGGGTGCAGAGGAGATCTACAAGGACGCTGCCTGGAATGCGGAGCATGCCTTATGAAAGCAGGTTGAGGGAACTTGGCCTTTTCTCCTTGGAGAGATGGAGGATGGGGGGGACCTGACAGAGGTGTTTAAGATGATGAGAGGTATTGATAGGGTAGATAGTCACAGGCTTTTCCCCAGGGCTGAATTGGTGGCCACAAGAGGACATAGGTTTAAGGTGCTGGGGAGTAAATATAGAGGAGATGTCAGGGGTAATTTTTTTACTCAGAGAATGGTGAGTGCGTGGAATGGGCTGCCGGAAACGGTGGTGGAGGCGGATATGATAGGGTCTTTCAAGAGACTGTTAGATAGGTACATGGAGCTGAGTAAAATAGAGGGCTATGGGTAAGCCTAGTAATTTCTAGGGTAGGGACATGTTCGGCACAGCTTTGTGGGCCGAAGGGCCTGAATTGTGCTGCAGTTTTTCTATATTCTATGTTATTTTCAGGTTGGGGAGGCTATGATGAGTGCCTTGCTATGGGAATCAATGCTGGGGCCCTAACTATTCACAATTGATGAAAAGGATGAATTATCAATGACTTGAATGAAACATATAAATCTTATTGAGTTTGGAAGGCAAAATGTTGTTTTCCCTGGCTGGAATGTCTAGAATAAGGGGGGTCACAGTCTCGAGGTAAGAGGTTGGCCATTCAAGATTTTAATGCCTTCATCCTGAAGGTAGTGAATCTTTGGAATTCTGTACCCAAAGGGCTGGGGCAGATGCTAATTTTTCTCAAGATAGGTTGATAGATTGTAGAGTATCAGGGAAAGTGGGGTTGATAAAGGAAAATAGTGCTGAAATAAAAGCCACGATCCAGTTGAACGGTAACCAGGGATGAAAGGCTGAGTATTCTCATCCTGCTATTACGTGCTTTGTTCAACAATGAGTTACAAATGACACCAGAAGGGAATTTTTCTTTCTTAAGAGCACCTGGGATCTTGTTTATGACTTTCAAAATTTCTGCTGTTATGCTTTCAGGGCTTTTGAATTGGTTGTGCCATAAAAATAGAAGAAATTGCTAATCATGTGCAAACTCATTCACAGAATCAAAATGTCTGATTCATAATCTCAAAATTAATTTTCTTATAAATTGATCTATTGCTAGAGGCAACAGTAATAGTAAATTTCTGACATTGCTCCATTTCACTCATTTAATCTTTGTGTAGCACAATATTTGCAAAGGTTTCAATAGTGAACATCATCCTGGGCTTAGTCAGAATCTGAGCTTTTGTAGCTGAAGCATTTAACATTATTCATCATCTTTAAAGAGAACCAGTATTGGGCTATGTTAGGTCAAATAAAGCCTGAATTGAGCAATGCAGAATTCTCTCATGGAAATATTTATCCCCACTCTGTTTGCCAGTGAATGGATAAAATTCCATCCAAAGGATAAACAGTGGAATTGTTGCAGATGTTACCTGGACAGGTAAATGACATGTTACATTCAGCATAGAGAATACATAATTAACACCTCATTCCAAGAGATGTGATAAGATTCAGAGTTCCTCCTAACTGTTCCAAGCAAAGACATCTGTAAACACTGTACGTATTGATTTGGTATTTGTATCAGTAAATGTGAAACCGTAATAACTCTGGATCCTTGGTTTGAACCTGAAAGGAAAGTCTCTTGCTACTAGTTCCCGGATCTGAAAATGACCTAAATTCTTAATATCAGTAGCATAATATATTATGACCCATAAATCAGAGGCAAAGCACTTCAAAATATCTTCAGAAAGTAATAACTTTCTTCTTGGAAAGTTTGTATTTCTTTCAGCTGCTTATTGTGCTTTAACTTGGCCTTTGTCTGGAAGCAGACCATTCTTTCACCGCATTGACCTTGACAAGTTGAGGAAGAGGGAAAATGTATGTTTGCAGATGCTTTCAAAGAGTTGAGAAAGTGCATTAAGTCAAAATACAGCTGCAAATATGTTGTGTCCTCAATTTTCTATAATAACATTTGACTGCTGCAAACAAAAACCAGCCGAGTAGAGAAGGATTTTGAAACTAAATGACAAGAAGCAATCCTATGAATGGAGTGGGAAGTGCAATATGTAACAAGAAATTTGGAGCAATCAAAAGAGGAAGTATTGCTGATAATGTTTCATAAAATGGGGTTTAGTAATGGAATAAAAATAGATTAGCATATACTGCATTTGGTAAAGATTGGAGATCACCATAAGGAGAATGCTCCACTAAAGATTACAGAACAGTAGAGGCAGATTTTGAATCCAGCATGCAAGGCAAACCCACAAGTTAACTGGAAAACATCTCATTGAAGTTTTTATTGTCCAATGATCACCTTAGAGTTTGAGACTAATGGTACATGACGGTATTCTTTTGTTTTTGGGAACTGATCTTGGTTTGTGAAGATGAGCTTATTTTGAAGGGATAGTAGTGGGTTTTTGAGTTTTCTTCTTTCTTGAAGTATTTTTTGTTTCTTTTAAACAATGCAATAGAAGGATGCTTCCCAACAAGGCATTTAAGAGAATCTTAGCATGGAATCTTCCAAAGTAAAGCATCTCTCCTGCTTGAATCTCTAATTAGTGGCTGATAACATTCGAATGTTGTGCTGAAGAACTAAGTTGAAGACTAAATGTATCCTTCCATGTCAAAACACAGTGTAATGTGGCATTTTTAATATTATTTTCTTAATTGGTTTTATTAAAGTTGATTAACTTGTTCATTGCAGTATCATTTAAAGGAGGCTGACTTCACTATAATGTGTTTTCTACGGTTTTTTTCTGCTGAACAACTATTCCTGACATGATGTCAAATGTATGAATCTTGTAAAACTATGACAAAAGTTTAATCCTCAGTTGTAATGCTATTAAACTCATCCTTTTTTGCATGTGTTTATGCTAAAACAGAACCATAAACTGCGTGAAGCATATCACACAGGAATACAACTCTAGCAACTGAACAGAACATTTGGTTGTTTGCAAGCAAGAGAGTTTTTGGTTCATTTTTGAAGTAACTATGCACAATATGAGTAACATTAAACTCCTATGAGAATTGCAAATGAGGAATAATATAAATCTGATAAAAATGTCTTTCGGGAGCAGTTTGCCTCTGCTTGTTGCAGAAATTCCTGACATTATTATTTCAACTGGCTTGTGTTTACAGAGATAGTAAACCAGTTGAATGCTCTGAGCAGCTTAGATGAAGAACAAGATGACTGCCTAAAACAAGCAAATAAGCCTGCAGCTAAATCAACCAGTTCTTCTGAAGGTCTACAAGCTTTCTTCCTTTCTCTCTCTTGCTCTGCTTCTGTGCTGTAGTTGGTGAGCTGTAATGTTCTGTCACTTCACTTGTTTTGCTTTTGCCTAAATTATTTTCTTGCATCTGCTGATATGCTATTTGATAATTGCATGCATGTCCTTTTTCATTTGCTGTCAAAGGTACAGCAGTACATGTCCAGTGTATTTTTCCCCATACTAAAGCTGGTAACTGCTAGTAATGCAGATTGCTGCATGTGGGATTCTATTCAGCATATGTGTAAACTCTTGAATTGAAACTACTATTTAATGTCATAGTCAGAAAAAAAGTCCTTTGAATAACCTGTTTTTCTTCTTCTTTTGTTATAGTCTACGTTATCATGAGTTGGTTAGCCAATTGCAGGAATGATTGCAGGAAAACCTATCACTTTGACCTTTTGGGGTGGAAACATGTGATCACTCCTTTTGAGTACGGGGATATATTTATGTATGCTGGTTTTTAAATTTTGCATTGTTCCAGGAAAGTGCACATCGAGTACCTCCCAACTGAGTGCAATTTCACTGAGTGCATATCCTGATATTTTGTGAGAGTGAAGAAAGGTTTCTGAAGCTGTATTGTTTTCTGTTAGAGGTTTAAGTTCTCTCCCCGCCTCCTTCCCCACCTCCTCAATTACGCACATAACTGCATGCCTGACTTCTGATGTGCACTTTCCCAACTTTTGGAATTCCATAAATGGGTGATCATTGATAAGATTCAGCACCCTAAGGTGGCATGCATTTTTCAGTGTATGTGCTGCTGAATGGATAT
Organism: Pristis pectinata; assembly: GCF_009764475.1. Classification (NCBI taxonomy): domain Eukaryota; kingdom Metazoa; phylum Chordata; class Chondrichthyes; order Rhinopristiformes; family Pristidae; genus Pristis; species Pristis pectinata. The sequence continues at coordinate 94,198,857 of NC_067407.1, read as the reverse complement.
GGAGACAAAAAATTGAAAGATTCACATTGAAACTATTGTTGTCTGCCTGTTCACTGGGGCTTCAGGCCTTTTAAGTAAAGAAGATCTTCAGTGGAGGTTATAGAGTCATGGAAACGGGCCCTTCAGCCTACCAAGTCCGTACTGACCATCAACTACCCATTTACACATCCTACACTGTGAGGTCCTTCCCAGCCCCCTGATTAAGAGACAAATTGAATGCATTTGTATTTGGATAATCCTACATGTAGATTTTTGAGTGAACAACAATTTTAACCAAATGCACTTTGGTGCATTTGCTGACTGTTGACTCTTATCAAGCTATGCCATCAACTGATCATTCAATTCTATGTTCAGTTATAATATGAGGTATGGAAAAGGCATCAATAGTATTTGAGATCAATACTTTGGATGGAAATATCGTAAATCCTTTAAACTATGATGCAGAGCTGCTTATGTGTTAGGCTCTGGAAAGGTTGTTAAAAGCTTGGGAAAAAGGTCTTGATTGTAGGATGATGAGAGGCTTCTGTTATAATGAGAGACTGGCATGTTTTTACATTGGATCTGATGGAGAAAGGATATATGAAGGGTTTTAACAATCTAAACGTAAGAGATAATTTTTCTTAACTAGTGGGTGTCAATTTAAATTCACTGCCTTTAAAATGCAAGAATTTTTGTAGAGTGTCATTTCCCTGATTGGAAGCCATAGTGGAAACAGAAACTAGGAAAGATTTTACAAATGAGGTCATATTTGAAAAAAGAAAATCTCAAAAGATAAAAGACAAAATTGGGCAATAAAACTAAACAAATAGCCTTTACAGCTGGCTGGTACAGAAACAATTCTGTAATAATAATTCCAGCATTTGATGAAATACCCTTTGTATCTTACATAATTTTGCCTATCCATGTGATATCAAATAGTTAACTCAGTCCCAGCTTTTTGAGTCTTCAAAATGTGTTCGGAACAAAAGCCACAACACAGTCTTTTGAAAAAGTAAAACTCAGATAATCTGGCACACAGATTTTGTGGACAATTGAATGTTATTTTTATTATTATGCCAACCTACTTTTAATTCACTTCCGATAGATTTTACACAGTAAAATAATAAATACTTCGGTGAACCAGGCAAATTTAAAGGGAATGCAGGAACTGGGGCCCTGGAGAGTGGAAAGGCAATATACAGCATGGCAAGCATCACCTGGTGAGCCAGATGCTGAACCATCAAGATTTCTTAATAGTCGGACAATGGATTATAGAAGTTCTACTCGACTCACAAATTAATTGTGGACGTTACTCCCTGCCTCAGTCTGGGACTCTAAACTACTCCCACATCAATTTTCTTCCACATCCAAATTCTGGGTTGCGGAGACTGGCAGTCAAGAATGAGCTGATCATCCAGGTTGCTCTGTCAAGCCTGTGTAGATAGAAAAGTATTTTGTTCCAGAAGCCTTGTGTATTCTGGTATATGACTGAATCAATGGCTTTCTATTGACTGGGGAAGAAATATTCTGCCTTCCATACAATTTAGTTGCAGATGCTTGAAATCTGAAACAAAGTGCTTGAAACACTTAGCAGGCTGGCAGCACCTGCAGAAAGAGAAACTGAGTCAATGCTTCAGGGCAAAGACGCTTTGTTGGACCCAAAGCATTGGTTCTGTTTCTCCTTCCACAGCTGCTGCCTTGCCTACTGATTGTTGACAGGATCCAAGTCTCTTTACTTCCCTGAGAACCTGAGACAGTCTTTTGATATCATACTTGTGGAATGTTTTTGTGTGACACTAATATAATTTTGTACAAATTTGCAGTCTCATTCTGAGTACATCATGGTTTTTGGGTTGAGAAACAAAAATACACATTACTTCTTCTGGTCCATTGAATTCAACTGAAATCAGAATGTAAAGTTTCTAAATGTGAACTAAGCAAGGTGGTGTAGATTTTTTTGTTGTGCAGAAACTGTGTGAATCTGAGACCAATCAGTTTACTTAATGAGCACTTATGGATAAATAACTGCCTTGTAACAAGGTTGCAGGTTATGTGCACTGCTGAATTTCTGTTGGTTGGTTTGGTTTTGAGGAAATGTATCCATCATAGTTATAAATTTACTGCTGCAGTATCCAGGTCATCTGAGAAGGATGTCAGTAATGAAGGAAGGAGTCAGGAATTGAATTATACTAATTTAGAGTTGCATTTAGGATTAGATTATACTTCTGCAAAAGTTCCACCTTTAGAGATGGGATTGTTTGTTTCAACAGAAAATTTTTTGCATGCTTTGTGGAAGCAGCAGTTTTGATGGGGCAAATAGTTTTAATGTATCATGGAGTCACAGAGTTGTACAGCACAGAAATGGGCCCTTTGGCCCACTGACCAAGCCGACCTTTTGGCCCATCCACACTAACCCCATTTGCCCTCACTATGTCCTTATCTCTCTATTCCTTGCCTATTTTTAAGTGTCTTTCTAAATGTCATTTTACTGTGGTGATGGTATCTGACTCCAACACCTCCTCTGGCAGAGAGTTCCAGGTATCAACCATTGTCTGCACAAAAAAATCTTTCTCATCAAAGTCCCTTTAAAACTCTTTCCTCTCACCTTAAACTGTACCCTCGTTTTGATACCACTGCCATGGGAAAAAAGATCTACTATGCCTCTTATACCTCAGCCTTCTTTGCTCCAGGGAAACAAACACAGCCTATTCAATCTCTCCCCATAACTAAACTCCTCCAATCTAGCCCACATCCTGGTGAATCTCCTCTGCATTCTATCCAGTGCAACCACATCCTTCCTGCAGTGTGGCGACCTGAACTGTACACAATACTCCAAGTGCGGTCTAACATAAGATCTCAACTTTTTTATTCTATACCCAGACCTATGAAGGCAAGCATGCCATATGCCTTCTTCACCACCCTATCTATCTGTGTTGCCACTTTCATGGAACAATAGACTTGAACCCCAAGGTCACTCTGTTCCTCAACATTCCTTAGTACCCAACCAGTCACTGTATATGTCTTACCCTATTTGACTTCACAAAAATGCATCACCTCACACTTAACGCACTTCCATCAGCCAATGCTCTGTCCAGCTGTCCATCTGATCTATAGCCTTAGACAACTTTCCTGGGTATCCACACACCACCAATGTTCATGACATTCATGAACCTAGGAATCATACCTCCTACATTCACATCCAAGGTGTTAATATATATCACAAACAAAGGTCCCAGCACTGATCCCTGCAGTACACCACTGGTCTCAGACTTACAATCAGAAAATCATCCTTCCACCACTACGCTCTGCCTCCCATCACTGAGCACAATTCTGGATCCATTTAAGCAGCTTGCCTTGGTTTCCATTTGCCTTAAACTTCTGCACCAGCCTACCATGCATGACCTTGTCAAATGCTTTCAAATGTCTGCCAACCTGCCTTCATCATTCTTCTTAGTGAACCTCAAAAAAAAACTTGATCAAAGTAGCGAGGCAGGATTTCATGCTTTCATAATACTCTTGCACTTTGTATCGCACAACCATCTGTGTTTGTTTTATTCCACAAATGGCTGGAATTAAGAGAACACCTTGGTATACAGGTTATTAAACATTTTTCACTATAAACTCATATTAAATCTATTTGATTTGCTGGATTCCTTTGGGCAGTGGGAAACACCTTGCTGCCAAAGAACTATGAATGCTGGATTTTAACTGCTGAGTTCCCTTATCACAGATGCCAGCCTCCTCTGAAGATGATCTGTTGTTTGATCAGTAATTAATTGGTTAGACTAGCCCTCTAAATGACCAAAGATTTTTATAAGTCTGCTTGGTCTTCTGGTAGATCGGGGAAAGTACGGATGTTTGGCTACTTTGTGGGTGACAGTATCTGTTGGAAATGAGAAATCAAATTCTTGTCTATTCACATTGCATGTTCCTTGATAGCATGGCACTAGCCTCTGAGCACTGCTTATCACAATGTGTTCCAGATTGAAGATATTTGTAATGCATTTGTGATTTTTAACTTGGATTTTAGGCCTGGCACAGATAAAATGCAAAACATGCAAATTGGTTGGGATTACTCTCGAGTCTTGATGAAATTCAAACAAAAAGTGAAAAGGCCTCATTGAATTGATATCATCATATAACTTGCTTGTGAATTATTGGTTCTGATGAATGGAAAAAATGTAAAATTTTCTTTGATACAAATGCTCTATTGTGTACTTTTCAGCCTTAGATGATGATTAAACCTCACTGGACAGCAGGCTGCTAATTATGCCTTCTGTGAGTTCTGTAAATAATCCTGTGTTGTTAAAAATGAAATTTAAAAATAACACATTGCCGTTTTCAATTGATGAAGAAGACCATACCTACTGGTTCAAAATTCTTTCAAAGGTTAGGTGCCATTGATTCTCAAATAATTAAGTAAAATTGCAACGATACAGCATTTGATCAGTGTCAAAAAATATAAAGGGTAAGTAAAATACAATATGTGAGTTAATGGGACTGATAACTTAAAGTTTCAGCCTTCCAGAGCTGGTAGTGACACAGCTATAATCTGGCCTTATGGAGTCCAGCAAGCAATTTGACATACTACAAGTTCATATCTTTGTGAGATGAGACTTGATACTAAAAATCTTATCTTACCAAATATCTGCCCTGGGCTCAATCTGGACAGATGTCAGCTTCAAAGGTGAGAATTCAGGTACAGGCTAAATGAAAGACTAAAGGTTACAAGATTGCTATGCGAAATGTAATTTAGGGGTTTAAGTGAGAGACCAAATTCTTACTGTGGTATATAAATCAGCATGTGAGTAGAGGCGACATGATGAAACTTCCTTTCAATTATTAATTGGTGTTGTTGTCCAATAGCATAGTTCCAGCCACTTGGTTAAATTTCAAAATTTTGAATGAGTACAATGGATTCCATTTTGAATTTGCTGAAGGATAATTTTTTTTGTTTAAAAATGCTTAATGCTTTGACATTCATTTCTTGACTTTTTAATCATACTTGTTTTTTTTCATTTTTTGATTTATGTTTGTTACTCATTGTTATAGACAGAAAACAATGGAATAGATGAATAAATATTTGTCACTCACTCTTGCAGAACTTATCAATAAACTCAACTTTTTGGAAGATGACCCATCTGTCACAAGACTTAATCCGTTTGAAGAGGTTGATGCGCAGGGATCAAACCCATTTGGAGACCCAGATGATGATCCTGATATTGAAGGTAGTGTGTTTTATTTTATCATAATGTGCTGGATTGTGCATGATCTGACTGGCAATCCCATGCTAAACCCACAGCTGCACTTTCCTGCTGAGGCATCATTGGATGGGCCGTGCTGGAGGCCTCTACTCTGTGGTTCTTCTAGACTTAAGGTGGTCGAGACAGAGTCCCTGCCCTTTGGACTGTCGTTACGACCTTTCATAGCCTGCTACAGTTGAAGGCCTCTTTCATTGTTTTCACGTGCTTTAAAATAATAAAAAAATATCCAAAAGTAATTAAAAATGAAAGTAATGTAAGTATTAAAAACTGCTTAGAATTTAAGAGTTGCGATGTTATTTTGCAACTTCACAAAACACTGGAGCAAAAAGTAAACTGCTGGAGGAATTCAGCAGGTTAAGCAACATCTGTGGAAGTGAAAGGGTCAAAATCCTGCATCAGGACTTGGGGATGGGGGTGCAAAAAGTGGCCAATATATAGAAGTGTGGGGGAGGGGTGGAGCAGGAGCTGGTAGGTGATAGGTGAAACCAGATAAGGAGGCATATAGAGCCAGGTGGGGGAGGGTTCGAAAAGGTGAACAATGGGAGAGAGAGAACCTGGTTGGACTGGTGGGAGTGGGAAAGGAACACAGGTGGTTTGGGTTACCTGAAATTGGAAAATTCAATGTTCATACCATTGGGTTGTAGGCTATCCAAGTGCAGTATGAGGCGGTGTTCTTCTTGTTTGCGTTTGGCCTCATCTTGGCAGTGGAGGCAGCCAAGGTCAGAGAGGATGGTGTGGGAATGGAAAGGAGATGAAGTGACATGCAACCAGAAACTCAAGCTGGCTGTTGCAGACGTAGAACGTAGGTGCTCTGCAAAATGATCACCTGTGCTGAACATCACTGATGTAGAAGAGGCCTCATTATGAACACCAAATGCAATTGACCAGGTTGGAGTAAGTGCACGTGAATCTCTGTCTTACCTGGAAGGACAGTTTAGATCCCTGGATGGTGGTGAGGGAGGAGGTGAAAGGACAAGTATTCAGGGTGAAAGGACACCTCCTCTAATTGCAGGGGAAAGTACTGAGGGATGGGTAGATGGAAAGGGATGTGTGGAGCAGGGAATCATAGGGTGGTCCCTGAGAGGAAGATATGACAAGTGGTGGGATCCCCTTGGAGCTTGCAGAAATGGCAAACAATGATATTGCTGGATGCAGAGGTGAGTGAAGTGAAAAGTGAGGACCAAAGGAACTCTATCCCTGTTCCGTCTGAGGAGAAGGGGCGTGAGAGCAAACGTGCAGGAAATGGAGGAAATGTATGTGAGGACTCTATCATCTATGGCAGAGAGGAAGCCACGTTTACAGAAGAAGGAGGACATTTCAGAAGTCCCAAGAGCAGAAAGCCTCATTTTGAGAACAGATGTGGCAGGGATGGAGAAACTGAGAAAATGGGATGGTGTCCTTCCAGGAGGCAGGGTGGGAAGAGGTGTAGTCAAGGTAATTGTGGGAGTCAGTGGGTTTATTGTACATATTGGTGGATTATTTGTTTCCTGAGATGGAAGTTGAGAGATCCAAGAAAAGGAAGAGAAGTGTCAGAGACAGTCCAGGTGAATTTGAGGACATGTTGGAAGTTGGTGGCAAAGGTGATAAAATTGATGTCTTCCACATCATTGAAGGAAGCAGCACCAAAGCAGTTGTCAATATAACAGTGAAGGAGTTGGGGGTGGGTGCCAGAGTAGGTTTGGAATAAGGACTGTTCCAAGTCTCCAACACAGACAGGTTCGGCTTGGGCCCATGCGAATGCCCGTGGCTACACCTTTGATCTGTCGAAAGTGAGAGGCATCGAAAGTGAAGTTGTTGAGGATAAGAACAAGTTCTGCCAGGCTGATGGGAATTAGTGGAGGGGAATTGGTTTGACCTATGTTCCAGAAGGAAGCAGAGAGCCCAAAGAACTTCCTGATGGGAATGGAGATGTATAGAGACAAGATGTACATGGTAAGATAAGGTGGTTGGGATCAGGGAATTGGAAGTTATGAATGTTATGGAGGGCATGAAAGATGTTCCAGATATAGTGGGGGAAGGGACTGGACAAGGGGAGACAGGATAAAGAGTATTTTTTTTGCAGTTCTGGTCACCACACTATAGGAAAGATGTGATTGTGCAGAGGAGATTCACCAGGATATTGCAGAGATTATAGGACATTAGTTATGGGAAGAGATTAGATAGGCTGGGCTTTTTTTCACTGGAGCAAAGGAGGCTGAGCGGTGACCTGATAGAAGTATATCAAATAATGAGGAGCTTAGACAGGGGAAACCTTTTTTCCCATGGTAGGGGTATCAAAAACAAGAGGGCATGGTTTAAAGTGAGACGTGGGAATTTTAAAGGGGATCTTGGGGGTAATTTTTTTATACAGAGAATGGTTAATATCTGTGACTTACTGCCAGAGGAGGAGGTGGAATCAGATACAATTATGACATTTAAGAGGCATTTAGATAGACATGAAACCAGGCAAAGCACAGAAAAGATACAGTCCAAATGCAGGCAAATGGGATTAGTGTGGATGGGCAAAAAGGTTGGCATGGACTTGGTGGGCCAAAGGGCCCATTTCTGTGCTGTAGATATCTATGACTAGGGTGAAATAAGATTTAGCTAAACTTTTTTCATTAAGTTGCTTGTTTGCCAACCGTCCCTGGCAAAAAGACAAGGAGCCAGACCCATTCTGGACCTGCTGCTGAGCTCAAATGGTGAGGCCAGAGGTCAGTTGTGGGCATTCAACCTCCAGTGTGTCTCTGGCTTGAGCTGCAGTGTGCATGTGTGGAAATCAAAGACATTGAACAGTGGTGGGCTTGTGGGAATTACCACCCACAACAATTCACAATCCAGACCAGTATGTTTAAAAGGGCAACTGTTTTGACAGAAGTACTTATTTTACAGTTGAGCTGTTGTTTGTCTTTTTTAATCTTGTAAAACTATTTTCTTAACTTTTCATAAATGAAATGAGAATTTCAACCAAAGCGAAGCTTGTATGGTAAAATGGTGATGGACTCAAGGATATAAATTCCACCATTGGGAGAAGATCTACAGGATGTCTGCTGCCAAACATTGGTATTCAGGAACAAAATTAATTGCATTAATGTGCTTTCCAAAATTGTGATGATTTAACAAACTCTATTATTGACCATAAATGTTAAAGCTTTGCAATATCTCTTAAGTGATCCAAGACTAATACACTAAAAGAATAATACAATACAGTATTCAGCCCTATTTTTGTAATGTTTTAAGAGCTACACAAATCATTTTCTTCTTGGTGCTTTAATCCCATTTGAGTTAACAAAGTTAGGATTCCCCTTTGCCCTAACTCCAAATTCATATCTTTCTCAAATTTTCCTCTGAGATTGATCTTGTCCAAGCAAATTACTTCTGAATCCTACCCTTGCAAAACTACCTCAGCTGATTGGTTCCTGAAACACTCTTCTGTGCTTTTGTTGCATTTGGAATTTAATATTTCATTGTCCTTTGGCAAATCTTCTATCCTCAACTATTCATAAACCATAACTCATCCAAAACTCTGCTGACTGTATGCTGCTCCAAACTCTATCCTTTTCATTCATCACCTTATTTTGCCTGACCTGCATTGCTATGATTTTAAAATTCCCATCCTCTTATGCAATTACTCCATTGTCTTGATTCTTAAAATCTCTGATAACTGTTCCAACTGTGTAACTCCTCAGCAAATCATTCTACAATCTCTGCCTCCTTGCATAGCCCCTGTTCACTTTGCTCACTGTTGACTGCTGTGCCTAATCCTTCAGTTCACCATTGTATATCTCTCTACCTCTTCAGTTCTCCATTTGAGATTACTTTTTAAAACCCACTTTTTTGGCTATGTTTTTATTCATCCCTCATTATAGCTTTTTTGGCTCAGCGTCATCTCTGCCTGGTTATGCTAATATGAAGAGCTTTGGGATGGGTCTTATGCTGAAGGTGATGTATAAATCTATGTCGTTGTACTACATATTGAAATTACAATTCACTTCTGCTTTTGTCTTTCTTTAAATTATGGTTCATAGTTTTGTTTAAAATATTTCACATGAATCCTGTTGGTTTTTGTGACCCTATGGAAAAAAAATAATTTGTTCTTTTTAAAATGAGAAACATTTAACTCTGAGGTGACAGGGTCATTAAAATTTATTTGTGATTGAATGGCGATTAAGCACATTGGACATGTAATGTGTACAACATAGGTGTGAAGCTGGACCATACCAGAGAATGAAGCAAAAACAAAAAAAAACTGCCATTGCTGGAAATTGAAAATAAAAACAATTCTTATGAAGGGTCTTCAACCTGAAATTTTAACTCTGTTTTTCTTTCCACAGGTGCTGCTTAACCTGCTGAGGGTTTTCAGCATATTCTTTGTTAATTTCTGAAGGGTGACACTGTCTGGTTAACTTGAAAGGTCCACGTCTCAGCGCTGTTTTCACTGAGACTGGTGGGGGGGGTGGCCAGAATTAGGGCTTACAATGGATTTGATCTTGAGTTTGCAGAGCAAGGTAGTTTTACTCTGCCTGTAACCTATACTACACTGAGCAAAAATGGTAAACTCTACAGAATAACCTGTGTATAGTATCAGCCAAAGTATTACAAAGCAAGATATGGAAGACTGCTTTCAAGAAGTCTTCTCATTGTTTTGAGTCTCATTGTGACCAGAGATTGAGTATAAAATCTTGTTCAAAAGCTCCATCCAATTCTTTTAAACTTGTTTGTTTAAAGCATGGGGCTGCCTGTGATTGAACATACAGAGATAATTTTACTTGGTCAATAACAATAGCAGAGAGCTGTTGTGTTGAAGCTGGTGTTCAAGTTGAAGCACAAGGGAAGGGGAGCAATTTTTGGAGAGACAAGACTGAAGAAACTGGAAATCTGGAACAATACACACAAAATGCTGGATGAACTCAGCAGGTCAGGCAGCCTCTATGGAGGGAAATGAACAGTCGATGTTTCTTGGCCCAAAACGTTGACTGTTCATTTCCCTCCATATATGCTGCCTGACCTGCTTAGTTCCTCCAGCACTTTGTGTGTTGGAGCAATTATTGGATAGTTTTATTAAGAGGACAGTCATGTCCAAAGAGAAATGCAGGTTTATGAGCAGAGGGTGTGATTGTCAAGGACTTAAGGTGTTGGGAACCAGGGATAAAAAGGTTACATAAGAATCACTCCTGTTTAACAGGATATTCTTGGTACGGATGATGTTACGGGAAAAGAATGCAGCTAGAGCGAAGGAAAAGCAGATCATTGAATTATGAAGTAGAAGACCATCCAAAAGAGGGAAGAGCGCAATAGAAATGTGATGCTGATTAGGAATTCTATAATTAGGTGATACACATTGTCTGCTACAACAACAATGGTTGTATTATCTCCCTGGTGTCTGAAAATGCTAGAGATACTGAGGAGATTAGATGGCAGTGTGAAGAGAAAAACAAAGCTGATGTCCAGTTAAGATCACTAACATGTGGCTACAGAAAAGGCAGAGCTGGAAAATAAACATTGCAGGATTTTATATGTTTCAAAAAGATGAGGGAAAAGGGGAAATGGCTTTACGTTATGTTTATAGATCAGGGGTGATCCCTCCTGATCAAGGATGACCTCAGATAGATTTTAGTTTTTATGCATCCTGAGGAATCTTGATTCTTGAGCTGCAGGCAGACTGGCAGACATTATAGGTGGTGTTAGAAAGCAGGGCTATGCCACAGTAATTTGTGAGACTGTTACTTTTATTTCTATCCTGGTTTTATTGGCAATTAGGACTTTGTAGGTTGTTGCTGAATTTATGCGCGCTGGTGTGGCAGGAGAGAAAATGGTGAGTGCGGAAGAAGCAAAGTGATTGACTAAATATTTGGAGTTTTTTTGAGCAATGTCTGTTAATAAAGCACGCAGTTTGCATCTCAAACCAGGATCTTTAACACAATGCTTCTTTATTGTTCAGGATGCAGAGAAAGTCACAACTTGTAGCTCCTTGAACCTAATAACACATTTCTAGCCCTTAGAAAACACACTGGAAGCTGACAGTTCAGTGGCTAAGTGAGTACTGGATCTGTGATGATGGGCCATTGTTTTGGTATGTTACAGAAATTCTGGAGGGTAGAACAGCAACAGATTATACAGAATATCTTTGTTGCTGCAGTTCACAGTCACTACTCTGCAGAGTGAAATTTTCTATGAGTGCATAGTGCAGAGTTCTGAGTTATTCCTCTCTGCAAATGGAAATTATAAGTTGCAGTCTCAGCACCTCATTCCAGTCTACCTGTGACAGCAAGTAATGATCCTCTCGAGGTTACCAAGTTCTCTGTGCTTTCATTTTCCTAGGACACCTTTCAGCCTTCTAATTCAAGCATCTGCATTCTCCATCCCTCCCATTGGTGATGGAACACTTACTCCTTTTCTTCCCCCATTTTCTCCTCACTTCTGAGCCTTTTCTCACTCTTATTTCTCAAAGCATGTTTTCCCACTAGTTCCCCTTCCAAGCTGTACCATCATTGTTTGTCATTTGTTTTTATTTCCACTTTGAAATGCCTTTAATTACTTTTTAAAAAAATGTTGAATTAGATCACCTGATAAAATCCATTATCATAACTTCTGCACTCTCACAGTACATAAGTATCTCGACTACCCCAACCACCCTTGCTTCATTGATATATCTCCTGTGTTCCCACACAATGTTTACTAATATTTCTGTCCTTCTTGTCAACAGTTCCACACTTTGCTTACTCACTCAGCACCTCATTCCTAAACTAACGTTCTATTGCCACAACCCAAATCTTTTCTGATAACTCTCAAACTTAGTACCTACTTTCTGTACATCAAGGGTACATTTCCTACTCTTCCCATCACCCAGGTCAACTCCAAGATTTCCTTCTCTCCTCCTTCGGCTCTAATCAAATCCTAGTCTCAACTTCCTGCTTGTCCCAACATCCTTGTAAGAATGAAATTTTCCTGTTCAAAATTGTCTTCGTATTATTTATTTAGTATTGCAGAACTTCCTGCATTACTCGAGTCTTCTGAAATTGATGATGAATCTCCCAGGCATTTCTCTTAGTGACCTGTCGAAGAAGTACTTTGTCATTGTGGTTTTAACTGAACCTTTTAACATTGCCCCTCAGGATGCTTCCTGTCTTCAACTTCAGCAGTTGCCTCCTGAAACATTTTCATGGCTGGTCCCATCCCAGCAATGGGACTGTGGCTTGTTACATTTGCATCAAAGTTGCAATGCTGAAGTAACTAATAATACAAGGTAATTGCAGAAGGAAAGACTGAATTGGCAGGCTTTTGTATCTAATAAAGAGAAGGCTTTGGGATGAACTGGCAAAGATTTTTAAGATAATGAAGGGGTTTGATTGTAGAGACCTAGAGATAAATGTTTCTATTTCCAAGCAAGACCAGAACTGAAAGCCATCAATACAAGGTTGCCAAAAATCTATCCAATCAGGAATTCTGGTGGAGCTTTTTTTATCTAGACAGTGGTTAGAATATGCATCATCCTACCATATGGAGTAATTAATACAAATAACGTTGAACATTCAAGGGCAAACAGGCCAACTGAATGACCTGTTTCCGTGCTATAAACTCTCTATAATCAATGGAATCACAAAACTTTCTACCTTAATATAACTTGCAGGAGTGCCTGGAATGTAAAGTAAATTGTTGGCAGGCACTGCATATAACCAGAGGGTAAATCCTTTTCTTCCTTTACTTCCTTTACCTTTCACAATTTCAATCTGATTAGCTTTCATTGGGGAGAAGTATCAAATTTTTAAAATTCTGTAAGTCATGTGCCTATTGCTAAGGGAATTAAAAGATAGAAAATGGGTTCATTGTTCTTCACTAATGTAATGTAAACTGTTGTTCGCTGTAAAAAGTTTTTAAAAAATAAAAGAGAAGATTGAAAAGCATCTGTTGAAACTGGCTTCTGCCCTCTTCATCTTCAGTCCTGATGCAGGGTCTCGACCTGAAACGTCGACTGTTTATTTCCCTCCGTAGATGCTGCCTGACCTGCTGAGTTCCTCTAGTTTTTTATGTGTTGCTCCAGATTCCAGCAATTGCAGAATCTCTTGTATCTCTATTGAAACTAAACATTTCTTGTTAGCCTTGGCAATTCATAGATTGCTGCAGAAAAAAAGGTGAGGGATTTAGAAAGCATGCTGTGGGACACAACCACAACAAAGTCCCAATGCTTGCAATCATCACACTTAACAAATACAAGTGGCCCAAGGTTCTTAACCATCTATCTAACCAGCAGTGCATGGTGTAAACTGCTTTCTTGTTCTATAAGTAGTCTTTGCATGTATTCTGTTGGGTAAAGTTTTGAAATTCCATTTGTTTGTGGTTTCTTAAAGATGGCACATGACCTAGCATCATGTGTTTAAAGTCTCTGCAATTGTCTGTCACGGGATCAAGTCTCCATAGTTGGCATCTTTATTTTGTCGCATAACTTCAAAAGAAGATTCTTAAGAAAACTACTCAGCTCATTCTTGGAAAATGTATCTTTTCCTGGAAAAAAAAGTATCTTTTCCTGGAAAAAAAAGTATCATAAAGCAGGCTGGTTGTTGTTTACAGACAATGTTCTCACGTTAGCACCATCGCATACCTACTTACAGATATTTGATCAATATCACTGTCATCCAGAACATCTTAAGCTGAAATAGTGGTCATAACATATCCCATCACTGCGAGTTCATCATGTTAATTACTTTGCTTTGAAACCCAGTCATTTAACATTTATACATTTGTAGTTCATCTTCTATTATACAGGTCTTCAGGGTTGGCTTTGAACTACTTCAGGTATTCTGATGGAGTTTTAAATGATGCAGAGAAAAGATGCAAGTCCCAAAAAACAAGTCACGTTTATATGGCACTTTCACTTAGAAAATTTTACCATGGCATTATACAAAAGTGTGATCAAATGAAAAAAAAATCAACATTTAAAGCCAAAGAAAACTATATTAGTAATGGGTTATTGCACAAGCCTCATGTAAATTCAAACAATTGCAATTAGTCAAGATTAGAGTGTTCCTAAACTACCAGGATCTGCTATTGGCTGAAACAGTTATAAAGAAAGCCATTGCAAAGAACTCAATTACCAGTTGATCTGTTTAATTTCATTGTGTGACAATAATCTGGTTTTTTTCATTGCTGTTGTCAAACACTAAATCTGTGATAAACCAGTTTGGTAATTTCTTCAAAAGCTGTGGGGTTTTGATTTGAACCCAGAACCAATAAATGGATCAATTGTTCCTGGAGGACATCCAACCCTAGATCACTTTGCATACAACATCATGCTTTGGCTCAAGCATTTTGAGTGCGTGCTCTGCAGCTTTTCTGTTAAGCGCATGAAGAACATTTTATGAGACTTTGATGCCTGTCTCAGAATCAGATTTATTATCACTGACTTCGATGACATGAAATGTGTTGTTTTGTGGCAGCAGTACAGTGCAAAGACATAGAATTACTATAAATTGCAAAAACAAATCGTGCAAAAAAAAGGGACTAATGAGGTAGTGTTCATGGACTGTTCAGAATTCTGATGGTGGATGGGAAGAAGCTGATCCTAAATCATTGAGTGTGGGTCTTCAGACTCCTGTACTACCTCCCCAAAGGTAATAACGAGAAGAGAGCATATCCCAGATGGTGAGGGTCGTTGTGATGGATGCCGCCTTCTTGAGGCGCCGCCTCTTGATAGCCTTGCTGGTGGGGAGGGTTGAGTCCATGATGGAGCTGGCTGAGTCTATAACCCTCTGCAGCTTCTTGCATTCCTGTGCATGAGAGCCTCTATACCAGGCTGTGATGCAACCGGTCAGAATGCTCTCCACCAGACATCTATAGAAATTTGCAAGAGTCTTTGGTGACATACCGAATCTCCTCAAACTCCTAATGAAGTAGAGCCACTGGCATGCCTTCTTCATGATTGATTCACTGTGGTGGGTCCAGGATAGATCCTCCAAGATGTTGACGCCCAGGAACTTGAAGCTGCTCACCCTTTCCAACGCTGACCCCTCAATGAGGACTGGTGTGGGTTCTCCTGACTTCTTCCTGAGGTCCACAATCAATTCCTTGGTCTTGCTGACATTGAGTATTGGAATTGGTTTATTATTGTCACTTGTACCAAGGTACAGTGAAAAACTTGTCTTGCATACCATTCATACAGATCAACACAGTGCATTGAGGTAAAGTACAAGGTAAAGTGTAACAACTACAGAGAAAGTGCAGTGCAGGTAGACAATAAGGTCCAAGGTCACAATGAGGTAGATTGTGAGGTCATGAGTCCATCTTATTGTACTAGGGAACTGTTCAATAGTCTTATAAAAGTGGGATAGAAGCTGTCCTTAAGCTTGGTGGTTTGTGTTTTCAGGCTTTTGTATCTTCTGCCTGATGGGAGAGTGGAGAAGAGAAAACGTCCTGGGTGGGTGGGGTCTTTGATTATGCTGGTGGTTTTACCGAGGCAGCGAGAAGTATAGACAGAGTCCATGGAGGGGAGGCTGGTTTCTGTAATGTGCTAAGCTGTATCCACAACTCTGCAGTTTCTTGTGGTCCTGGGCAGGGCAGTTGCCATACCAAGCCGTGATGCATCCAGATAGGATGCTTTCTGTGGTGCATCAATAAAAGTTGGTGAGTGTCAAGGGGGACATGCCAAACTACTTCAGCCTCCTGAGGAAGTAGAGGCGCTGGTGAGCTTTCTTGGCCATGGCTTCTACGTGGTTGGACCAGGACAGGCTATTGGTGATGTTCACTCCTGGGAACTTGAAACTCTCAACCCCCTTGACCTGAGCATCATTGATGTAGACAGGTGTATGTGCACCACCCCCCTTCCTGAAGTCAATGACCTTTTGTTTTGCTGACATTGAGTGTGAGGTTGTTGTTGTGACACCACTCAGCTGACCTTTCTCACTCCTATACGCCTCCTTGTCACCATCTGAGCTTGTACCAACAACAGTGGTAGTGTTGTTGTTAGTAGCATAACTACTGCAATCCCACCCATTGCTTTCACATCCTGTATCCAGTCCATTACAAAAGATTTCCCATACTTACTCAAACCCACAGGTACAGCATCCTATAAGTGACTACCCACACAGCCCCGATTCCACATAGTTGCCACATGCAGTTCTTGCAGATTGCTTCCTCACTCTTTGTAATATTTTTTGCTGTCTTGTTTCTTAGATTCCGAGTTAAAAAAGCAAAGTAGTGAATAAAATTAACTCCATTGTTAATCAAATTTTAATAACATGCAATGCCACTAATTTACTGTTTTAATACAAATATGAATGTAATCTACCTGAATTTTAACATTCTAGTTTTTTTAATAGGCAATATTTCTTATCCTTTTGATCTAAATCTGTGATAACATGCACAGTTCCTGGCATAAAGGTGGAATGACTAGTTAAGAAGCTGAAGTTGATCAACATATCTCGTCTGAAGACTCTTTTAGTTGGATGAGGAGATGGAGAATGTCCTGATTCCCCAAGGTTCTGCACTAATTTCTTGTTATGTGCTTTCCTGGATCCCAGTTTTCACAGAACAATTTTTATTGTGGGCAAAGCCCATGTGATCAAATCCCCCTCATGGGCCTTACCCTTTCCTATCTTGAGACTCTTATCTGATCCAGAAAATGTTCAAGATTCTATTCCCCAAGTCTTGCTGTTTTCCTGTCCCTTAAAACATTCTGCTTCGAGTAAGCTTGTAGTTACCTATTTGAACATGTCCTCCCTTGGCTTTGTGCCAATTTTTATTTGATTAACTCTTTAGTGAACTGCCTCGGGATATTTTCCTTCATTAGCCACGTCTTAAACCATAAAACTGGAATGGAAGGCAAGTTATCCTTGATCATGAGGAACTGCCAAACAAGAGGAAATGCAGTATCAAGAGTAGTTGTAGTATTGTATGGTGTAGCTACAGGTCTCTTGCCACAAGATGGAGCCTTTGTACGAGTTGTCTCATTTCAGCTTGAATTCTGAAACAACCAAGGAGATACTGAAAACATTTAACAGATCAGCCAATATGTGCTGAGAACAGTGCAGTTAACCTTTTGGACATGGATCCTTCAATGCCAGCCTTAATTGTCTCTAACCATTGTGAGTCTTTTTGGCCATTTTTAACTCCATTTTTAAGATATATGCTCGAGCTATCAACTGATATCCAAATCTATTTGTAGCCAATTTAAACACATGACTCAACATCACCATCCCATACTCACTGTTTCTGAATCTCAGTCTCAGACTTGTCTCCTTATCTCATGCCTAATTGTCCTTTCAGGTGTCTCTTCTCCCATCCAAGTTTTGAATCACAAATCCTGCCTTGTAACAGTGATCTTTCTTCCCCAATATCCTGATCATTCTTCACAACTGCATCAATCCCATATTGATCTGCAGCTCTCCTCTAAGTGTCTTCTTTTAATACTGGATTCCCAGCACTAATCAGTTTAATAAGGTTAAGAAACACAAAGTTGATACATTGGATAGATATGTAGTTTTAACCTTGAATTATCAAAACAAACTAAACTTGTTTTCGCATCAGCAATCTTGAACAGCATTTACTTTAATTTGCTTCTAATGTTTCAAATAGTGCAACAAAGTAAGTTCCAAGGAAGCAATTCACCGGGTATTATCAATAAAATAATATACTTTTTGTACTCTCTTGCATATTTATTAATGACTTTTTACAAGTCATGTGTATAGCATGTACATCCTACAAGTACACAGAACATAGAACAGTACAGCACAGGAATAGGCCTTTCAACCCACAAGGTCTGTGTCGACTATGATGCCAATTTAACTAATCCCATTCGCATGCACATGGTCTGTATCCCTTCATTCCTGCCTGTCTAAACCTTTTAAATGTTGCTCTCGTATCTGCTTCCACCACTTCCTCTGGCAGTGCATTCCAGGCACCTACCACTCTGTAAGAAAAATAACTTGCTCATAAACTGGTGGCACGGTAGCATAGCGGTTAGCGCGATGCTATTACAGCGGCAGTGATCGGGGTTTGATTCCCGTCGCTGTCTGTAAGGAGTTTGTACGTTCTCCTGTGTCTGCGTGGGTTTCCTCCGGGTGCTCCAGTTTCCTCCCACACTGCAAAGACGTATGGGTAGGTTAATTTGGGTTTAAAATGGGTGGTGTGGACTCATTGGGCCGGAAGGGCCTGTTACCACGCTGTAGGTAAAATTTAAAAAATTTAAAAAATTAAAAAACAAATCTTTCCCCCTCTCACTTTAAAGGTCTAGTATTTGACATTTGCTCTCTGGGAAAAAGATTCTGACTATATACCCTATCTATGCCTTTCATAATTTTATATACTTCTATCGGGTTGCCCCTCAGCCTCCGACGCTGCAGAGAAAACAATTCAGTTTGTCCAACTTCTCTTTATAGCTCATTCTCTCCAATCCATGAGGGAATCTTTTTCCGGAGGCGGGTGTGTTGAGAGGGCACAGGTTTAAGATGGGAGGTTAATTGATTTATTATTGTCACATGTACGGAGGTACAATGAAAAGTTTGTTTGCATGCCATCCAAACAGATCATTCCATATATAAGTACATCGAGGTACTACAAAAGGAAAAACCATAACAGAATGCAGAATATAATGTTACATTTACAGAGAAAGTGCAATGCAGGTAGACAACTAAGATGCAAGGGCTATGACGAGGTATGGTCCATCCAGTGAATTGAGAGGCCCTCAGGTTGAATGGAGAGGAGATCTGAGGGGTAAGTTTTTCCACACAGAGGGTGGTGAATATCTGGAATGAACTGACAGAGGAGGTTGTGGATGAAGATACAATTGCAATATTTTAAAAGCATTTGGACAAGTACTTGGAAAGGAAAGGCGCAGAGGGGTACAAACCTAATGTGGGCAAATGGGATTAGTGTAGATAGGCATCACGGTTGGTATGGACAAGGTAGGCCATAAAGGTCCATTTCTGTGCTGTAAGCTTCTATAATTTGATGAAAAAAAAAGATTCTATACAATGTGCTGTTGTTTCATCCAGCTTCATACGTTATTTGCACAGATTAACAGATTCATTTTGTTTTTGTAATTCTGATGTGTGAGTCGAACATTCAAAATGTTTGTATGTGAAGGAATGCTTATGTGAAGGAAAGCACTGGTTTCAATGCTTATTCTCTGAAAACCCTGCTCATAGGGTAAAGCTTCCTTTGAATCCCACCTAGAAACACTTCAAGCATCTGTATTAATAAAGACTCCAATGCAACGAGAAATGTACCGAAATACTACCAATGATTGTAATGCTGTAAAGTCTTTTCAAACAAGAACTTTGGTTGCAAGATTTGCACTTTTACTTCACACGTGAAATGATTTTACAGTTTTCAGGGATTGTGTTCTGCATTTTTTTTTTAATTTTTAAAGTCCTCTGCTTCAAATTTACATCTTTAGTATCTTCATTCACAGACAGAAACATCGGAACAACATCTGCTGCAAGACCAGAAGGATTCTTCTTTGATAATGACCCTAGCAACCCTTTTAATGAACAAGAGTATGATGACTCCCTCAATCCATTTGATGTAAATGATCCTCAGCACGACAGGATTCTTGAAAATAGGACAGAACAGTCAGAGCCACCAAAACCAGCAAAAAGGCAGAATGTCAAACCTGTGGACATGAGCAAGTATCTCTATGCTGAAACAACCAAACCAGAGGAGGAAGAATTAGATGAGTATGTTATTAAAATACTTCAACATTAGATTAGAATCACTTTAGTACTCAAGTGCCTCACAGAATCACATCTAAAAACTTGTGGGTGACATTTCTTGGATACACCTAAACATTCAATGATGCTGAAAGAGATCATTACCTGTTTGTTCGCCTATGTAAGCTAAGTTTAATAGGTATTAAAAATCATATAGTCAGAGATCCAATTTCATGCACCTTAGTTTAGTCAATTAAGTTTCCAGTACATTTCTTCTATAAAATGCATCAAAGGAGACGGTTGCATGAATAAATACTGCAGTTTGGATATCTATTTATTTATTTACATTTCACCTAATGTCTGGTCTCTTCGTAGTTCTGTTCAGCTTAGTAGGGGAACAGCAAACTGCAGATTTCACTGTATCCTTGGTGCTAATTTGACTCAGTCCTTGGAGATATCTTTTCTCAATGACGTTTCCACATTGTGAGGCATCTGTTTTTTAACAGATAATTTAAACTCTCTAGAAGTCTGCTCGGCAGCTTTCTATGAAAGAAGTTTAGGTTTTAAGGGTGTTAGGTTGTCAAGCTTACCACTGTAGAATGACTGGTTTAAATAGTAGGTTTAACTGAATTAATGCCTGTCTTTATTGAGCCGTTATTTTGCTTTATGTGGCAGGTTATCACTTCAATTCAATTTCAGCAAAATGGGGTAAAGTAAAAGGTTAGCAGTTGTGACCCAATGGAAGTGCATCTCCTGGTGCCTTGGCAAAAGGAGGCATGTCCCCCAGTTGTTCCTTTCACTTGCAAGGTATCATTCAGGCCTTTCAAGTAAAAAGGGGAAACCAATTTGTTTTGGAACAATGTTCGTGGAATTATGTGAACATCAATAACAGTACTTAGCTTACTCACTATCCATGTTAGCAGTTATTGTTTGTTTTAAATATAATGGATTTAATCATTCTGTTTTTCATTGAGAAACATGGGTGTGGAATCGCTGCTTGTAGGTTAAGACATCACCAATATTAAAAACAGTAGTGGGTAAAATAAATCAGTCTAGCTTCACTGATTTGATTGTCCAAACATAGAATTGTAAAAAAAAAACTCTCTTGTCTGTAAGAGGAAGGTTTGAGGTAAAGATTTCAAAGATTTTTTTGGTCCTTGGGAAGATCAAATGGGTTCTGAATCTTAACCCTACCCACCATGAAGGCAGCAGTTTGACTCTGTTGATTTGTTGGTTTGAGTCTAAAAATAGTGCCAAGTGTTTTCATATGTTTCAAATGCACAAATTTTGACTATTATGTCTGGGATTTCTGCAACTCCTTGCATTGAACCTTTTCTTATGCTGTTCTTTTTATGCCTTATCATTCTGATTATTTATTTTGCTGTTTGCACTTGGTATTAATTCAATCATTAACAAAACATTCAAGTGTCACAGTCCTAAACTGAAGAACAATGTATATGTTTACAAATAATTCTATCTATTCAGGACCAATTTTACTTTTTGTACTTTTACCTTTCATTTTGTAAAGTTTTAAACTGCCAATGAATGGAATATTCCTCAGAGACACTTTCTGTCAGCAGGTTAAATTTGGTCCCGTCATCCTTGTCTTTCATTCAGGTATCTTGGTCTTATTGGATGTTCATGAATGACAGATGCATCTGGAAGGCAAACTTCGAAGTTGATGTTATGTGCCATTGAAAGTGCCTGATTGTTAATTTCCATGTTAAGTGCTTTACCACACCAAATTAGAGGTTAATCAATTAATAAGAACAAACTAATTGCTCAGTTGTATATTTTACTTCTGAGGCTTCCTTTTGCTTCCAGCTGATAATAAATAGAATGTTTCCTTACTGCGTTCTTGTTATTCAGTTTGTTTTGCAATTTTGCAAGTCCATTCCATGGCAAGATTTGTTTCCAAGAAAAGCTTCATTTCAATCCAAGTTGTTTTAATGTTAGGTTGAATCAGTCATAATTTTTCTAACTGTTGACAAAATGGTAAACTATTAATCAGTTTTCCTTGCTTGATTTTTCCCCACAATTTGTTTTTGAGGTTCATCCTCATCACATATATTTTCAGAATTCTTGAAGGTAAATGATGAATTGCACTTTTTCTAATTTGAAGATATAATTGCATCTAGTTTGAAACTGTGCAGGCAATTCCAGAAAACCTCTTACTCTTCTCGTTTGGTTATAAACATTAAATTTGCTGTTAAGTAAAAGCAGATTTTGTATTTTTCTGCTAAAACAGTCTTTGCAAATGGCATATTCTCAGGAGTGACTGCATGCCACTTAATGTCTGAATGTGGACCTTAAGATAAGGCTTCAACATTCATTTAAATGTTTAGTAAGAAGCACTGAACAGGATTATCTTTTAACCTTGAAAAGCTTGTCACAGTGGATGTGCCATTAAATTATTGTATATTCAGCAGATTAAAGGTTATAAGATGCAATAAAAATACTGTACATTTCAGAAATGTTTTCAAAATGCACCTGTGCATTTAAGTACAAAAAGAAAAGTTTATTTTTGAGGAAGAGTGTTGTTGAAGACATATTTTAAAAATTAATTCTGTTTAATTAGATCTAATCCATTCTATGAGCCGAAGGCATCAAATACTACAAGGAATCAGCCCACATTAGTGACAGCTTCAGTACAGCAGCATGAGACAGAAAAAAGGACAAAAAGGAAAGCTCCATCACCTCCAGTTCCTGACACTAAACCCACACCAAAGACAGAAACTGTAAAGGCGCAAATGAAGCTTGCTGTTGTGAAGGATCTAACTACTTCACCAAAGGTTTGGTTTACCAGTAAATTTATTGAAATAATAATTTATTATCAAAAATTACTTATTAAACTTTTAGTTGTTACCAGTCATTCAGAAGGTGACTGAAGCTTCATAAGAGATTTTCAAACTTTGTAAGTAGCGATAAGAAGTTATTCAAGAGTAACGATGATTGTGATCTTCTGAATCTAAATCCTGGAAAACTATTAGTCTGTAAGAATAGTGAATTGGTTGATTTAAATATTTTACGTGTGTGCTTTTTATGATTTTTTTATAACGATTTTGGAAAATTTTTCAGCTTGACGTTCTTATCTTTTGAAGCAATAAATTATAAGTTTTGTGTCTACAGTTCTGAGCTGAATGTGTTTCAAATTGCATTCAGATTTCAGTTCGTTTCTGTGTCAAAATTTCCTTTTCCTATTTTTAAACAGTAACCAACAATAGTATTTTAGTCAATCAAAGTGAATTGCAAATTTAAGTCTCCTTTTCAGCTTTTCTAGAACAATCTCTTGGTAAGAATTCTTCTCAAACATATGGAACTTTGGCCACTTGAACACCTGTATTCTGGCTTCAGGTTAAGAAGAGAGCTTTCATTTATAAATGTTGTATGAGAAGACATTGAAATTTAGATGAACAGAAAATTGTGTATGAACTCTAGTATTTTTTTCATGAATGAAGTTAATTTTTTGGGCATCAAATTTCAAAGGAGAAGTGTTTTCCAATTTGAATTGCAGCAGATCTTTGTAATTGTTTATTTTTCTTGTTAGTTGTCAATTGAAATCTAAAAATTAAAAAATTAATTATAAGTTCATTAGGTGCATGGGGATAAAGTCATTCTTTATATTGTCATTATATTAGTTGGGAAAAACATATAATGTTAGAGTTTACTGACAGTCCAATAAAAGTCAGACACGGAGAAAGAAAGACTGGGAATAAATGGGCCTGTCTGAAGTTGGCAGGTTGTGACCAGTGGAGATCCATAAGGATTGGTGCTGGTGCCCCAGCTATTCACAATCTATGTTATTGATTAGGATTAAATGTAATGTTTTAAAATTTGCTGACAAAACAAAGTTATGCAGAACTGTGAGTAATAAGAAGGATGTAAAGAGGCTTCAAAAGGATGTAATCAAGCTGAGTGAGTGGGGAAGAATGTGGCAGATGTAATACAATGTGGCAAGAAATATGAGGTTAATAAAACAAACTGCTGGAGGAATACAGTGGGTCAAACAGAATTTGTGGAGGAAATAGGATGGTCGAGGTTTTGGGTTGAAACCCTGCATCAGGATTGAGAGTGTAGAGGGAAGGTAGAAAACACTAAAGAGTTACCTGATATTTGAAAATTCAGTATTCATGCCATTAGGCTGTAGGCTACCCAAGTAGAATAAGGTGTTCTCATTTGCGTTTGGCTTCATCGAGGCAGTGGAGAATGCTGAGGACAGACAGATTAGTATGAGACCTGAATAGGAAGGGGAGTTGAAATGATATGCAAGCTCAAGATGGCCGGTGCACCTCCTACCACCTTGTCTAATGCATTCTGTGCTTTCAATGTGGCCTCCTCTATGTTAACAAGACCAAGTATAGACTAATTGACCAGTTTACAGAGCACCTGTGCTCTGTCTGCACTGGCCGTCTTGTGCTTCTGGATGAACGTTATTGTAACTCCTCTTCCCATACTCACATCGGCTAGTGTGTCCTTGGCCTTCTAAACTGCCATGGTGATGCCAAACGCAAACCAGAAGAACAACACCTCATATTCCACTTGGACAGCCTACAAACTGATAGTATGAACGTTGAATTTTACAATTTCAGGTAACCCACACCCCCGTGTTCCTTTTCCACTTCCTAACAACCCACCCAGGTTCTCTCTCCCTCTGTTCACATTTTCCAAACCCCCTTCCTCCCCCCACCCCCCTCGCCGTTACCTAAATTCATTACCCTCCCCACCTGGATTCATCTGCCCATCACCCCCACACTTGGGTTTCTTCTCCCTTGGGATACCTTTCCTATTGCCTCCCCCATTTGATTCCATCTACCATTTTTTTTTTACCTCATCTGTTTCCAGCTATCACCCACTATGTCTCAAAACTCCCCTCTCCCCTTCCCCAATCTGACACCATCTGTCCAATGTTCCCCCACCTCTCCCTGTTCCACCCATCACCTAACAGCTCCTGTCTCACTCCTCCATCTCACCTCTTTATACTGGCAGTCTTCCCTCTACACGCTCAGTCCTTGTGCAGGATCTTGATCCAAATCCTCAGATCATCATCCACAGGTGCTGCTTGACCCACTGGCTTCTTCCAGAAGTTTGTTTTTTTTTCCCTGCAGATTCCAGCATCTGCAGTCTCTTGTGTCTCTCAAAAATATGAGATCATCCACTTTGGTGCACAAAACAGAAAATCAGAGTAGTTTTGAAATGGTAATGTTCAAAGGGGCGTAGATGACCTCATACACAGGTCAGTAAAAGCTAACATGCAGGTGCAGCAAACGGTTGAGAGGGCAGACGGCATGTAAATCTGGAATTAGAATTGTGTGTGTGTGTGTGGGGGGGGGGGTGGTGGGGGTGGGTAGGGAGAGAGGGAGGGAGGGGTGGGAGCAGAAATTTAAGGAAATTACAATAGCTCTGAATACTGAGCAAATTATTTGAGCTGTGGCGTGATAAGTCTTAGGATCCTAATGGACCATCCTTGGGTCTTAAAAGAAGTGGCTAGTGAGATGGTCAGAATTAGATTTATTATCACTGACTTACAGTATATGACATGAAATGTGTTGTTTTGTGGCAGCAGTACAGTGAAAAGACATAAAATTACTGTAAATTACCAAAATAAATAAAAGATTGTGCTAAACACAAAGGAATACTGAGGTAGTGTTCATGGGTTCATGCATCATTCGGAAATCTGATGACGGAGAGGAAGAAGCTGTTTCTGAATCATTGAGTGTGGTTCTTGCGGCTCCTGAACCTCCTACCCAGTGGTAGTAATGAGAAGAGGGCATGTCCCTTATGGTGATGGTCCTTAATGATGGATGCCGCCTTCTGGAGATACCACCTCTTGAAGATGTCCTCGATGGTGGGGAAGGATGTGCCCATGATGGAGCTGGCTGAGCATACAACCCTCTGCAGCCTCTTGTGATCCTGTGCATTGGAGCCTCCATACCAGGCTGTGAATCAACCAGTCAGAATGCTCTCCACCATACATCTATAGAAATTTGTAAGAGTCTTTGGTGACATACTGAATCACCTCAAACTCCTCACTAAGTAGAGCTGTTGGTGTGCTTACTTCGTGATTGCATCATTGTGTTGGGCCCAGGATAGATACTTTGAGCTGTTGACGCTCTGGAACTTGAAGCTGCTGACCCCTCAAAGAGGACTGGTGTGTGTTCTCCTGACTTCCCCTTCCTGAAGTCCACAATCAATTCCTGGGTCTTGCTAGCACTGAGTGTGAGATTGTTGTTGCGACACCACTCAACCAGCCGATCTACCTCACTCCTACATGCCTCCTCGTCGCCATCTGAGATTCTACCAACAACAGCGATGTCATCGGCGAATTCATAGATGCCATTTGGGTTGTGCTTCGCCATACAGTCATGATTAGTTGATGCTTAGTTTTAATTTGGGTAGGTTTCATTAGATTTAGAAATATTAAATGCAAGTCCTTTATTCAAAAAGGGAGAGAGAGGGAAAGCAGGAAACCCACAGGGTAATTAGCTAAACAGTTATTAAAGCAAAAATGTTAGGAGCTATTATTAAAGATATTATAGATGGACCCAGAGTCTTTAAGTATTTTTAAGGCAGAGGAGATACTTGATAAGTAAGGTGGTGAAAGGATCCTATGGGCATAGTCTGATCAGCCATGATCTTGATGAAATGATGGAACTAACATGAGGTGATTGAGCACCTTGCTCCTGCTCCTAATCCTTGTGTTCATTTGCTACTTGGAAGGTCATAGGATCCACAAAACCAGCACACAGTGTTGTCATTCATTGCAGAAAAACAATTTGTTCCAAATGTTTGCCAATAAATTCTTAAGGTTTTATGTACAAATTTTGATGTGTGATAATGGTCTGTCCTGGGGGGCATTGGTTTTATTGCCTTTAAATGAAAATTTGGAACTGTATGCTAAATGTTAGGAATTGTTCAAAGTTTGATCTGGTTTTTAGTCAGTTAACCTTTTCCAGCTGGCACAGTTAGTGCTGTAGTATGTTAGGGCATAGATTTATGTTGTTTCCTCAGTCTGTATTTAGCATGTGCCACAAGAAGTGGCTAAAGGAGGGTAATAATCAGGTTATCTTTCTACCTTCCCATTTGGTGAAAATATGTTAGAGTATTTATGATTTAAAAAAAAACTGTACACTGAGTGATTGTAATGAAGTGGCATTGCCCCTTGAACAAGATATTCAAGGGCCAATCTTCATGTGTGAATCTGGGGAGTAAGTATTTATATTATTCGATCACAGTATCATAATATACACACTGTTAAGGCCCAAACAGTATTTGGCGTGGGACCCCAGCCTATCATTCAGTGCCACTTTGTCTAGAATCCCATATTTGAGGACTGGCCCTGTCATTTTATTAGTCTTGATCTTTATTAGCCACATGTACATCGAAACACACAGTGAAATGCATCTTTTGCATAGAGTGTTCTGGGGGTAGCCCGCAAGTGTTGCCACACTTCTGGCGCTAACATATCATGCCCATAACTTCCTAACCTGTTTTTGGAATGTGGGAGGAAACCGGAGCACCCGCAGAAAACCCTCGCAGACATGGGGAGAACGTACAAACTCCTTACAGACAGTGGCCAGAATTGCTGTATCATAGCTTTGTTTAACAATTTTTATGTTCAGGTATGAGGCAATTTGCAGAGATGGAGGCTTCAAGTTAAGAATATGTTACTTCTGAATATGTGGCTGCTTATAATAATGTGATTTTAAGGCTGCGACAGTAGACTATGGAAATTGTGTTGAATCCCCAGTTTAAATCTGCATTTGTGCTTCAATTTTTTCCCATCTTTTGAATATACTGTGTGTCAGCTGAGACAAAACTAGTAATGTGTTGTCTTCTGGTTAATTGTTAATGATTAATATTATTAATGCCAATGATTAATGCATAATTAGAATTAACTCTGCTGTTTAAGGTCAGCATTTTTATCTTTTTGACAACATCGAAATTGTCCATATTTTGCACCAATTAGTTATTAGAAGAATGTCGGGTTCATAATGAGCTGAGAGTCCATCACACACAATTCATCCTAGATCAGTAACTGGTAACATTGCTGTCGGTGTCTCCCTTTTACCTTTGAGTGTTCTGCGTGTTCTTGTTCTAATACTGACCGTCCTGTCACTCCGAAATAAAACCAAATTGCTTAAAATGCTGGAAATCTTAAGATCTTAATGGTTATCCATTTGATAACCTTTGAAATGGACCAAGTTCCTCTTACTGCCTCCTGAACATAAAGTCAAATAATGCAATGAAAGTTGCTATTACCCTCAATGATTTTTCTCAACAAATGGTGATGCACCTTCCTATGAAAAGTATCAATTGAGTTCACCATGAATTAACCACTTTCTCTTGAAATCTGTTCTGCATATCTATTGTCCAAGATCTTTTACTATTTTCCACTGAAAGTCAATTAAGATTAGCATCCAAGGTTTAATGGCTCAATAAGTAATCCTGTGACCCTCTGTGAAATGGAGCAATAAAGACCAGGGAGTACACTGGTCAATGTTAGGTTGATGGTGCCTCCAGGTCAATGGTAGCACCAGTACCACTACTGTATCATCACTGATTCTGAAGTCTTTCACCTATAGTGTTCTAAAACCTTTGTGTCAATTGCAGCTGATGCTGTATAATTCGAGGAAATTGGCAGTTTTTTTTTAAAGAGCCTTCCATTCCTTGTATTTTGGTACAAAATTGGCCCTGTAAATGCCCTTTCTGATTCCTGAATGCATTAAGTTTTTCCACTGCAGGTGACCCCTGTGTCTGTGGTCATTCAGTAACCGAAATTCTCCCTTAAAGGATTCACAAATCACTACCCAGAAATTTGAGATATGGAGTAAAATTTGCTCTCACAGAGATTATGTGGGGGAAAAATAAATAAACACAAACTTTTTCTTTCAACTCGCATTTCTTCATGCATGCACAGATGACATGGCTTTGCATTATGGAAAATTGCAATACAGTCCGTTTTCTCGGAACACAAACCTCCTGTAGTGTGGGGTTCACCTGCATTTCACTGATAGACTTCAGTATGTAGCAATCATTCAACTATATTTCATAGAATTATCCTTAGAGTTTAGTCATCGAATCATACAGCGCGAATATATGCCCTTCAAGTCCACCAATTCCATGCTGACTATCAAGCACCCAATTATACTAATCCTCAACTAATGACCTTTTTATTCTCCCACATTCTTTTTTTATTCCAAAATAAACTTTATTCATCATAAAAAACAAACTATATACAACAATAAAACAGTGCAAACCTTTACATTCGTGTACGGATCTATCATTAGTGTTACCTTTTTATATTAAAAAACACAGCAGTGATGCTACTCATGTGGCTCCCTGGGGTGCTACCCCAATCCCGTATTGACAGTATTTAAGGGGCTTTCTCACCTGACCCCACCCCTCCCTCTCCAGCGGCAGAAGAACCCTAAACTGTAGTCCTTCCCCACCGGGCCCTTGTGTTGGCTGCACCCAGCTTCAGTGCATCCCTCAGCACGTACTCCTGAAGCCTGGAATGTACCAGTCAGCAGCATTCCCTTACGGACATCTTGTGGTGCTGGGAGACCAACAAGTTTTGGGCAGACCAAAGGGCGCTTTTCACCAAGTTGATGACCTTCCAGCAGCAGTTGGTGTGTGTGTGTGTGTGTGTGTGTTCCCGGGAACAGCCCGTAGATCAGAGAATCCTCTGTTACACAGCTGCTGGAGATGAAACGTGACAAGGACCCTTGCATCTGTTTGCCACACACTCCTCGCAAACCCACAGCCCGCAAAGAGGTAGGCGACCGTCTCGTCCCCAGTGCAGTCCTCCCAGGGGCAGCGCGCACTTGAACTGATGTTTCGACCATGCAGGAAGGATCTGACTAGGAGGGCCCCTCTCACCGCCAGCCAAGCGAGGTCTTGGTGCTTGTTGGTGAGTTCTGGTGATGAGACATTCTGCCAGATGGTCTGGACAATCTGCTCAGGGAACCACCCCACAGTATCCATCGAGTTCTTCTCCTGCAGTGTCTGCCTGATGGACTTGTGGTCAAAGGTGTTGGTCTGGAAGAACATTTTCATGAAGGACAGGTAGTGCGGCAACGTCCAGCTGACTGGGGCATTGCGCAACGACGGGGCCAGGCCCATCCTTCGCAACACCGGGGACAGGTAGAACCTCGGCATGTAGTGACACTTGGTGCCTACATACTTTGGTTCTACACACAGCCTGATGCAGCCACAAAGGTGGTCATCAGGATGAGGGTGACTTTTTATTCTCCCGCATTCCCATCAACTCGCCAAGATTCAACCGCTCACCTGCACACTAGCGTCAATTTATTGTGGTCAGTTTACCTACCAGTCGGCACATCTTTGGGATGTGGGTGGAAATGGGAGCACTCAGAGAAAATGCACGCAGACTGCACTGGAGTTCAGGATTGAACCTGGGATGCTGGAGCTATGAGGTAGCAGCTCTACTGCTGAATTCACATCAATCTTTATATGAATATAGGCAAATGGGATTATGATGAGCATTTTCAACAATGCACAGAGCAGCAGGTGTAACTGACTTTGAATGTGCATACGTTTTTGATGCTTAAAAGCCTGGAGGCAATGCTGTCAAGGTGTCTAAAGTGACGAGGGTGATCGAAACAAGCATTTAAAAATACTAAAGCTATTAAAGAAAAGAACAGGTCATACAAAGTATAGGAGTGGATATGTACTTCTGATGTGTGAATAACAGGCATGCATCCTTAATAACTGCCCACAAAAGCTTCATTTGGCCTCTGGGTGTCTAGTTCATGTCGTGTGAAACATTTATCTTGAAGTGGTTTGGGAACTGTTGTAAATAATCTAAAGTAACTGCTAAATTAGTGAGCAATAAGTGAATGCCCCATATTATTGTTCTCTGAGTCTCCCTTATACATTATCTGTTCTGCATTTGCTGTTCTTGTACCAACGGTCCATTTTTTAAAACAAAAGCAAAATAATTCAAATGCAGAAAAATCAGAATAGAAATAAAGTGCTAGAATCAGCAAGTCATGCATCATCAGCAGAGCGAGAGAGAGGAGTTTATGGTCCTGATTTTGCTGACAGTTCTGAAGTGCTGACAAACTTCAGGGCTCCCATGCAAAATTAATAGGCCCGTCCATTTGAATGGATGTTGTCAGGCTGCTTGGAAGAAAGGAAAGAACGCATTTCAATTATTTGTTTAATTTCATTTGTTTTAATGATTTAATTGCTTTAAAGTCTTTTGATTTTATGAATATAGTAATTTTACTTTCAGTCTTAACAATTTGTGTGCTTTGAATGTTGGAGACATTCAGAAACATTGATAAACCTTGACAGCTCTGACAGATGGTCAAGCTGGGAGTTTGCCTTTGTTAGCTTTCAAAGGCTTCCAGAGGACTTTTGTCAGTTATATTTGCTCTGACTTGGCATGTGACTCAATTTTGACGTGGAGATCTTGCCACCACATAGGGCCTTGTTATTTGGCTCCGGAGAAGTCTGGGCCTTTTGGATCCTGAGAAGCTAAGTTTGGAGAGAGGAAGCGTGGGTGACAGTGTGGTCTATAGGTTGCATTATCGAAAATTTACCCAGTGTTTCATGTCAATAACCTTTCATCAGCACTAGTAAAAGTTTGGAATCAGCCAACTCTTTTTCCAGGTGAGATATCATGACCTGAAATTGGTTAGGAAAAATGCTACTTTTTCACTGTATGTGGACTTTTTTTTATCACTCCATAGAAAGGGATAGGGAGGTAGCTGCAACCAGGAGGCTACCTGATGTGACTGAAGTTACAAAGCTGTAGCTGAGTTTAATTTTATATACTGACTTTATATTACTCAGTTTTCATATCCCTTTGGAACATTGCTGTTATATTTACAAAGAATGTTTCATTGGAGTACATCCCCTTTGTAATAATTGTAATGCATTATAAGTAGATGTAATGTTAGGAAGGGCTTGTTGGGATTTGATCACTGATTAAAAATTGACCAAGAAGCTAGTCAGATTTTCCTGATAAAAGCAATACGTAGTTATTAAACTTAAATAAGGCAAAACACAAAAGAATTTTGAAAACTTATCATAATTTCAGGACAAAGGCACTAAATATCTTCTCAGATTCAATATTCCACTGCCATCCTCCCTCTCCCCATCACCACATTTCATTCCTCCCAAGTCAACCTTATTGCAGCAATGACCAGGAATTCATTCTTACCTCCCCTGTCGCATCCTACATGTATCAAGAATTGTCATCTAGGTCCTCATTTTGTCGACTGGCCACTGGAATGCATCAGTGTTCCTGTCTTTCCAGACAGCTGATTAGATTACTACTCCTCCTTAACCAAAACATTTACATTAAACAATAAATAGATTTACTTAGGAAAGCTAGAGGAAGAAAGAATGTATAGTTTAACACTTTTTTTCTGTCACTCAACAGTCAACAATGATGCAAGTCTTTCACAATTAACATAGACTTTTAGACAGAGGTCTATTTACTGTTGATTCATATTGGAGTAACTGCACAGATCAGGCCAGCTGCAAGTTCCAGGCTGTCTTCCAATGACCCAAGGTTGCCTATTGCCTGGAAATCTAAATCTTCAAGAGGAAATTTCTAACCTCCGCCTGTTAACCTCAGAGGGTCACAGCCAGTCAAAGACACAGCACTCTCAGACAGCTATCAGTCACAGTCATGACCCCGAGCAAAGGCCTCTCTATCCTTTCAACCTCTCAACAGGAGGCTCATATACACCCTCTGCATATCCTGAAACGAATTCAGCAGGCAATGCACATAATGATTTGATTAAAACAATCAGCCTTTTCATTAATATTAAATGTAGGTGATCTCTAGCACTGCCCTAACATGCTTGTCATTTACCAACCAGAACATTTACTAACTAGTCTAGTCTGATGATAACATCAGATATACTGGATTGAAGTTATGGAAAATGCTGCAGATGTTTGCCTAGAACTGTGCCGATGTGATTTACTTTACCAACAATTCCATGCGGTGCTGTTTTAGCTCCTGATGATTATTGTAATACATGTAAAACAAATTTAAGAATCAAAACAGATTTTATGTGACAAATCCCAACAACCAGTATAGGTTTACACTGTCAAATGAGGGAAGCTAAAATAAACTCTTCATGCCTTTATAGTGCACATTTCAAATTCCTTGCATACCCAAAGCACTTGAAAGTTAATTAATTACTTTAGTTGCAGAGGCCAATTTGCATCACAGGACCTTTCAAACTGGAATGATTTGGTGACCAAATTTTGATGGTTTTCTGTAGAAAGGCATGTTAATCAGGACAATGTCAGGTTGTGCCCATGTTTTGAACATCCAGGCAGGCAACCTCAGTTTAACATTGTATGGAATATGGAGCACTCCCTTGGTAACACCTTGAACCAAAAGTGCTTGTATTGAAATAAACCATCCATTGAACTCCAGGTGAGAGTCAGCTGTGCAACTGCACAAAGGTAAAGTACCTTTCATATTACTTAGAAATAATTAATTTTCCAGTTTTCAATATCCTTTTCTCTGATTACCTCAAAAAGCAATTAAAAATCTGATGCTGCAGGAATATTAGAAAGCTGAGCTTTGATTTAATAATGGTGGGGCAACAGACTTGATGTTCCATTTGCAATGGAAACAATCTTTTATTTGTTAAATAATTGATGGATTGATGTTTAAATTACACTGTTATCTACTCCTGCAGTTAGACCTAAACATTTTATTTCAGCTATTCTGGATCTCCAATTTGTACAGGGTGGTTATTAAAAGCATTTTCACGAGACCGAAAATAATTTGCAAAAATTAGTAAATTGGTTTATTATTGTCATATGTAACTGAAAGCAAAATAATGAACTGTAAAATCATTTGTGAATGAGCTCCACAAAAGAGAATGTGCTGCCCATGCCATAGTGTGTAGAGTAAAATAACGGAAGAAAGCTATAGTTATCCACTTCTTGTCCACTGATAATAATAAAACAATTTCAGGTCTGCAGTGATACAAAAGTATGCATAAATCACTACTTTATTATCAAAGAGTTTTTTTTACATGCAATGTGTTTTTAATTAGGTAATTAAGAATATATTCAGCCAGGTACTGGAGTACTGGAGCACATTGCATTAGATTTAATTTCTGCTGAGTCTTTTGAGAAAGTTTGCACTTTAATGTGATGGCATAATATTATCCCTTATGCACTGTATGTTTGGTACTAAATTCTTGTATTTTTATAAGTGGTTAAAATTTACTTTGTCCTGTTGTCATTGCCTATAAGTGGTTTTGAATAACACAGCAGAAAGAGTTGGTAACATTAGCTTAATCTGAGTTTATCCTGTCCCTAAAACACAGGTGTGTGGGCTTAAGCCCAATTGAGGATTTTCATCTATAAAACCAAGAAACAGATGATATTGTTCTTGTGGTTAAGGTTCATTGATAATATGGATCATTTTACACTGCATATATGTTAAAAGCAGATTTTTCTCAAGAACATTGATGAATTCTTTTTTCAAAGAATTAATTTATTTTGTCACTTTAAAGATTTTCTGTCATGTCTAAAGAGCGGATTACAAATGACAGAATTATTGGACAGCTAGATTTATTTTAAAATAGTTTCACTCTCATCAAGAAATAGATTTCATTTGAGTTTACTAGTATCTGTTGGACATTAAAAAAAATTACAACCACTGATCTAAAATTTAGAATAATTTTACATTATTTGAATGTCATGGCCAAAAAATTGCTATCCTGGAAAGCTTTTCTGTTCTGTTTTATTTCACTAATTTGTCTCCTTTCAATTGAAATTGGGCTTGAAAAGTCATTTTTTAAAATGGAAACCAGTTTCCCTATGTCATGATATCAAATTAAGTCATGCGATCCATTCTTACTGTTCTGCCCAAACTAATACATCATCATTGTTGTTAAACTTAGTTCAGTCCACACCCTGGAATCTAGAGCTTTAATCTTAAGTTATTATCATCATGCCTTTTTTTTTAGAATGTGAATTTCACCCACTTTCACAAGATCACAAGACAAGGGAGCAGAAGCAGGCCATTCGGCCCATCGAGTCTGCTCCAAGGAAAAGGGAAAAAAAGAAATGAGGAATGGGGGGGGTGGGGGGGGGAACCTATTCTAATCCCAGTTTCCGGCCTTATCCCCATATCCCTTGATACCCTGACTGTTTAGATATCTATCTATCTCCTCCTTGAACGCCCCCACTGATCTGGCCTCCACTGCTGTACGTGGCAAGGAGTTCCACAAATTCACCACCCTCTGGCTAAAGAAATTTCTCCTCATCTCTGTTTTGAAACTGTACCCTCTAATTCTAAGATTGTGCCCTCTGGTCCTGGACTCACCCACCAAGGGAAACAGCCTAGCCACATCTACTCTGTCCTTTCCTATCAAGATTTTAAATATCGCTATGAGGTCCCCTCTCATTCTTCTGTACTCCAGTGAGTATAGTCTAAGAGCCGACAAACGCTCATCATACGTAAGCCCTTTCATTCCTGGAATCATCCTCGTAAATCTCCTCTGAACCCTCTCCAACATCAGCACATCCTTCCTAAGATGTGGGGCCAAAAACTGCGCACAATATTCCAAATGAGGCCTCACTATTGCCCCGTAGAGCCTCATCAACACTTCCTTACTTTTATACACTATACCTCTCAAAATGAATGCCAACATAGCATTCACTTTCTTTACCACCGATCCGACCTGGTGGTTAACCTTTAAGGTATCCTGCACGAGTACCCCCAAGTCCCTTTGTACTTCCGTGCTTTGAATTTTCTCTCCTTCTAGATAATAATCTGCCCGCTTATTTCTGCTTCCAAAGTGTACAACTGCACATTTCTCAACATTGAATCTCATCTGCCATTTCCTTGCCCATTCTCCTAAACTGTCCAGGTCTCTCTGCAACCTTCCTATCTCCTCAATACTCCTTACTCCTCCACCTATCTTGGTGTCATCCGCAAACTTAGCCACGAAACCATTTATTCCATCATCCAAATCGTTAACGTACAAGGTAAATAGGAGCGGCCCCAACACCGACCCCTGCGGCACACCACTAGTAACCGATAGCCAACCAGAACTAGATCCTTCTATTTTCACTCTTTGCTTCCTGCCAACCAGCCAATGCTCCACCCATTCTGTTATCCTACCTGTAATTCCATGGCCTCTCATCTTATTAATCAGTCTCTTGTGAGGCACCTTATCGAAGGCCTTTTGAAATTCTAAATACACAACATCTACCGCCTCTCCCTTATCCACCCTACCTGTGATTTCTTCAAAAAACTCCAATAGGTTGGTCAGGCAGGATCTTCCCTTCACAAAACCATGTTGGCTAGGACCTATCTTGCCTTGCACCTCTAGGTATTCCGTAACCCCATCCTTGAGGATAGATTCCAATAACTTTCCCACCACTGACGTCAGACTAATAGGTCTGTAATTTCCTTTATGTTGCCTTCCTCCTTTCTTATACAGCGGAACTACATTTGCGACCCTCCAGTCCTCCGGAACCATGCAGGAATCTATCGATTCCTGGAAAATTATCACCAATGCCTCCGCTATCTCTAAAGCCACCTCCTTCAGAACCTGGGGATGCACCTCATCCGGTCTGGGAGACTTATCAGTCTTTAGCCCATTTAGTTTTCCTAGCACCTTCTCCCTAGTAATCTTAACTGAACTCAGTTCCATTTCGTGAGACTCCTGACTAACCGGCACATTGCTGATGTCCTCCACGGTGAA
Source organism: Pristis pectinata (assembly GCF_009764475.1). Taxonomy (NCBI): domain Eukaryota; kingdom Metazoa; phylum Chordata; class Chondrichthyes; order Rhinopristiformes; family Pristidae; genus Pristis; species Pristis pectinata. The sequence goes on along the minus strand of NC_067407.1, from coordinate 94,162,272 downwards.
GACCGATGCAAAATATTCATTCAATTCCTCTGCCATCTCTCTATCATCCATTATAATATCTCCTGCACTGTTATCAACTGGTCCTATATCAATCCGTGTCTCTCTTTTACTCCTTACGTATTTAAAAAAACTCTTAGTATCCTTTCGAATGTTATCCGCTAACTTCCTTTCATAATTCATCTTTTCTTTCCTAAAGACCTTCCTGGTTTCTCTCTGCAGGTTTTTAAAAGCTTCCCAGTCTTCTGTTTTCCCACTAATTTTTGCTTCTTTGTACGCCGCCCCTTTTGCTTTTATTTTAGCCTTCACCTCTCTCGTTATCCACATTTGTGCCTTTTTTCCATTCAAAACCTTTTTTCTTGGAATATATCTATCCTGCATTTTCCTTATTTGCTGTAGAAATTCCTTCCATTTCTCCTCCACTGTCCCTCCAGCTAGCTTACTCTTCCAATCAATTTGGGCCAACTCTTCTCTCGTACCATTGTAATTTCCTTTGTTCCACTGAAATTATCGATACACCAGTTATCAGCTTCTCCTTCTCAAACTTGAAACTGAACTCAATCATATTGTGATCACTGGTTCCTTTACCTTTAGTTCCCTAATCACCTCCAGTTCATTACACAGCACCCAATCCAAAACAGCCGATCCCCTGGTGGGCTCATCAACAAGTTGCTCCAGAAAAACGTCCCTTAGACATTCCACAAATTCACTCTCCTGAGTTCTACCGCCTTGCTGGATTTCCCAGTCCACCTTCATGTTAAAATCCCCCATAATTATCTTCACATTGTCACTCTGGCATGCTTTTTCTATCTCAAACTGCAACTTATTGTCCACTTCCTGACTGCTATTAGGGGGCCTATATATGACTGCTGCTATTGACCTTTTACCCTTGCTATTTCTTAGCTCCACCCATAAGGATTCCACCTCCTCTGACCCAATGTCCTTCCTTTCTATTGATTTTATATTGCTACTAACCATCATGGCCACACCTCCCCCTCTGCCTACCCGCCTGTCCTTCCTATACACTGTGTGCCCCTGGACATTCAGTTCCCAGTCACATCCATCATGAAGCCACGACTCGGTGATTGCCACAATGTCGTATTTATTAACCTGTAGTTGTGCCACTAGGTCATCTACTTTATTCCTAATGCTACGTGCATTTAAGTATAGTACGTTTAGTCCGGTATCTGCTATTGATTTTGTTGTACTTTTATTGTTCAGCAGATTATCCTGACTTTTCACCTCTATCCTTCTTACCATCTTCACTACATACTATCTCTTACCATCTTCACTACATACTATCTTAGAAATGTTCCTATATACCTCATCCTCTATCCTAACATTCTGTATCCTAACATCCTGATTTGTTGTACTTCTATTATTCAGCAAATTATCCTGACTTCTCACCTGCCTGTCCTTCTTACCATCCTCATTGGATTTGTTTCTATAAACTTCCTCCCTTACCTTAGCATTTTGTGACCTAACATCCTGGTTTCTATCCCCCTGCCAGATCAGTTTAAACCCTCCCCTACAGCTAAATTAAACATTCCCGCCAGGATATTGGACCCTTTGGAGTTTAGGTGCAACCCATCCTTAGCGAATAGGTCATGCCTCCCCCAAAAAAGGTCCCAATTATCCAAAAATCTGAAGCCCTGCCCCCTGCACCAGTCACTCAGCCACACATTCATCTGCCAGAGCTTTCTATTCTTCCTATCACTGACACGTGGCACGGGTAGTAATCCTGAGATTCCTTCTGTGAGGTAACGCTTGTAGAGTTAAAACAGATCTCTAAGTTGTATCTGGCTCTTAAACTGTGACATATTTCAGGTACTAAAATCTGATGATAGAATTAGACTAGAATTTAGTAGCTGAGATCTCCCAGAGGCTCTGTTGTTATAGGCGCTAACCAATGTCATGGCTCATAACACATATAAAAAGCTAACTGACCTCAGACAGAGAAGTGGTGAAGCTGTAGCAGCAATAACAAGAAATTGTATTTACATAGTGCCTTTAACATAGGAGAATTTCCCCAGATGTTTCATAACTATGTCATTAAATGTGATTTGATATGGGGCCACATGAAGAGATACTAAGCTGCATGGGGAGTTTATGTGACTACTAGCTTGGTTAAAGAGAGATTTTGAGAAATGCCATAAAAGAGTTGAGTGAACGTTACAGAGGTATACTAAGGGAATTCAAGAACTCAAAACCTGAGCATTTGGAGACAGCTGCCAATGGGGATGCTCAATAAGACAGGATTAGAGGAGTGCTGATATCTTTGTGGGTTATAGGGATGGAAGAGAACACAGAGGAAGTAAGGTGGGGTGAAGTCACTCAGGAATTTGAAAATAATGATGAGAATTTAAACCATAACGCATTGTTTAACCAGGAGCCAATGTGAGTTGGTGCATTTTGGAAAACTGGCAACAAAATCTACAATGGAAACTTGTAGGGAATAAATTAGAGTAATCAAATTTTCTGTATCACTGGGATGATTGGCCAAAGTAGCTCATTGTGGTCATGTGGCTTCTAATGGTAATTGAATATCTCTGAATATTGTGTGTGAGCAGAACTGGACTGAGCTATGATGTCCTGTGTAATGGAATAGCCCATCAGCATTGTCCACAGATAACAGTCATCTGTACTCTACTTCTCATGTATGGGTATTGGGTTTGTAAGCAGGTGTAGTTCTACATTCTATGAACTTGTATGTTCGTTTCCAGCAGTAGACACCACATAGTTATCAGGAATCCTGTTGATATACCACATTACTGCAGGAATTACTTGGGTTGGTGCCCTCGACCCACCTACCTTCAGCTGCATCAACAATAACCTTCCATTAATAAGGTCAGAATAGGTATGTTTGCTGCTGACTGCATAATGTTAAGTTCCATTTTCAACTCTACAGATGAAGCAGCCCACATCCACATTGCAGTCAGATATTGACAGTCTTTGTGCATGGACTGATAAGTGCCAGGTAATATTTGAGGCACAGAAGTGCCAATGACCATTTTCAACAAGAGACAGTCTAACTCAACTTCAGTGACATTACTATCACAGTGTCTCCCATCAGTCACACCTTGGAGGGTCATCATTGACCAGAAACCTAACAGAATCAGCCGCAAAGATACTAAGGTTACAGCATGAGGTAAGAGGCTGGATATTTTCCATCACGTGGCACATCAGGAGTGGACCGCTCTTCACTTGCCAACTCTCATCCAGGACAAAGTAGCTTGCTTGACTGGGATCCCATCCAACACTTAAAACATTAATTCCCTCTGCCACTGCACACTATGGCTGCAGCATGTACCATCTATAAAATGTCCTGAATTTACTCACCTAGCTATTCCAACAGGACCTCCCAACCCTGTGTCCTGTACTAGCAAAAAGGGCAAATAATTCAGGTGCATGGATTACCACTGCCTGCAGATTCCCTCCATGTTTCACACTATCCTGACTTGGTAATATATGCTGAATCCTGGAGTGCTCTCTCCAACAGCATTGTGAGAGTGTCTTCATCAAAAGAACTGCAGTGGTTCAAGAAGATGGGTCATCATCACCTTCCCAAGGGCAAATGGGGATGGGCAATAAATGGATTTTGCCAGTGATCCCCAGATCCAAAAAAAAAGAATGAATAAATTAAAAAAAAATAAACATTTGAAACTATTGGAGCATCTCAACCATCATCATGGCTGAAACATAACAATGAATTTAACAAAGTTCATACCAGACTGAATCTTGGACATTCGATCTGGCCAAGGTTTTCATTATTTCAAAACAAAAATATAACCGAAAACTTGTGTGAGAAAGTTGTGTGCTTTCACACATTTTAATAAAGAAAGGAGCACATTTGAACACCAGTGTACTTAACAGTGTGTTCCAAGAGTACATCCAGAAAGCAGTTTTGCAATAATATTTCAGAACCAGAGGCTACTTGCATTTAGCGGCATGTATTAGAATTGTTAGTAAATAAACATCTCAGCCATTTGTGGCTTACAAGTTTGTATCTTGTTTTAGTATTTATTCTTGGGAATAATTTGGAAAATAACGTGATCTATATAGGTAATCAGAAAATAGTTACATTCAGGTTTTGTGGAGAATAGAGATTTTGCTGTGGATGCAAATAGATCAAACAGGTGTATTATATCCCTTTTGTTTTTTTTTCTCCCCTTGGTATTTTGCTCGAATGTATTGCATATCACTGAACACATTCTGATGTGAAGCAATGCATTTGAGCAACATTTTAAAACATTTCAAGTATTTTGTTCCAAGTTTATTCCTTAATATATTTAGGAGTGGTATTGTGGTATAATGGCGTATCACAGAAATACCATTTTTAAAATGTCAATCCAGCACCTGTGAATCTGAGTACTGTAAATGGTTTTAAGTGACTGAAATGACTTTCGATAGTAGGGAAAGTGCTGGAATCTATTACTAAGGAAGTGGTAATAGGACACTAGGATCGGAGAGTCAGCATGGATTTATGATGAATCTGTTGATTTTTTTTGAGGTTGTCACCAGCAGAAAAGATTAGGGCAACCAGTTGACGTGGTATATTTGGACTTTCAGAAGACCTTAGATAAAGTGCTGTGTGTGATTATTAAAATTAGAATGCAGGTTATTGAAGGTAATGTACTGTTATGAATTTAGGATTGGTTAACAGATAGGAAACAAAATAGTAATAAACTGGTTGTTTTTGTTTGGACTAATGAGGTGCCTTAGCTGTTCACAATTTATGCCATTGATTTGTACGAGGGGACCAAATTTGAACAAATGAACAAAGATAGTGCCTGAAATGGGCAACTTAACTGGAGTACAAGTGAGTAAACACTTAGGGTTGGATGATAGAAAGCTAGGTGGCAGTGTGTGCTGTGAGGAGGATGCAGAAAGGCTTTGGGGGTTGTCGGCAGACTAAATGAAATGGGCGATGTTGTGCCAGATGTAATATGATGTTAGTTGAAAACAATAGGAAGGCAGCATATTTTTTTAAATGGATAGAGATTGAAAGGTGTTTGCGCTCAGAGGAAACTGGGTGTCCTTGTTCACGGATCACCGAAAGTTGTGGTTCAAGCTCGGCGAGCAATTAGGAAGGCAAATGGTACATTGGTCTTAATTCCAAGAGGATATGAAAACAAGAATAGAGGTGTCTTGCTCTAATTACAGAGGGCTCTGGTGACACCGTAGTGTTCAGTCTGATTTCTCTGCTTCTGGAAGGGTATGCTTTCAAAGGCTCACTTGTTTGACTCATGTGAGATGCGAGGACTGTCTTATGAGGCAGAATTAACTAGACTCAGTCTATACTCTCTAGAGTTCAGAAGAATGAAAGATCTAATTGAAACCCATAAAGTTCTAATGGGGCGTGATGGTCAATGCAGGGATGATGTTTCTCCTGGTTGGGCCCTGAAACCAGTCTCAAAATAAGGGAAATGGCCATTCAGGCCAGAGGTGAGTGAAATTTCTTCTCCAGAGGGTGGATTTCCCTATGCAAAAGAGCAGTGGACGCTCAGTCACAGTGTATTCAAGAGAGAGATGGTTGGACTTTTTGATTAAGCAAATCGAGGGATGGGGGTTAGTGCAGGAAGGTGGTGCGAAAATTTAAGGTCAGCCATAATCTTAGTGAATACGGGAGCCAGCATGAAGGGCTGAATGGTCTACTCTTGGTTCTCTTTCTTATGATGTTATGTTTCAAAAATATGCAGAGCTATTTGCTTGTTAATCTGGTACAGTAGTGAGTTTCTTAGTAAATGTAAAGTATTAAAGGTTTAAGATTGTGTCTGTCGGTGTCCTTGTGCAAAAAGAAGCAGTTTAATATTTCAAGCTTTCTCAAAGGCCTGCAAATGAGCAAAATCAGTGGAAGCTCAGCATGCTTATTAATTACTTTTGTGGTTGGGGTTGGCTTTGAAGGCAATTTTTAAGCTAGTACAAGATTTTGCAGAAACACTAATTGCACTGGACATAATTTGTGCTTAAAATTCTGGGATTCCAGTTGAATTGCATCAAAAGCAGTGTAAAAGAGCAGAAACTTGAGTCTATTGTGTTTACCGTGACATTGATACTGCACCACTTTCAAAGACGGCTGTAAAATTGATCTCTTTTGGTAATGTGCAGAAGCACCAGTAATATTTCAATGGCTTCACCGTTGCTGATGTCTGTATTGTCATTTGCAACAGCACAGTAAATCTCATAATGAAGCTATTTGTTAAAATTGAAAAGCTTAAATTTTAAGTTGAGGTTAGCTTTTAAGTTCTGCTGAACTTAAAGTAGGGAGGATGTTTCCAAGAACAGAAACAGTTTATATATTTGAAATGAAAAAAATATCTAAGCTTGTATCAAAATGTACTCTATTTTAATTTTTTTTTCAGATTAGGCTCTTGTGCTGTATTTATCTTGCAGCAATTTCATAGAATGTGGCCCCAGTTTTGTTGGCAGTGACATGAAATAGAAGAGGCAGCAGAAATGGCAATCCTGTTCTGAAGGTGTGGCTTCCTTAGTCTGGCTAATGGCCGGCAGATAAAATGTACAATGTCACTGGAGACAGATACCATCGTTATTTCTAGTTGCTTTAGTGGTTGGTGGCTTAGTTTATCAGTATTAACTTAGCAATGTTATTTTGTGCCTTCACCCATCATTTGGCAGCAACCAAATTGTGACCCCTGCTTTTTAGTTTATTGAATCTGCTCTGCAATAAACGCACACATCCCACAGCACCAGGATAGGAGTTTCGACTGATATTATAAAGTTACTTCCGAAAGAGGTTCTGCAGTATGTTACCCAGTAGTGATGTTATTAAAAACTGTCTGTTACTTTCATTGACAGTTCAGAGGGAGAGTAATAGACTTGAATGTGAATCTGCCAGTCTGTATTGTCTGCAGCATAAGTTTTCCAAATGGGATCTTTAATCCTGGAGGAAACTGAGGGAATCAACAGACTGTGTCAATGTATTGGAATCTTTGGGAATATGCCAATATTTCTAAGATTATGCAAGTTTTTGCAAGGAGTCATAAGTAGTGTATTTAGTACTTCCTAAGGGTACATGGAAGTGTGTTACCATTTGCAGAGAGCCAAAAAGCAACATTTTGATAAGTGCTGGTTTGTAATATTGGAGTTGATCATTAACCTCCTAAAAAGACTTTAATTATACTGTTATATTTGCCAAGCAATAGAAAAACTTACTTTTTTTTAATTGTATTGCAGCCACTTATTACTAATAGATTATGTACTGAAGTTCACTTTTATTCTGTTAATTCTGTAATGAAATCTGAATATGTCCTTAATCAGTAGATGTGCTTAACATGGGTGACTACTCATGACTTTCAGTTTTTGAATCTTCTACACAAGATTGTGTCTGTCTGTTTCCTTCAAATGTTCAGTGAGTAGCTAAACTATGTAAACATGGAATGCCTCTGGACTGATCCCTCAATGGTACATTATTAACTGGAAAAGATATAATTGTTATCAACATGTGGCTTCAAAGGAGGTCATTTGCCCCATTGTGACTAAACCGGCTGAGAAGTTGTTCAGACTAATCCTAGGAATGTTGCACTTCATCCCTACAGTGATGTATTAGATGGAGGGAAATGGGTTTGGATTCCATTTCCAATTTGCTGACCCTTCACTAGAAGATTGCATGTGTGTGTGGAAATCTGAAGGGGGCAGAATCGAGCTGGCCTGTCAATGTTTACCCTGTATGAATGGCCACTGGAGCAAGGTAATTGAGAGTGGCTTTGGAATTAGTTACTTCCATCAAGAGCAAATGGCTTCGCGGCCAGAAAAATGGGAAAATAAATAAGATGAAGCCGTTGCTCAAGATTTGTGCATATTTCGCTTCACAATAATCAGCAGTGTGATCTTTGTTCATGAGAACAGATAGAATGAGGTTTACCAGTAAAAATAATTGTCAGAACAAACAGTTCTGTAATTCCAATCTGATGAAACTAGAACTCAAATCACACTTAATTGCCAGTGGCTTGGATTTTGCAACTTTGTCCAAGTTGTAGCACAGATTTCATATTACCCTGCATTTACCTGGTGTGGATTTGTAAGGCCAAACTTGTTAGCCAAGAGCACCCTAGGCCAAATTGGCAAGGTTGTGTGCAGTGCCAGGGCCTTGTGACATAATTGCATTGGATGGGCAAGCCAGCACAAGCTTTGCCTGTGAAACTGCTGATGAAACCTTTAACAGACGGCAATACCATGTCCTCAGTTTTGCCATCTGTCAAGGCTGTCAAGCTAAGCTTTCAAAAACTATTAAAAATTAGAACACTTATTTTTTAAAAATAAAATTGCTTAAATCATGTTAACTTTTAAATAATTAAAACTATTACTACAATAAAAGTAAATCCTTACCTTATTCTTGCATACTTGCTTACATTTCAAGTGAAATATACCTTGAAGTGAATGGGCTTGTAGATTCTGCACCAGACATAACCTGGTGCAGGCTCTGTGAGCAGGTCCCCTGGTGCAAGTATTATGGAATCTTAGCAAATTTATGTTCTTTCCTTAGACATCATATGAAGTCCAGGAGTAGAGCAGACTGACAGTTTCACCTGCTGGAATCTGTCTGCGAGTCCAGATGTTCCTACTGTTGCATGCTGAAATAAAACAAAACAATATACGTGCCAGAAATCTGAAATAAAAATCTAAAAACTGAGGAAATATTCAGCTGCTCAAGCAGCTTCTCTGGTAATAGAAACAGTGTTTCATGTCAGTGACCTTTCCTCGGAACAATTCTTCAAATTGATCTAGATAGTGCTGATTGATAGACTGAGGGACCTGCTGTGTATCAACCATTTGCACCTCAACACATTTTTGATGTCGGTGCATGCCCAAAAGTTTGAAGAACGTATAAACTATCTGTCCATCACTTTATACACTTCATCTCTAACTCTACCCCTCTTTGCTAGAACATACTTGGCACATCATGCAAGCAATGTAATTCCACCCTGGCTCATCTGTTTTTTTTTCCTTTTCCCAAGCTCTTGAATCAGTGGACCCTATCCCATTTTGCCAGCTATTTTGCCCCTTTTCACCTTCTATTTCTTGTGTTCCCTCTTAAATCTATTCATCTTGAATATTCTCCTGTTCCCACTTAAACCATCTGCTGGGATGTCTACTTTCTGTGATAGAGCATGACCTTTAATGTAGTAGATTACCAAGGAACATCAGGAGCATTATCAAAATTTGTCGATAACCTCACAAGGAAACTGTGGTGAAGTTAGCCAAGTGTTGTCAAAGTAAGGCTTTAAAGCAGAGAAGGAAACAGAGAGATTTTGGAGGTGGAGGCAAAATTACAGAGAATACAGAATTACAGAAGCTGCCCAAGACACGGTCTCTCCTGGTGCAGTGACGAAAATTTGAGATGTACAAGTGGCCAGAAATAGAGGAAAGCAGGAGGGTCCAAAGGCTGTAGGACTGAATGAAGTTACAGATGAGGAGAAACCAAGCCATAAGGTGATTTGAAAACATAAGGATATTGCAAGACTGTTGGGATAGATATTAAAAAAAAAGTCAATCTGATCTCACCAAGCGCAATATGCAAAGATGATCTGCAGCAAACAATTATTTAATAATTTCTTCGTCTTATTACTTGTATGTATAAAATACTCGTTTGTGCACTGTAACATATACACGGTCTGAAGGATAGGTTGACGAACTAGCAATGTTATTTGTATTTAGAAAGTGGGTGTACAGAACTATTCCAGATTTGTTTGCTCATTGTTTTTACGGATATTTATAAAATGAACAAGTACTTGATTGAAAGTGCTTCATTGTAAATAAAAAGATACTTTGACAAGCTGCAAATTCATTTTGAAGATATTTGGGCTGACACCTTGGATGATGAACGTGTAGTACCACTTACTTCCATTTGAGGGGGTTTCTGTCCAAAAATGCCAAATCAAGCAGAGTCCTAATTTATCTATCTTGAAAAAGGTGCAAGCACACACTATACATTTTAAATATTACTATGTAAAAGTGGTGCATCTTTATTGTCAACTATTAAAAAGTTATATTTTTACGTAACAAAGTTCTCAATTAATCTGATGTTTATATTAATTTCTACCAAATGTCATCTTTGAATTTAACTCAAAGCTGATCAGATAAAATTGAAAATGATCTTTATTATGTTGGTAAACTGTTTACTTATGCTAACTGTTTCTGCCAAGGCTCACGTTGTATAATTATATTTTAATACTCACCCATGACACCTTTATTAAATTGATGTTTTCAGATTCATGAAATGCATTTTGAATTTCTAACGTAATGCATATCATGTTCTGAATAACTAGATCCCTTCATTGCAAATTCTAATTAGGCTTCCACATTCTTGCTGGTCTTCAAAAAGGAAAATTGACAATCAAAATTTGTTAGTAACCCTGTCACTCTGACGTAAGAAGTAAATAAGAAGGAATTTATTCTAAGTTTACTGGTAGCTTCAAAATTATCCTTGCAATTTGGTTTACTAATATTTGACTTTGTCCTTTTTTCCATTTTCAGCATAGTAAATAGAATTCTTACCAAAGTCTCATTGAGGAACTATAACTACATTTCAGTAATGTTTTTTTATAAACAGTCACTTGTATATTTATTGATTTATATATTCATTCCTTGCATAATTGGCTTATACATTTTATTGCATTCAATGCATCATGGACACAAGAATCCCAAATGCTGGCACATCCAATTCTTTTCCCCCGGTTTCATAATATGTTGCAGGAGAATGTTAAAGCCAAAAACATGTCAACATGATATCAAATATTTTGTTTCTATTCCTGTTGTTTAGTTCAAGTTCTGATGGCGGACAGAAAAAAATGAATCTTGAAATAGGGAATATTTTATGTAGAGGTACTTTTATTAAGTACCGAAGAATACAATGCTACATGTTGTTTTCATGGATTACTTTCATTTTCACCATTACAAGCCATCACAGAGGTATATGCTTAAGAAATATAATTCTTCAAACTTTGTATAAAATGCAGTAGAATAGTTCCATATTATAGACAATATATATGTTTTATCATCATTAGAGTTGTTGCTAAGATTGGTTCATGCCTGATGGAAAAGATGTTTGTGTACATCTTAGGTTCTTTCTTTACATGCTGGAATTTATATTCAATTGCAAGCGTTACAAAATAAACCGACTGTATTAAAGGTAACAGGAAACTGATACAGAAAAAGGCCTTCAACCTTGAAATGCCATGATAGTACATCATCTGGTGTAGTTTTTGGCTTGCTGCTTTATACATACCTAAAGTCCTGTACTGACAGCTTGCTTTAGAGATCAGTGCCAGCAGCTAGGAATTTAGATGATGTGTGATTCTTGTCAGTAGCAGTGATTATCAGAAACTGACAGCTGTTTAAAAAAAAGAGGCAGACATCAAAAGATTGTAATCGTCTGGTTAGGTCAACCGGTGTTAATTTTCATAACTTTGTTTTTTTTGTTTCCTTATTCCTTAGCCAAGCCCGATCCCGAGCCCAGTTCTGGGGAAAAAGCCAAATGCTACTCAATCACTGCTTGCCTGGTGCAAAGAGGTGACAAAAAACTACAGAGGAGTGAAAATTACAAATTTCACCACCTCATGGAGAAATGGACTGGCTTTCTGTGCTATTCTGCATCATTTCCGATCAGACTTAATGTAAGTAATGAAGTTAGCTTGATTAATACAATGCATTTTACTTGTGTATCATTTATTTGTAATGAGCAAAGAATGAAATTCAGTTTTGTGATGGTGTAAGACAGTGGCAGATTTTCTGCCATTACATACCTCACTTGTTTGAAATCTATGCAAATAAAAGTCTGGCAGGGGCACAGGTGTGCAATGGGTGAGGCACACCTCAGGTCAGAAAGGCTGTCAAAGTTGAATTGCATCTCTTCCTCAAAATGTTATACTTTTTTCCCTCTGGTGGGAGAAAAACCTTTCATTTGCAAACCTATTTTTTTCCCTCTGGTTCTATATTGCTAAAGCAATGTTAACATTTCTTGGTGTTAAGCAGTCTGTTAGAAGTATCTTCTGGAAACTTGCAAATGAAATGTTTGCATTGAAATTCGTAGGAAGAATTATCTTTTATTTCTTCATATGCTGACAGCAAAGGAATACTGCATGGTAAATTTGGTTTAAAAGGCAAGCTTCTGGTGTTTATCTCTTTATTTCACTGTTGAATGCTTTGGGGTAAAATGTGATTTTGTGGTTACTTTTATTTTCCACTCTGCCTGTTTTGTTGATTGCTTTACAATGAAATCACTATTACAATATAATGTTACTATCAGTATAATTCTTTTCCTGACATATATTTTGCATAATTTTAAGTAGATACTAAATACTTCCTTGCATTCTCTTGTTCCCCTTATTCCAGTGACTACAAATCTCTGAATCCTCAAGATATTAAAGAAAACAATAAAAAGGTAAGAATAGTCACAGAAAATGACATGATTGCAATTTTGGCTTCACCAGTGCTCTTTTAGTAATCCCTGGAAGGTGAGGTTGTTTTGTAAGGTTATAATTGCAGCTCGCAGAAGTAATCTCCCCTGCCGTTTTATCTGATGCATTATCGACTCTCTTTGCATTGGTCACAAACGTTTTAAACCTTGTGGAAGAAAGTCTCTATAACACAGATATATCTTGCTGTGGCTTTCATCCATGTATCATGGACCAATTTTTTTAAGGAGTTTTCAGAGAAAATATCTTTTCATTGCATTGCCAGTTTCTATAAATATTATTTAAGCTTTGGATTATTAAATATGCAATAATTCTGTTTTGAGAGCTGTCTTCAACAGATTTTATTCTTTATGCAGCTCATTTCTCCCATCTTCTATTGCCCCTTGTTTGAGAGTTAAATTGAGTATCTCAATTGCTTCCTGCAGGTTTGTTTCCTGTCTTCTCACAGTTCTGACTGATAACCCCTACTGCCCCTGTTTGGAATGAATGCATCATGAAGAAGAATGCCTGTGTATAGTACTATACAAATGCATAAAGTTTCTGACATTTCCTCCTCCTAACCAATTAACACAACATCTCAGAATGAATGAATGCTTTCTTTGAGGCCAGAGTCTGCCTCCTTTCTCTCCATTAAAATGAAGTTGCAGGTGATCGTTGCAAGGGCAGTAGAGGTTAAATTGAAGGAGGGTCTCTTGCAATATGTGCAATAACAGGTCAGATCATATCTTCTGTTTCAGTTCATTGAAATTAAGGACAAATGCATTTTAAATTAAGACTCAAACAGATGCATATCAATTATAAAATAAAATGTGTTTACTAAGTCTTGAGTGTAATTTTTCACAACAGTTAATTGAAAGCAAATGCAATCTACTTGCAATCTGATCTTGGTTAGTACATTGCGTATTGAGGAATATTTAGACTTTCACCAGTCCTGTTGGCGTTGTTGATGGACAGCATTTGATGTCTGTCAATCAACCTGTGGCAGGTTTTCAAAGTGCTGTATGAAAGATGAATGTGAAGCTTAGTAAACAGAATTTGATTTATTCTTGCATTTCTTTTAGGAAAAAGGAAAAGTGAACCAATTTTGAAATCTTGCTTAATTATATTATCAAACATTTAATTTGAAATGCGACTACTAATATTCCCCTTTGTTTCCTGAAAATGTCAAATTTAACATGTTACAGATCCAAAATGGGAGAAAATGTGAAAGCATTTGTTGTGTTTAATGCTCATAGCTTGATTTAAAAATTACTTATTCTAATATAAAATTAAGTTTATTAGGCTTCAATGTATTATTAGCATTATTTGTATTTTAAACCTTTGTATATATTTAATTGCTGTTAATGACCTGCTTTTCCCTCAAAATCTTATCCTAGCTTCCTCAAAAGGGGTGCAGACGGTGGGGCACATACCATAAAATTGTTAGTGGACAAATTTGACACCAACCCACAAAAGAGGGAGATATTAGAGCAGATGCTTAATAAATATTGGCTTTTAATGAGCACTTGAAAAGGAGGAAAGGGTGTAGAAAGGCAGAGATGTTTAGAAATATAGTATTCAAGACTTTGTCAGAGCAAGTGATTAAATCGGGGACCTTAATTTGTGAAACTTTGATATGATGAAAGAGATTGGAGAGATAGTAAAGAGCTAATCCAGGGAGGGATTTGAAAAATCAAAATCTAGTTAAATGGGTATCAGTGCAGATTAGCGAATACTAGGATGATGGGTGAATAGTGGGATGATGGGTGAGCAGGACAGCACAAGTTAGATCACCACAGTGGAGTTTTAGATTAGGCTATACAGGAGTATGTTAAAAAGAGAAGAGTAGTGAAGGTAAGTGTTGATTCCTTTGAGCTGAGACAGAGAAATGTAATGGGACAAATAGTCAACAAGTTCCTGAATCTAATGGCCTATATTTATATGGCTGTAGTGATACTGGATATATTAGTGCTGAGCAATCAAAATTTTCTAGATTCTAGAACATGTCCTACCGATTGGAAAATTATAAATCTAACAACGTTATTGGAGCAAAGAGAAGAGCCATTTAGTTTGATGTGGGTTATTGAGAGAATGCTCATGTCTTTTATCAGGGCATTTAGAAAAGCATAATATGATTAGGTAGAGTCAGTGTTGTTTGATGAAGGGGAAGTAGTGTTTCAAATTTTCTCTAAGTAGGTAGTGGGTCACAAGATAATGGTTGCTGTACAAAATGCAAAAAAATCCAATCCAACAAAGCACTGGCAAATCAGTCTCATCTCAATCATCAGCAAAGTGATGGAAGGTGTCATTGATAGAACTGTCAACCAGCACTTAGTTACAATCTTCTTCTTCTTAGGCAGTCACTTGGGACCGAGGCTAGCTTACTTATTCTTTGCTTTTGTTAGTTCCAGGGTGGCTCATGCAGCTAGTATGGGAAGCTCAGATTCTTCCACAGATGGAGCAGGTGGTGGATGAGAGGCAGGAGGGTGGGTAGTTTGTGAGGTGTGATAGTTGGGAACAGAAAGTCTGCTCCTTCTGTTGTTTATGCAGGGCCTCTTTGTGCTATTGATGCATGGCCTGAGGATTAAGTGCCACCCCACTTCCTAACTTTGAATGGTCCTGGGACAGAGATTCCTGTGAGTCAATGGCATGTTGCATTTCTTCAAGGAGACTGAGCACATCCTTGAGTAACTTCCTCAGCCTGCCTTGTAATTTCTTCAGAATAATGTGTTGTGGGAGTGTGGTGTTGGGCATATTAATGTCAAGGCCTGCTGAATGTAGCTGGTTGAATGTATGTAGGGCACGATACTAGCGTCAATGTCCTGGGAGAAAGCAATGGCATTTGTTCACTTGTCCTTCCATGGAATTTGTAGGATTTTGTGGAGACAGTATTGGCAGTATTTTCCACTGCCTCAAGACGCCTTCTGTATGTGGTCAGCTTTTAGAAACTGATGGGAGAGTTGGGATCACTGCTGTCTGATTGACCATGAGTTTTGTGCCAGGCATGAGGTCTTGCTTTTCAAATAGCCTTTTCCTCAATCGATCAAGGGCTCTGCTGGTGTATTGAAGACTGGTGAATATGATAATCGATATCTGCCTTTGCCAAAGGGTCATTCCTGAGATATGAAAGCATTGATATGGCTTGAAATCAGCCTCGGAACATATGCAAATGTTGTTAGCATACCGCAGCTTGACCACTGAGGTTTGGTTCGCTTAGGTTATGGAGTGTAGTCACTGTGGATTGAACAGCTTTGCTTTTCTTCTCAAGTTTGCTTCCACTCCCATGAGATGAGATAAAACATGGCATTGAGAAAATTGGGGCAATGGGGCAGCTTTGTTTAACATCATTCTTCACTAAAAATGGTTCTGTTGTCGACCCATTGGTTCATCTCATGTCATAGTGGAGCAAGTGTGTGATGAAGATGAATTTCTGTACATAGCCATGTTTGAGGAGGTTGTTGCACTTTCCCTCCCAATTGATAGACTCAAAGACTTTGATGAGTTATAGAAAGACCTTGTATAGTGGCAGGTGCTGCTCCCTATTTTTTTTTGGAGTTGTGATGAAGATCCTGCCAATGTGCCTCTGGATAGACGAAATCTGGGAGCAGCTCAGTAGGGAGACCCATCTGTTGTTACCACAATCAGACTTATCTCCTTTGTTGAAGACAGCCATTATTATAGCATGTTTGAATTTCCCCTGGAACATCTTGCTCTTCCCAGATATAGGCAATGAAGTTGTGGATTTGTGACTGACGCTCTTAAACACTAAGTTTTGGGATTTCATTGCACCTAATATCTTGTTATTTTTGAGTTGGGCTATGGCCTTTTGACTTATTATTGGTCACAAATGGTGGCAAGGCTGTTCACTGTAGGATAGGGTCAAGTGCGCTCATTTTAAGGATACTGTCACACTTATAACCTTTTTGCTGATGCCCATCTTGGGTTTTGCTGGATCACTTGGTTCGAGACCTCATCACAACGTTGATCCCAACATGGACCCAAGAGATAAATTCCAAAGGTGCGCTGAAAGTCGCTGCTCCTGACATCAAGACAGCGTTTAACTGGTTTTGATATTAAAGGGCATTGCTAAAACTGAAGTCAACGGACATCAAGGGGAAAACATTCCAATGGGTAGAGTCTTATCTCACTGAAAGGAGGATGGGTATTGAAGGTGAATCATCCCAGCCCTAGGATAACACTGCAGGAATTCATCACAGCAGTATCCTGGGTTCAACCATCTTCATCTGTTTCATCAATGATCCTCCTTCCCCCCCATAAGATCAGAAGAGATGTTTACTGCTGATTTGCACAATGTTAGGTTACATTTGCAACTCCTCAGATGATGCAGTCCATGCATGCTTGCACCAAGACCATGACAGCATTCAGGCATGGGCTAATAAGAGGCAATTAACATTTATGCCATAATTTTGTGAGGCAATGACCACCTTTAAATTTAATGACATTACCATTAATGAGTCCCCACCATCAATATCCTGAGCTCACCGTTGATCAGAAACTCAACTGGACCAGACACATAAATACTGAGGCTGCAAGAACAACTCTGGAGTGTGCTGGAACACTTTCTATATGAGTACAGCTTCAACATCACCCAAGAAGCTTGGCACTATCCAGGACAGAGCAGCCTATTTCATTGGTACCCCATCCACCACCTTAAATCCTTTTATCACTGGGATACAGTAGCTGCAGTATGTACCATCCATAAGATGTACAGCAGTTGCTTCTGGCTATTCCAGTGCCACCTCCCAAAGGTTTGATCTCTACCACCAGGAAGGACAAGGGCAGCAGGCACATAGGTATCCCATCACCTGCATGTTCCACTCCCAAGTTGAACACCATTCCTACTTGAAAATTTTGTTATACCTTCACTGAATTACTGGAGTACTTAAGATACGATATCTTTATTAGTCACATGTACATCGAAACACACAGTGAAATGCATCTTTGAGTAGAGTGTTCTGGTGGCAGCTCACAAGTGTCGCCATGCTTCCAGCACCAACATACCATGCCCACAACTTCCTAACTGTACGTCTTTGGAATGTGGAGCACCCGGAGAAAACCCACGCAGAGAGGGGGAGAACGTACAAACTCCTTACAGACAGCGGCTGGAATTAAACCCCTGGAATTAGACTTTTTAAAAAATTAAAGAGCTGCAATTGTTCAAGAAGGTAGCTCACCATCATTAATTTGAGAGCAATTAAGGATAAGCAATGAATGCTGGCTCTGCCAGTGACACCCAAATACCCAAAAGTAATAAAAAGAGTTTTACAGAACTTGGAGACCAATCTTCCATAACATAGTCTTGGTCTCCTCTTCTCAAAAATAATATATATGTTTTGGAGGTGGCAACAAAAGTTTATTGTATTGGTAACCAGGGTGATAGGGCTGTCTTACAAAGGAATAGATTTATATGTTCTTGGGTTTAGAAGAATGTGCTATGATCTTATTGAAACATGTAAAATTCTAATAGGATTTGATGGACTGAAACCGAAAGGTCCTTTCCTTCAGATGGAAATTCTGAAACTAGTGGTCACATCAGGATAACAGGTCTGGCTTCTTGACTGAAATCAAGAAGAATTTCTTCAGCCAGCGTTGTGAGTCTTTGGAATTCAGTACCCCAAAAGGTGAAAGTTACTGATCTTTCAGTGATGCCATTGAATTTTGGTCCAGAGCTTATCTTGGAGTTGTGTACGATATCTGGATTAAAAAGTCTGTATTCTAGAGAAGGAAATGGAGTTGGTGGCTATGGGACTGAGTTTGTGGTGTGGATTGAAGACAATGATCCAATATTTAATCAGATGCTGTTTCTACTCGAGGAGTACCAGATGCCAGACTTTGATTATTTAAGGGGACAGAAGGGATCAAGAGCAGCAGTGAGATGGAGTTGAATGTCATCAGTAAATATATGAAAACTTGACACTGTTTTCAGTTTGTTTTGCCAAGGGTCATCATATGGAATAGAAATAGGAGGACCTCAAGGAAAAATTCAGAGCGGACACCAGAGCTCATGTTGCAATGGGGAAATAAGGCACAGCAGCTCAGACAAAACAGATATGAATATTAATTCTGGATTTACTTGAAGTGAATTTGAAAGTAAAAGAAATGACTCTTTTTAACTCAGTTTAGTTTCCATCTATCAAAATGTAGAATATGGCAAAACTCTGCCCCATGTCATCCTCCTACCTGGAGAATAAATTAACAGGCTGTGACTATGATGGATGGCAAATTTAGTAACTTTTAGATTTCTGGGGTCGCTGAATTTTTGGATGATTAAATTATGAGAAAAATTCTAAGAAGCAAGCATAAAAATGCCAGTCTATCATACATCTTTCAAACTGAATGCAAATTGAAGATTTTTTACTTATCTGTAAAAGCCCAGATGTTGCAAAATATTGCACAATTACTTAGCATATTACCTTTTGAATTCACTACTTTTGTTTTGATCAGTACTGTAAATTGTAGGAAGATATTTTCAGAAGAGCTTGCAGATAATTTGCAAGTGAAATTCATGAGTTCTCTTTTAATAATCATGGAAAACTGAACAAAATAGAAAAACCATAATTATTGCAAATCTTGCGATTTCAATATCTGGACCAGGTCGTTATCCAAGATGGTTTTCTAGACATCTAGTTTAAGAACTAGTAGCTGCAATGTTAAGATGTCTTTGTTAATACATACTCATACACAAAACCGGTCACTGCAAATCGTTTATTGTCTGCAGCTGAAAAGCAAATACATCAGCACAACTTGTCCTGGGCAGTAGCTGATTATAATGTAGGCATACTCTAAATACAGCAGTTATTTAACAAGTCATTGGGCACACCCGCACTTCTTGTAGTTCAACTTAAAACATTTGTATCAAGGATTATGAGTACTTAGGAGTTCTCATGATATAATCTCATTTGATGGGTTCAGATGACAGAAACTGAGAACTTGAACACTTAAGTTAAACCTTATTTAAAGGACTATTTTTAGCAGTATTCTTGATCACAAGAATGACAACTAACTTGTTACGTAAACCCTGCTTTACTCTTCCTGGAAGGCAAATGTTCTAGCTAACATTAGCGAACCTCTTTTCAGTTCGTGCATGATATCCTTGCTGTAGAATTTAGTTTGCGTCATAACCATTGGAAGATTATTGCAGTCACTTTTTGCTGGTTTCTGTTGGAACAGAGGCTGTTATGTTGCATAAATTTGGTATTTCATTAATTTCTGAAAGTTTAATGTTTGCATGTGATTTCCACCCTTACCTCAAATGATGGAAACTGTGTAAGCATAAAGTTTTGGAAGTTTGTTCATGTAAGGTCAGGATAAACCATGCAGGCTGCCTGTTGGGTATGAATGCAAGAACTATCTGATTTTGAACGACAAATTAATACTTGTCAGTTTAAACCTGCCATGCCAAATTCAAAGTATTGTATTTTAGGACAACTAATGTTCATGTTATTCTATGCATTAAACCAAAAACAATTGCCCTTTTTAATTAAGTGGGCCATACTACATTCCTTTCGCACAAAAGTTCATGCAGTGTGATATTAACCTCCAAAAGTACAAACATTTTTTCATGAATTCACATGATTAAAAAATTGGCAGCAGAACATTGTGCACATAATGATTTTACTACAGATTTAACCAATTCTTAATTTTCCATTTCAGTGACTATATAAACTGTTCCTCATTCACTTGTGGTTTACAATACAGGAACCACATCAGTGTATTATAGTTTTGTTCTTCATCTCATGGTAAAGTACATGAATGTTGTAAGAAGATTCTAACGTTTAGGTCGAAAGGTTCCAGTTTTTTTGGAATAAGTGCCAATGATTACCTTCCCTATTTTTTTTTTGTTTAACAATTTTTGTCTTGGTTCATAAGTCCCCTACTTGACCAGCTACTAAAACAGCTCTCAAAGCTTCGTTATGTTGTGTTTGCTGATGGGCTGAATCAAGCTAGAATCATTTCACAATGTGCAGCCCTTGGGCCAAATCGCTACATGGGCCAGATATAGAGGGTCAAACGAGCTAACCCACCACCTGGAAATGGGTAAAAAGGTATAATGAGGCCTCGGTGGTCATTATATCTTGGGCAGTATCCTGATCCTGACCCCCTTGACGGTTTTTAAATGTCTCTGATATTCAGAGATATTTACGTTATTACTAATACTTCAAATTGTTGATAAAATAGATTTTTAAAATACATTATAAATTAAAATGCATTAAATACTAAGAAATAATTTAAATCTTTAAAATAAAGAAATATCTTGGTTTGTCTTTTTCTCCCTCATCTCCAGGCAGGGGCACCCTTTTCAAAAGAATGGGAACTGTATACTGTGTCTGACTGGTACAACTTTAGAGGCAGATCCTTCCACAAATTGTGATAGAATCCAACTATGATTGAGCTTTGCCGTTGAACTTTTTGCGGTATTATGACAAAAAATGATGGACGCACTGTGATCTGTTAGTCAGCATATCCCAGGCTCTCAGCAGGCCTGCACAAGTCCTGAAATTAATCACCTGGGAGCGAATAAACCTCAGTGGTTTCCTTTGGATCCTCCGGTCACAGCCAGCATGAATTGGCTCAATTGCTAATTTCAATTGCATAAGAGAAGACCTGGCGGAAGTAGATTGGGAGCAGAAGCTTGCGGGTAAAACAACAGCTGACAAGTGGGAGTCTTTTCAAAGGGAGTTGGTACGAGTTCAGGGACAGCATGTTCTGGTAAGGGTGAAAGGAAAAGATGCCAAGATATGGGAACCTTGGATGACAAAGGATATTAAAGATGCTGATGCAGGGTTTCGACCCGAGATGTCAACAATTCCTTTCCTCCTACAGATGCTGCTCAACCCACTGAGTTCCTCCAGCAGATTGTTTGTTGGTTCGACGTCATGGGACACTTAAGAGTTGGTAAATCCCCAGAGCTGGATGAGATCTATCCCAGGTTGCTATGGAAAGCAAGGGAGGGGATACCTGGGGCCCTGACAGAGAAATATTTTGTTACCTGGATAAGATCAGTTCCAACAACAGTCAAGAAACTCGGTGCTTTACAGAGCAAAGCAACCTGTTTGATTGACACCCTATCTGTCCCGCAAGAAAAGGTAACCTGTATTAGCACCCTCTTGAAAACTTTGAGCCCCTCCAGTGGATTGTGCTTCTACTTTGTACCATTGACCACATGCAGTGCTGAAATTTGCCAGGACTTTATTGATGACTGCTCTCAGATCCATGACCTGCAGCAGCTGCATGGATTTGACACTCTGAAAGTTTCCCCAGACCATTCTGACTTGGAAATAAGTCACTGATCCTTCCTTATTGCTGAATCAAGTTCAACTCCCTGGCTTATATTTTTTTTACCAAACTCTGTCTTTCACTTCCCAAAGGAGTAGCTTCATTGCAAGTAATTTGAGTAGTAATTTGAAAAGGTGACTTCCACCATCTTTTTGAAGCCTGTTTGAGATGAATATTAGATGCTGACCTGGTCAATGAACCCACATCCTGGAAAACAAAAAATGGGCTTGGCAGGCTAGCAATAAACAGCCTTTTGTCTTTTTCTGAGATCCCTCTGACCTGATGTGTCTTTATCTCTTTTAACCCCTGGTGTTCCTAGGAAGTGGAAGCATTGCCTATTCAAAATTCCTTTTCTGTAGTTACTAGTACACTTATTTAATCTGCCTTCTACTTGTACACTAATCTTCCATTTCTTGAAATGAAATAAATTGAGACATGCACTGGAAATTCTATACCATGTGTGTATAGTATAGGTGTGAATGACACTAAGGGCTGAAATTGAAAATATGTCTGTGATTTTCCCTTTCATTTGCCTAACAATTAATATTTATAGTATATTTTAAAATTTGAAATATGAATGACTTTTTGTAAATATTGTGAATTATGCAAATAATTAACTATGCTGTAAATACTAACTATTCTGAGATTACTATTTCTGACATATGGTTCATGAGAGAGCCATATGTAGCATGTCACAGAGACCAAATGCCAAGTCAATTGTTTCAATACAAATGAGGCCCTATACAGACATAAGTGGCAAAAAAGATAGAAATGACTGGGGATAGATGTTTAATATCCCACAGTGCTGGAAGAGATTTATCAAGCACGAACCTAAGGGCATTAGCATCAGAGGCATGAGATGCCTGGCATTAGACTAATGCGCTAACTTTTTTGTTGTTTAAATTAGGTGATTGAACTGTGGACAATTTATTTTTACTTCAATCTGATGTGTAATATTAGGAGTGTACACAAGCAGTAAACATGACAGTTATAGTTTGATAATCACAAAAAGAGCAATCAGAATTTTCAAAATGAATAGGCTTGTCATTCCTTGCAGAATGGCAGCCTAAATGAAAGCCCGATTGTACTGTGCCAAAATTCTATGTGAAAGAATTAAACTCAAAACTGTGAGAATTTAGGATCTCTGGATGATTAAGAAATAGTTCCTAATCTGCTTAAATGACCCGGTTCAAATACTGTAAAAAGTGTTTAACTCTAACTCTCTACACCTCCACATCCCCTCCCTCTGCCCCCACCCCAACCATTGGATTCCCTGTTTTGACATGTTTTCAAATTACACATTTCACTTAATCAGCAAGAAGAGTCGCAGGATCAGAAGTGGGAGTCTTTTGCTGAAATTGGCACTTTTATTCATAATTGAGAATGCTGGCAGTATTTCAGAGAAACATTGTTTGCTAAATTGTGGCAGACTTTACAGGTTTTTTAATATGTCAATTTAATATGTGAACATAGAATTTTCTTATCAATACTCAAGCCAATCAAAAATGCTCAGTATTTCACCAAATTAGTGCTTTATTTAAAATATATACCACTAGCGTCATTTTCCAATTTTGCCCAACTGACCAATCCATTGACATCTTCCTGCAGTCAACTTTTTCACAGTTAACCACATTAGGTAATTGGAAGACTAAAGAAGATTAGAAATGAGGAGTGGGGAGACCATGGGATTTGAAAATAAGTGGAATTTTTAAATGGAGGCATTGCATAACTTGGTGCCATTGAAAATTAACAAACAAAAGCATGATAGGTGAATGAAACCTTATGTAACTAAGGACACAGCCAACATAGGTTTGGATAGCTTCCTGTTAGCTGAGACCATAAGAAGGGAGGACATTTAGGAATACGATAGCAAACTAATGCAGATGCTGGAAGTCTGAAATAAGGCAATACTTTCAATGCTTATCAAGTTGGACAGTTTCTGTGAAGAGACAAAAAGAGTTCATAATTCAGTTCAGTGACTCTTCATCAAAACAATTCCGATCAGTCCTGATGAAATGCCATTGACATGACCCTAGCTCCACTCTGCACACTGTGTTATTCCCACAGCTGCATTTGCCATTTGTGGCTTTGCAGTACCTGTCAGCCTGTAGACTGGCTGGTGTGGTAGGTCCACCAAGATAAAGTGGGCGACGAGTGGGTCAAGTCCTGAGATAGTCCCACCTTCAGAATTACATGACGGTCTTCTGACAGCTTGCTGTTGTCAAAAGACCTTAAACCTTTTAAATGTCTCTGATAATAGACAATACAGTTCAAATAACTTAAAAAGTAAGTTAAAACTGTAAGGAAAGATAAATAAATTAAAAATAAATAAATTGGTTATATGCACTTAACCATTTACATCAAGTTGGCGACTCCATTCATCAGAATAGCTCAGCTGTGGTTGGTGAAAGCTGAGAGGCATCCAGCCCTTTAGTTCAGTTTGTTTTTCTTCCACCGCTGGATGCAGTGTGTTTAACTGTACAGGTGTGGTATTCAGTTGTGAGGTGACCTGTGCTGTGAGGTGGATTTTGCTGGTGGCTACACACAGAGTCAAGTGTGTTTCAGCTCTTTAACTGTTTCTTGTGACACAAATGTGGCCTGTCCTGCTAAATATTTCTAGAAATTTCTGTTTTTGTGTACTGAATATTGCTTCTTCATCTCAAGGTTTGCTGGCATAGGTAATACTGATATGAGTTTTATAAGCGGATGAGATCTCTGGGTATGCTTTTGGTGTATTTATCTGTATTCGTGGAGGTGGAAAATCTAGAAATTGTATGATGTAGAGCTGTTTTTTTCACGTACCTGTCATTCAATAATTGAATTTACCCGGAGCAAATTGTGTCAGCTATCACACTGAGTGAAATTGACGCTTTCAGTTGGGATCCAAGTTAGCACGTCTGATGTTTTCACAGTGTCAATTTTGCACCTAATGGCATTAATCATTATGCAAGAATGTTTTAACTCAGTGACTAAGAGACTGATACCTGTGATTTAGGCTTAAATCTAGGTGGCAATATAAAGAAATTTACAGAAGTGAACAAAATTGGGATAAGGTTATTATAAGGAGGAAACCTCTTTACTGAAGGAAGATATAGATTAATCAGCAGGGCAAAAAAAAGGGCAAATGGAGTTTAATCCAAAAAGTATGAGGTATTGTCTTTGAGGAGGAACAGCAAGGCAAGGGAGTATACAATAGATGTAAGAATACAGAGGGATGTGGAGAAACAAAAGGATATTGGAGTTTCTGTTCACAGATCTTTACAGGTAGCAGGCTGAGTCAATGAGACACTTTCCATTATTGGCTGAGGCTAAATGCAGGGACATTTCTCCAGAAATATAGCATTAGTTCAACCACTATTTAAGAACTGTACAGGGTTTTGAACATCACATGACAATGTGATTGCTCTGGAGAAGATGCAGTGCAGAGTTACACACATGTTTGAAAAACAAAAGAACATCTATTTATTTTTTTCCCACCAGCCACAAGCCCAAACACTTTTCATGTTAATTTG
Organism: Pristis pectinata; assembly: GCF_009764475.1. Classification (NCBI taxonomy): domain Eukaryota; kingdom Metazoa; phylum Chordata; class Chondrichthyes; order Rhinopristiformes; family Pristidae; genus Pristis; species Pristis pectinata. Next base: position 94,137,053 of record NC_067407.1, on the reverse strand, counting down.
GTATAATGCATTCACTCCTTGTCATATGGTCATTTCTACATTGGAAGAACTGAATGTCAATTGGGTGACAAACTTGGCTCTATTCAGTCCATTATGGCGATCCTGAGCTTCCAGTTGTCTGTAACTTTAAATTTCCTTCCCGCTCCAACTATGACTTCTGTCTTTGGTCTCTCACTTTGTTCCAATAAAGCCCAAGCCAAGTGTAAACTCAAGGAACAACATCTTAACTTAATACTAGTCCTGTTATAGTCCTCAGGACGCAACAATGAATTCACCAGTTTCAGATAACCAGTCCTTTCAGTTTGTATTAGAATTGGCCAGTCTGATGAAAGGTCATGCTCCTGCAACATTGATTCAGTTTTTCTCACTCCACAAATACTACCTGACTTGTATTTACACCATTCTCTTTTATTTCATCTTTCTATCAAGAGTAGCAACAGTGTGGTTCCATGATGGTTCTATTTCCCCCTCTTTCCCCTATCGCACTTGATGTCCCTCTGTTTGCATCTCCTTTAGATAAATGATCAGCAATTAACTAACCTTCGCCACCACTATTTGCACTGTTCTACCTACCTACATGATCACAATTTTCCCTTTGTTTCACGTGCCCCTGCCTCTTTGCTGCAACATAAAGAATGCTGATTCTCCAAGTTTTCCAGGATCTGGTGAAAGGTTGTCAACCTGAATTGTTAGCTTTGTTTCTGTCTCCACAAATGCTGCCTGACTTGCTGAGTGTTTCCAGCATTTTCTGTTTCCATTTGCAAACGGGTTGTCAAGACTGGAAAATGGTAGCTATGATAACTATGGGTTGCTTTCAGGAACGGAGAAGTTGAGGCTTAATTGAGGTGTTTAAAATTATGAGGTGACTGGATAGGGTAATTAGCATTACTTCCCTTTGGTATATGAGTCAAAACTGTATATGTAATAGATGAATGGATAAAGGGGACATGAGGAAACATTTTTTCACCCAGGATGGTAAGTCAGGAACTTGCTGCCTGAAATGGTGGTAGAGTCAGAACCAGATTTGGCATGTGTATTTGAAGAGCTGTGACTTTGAACCAAGTCTGGAATTCAGCTGGGTATCTCTTTCTCAACTGGCTCTGACACAATTGGCCTCCTCTGTATTGTGAACTCTCTGTGATTCATGCATGTCATGTCTTTGCTCTTGTGGAAGAGCAGTTTGGTTATTCACTGGCATCCTTCTCATCATGTTGAATCTCTCTATGGTGGTGAAAAGATAGCTGCTGACATGTAACATTCTTTCACTCCTGGAGGACAAGATGCTCATGAATAACATCTGTATCTATTGAGAGCAGCATCAGCTCACAAATGACTCTTTGCTGCTTGATGAGGACAGTGATCTGACCCAACAGATATCCCTCTGCTCAATGGCTGTCCATATTGAAACAGATATCATGGTTTAGCTGTCTGCATATGGCAGCATGCAGGTGAGAAATAGGAGATGGTCAAGCATGTATCCTTGAAAGAAGACACTAGAGCTAACCATGCTGGTGATTTTCTGATCACAGGCAGATAGATAAGAATCAAACCAATTGAGTGAAATCCCACTCAGCTAGAAGATGGTAAAGAAGCATTGGAGAAATATGGCATGTTTAGCCACTTGAAACGTTGTGTTCCTTCTCTTCGGCAGTCACTTGGAGTCGAAGATAACTTGCTTCCATTCCAGCTCTGTGGGTTCTGAACTAACTGATATGTGAGTTCTGCAGATTCTGGCAGGGCCTGGTGGGTTAAACAGTATGCGATGTGATATGCTTCTTCTACTGTTTGTTGTGCAACAGGAGCAGGTTAAGATGCCTTTGTTTTGCTGTTGTTTAGTTTTAAAGCCTATTCACTTGTGTGCTTATGTGAACAATCTAATGATGACTTGGAGCTTGGGCTGGGAATAAGCACATAAGCAAGCATCATCCAGGTATTGTAGCTCAGTGACTGAGGATGGAATGACCTAGGTTTCGGATCAAAGGTGATGTAGGTTGAAAAATTTCCAGGAAGGTTGAGAAAGTGAAGCAGGCATACTTTAGTCAGGTTGGGTGTCATTTTTAACTTCATTCAGAATCATTTTGATAATGTCACAGAGAATGAAATATGATTGAAGGGATTTAAAAAGAAAGGTCTCAATCAATTGGTCATGAGTTTGGGAAGCTACAACATGTACAAGGATCTTTTCTGTAATTTTTTTAAACTAATGATACTTAATTAGTCCATTGATTTTAGCAATGAATATGGGAGTCATTACCTTGTCTAAGCAGGTGAGGTGGTGATAGAAGGTAAAGGATGATGGGACAGTTCCCATGCAGAGTTCCAACGGTAATTTACAGCCATTTATCCAGTTGTTTTTTGAATAACATAAGGAAAGCTTGCAGGCATTTGTGAGGAAAAGGTCTAGAGTTGAAATGTAGGATGGATGCTGAACTTACATAGTGCATACTGGTGGCAGAATGCAATAAGAGTAAGAAGTTTACATTATTTGAAGAAGATCTTTAACATGCTATAGAAATATGAAGATCTAATTGTTGGTGTCCTGACCCTCCCCTCCAAAATCACTGTCTGTGGTCTGAATTTATCCGGATTTACCTTATTTGGATATGGAGGCCATGATCCTCTGGCTCTCTTTATTCCCAGAGTCCAGCAATATGGTCCCAGCAGTGGCAGGGCCTCGGGCAGTAACAGGGAAAGTGCTGGTGCAGTAAAACCTTCTAATTCTGTCCTAGGTTTTGTTTTGTTGGCACATGGAATGGGGGTTGGGGGGGGGGATCTCCAAGATTCACCCACAATTGAAACAAATGAACACTCCTCTTCATCTTGTACTAATCACCACTTTGCCCCTAAATGAATCTTCACTCAAGTTCCCAATAACCAATCACAACAAATGTAGTTAAGGCACAAATACGTTATGATTTCCCCAAGTATGGTTTGTGATAGAGTTTTTGAATGATCCCTAAACATTAATATCAAAGATCACTTGCAAGAGTCCCTACCTGTTTAAATGTGCAATTTGCCAATGACTTAAAACCTTTCAAGGGATCACACAGCCAACGTTTTCACCACAAGATGGAATGAAGTGGAATAATTGTGAACTTTATTTAATACCGATATTCTTTCTCACTGTTATAAGCATAAAGCAAAAACTTAAACATCCTTTCTGTTTGTGCCCATCCCATATTGAGCACTTTCTTCTTTTCATGTTCCTAAACAAAACTGACCTAATGTCCTAAAAATCTTTCTCAAAAACAAATTGTATGAGTTGTCACACAAAAAAAAATGCAATTGTGTTATCCAGTATCTAATGACCATGTTGTACCTTTCCACTCTAACTGGTATTTGTAAAGTAAATTTTATTTTGGTCTATTTTCAGAAATATATCAGTTAATCTAGGTATGCTTTTTCATTATCTTGTTGAATTTTCCATCAGCAAAAATCACTGCAATTACATGCACAGTATGAGAGAAGGTTGATCAGCAGCGATAAGGTTCAGGATGGATTACTACTTTATAATGGTCCTGTATATCCTAGTTCTTATCACAGAACACATCCTTGACATTCTCTTATCAATACAAACTTGTCCTGTTGTTATTTCGTTTTGTTTTATTCTCTAAATTCTGATAACTAAATAATCATAATGTAGATTAGATAAAGGTGCTGATACTGTGAACATAGAAAAGTGCAAATAATTTTGCATCATATTATGCAATCATTTGTAAACAAAAGGATAACCTTTTTGTTGTTTTACATGGGTTTATAGAATCATTGAAAATTTATGCCAGAACGAGACCATTCAGTCCATCATCTCAGTGTCCATTAAAAAGAGCTACTGAACCTAATCCCACTGCCGGCACTAGGTCCCTAGCATTGAAGACCACTACCCTTCAAGTACACATCCAAGTAATGCTGAAATGTTTCAAGGTTTCTTGCCTCTGTTATGTTTTCAGGCAGTGAGTTCCAGACTACTTGCACATTCTGGGAGAAAAAATTATTTCCTCATCTTCCATCTGATCCTTCTACTAAGTAACTTAAATATATGCCCTCTGGTTTTTGATTCATCCAGTAAGGGAACCAGGTCCTTTTTCATTTACTGTGTTGAGGGACCTCAAATCTTTCTTCAGCCTCCTCCCTTCCATAGGAAAAAAGCCGAGCTTATCAAATCTTTTCTCGTAGCCAAAGCTTTCCAGTCCTGGCACCATCTTTGTAAATCTCCTCTGTACCCACACCAGGGTCATAACATCTTTCCTCTCAAGTGGTAACTCATGCAGTACTCAAGCTATGGCCTAACTGGTGTAGTATACAGTTTGAGCATAATCTCAAGTCCTGATGCAGGCCTCAACCCAAAACATTGACAATTCCTTTCCCTCCATAGATGCTGCTTGAAAAGCTGATGTTCCTCCAGCAGTTGGTTTTTTGATCCAGATTCTAGCATCTGCAGTCCCTTATGTCTTCAGCATTATCTATCTGTAGTTCTATTCTGTACCTCCAATAATAAAGGGAAGCATCCTGCATAAGTTTTTTAATGACCTTATTGACCTGTCTTAAAAGGTCTGTGGAAGTAAACTAATTCCCTGCAGCACTTGATATCCTTGCAATTATTATTCATTCCCTTGCATTATTGCATCTCCATAAATGCTTAAATCTTTTTAGGTTTCATTAAAATTTTAAAGTTTTTTAATATCAAAGCATTGAAGCTGGAGATTTACTTGGAAAGTGAAAACGTTGCATTTAAGAATACTTGACTTGGTTTGTGTTTGTTCTTTCTTGGATCTGTGATCTCGATGAAAGCAACTTAGTGAACTTGGCTAATAGTATTCTCGAAGTGTTCTTTTTACTTTCTTCAGTAAACCTGCTTCTGTTTCAAAAAGACACTAATTTGGAATAGCAAGTTTCAGCAGCTGTTTTCACACAAAATTTACCTTTGGACTGGAACATTTTAAACATCCTTTCACTCTTTCCCTCTTGACCTCTCTGGCACTTTTGGAATGATACAACCTTCATATCTCTGTTGTCTGGTTAGCCAGAATGTCGCCTTCAGTGGTGTCTCTTAGGCCTTTTCCTTTTTCCTGTTTGTATTTGGCCTGTTGGCAACATCATCTGCAGTCATAGTCACAAACATTAGTGATACCCAGCTTTCCCACTCTAACACTTACCTCAACTCCTTCACTGTCTCACTTTGTCAGACTCTATGTCAAACAATGTGCCTTCATGATTTACAATTTCCATTTGAGCATGAGGGAAGACCGAAGCCATCTTATTTTCAGCACCACCCTACCCTAAATCCTGTATCCATACATGATCTTCAGCTGAAGCAGCTGATTTGCATTTATGTTCTGTTCAACGTGATATTAGAAATAGAGGCAGCAGTAGGCCATTCAGCCACCTGAGCCTTTTCCACTCTTCAGTAATATAATGGGTCATCTTGTTCTTTGTCACCGATTTCCTCATATCTCTTAATGTCCAAAAAATTGTCGATCTCCATCTTGAATGTACTTGTAGACTGAGCCTCCACAGCCATCTTGGGCAGAGAATGCCAAACATTCACATCCCTCAGGATGAATATTTTTTTTCTCATTGGCATCTGGAATGGCTGGCTACTTATTATGAGACTGTGATCTTGGTTCCAGCTACCCCAGATGGGGAAAACATCAAGTCTACATCTACCATTTCAAGCCCCATAAAAGTCTTGTATGTTTCAGTGAGAACACCTCTCATTTTTTTAACTCAAGAATATAGTGCTGGTAATGAAAATCAAAAATTGCAAATAATGAAAATCTTACACACAAAGCCTGAAAAATCGGGCAGCATCTGTGGAAAAAGAAACAAAGTTAACATATTGGGTGAATGACCCCTCAATAAAGCTCACTGCCTTCCTAATTGCTTGCTGTACTTGCATGGTAACATCCAGTGATTCATGTCCAAGAACATCCAGGACCCCTTGAATATCAACATCTTTCAATCTCTCTCTATTTAAAAACATACTTAACCTTTCTATATTTTTCGACCAAGATGGGTGGCCTCACTTCTTTTTACATTACATTCCCTCCATCAAATCCTCTTCCATTCACAACCTATCTATGTCCCCCAAAAATCTTTCCTTACAACCCACACTTTCACCTTGCTTTATATCATTATCCAATCCCATGTTTGGTCCATGATGAAGAGCACTGCATTTCTATCCCAGTTAATTTGCTCATCTAGGCATTTTGCTCATTTGCTTAAATCTTTGTGCCTTTGCCACCCTTATTTTAGACAGTGTTATTGCTCTCCTATTCTCTGCTTCCTGTAAATTCTAGTTTATTTAAACATCTGTAGCTTTTATCTCATCCCACTGACACGTTAACACTTTGCTGTCTTTGCATTGGTTTCCCTGTGAGTTCAAATACAGTTGTTTAAAGCCATTTTAGCCTTGCCTTTCCCTTTATAATCCCTTTTCTCCAATTTCTTCATTTGTTTGTCAAGAGGCCTCTTTAAATACATACAACCATACAAATTAGGAGCAGGAGTTGGCCCCTCAAGCTTGCTGTGCCATTCAATAAGATTATGGCTGATCTGATTGTGAGCTCAACTCTGCATTCCCACCAACCCCCAGAAATCTATGCACCCTTTCCGTTTTCCTTACCATTACCTATGGTGCCTAGCTCCCACAGTCGAAAATTGTCCTCTTTCTCCTTTTATTCTCCACCTTTAAACCGCACTTCATAATTCATCTCTAAGCTTTGTATCATCCTTCCTTACTTTGTCTCAGAGGCCTTAGAAAATATATGCTTCATATTTTAAACAATGTTTTAAATGCTATATAAATAGTTTTTATTACCTGCGGGCTTGTATTAATATTCCTACTTGGTCTTGATAATCTGCTTTTCTCTTCCATAGTTTTTAAATTTGACTGGTTGTTTTGGATTATTAACCGTACATTTATTTTGGACGTGAAAATTGTTTTCATTTGAAGAATAAATTGATAGCAGGAAACTGTTACAAGTTGTTAGCATTACATTATTATTAATTGTGTCAGTGACATAATCTGCAGCTGTAATATAATGGAATAGTACACAAACTTGACTTTTTTATTTTTTCTTTGGAAACCTTGGTGGGAAATGAATGTATTAATGTGAAGAGTTCCTATCCTTGTAGTTCATGTGCAAAGATTTTCCAGTGTACATTTTGTTGCTCTCGTACACTCAAAAGAAGTGTAAATTAAGTTATTTATTTGCATGAGTGCTACATGAATGTGATTGTGTAATTTACTCATTATAACTCGCTGAAAAGAAACTATAATTTAGCAAAGTCTCCAAATACATTGCATTAAATTGTTTCTTTGCAAATATGTGTCACAGTGTCTAGGTACAAATCAATGTGAAATAGCAACGAAAACATTTACTTGACAAATTTCAAATAGCGTGTCGATTAATAAAACAAAGTTTGTTTGTTACTCGTGAACTTAAAGAATGATGTCCTTCTGTATAATTTTATTTGTTACAAATATTTCAGCTGCGTAATGTTATTCTGACTAACAACTACAATGACTAATTGCTGTTATTGTTTTTCATAGGCTTATGATGGCTTTGCAAGCTTGGGAATATCACGATTGTTGGAGCCTGCAGATATGGTTTTGTTGGCCATTCCTGATAAACTGTCTGTTATGACCTACCTTTATCAAATAAGGGCACATTTCAGTGGGGAGGAACTAAATGTTGTGCAGATTGAAGAAAATAGCAGTAAAAGCAAATACAAAGTTGGTAACTTTGAAACTGATACAAACAGCTCTATTGATCAGGAGCAATTTTATGCAGAGATAAATGAAGTTAAACCAGCTGCACAGCAACCTAGTGATGAATTACTTGATGCTTCATCTCAGGAAGACCCTATATTCATCAATGATGCTATTGGCAAGTCACAAAGTCAACATCAAATGACTGATGGCCATTTTAATATAAATGCAGCGATATCTTCCTCACAAAGGACTAAAACTGATCCTGAGGCACAAAATTATAACCCTCATGAACAGAATACTGTAAAAAGTTCTGTGTTGGAGGATAACAGCAAAAGTGAAAGCACAGAAGAATCACTGCCACAAGCACAAGCACTGCCATCATTAAACAAAAGAAAACTATTGAAGGTAGATACTATCGTCTTAAATGACTTGTCAAATGACAGTGATCAAAAGGAATATAAAGAACCATCACTTGTACATGAAGATACTGTAACAGAAAGACACAAGAGTTCAAGCAACACTAGTAGTAGCTATGAACATGAGCACAGGAAGCCTCCGTATTCAGACAGTACAGAGAGCAGAAGTTCAGAACCCAGTTCTCCTGTTCGAAGATCCATCACACCTCCAGTTCATAAACTGGGTTTCTGTTACAACAGGGATGCAGATCTCATCAAGAAAAAACGTGCAGCGTTGCGGTACTCAGAAAATGAAACATCAGCAGAAAATGTCAGCATGTGTTTGAATCATTCAGGTCAACAGAACCAAAATGTAGAGGCAAGGTTCTTTATTATTGTAATGTTTCTATCATCTGCATTTTACTCTAAAATTTCATTCATTAATGAATTCATTTTTTTGTAAGAAAAACAGTAATTTACTTGTTTTCTTCTTTGGGGTTTAGCTCAACTCTTCCAAACAAACAGAAGAAGTCACTGAAGAAAAGGTGAGAAAAAGACAAAGATACACGAGTGAATTGACTCAGAATTTGTTGATTTTGTTTGATTGAAGCTTGCTTTGTTATAAAAGCAGGGACATCGGAATATTCCTCTGGTCTGCAATTTGGAGAATTATTTCCCCCTTATACTATCAGACATTTGCTCCATTTAAGACTGCACTGTGTTAATTGACATTGAAAGGAAGCTAATTTTGACCTCTTTTCTCCCTCCGCCCACCTCCCAACTGAATTACATTCAAGGTACCATGGTGCAGGAAAGGAAAGTGGGGGAGAAAAAAAGAGAATCCTAGCATAAGGGAGCATCATCATCAGTGGTACTTGTGAGCTCTGATCAGAGGCAAAACATGTTCTTTTACCAACAGCGTTGCTACTGTTGGTGATCAAAGGAGAGCTAAAACATCATTGAGGGTTTTATATTGTTTGTAGTGTCACTAATTCTTCATGTCAGGCTCAATGACTTCTGAAAATGCAGTCAAATTGCCACGGCCAAATCAGATGAACTAATTGTGCAACTCCATGATGTCATTTTAACTTTAACTAAATTACTAGCAGAATCAGCAGATTTATATACACTCCAAATAAGGAAAATTAATTCTTTAGTTCAGCCTTGTGGTATTAATGATTAGAGGTGGTTGCCTTGCAAGCTAATTTGCCACTTTACAGAAGTGCCATTTACTGACTTTTGTATGCTAGCAAGTGGACCAAAATCATAAGATTTTTCTTAAGTCTCGTATCAAGTTAAATCTGTATCTCTGGTTGAGAATATTTTGCATAGAACCAGAGTCCAAATGAAGGTGAAAAAGATCAAGCTTCACACTGGATGTCCTAGCAGGCATTAAGTTGGATAAATTCCTAGGGCCTGATGAGATGTATTCCAGGCTTGAATTCTTGATCTCCCAATCTACCTCGTTGTGGCCCTTGCACTTTATTTGTTTACCTGGACTGCACTTTCTCTGTAGCTGCAACATGATGTTCTGCACACTGTTTTTCTTTTTACTACCTTGGTGTACTTGCAGATGACATGATCTGCCTGGGTGGCACACAAACAAAAGCTGTTCATTATAATAAACACAATAATAAAACCAATTCAACCCAGGTTGCTATGGGAGGCAATGAAGGGGGTTGCTGGGGCATTGATGGAGATATTTAAATCTCTGCTGACCACAGCTGAAGTGCAAGATGACTGGAGGGCCGCAAGTAGGGCAGGTAGGAGAAGCCAATTGGCCAACATCAGTGGTAGGGAAATTAGAGTCATAGAGCTATACAGCATGGAAAACAGTTCCTTTGGCCCAACTCGTCCATGCCCACCAAGATGCCTAACTGAGCTAATCCCATTTGCCTGCATTCGGCCCATATCCCTCTAAACCTCTCCTATCCATGTACTGGTCATAATGTCTTTCATATATCATGATTGTACCATCCTCTACCGCCTTCTGGCAGCCCGTTCCATATATGCACCACCCTTTATATGAAAAAGTTGCCCTTTAGGTCCCTTTTAAATCTTTACTTTCTCACTTTAAACCTATTCCCTCTAGATGCGATCTGCATCTTCCCATTGCCCGTCACTTCAACTCCCCTTCCCACACTATCACACATGTCAGTCCTCGGCCTCCTCCACTGCCAGGAGAATTCCAAGTGCAAACTGGAGGAGCAGCACGTCATTTTCTGTCTTGGAACCTTGCAGCCCAATGGCATGAACATTGAATTCTCCCACTTTAAGGTATCCCCACCCCCCTTCCCCACAACCCCCTCTTTTTCTACCTTTTTTTCCTTTCTCTCTTTACCTTTGACCCATCCCCCGGTGGAATTACTCTCCCCTCCTCCCCCACACCTGCCTATCACTATCTCTTACCTGCAGCTACCTATCACCAATTTGTGCCCACCCCGCCTCCCCTCTTTTGTCTACCTGTCACTGCTCTGCTTTTCCCTCCTATATATTGGGCTTCCCCTTTTCCTATCTTCAGTCCTGAAGAAGGGTCCTGACTGGAAACGTTGACCGCGTGCTTTTCTCCACAGATGCTGCCTGGTCCGCTGAGTTCCTCCAGCATCATAGTGTTTTTCATCTAGATTCCAGCATCCGCAGTCCTTTGTTTCTCTATTCCCTCTAGTTATGGATTATGGACTCCTCTATCCTGGGGGAAGGACTGTGGCTATTCACCTTATCTATGCCCCTCATGATTTTATAAACGTTGTTTAAGGTCACCCCTCAGCCTCATGTGCTTCAGGGGAAAAAATCCTAGCCTATCCAGCCTGTCAAACCCTCCAGTCCCAGTAACATCCTCATAAATCTTTTTAGTACCCTTCCTAGTTTAATTATTGGAAAAAAGTTCTGAGGGACAGGACTAATCTGCTCTTGGAAAGGCAGGGATAGCATGGATTTGTTGGTGGGAGCTCCTGTCTGACTATTGAGTGCTTTGAAGAGATAGAGTGCAGCATGGTTGATGTGATGTACGTGGACGTCAGTTGACCTACATGGAAGGCTGATCCAGAAGGATCGCAAGGCAAGTTACCAAATTGGATCCAAAGTTTATTTGGTAATAAAAGACAGAGGATGATGGCGAAGCCTGTAATGAGTGGTATACCACAGGGATCAGTGCTGGGATCCTTTTGTTGTATACATTAATGCCTTAGATATGTTTAGTAAGTTTTCTGATGACAGGAAAATTGGTGGTGTTGATTGTCAGGAGGATAGTCTTCGGCCTCAGATGATATTGTTCAGCTTGTAAATTGGGCAGAGCAATGGCAGATGGAATTGAATCCCCAAGTGCGAGATAATACATTTTGCAGGGTCTGCTTTTGGAAGAGAGCAGAGTTGGATCACACAAGACTTTGGCGATCTTTATCCAGCAAACAATAAAATAAATGAATAAAGGCAATTTGTTGGAGTTTGCTACATTTTTTGGGAGAAGAAAATAAATAGTTCACAAGATGATGCAGTAAATTATGATGCAAGTAATTTTCTTTTGTAGTTTCTACTGATTGGAAATGAAAACAACCTATTTGACTGGTTATCGGTCTTCAGACATATGACATGTAGACTACCTGCTTTGAGGATGTTAGGCTAATAAGTAACTTCAATGGACAGGTAGCACCCTATGTGTTTAAGTACCCTTTAAATTCAGAGACACAGGTAGAAAAATATACTTGACCAAATCACATTAATGGTTTAACTCTTCCTTTTGACAATTCCCCTATGATTATCATTGATTAGGCAATAATTTTGAGTGGTTGGCAATTAATGCCTTATTTCCATAATCAAGTTAATGATAACGGTACCAAGTTAAATCATTAACAAAAAAGCAGCTCATTTTTTTTTCGCTCATTTTGTGAATTTTTTTTTCCAATAACCACTAGCCACCAGCAAATTAAGCAGTGTTTATCTTGTACATAATCACAGTCCTGTGTTAACGGATGAAAATTAATTACAATCTGACAGGGCATATAAAATTTGCTCAGTGACTCTCGTTCTACTTGTGGAGATAACTCACCACAGGGAAATGGGCAAGTAGTGAACCATGCACTTGCTTGACACTCTATGGAAATGCTTTAGAGATTGAGCAAAAGATCTTACAAGAGATGCATCTTATCCCTAAAGGTTCGTTGTGGTGAAGTATGACAACAGACTTGCTCAAAAATAAATGGAATTGAACCTGTCAATTTATTGCTCAACTATTAGATGTCAAATGCATTCCTTTTATTTCTATAGTCTGCTTAGATTTTGGTTAAAAAGCTACAAGTAACTTGTCTGGAATAATGAGTGCATAAGTTGCTACCTTTGTTTCAAGCTTGCTTCAGTATGGAATTTTTTTAGTTAAGTGTTTTCTCCAGTTAAATCCTGAAATCAAATCTTTTTAATAAAACAACATTAGGTAACATGATGCTGTGCATGGAATGTGCAACATGTCCTCTTAGCCTGATGGCAAAAGTGTAAATCAATACTCATGACGATTACTTCTCTTTTAAACACCTGACTTGTAAAATGGACAAAGAACAGGGAAATGGAATTGCAAAGCTGAGGGTTATGATGGAGTAGATTTATTGATCTGTATTCCTATGATGTATTTCATTTGTCCACTTCTGAACATGCTTTTTTAGTGGACTTCCATCTATTGAATCCTGTACAACAAGAATATAGGAGCAGGAATAACCAGCTGTCCCCTCAGATATGATCATGGCTCATCTGCCCCAGATCTCAACTCCTTTTCTGTGCCAATTCTCCACAGCCCTCAATTCCCTGATCTTTTCAAAATGTATCTATTGCCTCATTGAGTCAGAGAGTTGTGCAGCACAGAAACGGTCCCTTCAGCCCACTACATCCATGCCAACCTTCTTGCCCATCTACATATTCAAGTGCCTTTCTAAATCTCTCTTAAATGTAGTGATTATATCTGATTCTACCACTTCCTCTGACAGTGTGTTTCAGGTACCAATCATTCCCTGTTTAAAAAAAAATTCCCCTCAGATCCTCTTTAAAACCTTCCTCTCTCCTTAAACCTATGCTCTCTTGTTTTTGATACCCCTACCATGGGAAACAGATTATGACCATTTACCCTATCTATTCCACTTAATATTTTATATATCTCTAATAGGTCACCCCTCGACCTCCTCCACTCCAGGGAAACCAAACTCAGCCTGTCCAATTTCTCCCCATAACTGACCTCCTCTGATCCAGGCAACGTTCTCGTGAATCTTCTCTGCAAGAAAATATTCTTTAAGTGACCACCTCCTTGTAAATATGTCCCTTTCTACCCTGTCATGTCCTCTTAGAATCTTATATGTTTCAGTAAGATCACCCCTCATTTCCCTAACTTCAAAGATACAGATCCAACAAATGTAGCTGCTGGTGATAGGACAATCCTCTCATCCCTGGAATTAGGCTAGTGAATCTCTAATGGACTGCTGCAGGCTTTTTGAAATAAGGGAACCAGAACAAAGCACAGTATTACAATTGTGGCCTCAACAACAACCTGTACAACTTGTAACAGTACTCTATTTCTAGTCTTCAAATCCTTTGCAATAAATGTCCCCTCAGATATGATTTTGGCTCATCGAAAAGAGAAACTGCCTTTAATATCATTAGCTGTCTGCCTTTAAGCTCATTAGTTTTTTGAATACCTTGTCCCTCGTGATCATGGATCAATGGTAAATCATGCCACTTACCTTCCTGACTACTCGTTGCAACTACCTGCTAACTTCTTGTTATCCGTGCACAAAAAACAACTTGATCCCTCTGTATTGAACTCATTTGCAATTTCTCTCCTTTCAGATGATGGTTTGTCTTTTGAATCCTCTTACTGAAGTGCATGACATCACATTTTCTCACATTAAACTCCGTACCAAGTTTTCCCCCACTTATTCAATCTACCTATATCCTATTGCAGAGTCCAAATATCATCATTGCATCGTGCCCATCCCGCCTATCTTAGTGTCTTGAGCAAACTTGAATACCCTACATTCAGTTCTCTCCTCCAGGTCATTAAAATAAGCAGTAAATAATTTAGGGCTAAGAACTGATCCCTAAGTTACTCCACTAGTTACATCTTCCAGCCTGAATAAAAAACACATTTATTTCTATCTTTTATATAATAACCATTTTTCAGTCCATGAACTTTTATCTTGTGCATCAGCCTTCTATGTGATGCCTTGTCAAAAGCCTTGTGGAAATCCAAATACAGTGTACTAAGATTCCTCTCTATCATTTCTGCTTGTTATATCTTCGAAGAGCTCTGGCAGACTTGTCAAACATGTTTCACCTTTTGTAAAATGATGTTGATTTGGTTTGATTACATGAAGCTTTTCTAAATGACTGGCACTTTCTTCCTGATTGTAGACTCAAGCATCTTGCCAACAGCACAAGTTATGCTGATAGACCTACAGTTTTCCACTTGTTGTCTCCCACCTGTCTTGAACAAGGCAATTAAATTTGCAGTTCTCCCATCCTAAAACTGAGTTTTGAAAAAGTTCAACCAATGGCTCCACTACTTCTGCAGCCACTTCCTATAAAACCCTTGTGTCCAAGTCAGTGGGTGTTTGCCACTTGTCTGCCTTTAATCTCATTAGTTTTCTGAATACCTTGTCCCTCGTGATGTATTACTAGTTCATCCGTGCTGTTTGAATACTAGCCCAACTGTTTTCTTTGCGATATTTGCAGTGACCTCCACTGCAAATATTGATGGAAAACGTTGGATTAACACTGCCATTTCCTTGTTTCCCATTATTAATTCCCCTGTCTCCCCTTCCGGGGGTCCCACAGTTATCCTAGCTACCCTTTTTCTATATCATAGATGTTCTGCAGCTTGTTTTGATATTACTTGTCAGTTTTCTCTCATAATCAGTTTTCTTCCTCTTCATTAGCCTTTTAGTCTCTTGAAATTCAAATAAGCTGTTTTACATATTAAATGAGGGTCAGTGGTACACTTGGGATGCTGGACATTCCCACCTCACTCCTCAGAAAGCCTAGAACTAAAGGTAGGTAACTAAAGGTGTTTAATTTTTTTGAACATTTTTCATACATCAGCTTTGATTAAAACTATCTGCTTCATAAATGAACCCAAACATGGTGAAATTCAATTCAATTTCAGTTTCCAATTGTTGAGTTGCAAATTTTTTAATCATACAAAATGTTGAAACTTTGGTAATCTTGGATTTCTTCTTTACAGCACAGTTATGAAATCTGTATGAGTGTGAAGCAATCATTTCCAATTATATTTCATTGGTAATGTCTTTTATGACCACTGAACTGCAAAATACTGAATAGAGGGGTTTTGATAGTTCTCTTAAATAAATAAAAATTGCTCTGATTGATTTAATGATCGTATATTAATTTTGCAATGAAATCTAAACTGTAATATTAGAGATTGGGTAAATTGTCCAAAGGCACAGGATATGTTTTAATATTCTTTACTATTTAGAATAGCTTATATTTTTTCTCATAATCCTGACACCAGACAAAGAAGAATATTGCTCATGGATGTGTGAATGACGAAATAGATTTTAAATACTTATTTTTGTTATAGAGGATAGCAACAAGGCAAGAAGAACTTAAAGAGCGAGCAAGACTTCTTCTGGAGCAAGCAAGGAGAGATGCAGCTTTAAAAGCAGGAAATAAACAACTGGCCTTCCAATCAATCGCACCAACTCAAAACAAGCATTTGAGTGAGGTAATGTCCTAAATTGCAGTTACTGAATACTTTTTGTCATCCAAGGAGACTGACTCTCTCTGGTATGGGTTATAGTAAGATTTCTCATTTTACAATGACAAGAAATTATACTTTGCATTATTATAGATTGGGTATGGATTTGCTGTGGGTTTGCCAGCCATTGGAGGTATATGTTGTTTAGATCATGAGCATTTATACCAGATAGCCCACGATGCATTATTCTGCTAAGGGACAGTGTGTGTGTGTATATATATATATATACTGTATATAACCTATTGGTACCCTAACATGTGATTCCTTTAAGACTATAAAATCCCAAACTTCATCAAGTCAGGTAAAATATATTATGTTTCTGAAAATAGTTTTTTTTTAATAAATTGAAAATAATTGGCTTTCTTTTTTTAAATAGTTCAGTTAATCACAGAGTCATAGAGTTTGATTCCCTTTGGCCACCATGTCCACGCTGACATTTTACCCATCTACACTAATCCATTTTGCCTGCATTAGGTCTGTATCCTTCTATGCCTTGCCTTTTCAGGGTGCCTGTCTAAATATATCTTAAACGTAGTGATAGTATCTGATTCCACCAGATATCATCCAGTCACTCTGTCAAAAAAAAACATATCTCTCAAATTCCCTTTAAAACTTCTACCTCTCACTTTAAAGCTATACCTTCTTGTTTTTGATATTCCTTCCATGGAAAAAAGATTCTATCTATCCTACCTATGCTTCTTTTATACCTCTCTCAGGTAACCTCTGAGCCTCCTCTGCTCCAGGGAAAAAAACCAAGCCCCACCTATTCAATCTCTCACCATAACAAATGTCCTACAATCCAAGCAACATCCTGGTGAACCTACTCTGAACTCTCTCCAGTGAAACCACATACTTCCTATAGTTTGGCACGCAATACTCTGTGTGGTCTAAATAGTATGTTATAAAGTTGCAGCGTAATGTTCCCAATTTTATATTCTCTGCCCCAACTTATGAAGGCAAGCATAGCCATATACCTTCTATACTATCCCATCTACCCTTGTTGTCACTTTCAGGGAACTGTGGACTTGAACTCCAAGGTCTCTCTGTTCAACAACATTCCTTCGTGTCCTACCTCTATTTGACTTCCCAAAATGGATCACCTCACACTCCTTGGGATTAAGTTCCATCCGCCTGACTTTCCATCTGATTTATATTCAGCTGTAGCCGTGGATAACCTTCCTTGTTAACCACAACACCACCAAATTTCAAGTCATCTACAAACTTATATGTCACAAATAACAAGGGGCCTAGTACCAATCTCTGCAGTATGCCACTTTTCACAAACTTCCAATCAGAAAAGCAACTTCCTGCTGCTGCCCCCGATTCCTATTACTCCTTCTGAGCCAATTTTGGATCCAATTAGCAATCTTGCCTTGGATCCCATGTGCTTTAATCTTCTGGACCAGCCTACCATGGTGGGACCTTGTCAAATGCTTTACTAAAGTCCACATAGACTATGTCTGCTGCCCTGCCTTCATCAATCTTATTTACCTCCTCAAAAAGCTCAATCAAATTAGTGAGGCAGGATTTCCCCCTCACAAAGCCATGCTGACTATCCCTGATCAGCCCCTGCCTTTACAAATGTCCGTCAATCCTGTCCCTTAGATTTTTCTCCAATAACTTCCCTACCACTGTCACAAGGCTCACTGGCCTGTAATTACCTAGCTTATGCATGCTGCCCTTTTTAAAAAAAAGAAAAACATTGGCTCTCCTCCTGTCTCATGTACCTCAACTCTCAACTGTGGCTAATGAAGATGCAAAAATCTCTGTTCAGGCTCCAGCTATCTCCTCCCTTGCTTCCCACAGCTTCCTAAGGAGTCCTTTAAGGATGTAAAGTTCAATTGCTACACAATGTGCCATCCAAGAATTTCATTGCTGTTAAGGTCATAACATTGATTTTGTCTTTTAATTGACCTTACCAATCACACTTCAATATAAAAAATTGGAGATAATCTGACTCAAATAGGCTCTGTTGCCCAAGACCTCAGCTGAACATTAGCGATGGTTTTTGTTTTTTTCAGGTGTAACGCAAATTTGAATATAGCTTGTGAATCATGATGGTTAGAAATTTGCATTTTGTCATTATTATTGTATTATCACCAGATCTCTCAGATGTGGTACATTGAATTGGGGATGGATTGTTTAATTAAATGAGAGGTGTTGTGCCATGATATGCACCACATTATTGGGGAGTACTAACATCGTGTTTGACCAACCTGAATTTCATTTTAATGTGCTGTTCTGCATTTTTTGAGCAGAGGTTTTTGTTTTTCCCTTCATACATTTAAACTTTTGTCAGGAACTTCTTTCTCATTTAGAATGTGGATTAAAGAACATCTGCAAACTATTTTTTGAATTGAGACATTTCTGAATATTTAACTCATTTCAAGATCTGTATGTACACTTCTGGGCTGGAACCATGTTGACATGTGTAATGCTATCAGTGTATTTCTTCAAATAAACAAAAGAATCTCACTAGTTTCAGCTTGTTCCACCCTACAGTAACAGACCACGCTGTGTTTTTTTAAACAGAATCCTTTGTTTAATACCAATGTTTATAAGTTGTAAAATTTGCTTAAGAGAGTCAAATTTAGTTTGCCCCCCCTAATTGCCTGTGAACTTTCAATGCTTGTCCATCCTGCAGGGGAAGCATTTCAGCAGTGTATTTAGGTGCCAAAGATCCTCCAGAAATGGTATCTAGAGGAAAATGTTGGTTTGATGCAAGATACCATCTTGGGATGCAAGTTGAAGTACTTAGCATGAATGTTTGTGCAAAAGATCAAGAAATAATTGGTTGCCACTTAACAAAAAACTGTGTATACTGCATTTTGATGATTTGTACTCATACTCTTCACACCTTTCCTAACAGCAACTTATTAGGTGTAAACATGGTGTTGGTCAATTTTAAGTGCAGCTTGAAGAAATGTTCACTGTTTCATGTTCACCTGATGCTGGAGCTCCAAAGAAGGTGTCAGGAGCCTTTCTGAGTGACTTTGTCAAGAGGATATAGATATTCTACCCACCTTTAATCCAGAAATTCTGAGCGTTTTACTTATAAGGAGTAAACATTATTGTATCCAGGGAACAATGAGTGCTTGGAAGTAGGCATTTTGCTCGGTTTCCCCCTTCATGATGGTGAAGAATGGAAGAAAAACAAGAGACCAGGTAAAGCTTCACAAACTACTGTTGGAGAAAGGTTTTAGGAGGGCAAAATAGACTCCATCTATTCAGTGGCTGCTTCTCTGTGTCTTGAAAACCTGTGCTGAGGTGTGCCAGCTGGTGCTATCCAGATATTTAAAGCTGTCATTTGCTGCTCCATAAAAATATCATCTAATCATCACTTCGGTGTTCATGATTCAAACATCTGTTTTGTATCTCTTTGCTTTCAAACTTTGAGTATTAAAAGTTAACGTCAAACTTGCACGCTAAAATCAGATTTTCAAATGGGTGAACCTTATTAACAAAGCACTCATTTAGCACCTGTTTTCACCTTTTGGCCAAAATAGCTTCCACAGCCACCTTAGGGCCACGTTTTCTAGTTAAACACTGTGGAAAACTGATGCCGTCATTTGTGACCCCAGCATCTCTCCCAAAATCACCTCCACAATACAGACTCTGTGTCCTTTCTGTCAATTCTTTTCTTGCTGATCACTAAGTTCCAACAGCAACAATCTTTATTTATACAGTGTCTTTAATGAGTTAGAAATATCCTAAGGAACTTCAGAAGAATTGATATAAATTGGCCAAAGAGCTAATTTTTATAGAGCAGCTAAATAAGGAAAGAAATGTATAGAGCCAGAGAGAATGTTAGAGCTTAGTGCCTTGGTAGCTGAAGGCACAGCTTCCAGAGGAGCAGTAATTAAGTTTGACGATGAGCAAGAGGCCAGACTTAGATGAGAGCAGACAACTTGAAGGATTTTAGATCCCAAGGAATTAGAGTGATAGAGAGGAACGAAACCATGGAGGTATTTGAAAATGAGACTGAGAATTTTAAAATTGAGGAGTTGCTTAACACTGAGCCATAACAAGACAGCAATCATGTAAATGGCAGGTGACCAGTACCTGTGAGATTGCCAGTGAGCAAGAAGTATATAAAAGAGGCAGATAGAGTGGGATTGGCCATTTTGAGAGGGCCTGTGAGGTCAAAGTGCTGTTGTTGAAGTCAAAGTTGTATTTTTTTCTGATTATTTCTAGAAAGGACTGATAATTAAGGATATGGAAATTGGGGCAGTGATATGCTTCTACAGGATGTGGAAGATCAGGGACATTTCCTGTGGGAAGTGTGTCCAACTGCAGCTCTTGTCAGAGCACATGGAGCAGTTGGATTTGCAGTTAGACTCGTTGTGGAGCGTTCAAGATGCAGAAAATTCTTTGGTAGTATGTTTAGCAAATTGGTCACTTGGCAGATACAGAAAGAAAGGAGATGGGTGGTGGTTACCAGTCAAGGCAGCAAGTGCAACCAGGTAGTGCATGAGTCCCCTGTGCTCATTTCCCTCCCAAACAGGATTACTCCCTGTGCCACATTCTATTAAAGGTAGAAAGAGGATAGGACAGATGAGTGTTTGGCTAATGAGCTGGTGCGTGGAGGAGGATTTTGGTACATGGATCATTGGGATCACTTCTCCAGTAAGTGGGACATGTACAAAAAGGACCGGTTACATTTAAACTGGAGGGGCCCAATATCCTTGCAGCGACATTTGCTTAGTAAGGCTTAAGCTAATTTGGCAGGGGGGTGGGAAGCATAGTAGGCACAGTAGTGTAGCAGTTAGCGTAACGCTTTACAGCACCAGCGACCCGGATTGAATTCCAGCCACTGTCTGTAAGGAGTTTGTACGTTCTCCCCGTGTCTGTGTGGGTTTCCTCTGGGTACTCCGGTTTCCTCCCACATTCCAAAGACGTACGGGTTAGGAAGTTGTGGGCATGCTATGTTGGCGCCAGAAGCGTGGCGATGCTTGCGGGCTGCCCCCAGAACATTCTATGCCAAAGATGTATTTCACTGTGTGTTTCGATGTACATGTGACAAATAAAGATATCTTATCTTAGGAGTGCAGCAGATGTGAGAAAGATGTAGAGGATAAATCAAGTAAGGTCAGTAGGCAGACCACCAGTAAAGATGAAACACGAAGATGGTAAGACAAGGGAACATTGGATGAAAATGAATGTTAAAGATTTGATCAGGAAAGATAAAGAACACATCTGGCAAGTATAAGCAAATGGGATTGTGAGAGTCCCTTGAGGAATATAGTGTCCAGGAGAGAACTTAAGAAAGAAATAGAAAGTTATTTAGAGCTCAGCTCCTGTTAGGGAACAAAGGATAATTTATGTGTGGAGCCAGGCAATGTAGGCAAGGTCCTAAATGAATACTTCTCATCTGTATTCATCAAGGAGAAGGACATTGAAGTGAGTTCAGGAAGGTGTACACAAATAATCTGGAACAGGTCAGTATTAAGAAGAAGGAAATTTTAAGGGTGCATAAGAGTTGATAAATCATCAGAGCTGGATGAGATCTATCCCAGGTTGCTATGGGAGGCAAGGGAGGAGATAGCAGGAACTATGTCGGAAGCTTTTGCATCTTTGTTAGCCACATGTGAGTTGCTGGAAGACTAGAGCTTAGCTTGATATTGTTCCCGTATTTAAGAAGCACAGAAGAGATAAACCAGGTAAGGAACACTGCTGCAGGAACTCAACAGCTCAAGTAGTATCTGTGGAGGCAAAGGGATAGTTGATGTTTTGGGTTGTGACCCTGCATCGGGTCCTGGAAAGGCAGGGGCTGATCATGGTTAGTCAGCATGGCTTTGTGCCACAGAAAATTTGAGAAGATAACTAAGAAGATTAATGAAGACAGAGTGGTAGACATTCTCTATGGACCTTGTAATGCATTTGACAAGGTCCTAGATGGTAGGCTAGTCCAGAAGATTAAGGCACATAGGATCCAGGGCAGGTTGGCTAATTGGATCCAAAATTGGCTTAGCGATAGGAGATGGGGTGGTGGTGGAAGGATGCTTTTCTGATTGGAAGTCTGTGACCAGTGATGTACTGCAAGAGTTGGTGCTTGGATCCCTGTTGTTTGTGATATATTTATGACCTGGGTGTTAATACAGGAGACATGATTAGTAACTTAGTGGATGACACGAAAGTTTCTGGTGTCGTAGAAAGCAAGGAAGTTTGTCTCCAGGAGGGTTTGGCTACAACAAGGTATAGATCAGATAGAAAGTTGGACAGAGGGATGGCAGATGTAATCTAATCCCAGCAAGTGCAGGATAATGCATTTTGGGAAGTCAAATAAGGGTAGGATAAATACATTAAATGGTAGAACGCTAAGTAATTTGATGAACATGGGAGTTCAAGTCCATTGTTACCTGAAAGTAGCAACACGAGTAGATAGAATGTGAATAAGGCTTATGGCATGCTAACCTTCATAAATTGGAGCTAGAACATAAAAGTTGGGATACTATGTTGCAACTTTACAAAATACTGGTTAGAGTACACTTGGAGTAATGGTCGCCAAACTATAGGAAGCATGTGGTTGCACTGGAGAGAGTGCAGAGAAGATTTGCCAAGATGTTGCTCGGATTGGAGGACAAGTTATGGGGAGAATTTGAATAGGCTGGGTTTGTTTTTCTTGGGACATAGGAGGCTAAGAGTGACCTGAGAGGTAAGTAAAATTCTAAAAGGCATAGATAGTCTTTTCCATCATTTTGTCTTATCAAAAACAAGAGGCCATAGGTTTAATTTGAGAGAAAGGAGTTTTAAAGCAAATTTAAGTGGAAAGTATTTTTACACAGTAGTTGGTATCTGGAACTTGCTGCCAGAGGAGGTGGTGGCATCAGATACAATTACTAAGAGACGTGCAGACATGGGGTTTGTTTCTGTGCTGTACAACTCTGTGACTACACAAGTTGGTGCATGTTATGATACAGGCAGCAGAATTTGCAAAGGCATTTGGGTTAAGAAGAGTATAATGATGCCAAACAGGCAAGAGCCAGTTGGAATTGGCAAGTCTTGAGTTATGGATGAGGGTTTTAACAGGAAATGAGCTGAGCCAGTGATGGAGTTCATTGTTTTGGAGGTGGAAATTGGTGTTTTGTTTTTTGGGTAGTGCAGATATCTGATCCAAAGCTCATCTTTGGGTTAAATAGGACATGAAAATTGTGAGCAGTCTGGTTCTGCTTCAAAATTGCCAGGGAGAGAGAGATTATTCAAGTTCATTTCTCTTTAAAACAATACCTTGCATAGCTTTTTGAAAATTGCATTCTCCTGAAATGTGGGATAAGTTTGTAACATAGAGGTCTTGGTCACCCCCACCAATATCTCCCACCATCTACCAAGTTTTGCCCTTGCTCGTTCTGTGTATCATACATTATCTAGTTTCTCATCTAAGTGTCAATAATTTAGGTGCAACTCTTGACAGTTGGTGTCAGGAGTATATGAGGGTGATGCAGCTGAGATTAGTCTTGTCCTTGCTTTGCATCCCATATGTGCAGTTCCAACAGTGGGACACTGGATGCTGATGAGGAACAGTAATATTGGCAAATTTTCAAAGCTTTGTGCAAGGATGCTGAGGCCACTTGCAACATCCTACCAGCACTCTGGTTGAGATTAACTGAGGATTAAGTTAAATATTTTCTGATCAGCTCCCTGAGATAAATGAGCTGTGCCGTCTGGAAGAAATGGAGGCTACGCTCAGAAGTATTGAATATTAAATTCATACTTTATTTATAAAGTTGTAGAATTTTACAATAAGATGCATATGAAGAGGCAGTAATACAAATGAAATTTGTTGTGGCAATATTTGAGGTATTATCGGATTTACGTAATTTGACAACTTTCATTAACATTCCAGAAGGCAATTACATATAGTAACTACATATTGCAATAAATCTACAATGTTGTAGTGCAAGGTGCAAATGAAAGCAACTGGCGTGTAAGTGCTATTTTGTTTTACCTGAAATTTTAACTGTAAATTTATTCCTTTTAAAAAGGTTTTTGGTTAATCTTGGCTTTTATGCAAGACTACATGCAGCCTTTGATATGCATTATTTGAAGATTACAGTTAAAACTATGATTAAAGTGTCTTGCTTCTTTGTGATATAAATTCAGAATTGGGATTTTTATCTTCAGCTTCAATTTTTCTTACATAAATGAAACCTATTCTATTTCAGGCATAGGGTGTATGGTGGGTGATAATGTTAAACGGTATTGTTGAAATATAGTTGATATTCCAAGAGGAGGGTTTTGCCATATAGTAAAATTGACAAGGGCATATTGTAGATAGAGGACATGAAAGCATTACATTGAATTGGAATAAAGCATGTCATTTTTTTCTGGCAGTCATTTAATAATGCCATCAAGAATAAATATTTGTATTAGCTACGTAAGCATTTAGGTTTATGGATGAAATACTGGGCTCTCTGTATGCTTTAATAAGAGTAAATACTGGTTAAAAATTATAATTTTATTTATTGCAAATCTTGAGTTGATTCCATTAAGGTTTATTACTTTTATACTGGCAGGCGATTGTTTTAAAATGGTCACACATTAATTAATCTGTAAGTAAATGGCATCACTGAATTCTGTTATATTTCTGCCTTTCTTTTATATTTTTTCCTCAAGGTATGCTGTTGGCTTCCACATAAAATGAGCTGGGTGAACTGTTCTGATAGGTTATATGGAAACCTTCATATTTACCTTGTGTTTTCTTCTACACTAGATTATGTCTGCATAGTGATCATTTATCCTTTCTTTTATAATTGTTAATTGAGCTCCAGTCTTTGTGGTTTCGTAAGGTCTTGGCTGTCCAAAACTTTAGGGTAGCACCAATTCTCAGCCTGTAAGCAAGGCCACATGAATTTCTACCCCATATATCTGAGTAACTAATTGTTTTCCTAGATGGTGTGTGGTTAATTTGACTCTTTGTGGTTGAGCAGATATAGAGGAAGGAGATAATGGAGCTAATACTTATGGAAAGATACGGTTGGAACTAAATGAGAGGAAGGAGAAAACAAGAAAAGAAGGGATATGGGAAAGGGCCTGTTGGAGATAGGAAGATGTAGCGAGGAGAAGTTCAAATTATTGTAGGACATCTGGGGCACCGGAAAGTCATCATTGGAGAAGGAGAAATGCAGTATGTAGATGCTATTTATGACAAACTACTATCAAAGGAACTTCTGGAAAAGAAGGTGGAATTCAAGTTGGTACTGTGGCATGCAAGGGTTAGTAGAGAAAGGAGGTATTTGATTGTCAGCATGGACATGGTGGGCCAAAGGGCCTATTTTTGTGCTGTATGACTCTGAGTCAGTTGGACTCAAAAATGTAGTGAGGGGACAAAAAGGGAATATAGCATAATTGGGAAATTGGTAATTTGGTTTATTATTCTCACATGTACTGAGGTTTAGTGAAAAACTTGTCTTGCATAGTGTTCATGCAGATCAATTCATTACAACAGTGCATTGAGGTAGTTCAAGGTAAAACAATAACAGAGTGCAGAATAAAGTGTTGCAGTTACAGAGAAGGTGCAGTGCAGGTAGACAGTAAGGTGCAAGGTCATAACGAGGTAGATTGTAGGGTCGAGAGTCCATCATAACGTACTGGGGAACCGTTCAATAGTCTTATAAAGGCGGGATAGAAGCTGTCCTTGAGCCTAGTGGTACATGCTTTCAAGCTATTGTATCATCTGCCCGATGGGAGGGGGAAGAAGAGAGAATGTCCAAGTTGGTGGGGTCTTTGATTATGCTGGCTGCTTTACTGAAGCAGCGAGAAGTGTAGACAGAGTTCATGGAGGTTTCCATGATGTGCTGAGCTGTATCCACAACTCTCTGCAGTTTCTTGCGGTCACGGGCAGAGCAGTTGCCATACCAAGCTGTGATGCATCCAAATAGAATGCTTTCTATGGTGCATTGATAAAAATTGGTGAGGGTCAAAGGGGACATGACAAATTTTTTTAACCTCCTGAGGAAGTAGAGGCGCTGGTGAGCTTTCTTGGCCATGGCATTAACGTGGTTTGACCAGGACAGGCTATTGGTGATGTTCACTCCTAGGAACTTGAAGCTCTCAACCCTCTCGACCGCAGCACCGTTGATGTAAACAGGAGCATGGTGCACCACCCTCCTTCCTGAAATCAATGACCTTTTTTTTCCTGACATTGGGGGAAAGGTTGTTGTAACGACACCATGTCACTAGGTTCTCTATCTCCTTCCTGTACTCTGACTCATCATTATTTGAGATACGGCCCACTACGATGGTATCATCTGCAAACTTGTAGATGAAGTTAGATCAGAACCTGGACACACAGTCGTGAGTGTATAGGGAGTAGAGTAGGAGGCTGAGGACGCAGCCTTGTGGGGCCCCAGTGTTGAGAATAATTGTGGCGAGGTGTTGCTACCTATCCTTAATGATTGAAGTCAAGGATCCAGTTGCAAAGGGAGGTGTTGATTTCCAGGTCTAGGAGTTTGGAAATGAGTTTGCTTGAAATTACAGTATTAACGGTAAGTAGTCTAGTCAATAAACAATATCTAACGTAGGTGTCTTTACTGTCCAGATGCTCCATGAGATGAGTTTAGGGCCAGGGAGATGACATCTGCCGTAGACCTGTTTTGGTGGAAGGCGAATTGCAGTGGATCAACCCTGCAGATTATTCAGGGGCATAATCTTAGTCCTTAATGTTTATTCCATGGGTGACCTTGTCCAGGTATTAATTCCTGGAATTTGATTACAGTATTATTCCCCAACCCACATTCCCAATCACCAACAGGTAGTTCATGTTTAGAGAACCTCATGGACAGGTTTGTGCTTGACCTGGCTGCAACGTGGACTCGCCACCTGCAGTGCCTAGACCTTCCTTTTCCAGCTGTGGACAGCCATTTGAGCACTGTGGCTGTTTCTAATTGTAGGAAAAGAGATCTCTGCTCTATGACATGTGGCCTGAGAAGCTGATAAATGAAAGGGGAGTGAATCAAAAAAGCTGCAGTTTTGATGGAAGGGCATTGGAGAAGCAGTGAGATCTAGGTTACCAGGATCAGAGAGGTTAGAAGTGGTTATGCCTGTATATGTTCAGCAGGCTGTGTAATTCAAGAGAAATATTAAATTAATACATTTTAATAATCAATGAATTTTAATATGTTTCATAATATTTACTGCAACAAATGTGTATATGGCCTTTTGCCAGTGGGTTTGTCCAGTTGGTCATAGATGTCTCATAAGTTGCATGGCTAAGATCACTAAGGACTTTAAGATTTCAGGAAGGATTTAATCGCTCTAATTCAGTAAAACAATGAAAAACAAAAATGAAATTAGAACAGTGAAGCCAGGAAAAATGAATCACGTACTGCCTGCAGATTTCACTAGTTCAGGCACTGAACTATTGCTCAGGGGATCATAGTTCTAAAATTTAATGAAGAAATGTGTTTTGGCACTACTTTGGGTCTGAATATTGATTATTCGCTTACGTTACTTTAATCACTCTAAAACATTTATTGATGAAATGAATCAAAAACAAGTTGTCTTATATAGAGATTACTTTCTTCTTCTCGATCCTCTGTCTATTCCCAATTGGAAAATGTAATGGCCACATGACACAGAATTATGATGTAGGTATCTGATGTGACATTAAACTCTTTTTTTGTGAAAAAACTAAATTAACTAAATCTGATTAAGTATAGTATTAGTGTCCATTTGAATATGTACAGAGAGGTTATAATTCCAGGATATAATGACTCATTACAATTAGGGTTAACTTGCTGGGGGTGGGAGTAGGAAGGGAGTGGAGAGTGATCTGTTTCTGGTCTACAGAGTGTGGTGGAATTAATGGGCTGAGTGGCTTTGAATGGTATTTTTTAAAATGAACAATTAAAGTAAAAGATACTTGTCTGAGAAATAAAGTAAGAAAACATTTGCAAAATCTAAAAAGAGTTCTGGAAAATACGGTCTTCAGTTGTAAAGATTCAGTTCCTGTTTGTATTCTGTTGAAAATTACATAATGTTTATTTAAAGATAGCTATGTGAGAGGAATGGGAAAATGTCTTTATTTTAATAGCTAAATTAGGTATTTAAGGTGTCAAACCCACTTAATTTTCATCAATTTTTTTAAGAAGCATAGGTTCTGAGTTGATCATTAATATTGGTGCCATCCTTACCAGTATGTATTTCGGGTCAGTCAAATTGCAAATTATGTGGTAATTTTTAATATATTGAGATTTTTGGCAAGGACAATATTATGTTTGTGAATAAACTTGAACTGTGTAATCGTTTAAGTGATGTGGTGATCTCTAAGAATTATAGATGCCAGCTCATAATTTTAGATTTTAATGCAAGTATGGAACAGATGAAAGGATTTTATCTGCTAATATTCTGCTGCCTAATGCCTGCTAGTACAATGTTAAGCCAGTAAGACTTTTATTTCACAAACTAGATACCTCAAGTGCCTTTTGATAACAGTTAATATTAATTGTTCTGTACGTTTCTCAGTCATTGTTCGTAGGTGGTCTTCATAATCAATTGATACTTTTATCCAAAGTACTGTAATGGCTAGCCTCCAGCAGTGAGCAAATTGGTAATTAATGAACAATCACTGGCATAGTAAACTGCATCCCGTTAATTTTCCCTTTTGAGTCTTGGGAAGTGTCATCTCCATTAGAATGCCATCAGTAACATTGCCGCATCTTGAAATGGCCCCTTGGCATGAAACCACATCGGCAGGATTTCTCACCCATTAGTAGATCAGAGGAGCAATTTCACAGTGTTTGGCCTGGGTAATTAAAGTACCAAGTACTGGGTAGAGTTGGGAATTCATGCTCAATTCCAGAAATACCAGGTGAGCTTCCTTGTGTTCAGTGGGACGTTATGATTAGTTTAATTGGGCTTTGTTTGATTTTAGCCGCCGAGACAATTTGTGCTGTGGCAATCTAGTGACTTTTCATTCCTGTGTCTGTGACCTGTACTGACATGAACGAGTACAAAACAATACTTTAAAGTAGAAACTCTTCTTTTTAGTCACAATACATGTCATTGCTGCTGGCAACAATAAAGTACAAGCATATGATGTATAGAAAATAGAACTCAGTTAAGTGTGAGGAGTCACATGCTCCTTGAGTGACTTATTTTAGCTCTTTCTTTCTTGTTACCTTCCAGTGGTTGCCTATTAAAGTAAAACAGTTTGGGGCATTTCGGCCTAACCATTGGGGTGTTTCAAACAGGCTTGTCAGTTGATGTTCTTGAATTGACTTGAACTGAGATCAAAGCTTTTCTTCAAAATGGAAAATCAGAGAAAGACAGCTCCTTCAATTGCACCACAAAAGCTAATCAAATCATCAGTTCTTTCTGCACAGTGCCCATCTTTATTGTTGGCTTTTGTTGTTGTTAACTGTTGTACAGTAAAAGATGTTTAAAAAATACTGTTGTCAATTGAAAATAGTGATCATGACCTAGAATAATATAGCATATGAAATCCTATAATGTCAAACTAAGTCCTACTGGAATATTATTTGATCTGTGTACTAATTAAGTATGGTTACTCTTAATCTTTTTACCTTCAAGATGTGCATTGATATAAAACTCTTACCGTGGCATATTACAGTTATGTTCACTGCATTATTGAATTTGGTTGAACATTTTCTGAAAGCAAATGTAATTGCTTCATAAATCTAAATTTGCTCATGATTTAATTACATTGTGAGCTGGCCACAGAGAGCAGATGAAAGTCTGAAAATATTGAAAGAAAATATTAAACTAAAGTTTATTGACAACCGTGTATATAAAATAAGATTTGAAAGATCAGAGAATCTGTGAGATTGTTGTAGAAATAATGAGAACTTTCCTAATTCCTACCTAAAAATGTTGGTCAAGGATGTACTGATGAGGCTTTGTAAGGCATTTGTCAGGCTGCATATGGAATATTGTGAGCAATTTTGGGCCCCATATCTGGCCATGGAGAAGGTCTGGAGGAGGTTCACGAGAATGATCCCAGGAATGAAAGAGTTAATGTATGAGGAGCATTTGACGACTCTGGGCCTGTACTCGCTAGAATTTAGAAGAATGAGGAGGGATCTCATTGAAACCTACGGAATATTGAAAGGCCTGGATAGAGTGGACATGGAGAGGATGCTTCCTTTAGTAGGAGAGTCTAGGATCCAAGGGCACAGCCTCAGGATAAAGGAATATCCCTTTAAAACTGAGATGAGGAGGAATTTCTTCAGCCAGAGAGTGGTGAATCTGTGGAGGCCAAGTCATTGGGTATATTTAAGGCAGAGATTGATAGGTTCTTGTTTGGTAAAGGGGTTAAGGGTTACGGGGAGTAGGCAGGAGACTGGGGTTGAAAAAAAATCAGCCATGATTGAATGGTGGAACAGACACAATGGGCTGAATGGCCTGATTCTGCTTCTATATTGTATGGGCAAGGAGACTTTCCAGTGAATTTCTACCTTTGCAATTACTGTCAGCCCATCCCCTCCAGAAGGATTCGAAATTTTATATAATATTACTGTGACTCTTTCCCTTTCCTCTGACTGTTCAAGGAAGGGAAGAGCCCTTGTTTCCTTCTTGTGGACCCTTCAAGCAGCAGCCATTTTTGCATTTGGGCTTGTTCAGAACTAAATAAAAATCTCTGCAGGAATAAATTCCCTTCACGGATTTGCTACCCTACAACACCATGTCTTTCTAACAAACAGACCGCAATCAGTGAGGATAGGCAGCAATACCTCCGGCACGATTATTCTCAACACTGGTGCCCCACAAGGCTGGGTCCTCAGCCCTCTACTCTACTCCCTATACACTCACGGCTGTGTGACCAGATTCTGCTCTAACTCCATCTACAAGTTTGCAGATGATACCACCGTTGTAGGTCGTATCTCAAACAGCGATGAGTCGGAGTACAGGAAGGAGATAGAGAGCTTAGTGGAATGGTGTCATGACAACAGCCTTTCCCTCAATGTCAACAAAACAAAAGAGCTGGTCATTGACTTCAGGAAAGGGGGTGGTGTACATGCACCTGTCTACGTCAATGGTGCTGAGGTCGAGAGGGTTGAGAGCTTCAAGTTCCTCAGTGTGAACATCACCAACAGCCTGTACTGGACAAATCACATAGATGCCATGGCCAAGAAAACTCACCAACACCTCTACTCCCTCAGGAGGCTAAAGAAATTTGGTTTGTCCCCTTTGACTCTCACCAACTTTTACCAATGCACCATAGAAAGCATCCTATCTGGATGTATCATGGCTTGGTACTGCAACTGCTCCACCCAGAACTGCAAGAAGTTGCGGAGAGTTGTGGACACAGCCCAGCGCATCACGGACACCAGCCTCCCTCCTTGGACTCTGTCTTTACCTCTCGTTGTCTTGGTGTAGCAGCCAACATAATCAAAGAAACCACCCACTGGGAACATTTTCTCTTCTCTCCTCTTCCATGGGGTAGAAGATACAGGTGCCTGAGGGCACGTACCACCAAACTTAGGGACAGCTTCTACCCCACTGTGGTAAGGCTATTGAATGGTTCCCTTATACAATGAGATGGACTATGACCTCACGATCTATCTTGTTGTGACCTTGCACCTTATTGCACTGCACTTTCTCTGTAGCTGTGACACTTTACTCTGTACTGTTATTGTTTTTACCTGTACTACTTCAATGCACTCTGTACTAACTCAATGTAACTGCACTGTATAATGAATTGACCTGTACAATCGGTTTGTAAGACAAGCTTTTCACTGTACCTTGGTACAAGTGACAATAATAAACCAATACCAATATCTCTAGAATGGCAGTGATATTTGGATTGTGTAAATAAGTCAACTCTC
Organism: Pristis pectinata; assembly: GCF_009764475.1. Classification (NCBI taxonomy): domain Eukaryota; kingdom Metazoa; phylum Chordata; class Chondrichthyes; order Rhinopristiformes; family Pristidae; genus Pristis; species Pristis pectinata. The sequence continues at coordinate 94,105,409 of NC_067407.1, read as the reverse complement.
AACACAGGAAAAAGGAGTGATATAAGACTGACAAACAGAAATCACAACCTAATCCACCTCTGCACATGATCTACCCTACAATAAAATCTCTCCATAAGAGTGTAAAGATACAAACATATATTCCACAGCTTTTATTGCAATTGATTCCAATTATATTCAATTATATGAACATTCAAAAGCTCTGAGGAAAAAAATCTCAAATTGTGAGCTGTAGAGATCAATCCTTGGTCTGTGCTGAGATAGCAGATGTTCTTGGGACTGAGTTTGCACTGTTACAATTGTATTTAATGTCATTGGGTATGGGAAAGAAAAACTGGTCTTAGTCGCCACTTGTGACGATCAGCAACTGACCTTTCCTTAAAGTGCAGAAATGTACATGGGCAGAGAGTGAGGGACAGGGTTTGGTTCAGCTGTGATGTCTTTTCTATTTGAATGGCCTAATACTACATGGTATAT